>NC_061119.1:179810356-180426309 GCF_002878395.1 Capsicum annuum
CAAACAAAAGTGAAGCTCTGGAGTGTAACATGTATAAACATGAAGATGAAAGACTTGTAACATACCCATAACTATATTAGGAGAACTTTGCTGATCATATCAAGTCTGGAGACTATAAAATTGATTCTAACAATGCCTACTAGTGGAACTGAAGGTGGAAACCTACTGATTAAGGAAACCGGGTGAAGTTGATGAAAAGATGGACGAACCTTGTTGGAGAAAATCCTTTTCCCTCTGAACAACCAATGGGCAATACCTTATCTTGTAGCCTGGTTTTCCACATACAAAACACCCATCACTTACTTCCCTATACCCCCTGATGATTTTTACTATATTTTCTGCAAAGTGGATTGGTACGACTAATGTTCATGCTACCTTGGGTCATAGCTCCTAATGCCCTATCCCTATTGTCTTGCCTAAAATTAGGCACTAGCGCACTGGCTAAAAATGGGGCTGGGGTTAAAGATTTCTGGTAGAACCAAGAACGATTGCCACCTTTCGACCTTGCCTAAGAAAAGTTGAAGCTACCTGTTTTGGCCCTCTTATTCTTTTTTTACTTCTTCTTATGCTTATCCTCCTCAATCTGTTGAGAATGGAACATAAACCTAGAGAGATCTATCTCCTTGATCAACATAGCTATTCTACACTCCTTAACTACTTCCTCAGAAACTCCCAATAGAAACATACTCATCGTAGAGCTAGAATCAACCAGCATAGTTGGAGTATACCTCGCCAACTGAGTAAACTTGAGTAAGTACACCTTCACACTCATGTTTCCCTACTTTAGATTGATGAAATCCTAAAACTTGGCCTCCCTCAACCCTAGTAGGAAGAACTTATCTAAAAAGGTCGTGGCAAGATCCTCCCACTCTATAGGCCCTACCTCAATACCTTTGTCCTACTTCCACTACTTAAACTAATTATGGGCTACTCCATGCAATTGATATGTAGCTACATCATTAATCTTACTAGCAGTAACACCCATGATGTCTGCCACTTTCTATACACCATCTAGACACTCCTATGGATCTTTCTCAGACTTGGATCCAAAAAATAAAGGGGGATTAAATCAGGTGAATTCTCAGATCCTAGCTGCAACTATACTCATCACTGGATTACTTGGGGTAACATCCTGCTGGTTATTCTGATTAGCCACAGAATAGGCCAAATTTGTGAAAGCAGCCCTAAATTAGTGTGGGAAACATGATCGTTCAGGGGATCTTCCTGAACTAGTGATGGTGTAGGCTAATCCCTATTCCCTTTTTCATTATTTCTTTTGGGAGGTATTTCTGAAAATGGAATGAAAGATGCATTATAAAAGAGAATTCAATAGATCTCATGCTCTTTCATATGACATGAACACTAAAAGAACAAAAACTTTTCTAAAAAGTTTCATAGCCTCTCGCCCATAAATTAGGGGTGCTTCACACCCATGCAAAAGACTCTAATCAATGCGACTTTCAGACACCCTAGAATACTTTAAGACCTTAGTCTCTAATACCAAGTTTTTCACAACCCGAGGCTACCTGCTAGTTGCGACATAGTGCTTAAGGCCATGAGTGACCCCAAGTTAACTCATGATCTAGTACCTACTGTGAGCACTTAATACAATAGTGATAAAGGATCACATGTAGAAGCTGAAATAATATAATTACTATCTAGGTGGGATATTGAAACAAATACCAATATGTCTAAATTTATAAAGATACTGAAAACAAATTTGAATATCTGAAGTATCTAGTCTGAAAGCCTCTAAGACATATGGAGTTGATAAGACAAATCCCCAGCTAAATCAAAATAATTAAAATGAAAAAAATTATGTAAGTAATGGAACATAACTAGTCCTCATTTACCACTACTGTTGCTAAGAGGCATTGAGCTGACTAAAGACGATTGACAAACTAAGCATCTAAACCTATATTGTGAAATTAATATAGCAAAAAAGAGAGTATGTGGTCAGTACTTTGAATGTACTGGTACGTAATATAGGGACTAACTAAAAATACATATTTATAATGAATATGAATGTATGAACATTTAAAATAAATGCAAGACCAAGTAAAACATATATTGATATAATCTGTAAAACTAACTGACTGAATAGCTGATTAAAAGAATACTTGGTCATATAAACCTATACTGATACTAATATAACCTGAGTACTAAACTAAAACTATGTGAGCTATTACGTAACCGACATGCCCCAATCTGAGCTAATCAGGATCAAACCTGTAATCCTAGATGAAAGAGTGTCAGTACCTTACTATGGGTACTAACACTCGTTATGTGGATCCACTAAACTGGTGTCCTGAAGAGATTGGGTGTCAATTTTTTACTAACTGGTGACCCCTAAGAGAGTTTCAGTCCTCTACTGGTGGGTGATATTTAATATCCTACACTAGATAAGTAGTTTTGTAACTTAGGGATTGCTACTAAAGGTCTCAGTCCTCTAATAGTGGTTGAGCCTTTATTCCTAGGTTCTCTCGATGCTAAGTCCTACTCCCAACTAAACTGACAGTGTACTAATTAAAGTTAACTAGACATCACTACTGATAACTGCTCATAGTGAATATAATAATCTAAATATGATGATAAAGAATCATGATTTGACTGACTTGTTCTGGAAAATGGAAACATGTATAAACATATTGGTGTTGGGTGTTCATAACCCTCCAGAACCAAAAATACTTTAAATATAATAATATTATCATAATTTGGTAAGGTAATTCAGGATTAGTAGACCCAAAACATAGTACACTTGGCTAAACTAATGAAATCCATGAATTTGACTGTGGGGTATGTTAAACACATGAAATAGAATCTTCACATGATTTAATTCATAACTTGAAGAATTTACATGGTATCAGCTGAATACGATAGGGTTGATTGAAATTCAAAGCGTGTAATAACATAATTTTCATGGGAAACACATTGTCATGGCTTGAATTCAAAACTACTAAGAGAAACAAGGATTAAATTCATAATTAACATGGATAACTTCATAAAGAGGATAAGAATTTTTTACTTGACCCAAAAAGGGATTTTGGGACTCAATGGATGGATGGAAGACATTGATGAATACCCCACATACCTTAATTGCTTGAATTCTTGAAGAAGAAGCTTGGAATAGAACTTGAATGCTTGAATCCTTGAAGAAAAACTTGAATTTTTGCAGTCTTGGGAAAAGGGGATGAGTTTACGTATGTTAACTGATGTGTACTGGGGAAACTTATGCCCTTATTTGGGTTATAAGTTTCAATTGGGTGCTTTTAAAGATGGAAAGACCAAAATGCCCCTCCTTAAGTTAATGAAAATTCTATAAAAAAACACAATCTTTGTGGCATGGAGGCCATCATGGAGGCTATCCTTCATGGCACGCAGGTTATCACGGAGATCCAGCCTCTATGACACTCCTAAATCGCAGAGTCAATTTTTCTATGAGGTTTAAAAACACCTCGAACCTATTTTGAAAATTCTAAAACTCTCCCGGATGACCTTCTTAACATCCTTAAACATTTTCAGCTCAAAAGTCAATGTTTCAGGCTCGGGATGGCAAAAGATAAAATGTTTTCATTGTTGGGGTCTTAAAAATGGCCAAGTCTTTTAATACTTAATGTAAAATAATGACTTGTACCCCCTTTAAACATGTAACTATGAAATGGAATGTTACTAGAATCTTGCGGGGCATTACAAATTTATACTTGTAATCCTTTAGTATAAGGTTTATTATATTCGATGGATTGTAATGGTTTCACAGATTATGGTATGGATATGTTGGTCTAATATATATATTAGTGGGCAAAAGTATGTGTTCATGATATTGGTTGGATTTCAGGAGGTAGTTTATCCTTATAAAGGATGTGATCGTAGGTTATAGATGTTTAGATGCTTATGATTGTATTGTTTAGATACCGCTGACGACATGCATATATTTAGTACATTCCTGCTCACTAAAACTATAAGTGGTACGATTCCAATTAAAAATATGGTGTTATTACTATTTTCCTAAAAAGGGATTTATTCTATTTTTTCACTTTTAAAATAGATTTCTTCATAAGCAGAATTGTACCATCTTTATGAAAAGCGTATGAACCTTAGAGACTAAAAATGATGCTTTTAGATATTAACTGAGATAGATTTTGGTCCATTGTTTTACTACTACTAGTTACCTTGATCGAGAGAGATATCGAAAGAGATTCTGACCATTTTTATACTTCAATAATGATTTTGTCCCAGAGTTTACCTCAGACAATGAATTTATAGACTTAAAGTCTTTTAGCCATGATCCTAGTTCGTACATTTATATATATCTCCGATATTAGATAGAGTAGTATGATTATGATAATTGTTATTGAAAATCCTGGATTAGGACCAGGTCGGTGTATACAAGTACTCTCAAAACCACTTGGAATCCCTCATCCCTGAGCTTTCATGCCAGAGAAGAGAATTCATTGTACGCCTGCCTTTGTAAGTCGTCGAGATGGAGGAGGTGTGTACACTGAGTTACATTATGGTACTTGAATCGATTATGGTGGTATGCATTATACTTGCATTCATATATGCATTTACATTACCTATCACGAGTATGTGCCTATATCTATCGGCCTTATGGGGGTTGCATAGGTATAGGTGATGAGTATTACTTGCAATATGTTTTGTATACTGATCGGACCTTCGGGTTATGGGGCCTGGTTTAGGCATTGTTTTTTTGGGCTTATGGATACTTATATCATGCTTAGACGTATGGGTTCGAGACCCTGATTATGTTAGCACTAGTTCTTACTGTGATTAGGAGGGCTTAAGCTACTAGTATGACTACTCTAAGTTGTACCTTGGAGATAACCTTGTTTATGTATCTATTTATCTATTTATCTTTTTCTCTCTATATATATAGATATGTATGTATGTATGTAGTTATGGTATTATTGTATATTCCTCTCTTCCTTTATTTATTCATGTTGTGTATCAAATCTATATCTTTGTAACCTATTATATATCCTCCTTCTGACCTTAATTTACTATTGGCCAGCGATATACGGTATAGTGCATAGGTTACTGAGTATGTCTAGAATAGGATAGTTAATCGTTTTTTACTGTTTAGCCTCATTATGTTATTTTTCTGGGATATTAAGTTGTAGTTTACATTCTCTACTTGCATTTTATTTATAGTTGCATTATATTTAGAGCTCAGTCGGTAGTTGCATGCTAAGTTCCACATATTTGGTACTCATTCTATACTTTTGCAGGCTACAGATCATTAGTACGGGTTCTTGTTGTTTTTGTGTGTGTCGTGCGGAATAGATATGGTTTAGAGACGTAAGGTGCACACCTTGCAATAGGAGTATTTCTATTCTCCCTCTTATGTACTAGATTTATCTGTATGTTGTATTCAGATATGGGTTGTATTAATATATTCATTTAATACTTCATTTTGTAGTCCTTTTATATTGCAAGACCTTGTACTAATTCCACCATGTTTTGGGACTATCTTGTTTATTTTAGCTTTTTTACTATATTTATTTGCATTCTTCCTTCATTTCTCTTGGTAGTCCGTTGCTAGAAGTTTCGAACAACGGGTTGGCTTACCTACTGGTGGGTAATGGTAGGTTCATGACCTAAGAAATTGGGCAGTGACACTTAAGCGACGACTTGCTACAATAACGTGCTCTGTGTAACCGACCAAAATGCGGTTTAAGCGGATGCACCAACTGAGTGGTGCATAAACTAGGGACTTGGAAAATACTATGACTCCATCGATCCCTCAAAATTCATCCAGAATCCCATATACAAAAATGATCTATTCTACCTATAAAATTCGACATTCCAGACTCAATGGTGTGGTTGAAATTTCTATTTGACTTAGTTTTGATTTAAAGTTGGTTCCACACGCAAGTGCCATTTTTTCTAAGTTTTGGCCTATACCCCAAAATAAATCTGGAAAACTCAAGACCTGAACCAAAGGTTCACCTAGCATAGAAGAGTTGTTGGAACTATCAAAATTGGCATACGAGGTCATTTGAATGACATTTTCACTAGTAGCCAATTCTAACCAGCGAATGCTTTAAAATAGTAAATTGGCTCTAAAAACCAAATGAACTGCTCAGTCACTGAACTATCAGCACTAATGAGTCATTAATGACTTGGAGAAGCTATTGGAAAGGTCTAAAAAAATGAGTGAAAATATAGAAAATGACTTGGAGGGTAATTACATAATCAAAAGGTCTTGTTAAATTGTTGAATAAACCAAAAGTAAAAATATTCAAAAGAAATTTTTTCGTAATACTGTTATCTTGCATAGCTATATTCACAAGGCTTCAGTTAGTTTATTTTTAAAGTTTAGATTTAATTAAAAGAGAAATCTAATTCTTAGTAATTCTCGAATTGACCATCGAATTCGTGAGAATCGATAGGACTTTAGATGTGAATATTAATGAGAATCATATTTGAGTTGTTTTCTTGCACCTATCTTTTCTACTACCCTTAATTTTGACATTGATAGAATTGCTGGTCATGAATTAACTATTTTAATTTACATTACAAGATATAAATTGTAGTTCTAACCACAACAAATCAAATTTTAATTCTCCGAATAATACGTAGAAAAATTTTATTTGAATTATTATTATTTCAATCTCTGTGGAGATGATCTTTAAATACTACACCATCTTTGTCTAGTGAATCATCTCATATAATACTATGTTTTGCGCTCTTCAAATTTTGACGTTGTTGTCGGAGATTGGCAACAAGTAGTATTTGGTAGAGTTTTATGTATTAATTTAGTATTTTTAGTTAACATTTCAAGTTCATGATTATCATAGGATAAAAGTACCAAACTAAAAACCTTGGTGTAGGACACAAGTTTCCTCAAATGAAATCATTGAATACAACCAAAAGTTGGAAAGAGATTTATGAATTATTAAGAAGAAACTTGCTGAGAGGATTTCAGGTCAAACGTTGAGTCGGACACATGGCCGATGATGCTCAAAATGCAGCTCTAAATGACCCACTCAACCTTGTTGATCTTAATCAGCCACCTGAGGTGGAAAATAATGTTAAATATCAGGGGGTTTATAATAGTATATAAAATCACCCACCCACCGATGTTTAGGACCAAGTTGATCAAAATAATGTCCAAGTAGGGAGATTGTTGGGAGATTATGCCAAGTGAAACTAAAGCAAGACGTAGTCCAGAGTGAGATGCCCTTCTATAGCAGCCAACAAATTTGATCTCAAGCATTGTATTCTTCAAGCAATCTAAAACAACTATGTGTTCAAAGAAAAGTAGAAAGAAGATAATAAGAGTCATTTAATGAACTTTAATGAAATAATGAATACCTTCACCCAAGTGCCATTTTTCTTGAGTTCTGGCCAATAGTCCGGAAGCCTCAAGACCTGAACCGAAGGTCCACCTAGCCTAAAATCGATGTTCTAGAGCTATTGAAACTATCATAATTGGAATGCAAGGTCGTTTGACTGAACTTTTCACTTGAATGATCTTCAAATACTATAGTTTCTTCATCTAGCAAAGCATCTCATTTTATACTCTGTTTGGGCTAGTCAAATTTTGGCGACATTGTTGGAGATTGGGAACAAATAGTCATTAATAGAGTTTTGTGTATTAGTTAAGTTTTTTATTTTATTTATTTTAAGTTAATATTTTAAGTTCACTATTATCATAGGCAACAAGTACCAAACTATAACCTTTGTTTATGACACAACTTTTCTCAAATGAAATAATTTAATACAACCCAAAGTTCGAAAGATATTTATGCGTTATTAAGAAGAAACTTGAGAGAGGATTTCATGGCAAACATAAAGTCAGAACACATGGCTGATAATGGTCAAAATGAATCTCTAAATCACCTACTCAACCTTCTTGATATGAATCAACCACCTGAGGTGGAAGATTAAGTTGAATATCAGGGGGTCTATAATAGTAGGAACAATCAGCCACCTACCAATGTTGAGGACCAAATTGATAAAAATAGTGATTGATTAGAGAGATTGTTGGGAGATTATGCCTAGCCAAACTAAAACAAGATGCAGTCTAGTGTGAGATGTCATCCTATAGCAACCAACAACTTTGAGATCAAGAATGCTATTCTTCAAGCAATCTAAATAATTTTGTATTCAAAGAAAAGTAGAATGAAGATAGAAAAACTCATTTAATGGACTTTGATGAAATCATAAATCCCTTTCACCGAAGTTCTATTTTTCTTATGTTTCGACCAATAAAACAGAATAAGTTCAGAAGCTCAACACCCGAATCAAATGTCAACCTAACCTAAAATTGTTTTACAGTTGTTGAAACTATCAAAATTGGCATGCAAGATCGTTTGGCAGAAATTTTTACTTTATAGCTAATTCTAACCAGCACAGACTTCACAACAGAAAATTGACTCTAAAAACCAAATGATTACCCAGCAACTAAACTGTCACCTCTAGTAAGTCATAAATGACTTGGGCTAGCTATAGGATAGCTCTAAACAATAAAAGTGTGTGGAAATATAGAAAATAACTTGGAGGGCCATTACATAATCAAAAGATCTTGTTGAATTATTGATTAAATAAAAAGTAAAAATATTAGAAAGAAATATTTAAGACTATTATTCTTGCATATCTATATTCACAAGGCTTCAATGAGTTTATTTTTCAAGTTTATATTTAATCAAAAAGAAATCTAATTCTTTAAAATTCTCTGATTAACTATCGAATTTGTGAGAATTGATAGGACTTTAGATGTGAATACTAACGAGAATCATATTTCAGTTATTTTCTTGCACCTATCTTATCTACTATTGTTACTTCTGACATTTATAGAATTGTTGGTATTGAATTAACTATTTTAGTTTACATTATAAGCTATAAATTATAGCTCTTACCACAACAAATCATGTTTTGATTCTCTGAATAATAAGCAGCAATATTTGATTTGAATAACTATTTTTACCAATTCCCATGGAGATGATCTTTAAGTACTTACTATCTTTGGCTATCAAAGCACCTCATTCTATAATGTGTTTTACGCTTGTCAAATTTTGTCGTCGTTCTTGGAGATTGGCAAAAAGTAGTCTTTGATAGAGTTTTGTGTATTAATTCAGTTTTTTATTTTATTTATTTTTAGTTAACACTTTAAGTTCACTATTATCATAGGCGGCAAGCACAAAACTATAACCTTGGAGTATGACAAAACTTTCCTGTAATGACATTATTGAATACAACTCAAAGTTGGAAAGTACTTTATACCTTATTAAGAAGAAAATTGCATACATGATTTCAGGGAAAACATTAAGTCAGAACACATGGCTGATGATGCTACAAATGCATCTTTGAATGACCCACTCAACCTTGTTGATTTGAATAAGCCACTTGAAGTGGAAGATGATGTTGAATATCAGGGGGCTTATAATAGTAGGAACAATCACCCACATACTATGGTTGAGGACCAAATAGATCAAAATAATGACTGAGTAGGGAGATTGTTGGGAGATTATGCCAAGCCAAACTAAAAAAAGATGTAGTCTAGTGTGAGATGCTCTCCCGTTGCAACTAACAATTTTGAGATCAAACCTTGTATTCTTCAAGCAATCTAAAATAACTTATTTTTCAAAGAAAAGTAGAATGAAGATTGAAAACTCATTTAATGGACTTTGATGAAATCATAAATACCTTTCACCCAAGTGTTTTTTTCTTATGTTTCGGCCAAGATCCCAAAATGAGTCTAGAATCCGCATGACCTTATGTTTCTTCCAAGAGCCTGAAATAAGTCTGGAAGCCTCAAGACCCGAACCAAAGGTCCAGCTAGCCTAAAATTGATGTTCTAGAGTTATTGGAACCATCAAAATTGTCATATGAGGACGTTTGATTAAAGTTTTCATCCGGTAGCTAATTCTAACTAGGGAAGACTTAAAAATAGAGAATTAGCTTGAAAAACCAAATGAACTGTCCTATAACAGAACTGTCAGCTCCAATAAGTCATAAATAACTTAGGAAACTATATTAAATCTCTAAACGATGAAAGTGAGTAGATATACAAAAATGACTTGGAGGGTCATTATATAATCAAAAGAGCTTGTTCAATTGTTGATTATACAAAAAGTAAAAATAATCTAAAGAAAATTTTCCTTATGACTGATATTCTTGCATATCTATATTCATAGGGCTTTAATTAGTTTATTTTTCAAGTTTAGATAAATTGAAAGTGAAATGTAATTCTTAGAAATTCACTAATTAACTATAGAATTCATGAGAATCGATAGGACTCTAGATATGAATGCTAATGAGAATCAAATTTCACTTATTTTATTGCACCTATCTTTTATACTACCCTTACTCCTGACATTGATAGAATTATAGGTTGTGAATTAACTTTTCTAACTCACATTACAAGCTATAAATTATAATTCTAACCACAATAAATCAAGTTTTGATGATATGGATAATACATAGCAAGATTTTATTTGAATTATTATTTTTACTAATCACTGTAGAGATGATCTTTAAATACTCTACTATCTTTGATTAAGCACCTTTGTTTATACTGTGTTTTATGCTCCTTAAGTTTTGACATCATTATCGAAGATTGGAATGAAGTAGTCTTTTATAGAGTTTTGTGTATTAATTCATTTTTTTATTTATTTTTAGTTAACATTTTAAGTTTACTATTATCATTTGCAAAAAGTACCAAACTATGACCTTGATGTATAATACAACTTTCCTCAAACGAAATCATTAATACAATCCAAAATTGGAAAGAGCTTTATGCCTTATTAATAAAAAAACCTATAGAGAGGATTTTAAGGCAAACATAGAGCCAGAACATGTGGCCGGTGATGCTCAAAATGCATCTCTAAATGACCCACTCAACCTTGTACTTCTGAATCTTCCACTTGGGGTGGAAGATAATGTTGAATATTAGGGGGTCTATAATAGTAGGAACAATGACCTTTCTACTGAGGTTGAAGACCAAATCGATCAAATTTATGGATGAATAGGGAGATTGTTGGGGGATTATGCCAAGATAAACTAAAATAAGATGTAGTCTAGTGTGAGATGCCCTCCTATTGCAGCCAACAACTTTGAGGACAACCATTGTATGATTCAAGCAATCTAAAACAACTATGTTTTTAAGGAAAAGTAGAACAAAGATAAAAAGGGTAATTTAATGGACTTTTATGAAATCATAAATACCTTTCACCCAAGATTCATTCTTCTTTTGTTTCAGACAATAGCTCAAAATTAATCCAAAAGCCTTAAGATTCAAACCAAAGGTCCACCTAGCCTAATATCAATGTTCTAAACCTATTAGAACTGTTAAAATTGGCATACAATATCGTTTTATTGATGTTTTAATCCGATATCAAATTCAAACCACCGAAGACTTCAAAACAGAGAATTGACTCTAAAATCCAAATGAGTTATCTAGTAACTAAATTGTCAACTCCAGTAAGTCATAAATTACTTAGGGGCTCTATATGAAAGCTCTAAACAACAAATGTGAGTGGAAATACAAAAAATTTATTGGGGGTTCATTTCATAATTAAAAGAGCTTGGTGAATTGTTGGTTAAACCAAAAGTAAATATATTCGAAAGGAATTTTTTTAATATTGTTATTCTTGCATATGTGTATTCATAGTCTTAATAAGTTTATTTTCAAGTTTTGATTTAAACAAAAGAGAAATCTTATTTTTAGAAATTCTCTAATTAACTATCAAATTCATGAGAATCTTCAAGAATTTAAATGTGAATAGTAACGAGAATCATATTTCAGAAATTTTCTGCACCTTTTTTTATTACCCTTACTTTTGATACTGATAGAATTTTTGGTCTTGAATTAACTATTTTAATTTACATTACCAGCTATAAATTGTAGTATTAACCACAAAAATTCATGTTTTGATTCTCTGGATAATACGTAGAATTATTATTTTTACCAATCGATGTAGAGGTGATCTTTAAATACTATAACATCTTTTGCTAGAGAAGCACTTCATTTATACTGTGTTTTGTGCTCGTCAAATTTTTGTATCATTGTCGGAGATTGGCAACAAGTAATCTTTGATAGAATTTTGTGTATTAATTCAGTTTTTTATTTTATTAAGTTTTTGTTAATGTTTCTAGTACACTAATATCATAGGAAATAAGTACCTAACTATAACCTTGGTGTATGACAAAAATTTTCTTAAATAAAATCATTTAACACAACCCAAAGTTTGAAAGAGCATTATGCCTTATTAAGAAGAAACTAGCAGAGAGGATTACAGGGCAAACATAGAGTCAGAAAATATGGCCGATGATGCTCCAAATGCATCTCTCAATGACCCACTTAACCTTGTTGATCTAACTCAGCCACTTGAGGTACAAGATTATGTTGGATATTCGGGGGTCTATAATAGTAGGAAAAACCACCTATCTACTGAGGTTAAGGACCAAATTTTTTCTAAATAATGGCCAAGTAGGGTGTTTGTTGGGAGATTGTGCCAAGTCAAACTAAATTAAGATGTCGAGTGTGAGATTCTCTCATATTACAACTAACAACTTTGAAATCAAGCATTGTATACTTCAAGCAATCTAAAACAACTGTGTTTTCAAAGTAAAGTAGAATGAAGATCACAAAAGGGTGGGAAAGGTTCAAGGAATTATTGAGAAAATGCCCGCATAATAAGATTGAGCCTTGACTATAACTTACAACCTTCTGGAATTGATTCACCCCTGCTTTGAGAAGAATATTGAATAATATAATTGGGGTTTCGATTATGAAAAAAATAATAGAAAGTCTATTAAAAGTTTGAATGAGTTGGTAGAGGATGCTAATCAATAGGCTGCAGATACTTTGGAAAGAAAAAAGACTATTATAGTCCACTAAGTTGATAGTTACACTACTTTGCAAGCATAGATCGTTGTCATTGACAAAGATATGACTTAGTTGACTATAGCCCAAGCTCAAATGGCACCACCAATGATGTGTGATTTTTGTGGAGGTAGACATCCAACATATGACTACTAGTATTGGTCGGTGACAACAATAAAGGTGTACGTAGTAGGTAATTTTAATTATATTGGATAGAAGCATCCTAGTTTTACTTAGAAACCTCCAAATATAATGCTAGTTTTTATTAAAATCAACAGCGAGTTTTCAAAGCTAGCAAAGGCAACCATATCAAACTCTATAGGAAAATCAATCAAGTCTTGAGCAACATATGAAATATTTTATCGCCAGGGTGGATGAGAAATTTTCTAATCATGATGCATCTATACAAAACATGGAGAAACAAGTAAGGCAGAATTTTACCATACTATTAGAGTGGATATGAGAAGACTACATGAGAATCTATAAATGTAGTATCACTAAGATGTATATTGGCTGAATATTGTGAAAATTCCAACTGTGGGTTGGTCCCAAAAGAAGTTGTGTTGACTAAGGGGCAAGAGATTAAAAAAAAAGATTTCGTTGTGCCAAAAGGTACTAAGAAAAATAAGGGTGTGCAAAAGTTGGAATAGAGAGAAAAGAGAGAAAAATCATACTTATCTTGTCATCTCTTAGAATTCCAAGAGAGAGAGAGTGTGTAACGCCCCAAGTCTATACCCCAGACGCTATAGAGTGCTCATAATACCGAAGGACCACAAGTAAATCCATGACTAGTACCTGCTGCAATAACTGAATAATAATACTGTAATATGTATAAATTAGGTGAAAAACATGCCATAAGGTTTAATACAATAATAAATCTGATTACAATATAAAAAATACCAAATCTAATATATCTTTCTAAAAGTACTCTAGTCTGAATAAGCCTCTAAATAGTCTGAAGCATGGAGAAGATGGAATAAGTCCCCAACTAACTCCGAACTACTAAAATAAGCTGAACTACTGAAATAATCATCACGTCCTCAAACTAAGAGGACTCACCACTAACTCTGTCAGCTGAATATCTAAACTTCTAAATATGATCGGGAGCCTGTGCGTCTGAACCTATGATATAAAATATCATAACGCAAGAGAAAAGTATGCGTCAGTACTATGAATGTACTGGTATGCAAAGTGAGTTAGGATGAAATGCATATGTTCATATGCATGAACAAAAATGACTGAATGACATGAATATAACTGAATGAGAGTATATACATGAATACGTATATTGTAACTAAGATCGTGATAACACTGGATACAGAGTTCTGAATTGTTGATTTACTGATATCTAATTGTATTGCTACTGTGTAGCTGGTAACTGAATAACTAATGATTGTATACTATGGTTAAGCAAACCTAAAACTAAACTGAGTTAATGATCTGATTACTAGACTGAGATTATGACTGAGACTGTTACTAAGATGGTAACTGAGACTGTAACTGAGATTGTAACTAAGACTGTAACTGAGACTATAGCTAAGAATGTAACTGGAACTAAAACTGATACTATAGGATGTAATCATCTAACTAACATTCCCCTTTTTGAATAGATTGGGGTCCAACCTATAACCCAATTAGAAGGGTGTCAGTATCGTACCACGGGTAAATACAACTATGAGTTAACCCTCTCTGATAGAAAGCTCTTTTGTCAACCCTTACTGGTAGGAAAACTCATACAAAATATATCAACCCTAGTCTGGAAGGAAGATATCTCAACCTATGTTGGCTATGTAGTTCAAAGGGTCAAACCCTTCTGCTGGCAGAAATGCCCCTATCCCTATGTCAAATTAGTACTGAATCCTAATCCCATCTGAATAGACACTGAACTGATTCCTAGTTCATACTAGGCTTGACTGAGCTGTTACTGATTATACTGTCTAACTAAACTAAACTGAGTTTATTAAGTTATGTTGACTGACGGAATACTACTGAATTCTGCTAACTGACTGTATTTACTGAGGTCTGAACTGAATACTAAACTAGACTGGATTGATACTGAGTCTACTGAGTTTTTCATGAGTTACGTAACAAAATGAGAGCACTACTGATCGTGACATGACTGATACTATCCTGAGACTGACCATGGATCTAGGTAATCAACTAAATTATCGGGATTAAATATCCCTAGGACTTGATAGCATAAATTATAATACATGGCACAATCTTGAAACATGATAAATAACTACTTGATCGTTATTCATCCATTGGGACATTCTAGAAAATACTTTTGCATGAGTTGAACTTGAATACGTGCTAACATGATATAATTTCATTATTAACTCTCATGAATAACTCATCAAATACTTGGAAGGCATTGTATATGCACATAGTACTAATCAACACATGAGCATCACAATTTCAAGGCCCTAACATGAATTCACATGATACAACAAACATAATAGTTTTTTTTACATAAATCTTTCACTTAATCATGGAATAGAAATCCAATCAATATTATAATCATTAATACACTTGAATCCAAATCATGGAAAGCATAAAATCAAGCTACTTGAAGTTCAAAAGCGTTTCTTGGACTCCAAGGGTGGAAGGAACCCTTGGATGAACACTTGACATACTTTGGTTGCTAAATTCTTGAAGATTAATGGAGGAATCTTGAGCCTTGAATTTAAAATTCAATCACCTAAGGTGTTTGGTTTTTGAGCAATTTGTGAAATAATGAGTGTATGTTGCAAATAGAAGGCTAAATTTCATGTTTTTGGAGGCTAAAGGGCATAAGAAAAGACCTAAATACCCCTAAGGATGCGACTTTTTAATAACTAAAAACTGAACTGTCAATGCACAGATTGACACGATGTATCATTGGCATCGATGCGATGGCCAACGCACCACATCGAGTCTACGTCGGTTCACTAGAATATTCCATTGGAAGCCAACAAAATATTAATCAACGTGATGGATGTCGCTCCTCATTGAGATTACATTGATACACTGTTTTGGGTTCCCTGATATGGAGGTCCGAAAAATCTGAAACTCATCTGGGAACACCTACTGACATTCCTGATCATGAATCAATCTAAATATCATTACTTTAAGATCATAAGAGTCATGAAATAGAGTTTCCAAATTACGAAGGCCAAAATAATACTAAGTCTGAATACTTAGCTAGAATTTTCTAAGTCTGGGACCCTTAGCAAGCTTAAAAGACTAGGTTGAGCTTTGGATTTTGTGGGGTCTCACAATATCTCCCCCTTGGCAACATTCGTCCTCGAATGAGATTGATTAAACAGAGAATACTGATAGACTGGATTTAGACACTTGATATGCACAACTGAAGCATGATTTCATGACTGAAATTACTGATATATTGAATTATCATAACATGCATATCTAAAGCATGAGTGTATAGTTGAACATAATTCATGAATACATGACTGGGATGACTAATAAGCTGTGTTTATATACTGACCATGCATGTTTAATGCATGAGTACATGACTGAACTGATTCATAAATGGATAACTGAGTATGCAACGTTAATTGATACCAAGTTGGTAGCCATATCTGAACATGAGACTGAGTAAATTCAAAGGAAAACTGTTACCTTGAGCTGCATCTAAATTTATGGAGAGAGGTGAGGATACTTGGTCCATATGTCTTCCTCTGCTTCCTAAGTAGCTTTCTCAACAGACTGATTCAGCCAACAAACTTTGACTAGAGGGACTTCTTTGTTCCTCAGTCTGCGAATTTGATAATCAAGGATTTTAACTGGGATCTTCTCATAAAAGAGGATGTCCAGAATATCTATGCCCTCTATAGGGACTACAGTTGATGGGTCACTTATGCATTTCTTTAGTAGGGAGACATGGAGCAGTGGATGCACTGAAGCTAAGTCTGAAGGCAACTCAAGCTTGTAAGCTATATTTCCAAAACGGTTAAGAATTCAGTAAGGACCGATATATCAGGGACTGAGTTTTCCCTTCTTGCCAAACCTCTTCACTCTTTTCATAAGAGAGATTTTCAAATGCACAAAATTCCCAATCTCAAACTCGAAATCCTTTTTGCGCACATTTACATTTGATTTATGTCTGCTCTGAGTTGTCTTAAGCTTTACCTGATTAACTAAACTTTCTCTAAGGTATTCAATACCAAGTCAGTCCCTACCACTGTGGCCTCACCAATTTCAAACCAACCAATGGGAGATCTACACCTACTCCCATAAAGCACCTCAAATAGAGCCATCTGAATGTTGGAATGATAGCTGTTATTGTATGCAAATTCAATCAAAGGAAAGTGGTCATCCCAACTACCTTTAAAGTCTATTGCACACGCTTGCATCATATCTTTTAAAGTCTGAATGGTCCTTTTGTTTGACCATCTGTCTGAGGATGAAAAGTTGTACTGAGATAAACTCGGGTACCCAGACCCCTTTGGAATAACTTCCAAAAATGAAAGGTGAATTAGGTACCTCTATCTGAGATAATGGACAATGGAACATCATGCAATCTGACCAAATCCCTAATATGGAGTTTGTATTAATCCTCAATTGAGTAAGAGGTATGGACTAGTAGAAAATGAGCTAATTTGGTCATCCTATCTACAATGACCGAAACTGAATTATGCTGATGACGAGTATGAGGCAAACCCATCACAAAGTCCATGGTCACTTCTTTCTATTTCCAAGTGGGAATACTGAACTCTTGTATGGACGCACTAAGCTTCTGATGCTCAATCTTAACCTGCTGATATGTTGAGCACCTATCCACAAACTCTAAAATATCTCTCTTTATCCTACTCCACCAATATATCTCCTGCAAATCATGGTATATCTTAGTGTCTTTTGCAAGAATTTGCTGTCTCATGTCATCTACACCTAGCACACATAGCCAAACCTGATAGCGCAACACTCTATCTCCCCCTTAGAAGAAAACTTTTACCTTTTAATCTCTAACTGATTCCTTCAACTTGACTAGACTAGGATCTCTATCCTACTTTTCCTTTACCTTAAAAACTAGGGATGATTCTATACTACTCTACACCTATTAACTACCTTCTGATGAATCAACTAAGTGAACACCTAGTCGGGAAAGCTGATGCTAATTTTTTTCTTACCATCTTCCACATGAGCAATATTCCCCATAGACATCCTACTAAGAGTATTAGCCACTACATTGGCTTTACCGGGATGATACAAAACACACATGTTGTAATCCTTCAACAACTCCAGCCACCTTCTATGACAGAGGTTTAGGTCTTTCTAAGAGAACACATACTGCAGGAACATATGGTTAGTGAACACATCAACGTGCACCCCATACAAATAGTTCCTCCAAATCTTTAAGTCAATTCCATTACTGCTAACTCAAGATCATAAGTAGGATAGTTCTTTTCATGAGGCTTAAGTTGTCTAGAATCATAGGTTAAGACCTTACCTCTCTGCATCAAAACACACCCTAGACCAACTCTGGAGGTATCACACCATAAACCTATCTGAACTATCTGGTAGGGTCAAAATTTGAACTGTAGTGAATCGAGTCTTGAACTCCTGAAAACTCATTTCACAAGAATTTGACCACTGGAATTTGAATTTCTTTAGAGTCAATCTGGACATAGGGGATGCAATAGATGAAAATCCTTCAACAAACCATTCAGTAATAGCTAGCCAAGCATATTAAACACCTAATATCTGATAGAGAGATGGGTCTAGGCTAGTTTCTCACTGCTTTGGTCTTTTGGGAATCAACTCTAATGTCATCACCAGAAATGATATGGCCAAGGAAGGCTACTAACCTTAGCCAGAATTCACACTTACTAAACTTGGAAAATAGATGATGATTTTTGAGAGTCTGCAATACTATTCTGAGATGGTCTGCATGATTATGCTAGCTACGGGAGTAGACAAGAATGTCATCATTGAAGACTATGACGAACATTTCCAAGTAATGCTTGAACACACAATTTATCAAGTCCATGAAGGCTGTAGGGGAATTGGTAAGACCAAAGGACATGACTACAAATTTGAAGCGAACATACCGAGTTATGAAGGCTATTTTTAGGATGTCACATCCTCTAACTCTGAGCTGATGATAGCCCGATCTGAGGTCTATCTTGGAGAAGCAACTGGCACCATAAAGTTGGTCAAACAAGTCATCGATTCTGGAAAGTGGATACTTGTTATTGATCGTGACTTTATTTAGCGGACGGTAATCAATACACATTCTAAGAGAATCGTATTTCTTATGCATAAATAAAATTGGTGCACCCCATAGGGACACACTGGGTCTAATAAATCTGTTATCTAATAGGTTCTTTAACTAATCTTTTAAATTTCTAAGTTCTGTAGGTGCCATTCTGTATGGAGGAATAAATATGGGCTAAGTCTCTGGAAGAAGGTCTATTCCAAAGTCAATTTCCCTTTCGGGAGAAACTCTGAGGAAATCTTTAGGGAATTCATATGCTACTGATACTGATCAAGATTAGGGGTTTCTGAACTAGAGTCCTGGACTTGAACGAGATGGTAGACACATCCCTTAAATATCTTTTTTCTTTCCCTTAGGTAAGAAATAAGCTGACCGCTAAGTGTTAAAGTACTACCTCTCTACTCAAGGATGGGTTTATTCAAAAATTAAAACTGGACAATTGTGTTTTTGCAGTTGACTGAGGCATAGAAGGAATGAATCCAATCTATGCCAAGAATGACATCAAAATTAGTCATCTCTCTAATTGGACTAAGTCTGTTGAAGTGAATTTTTGAGATACCAGAATAGGACAATTCCTATATACCCGCCGGGCTATGATAGATTTACCTATTAGGGTAGAAACTAATAAAGTCTCTACTAGGATTTTGGGACTAACTCCTAAGTCAATAGTTATATAAGGACTAACAAAGGACAAAGAAGTTCTTGGGTATAGCAAAGCATAAACATATAAATGATAAACTTGTAATGTACCAGTGACCACATCAAGAGAACTCTCTTGATCTTGTCAGGACTGAAGTACATAGAGTCTATTTGGGATCTTCCCACTGGTGTTACTGGATGCGGCACCCTGCTTATTCAGGTGATCAGACTAAGTTGGGGGATGGTTATGCTGACTTTGAGAACCTACTTGAGGACACTGTCTGACCCTGTAGCCTTGCTTGCCATATCTAAAACACACATCACTGCAAGCTCTGCAAATACCCTAGTGGTTTTTGCCATACTTCTAACATTGGGGATTAGTTTGGGCACTGCTAACACTACCCTGGGGTTTAGGCCTTGATGCCCTATCTCTATTGTCGTCTCTAAATTTGGGCATAGGAGCACTGGCTGATAACGGAGCTGGAACTGAGGATTTCAAGTGGAACTGAGAATGATTCCCACCCTTGACTTAGGCTGAGTGAAGTTGAAACTACCTATTCTTGCTTTCTTATTCTCCCTCTTATTCTATTTATTCTTAGCCTCCTTTATCTACTGAGTATGGACCATGAGCCTGGATATGTCCATATCCTTAATCAACATTGCAATCCTATACTTATTGTCCATATTATTAGACATGCCAGACATAAACTTACTCATCTTAGATCTGCTATCTACTACTACATGAGGAGAGTATCTGGCTAATTAAGTAAACTTTAGAGAATACTCTTTTACCATCATGTTTCCCTGCTTTAGATTTATAAACTCCAAAACTGTCTCTTCTCTCAACTCTAGAGAGAAGAACCTATCTAGAAAAGCAACAACAAATTCTTTCTATTCTATGGGCCCTACATCTGTGGCCCTTTCTGCTTTTCACTATTTGAACCATAAGCGGCCATATCCTACAATTAATATATGGCTAACTCAACACTCTTAACAACATTCACCCCTATAATATCTATAACTTTCTACACCTATTCAAGAAACTCCTAAGGGTCCTCATCAGAATTACACCTAGTAAAAGATGGAGGGTTCATTTGGGTAAAATCTCGAATCCTGGCTACAAAAGTATTGGCCACTAGGTTGGCTAGAACAACAGATAGGTATTTATTCTAGGCTATCACAGAATAATCTAGGGTAGTGAAAGCTGCTTTGAATTTTGAGTGAGAGATGTGTTCGTCTAGACGATCTGGCTGGACGGGCTGGGATTTTGGCTGATCTCCCATTCCTCTTTCCTTAGTCCTCTTTGGAGGCATATTCTATAAATGGAAAAGAAATTTGGATTAGACAGGGAGTTTAACTGGAGCTCATACTCACTCGCACGACATGAATACTAAAATAAGGGAAACTTTTCCTAAAACACCTCGCAGCCTGCTATCCATAAATGTGGAGCATTATATACCCATGAATAAGATTCTACTATATGCGATTTTTAAACTTTCTAGGACTCTGTTGAACCTTAGGCTCTAATACCAAGTTTGTAATGCCCTGAGTTTGTACCCCAGATGCAACACGGTGCTCATAATCCTGAAGAAGCACAAGCTAACCCTTGACTGATACCTACTATAATAATTAAATAATAATACTATAATATGCGAAAATTAGGCGAAAAATATGCCATAAGGTTCAATACTATAATAAATCTAAACACGGTATAACAAATACCAAATTTGATATATTTGTCTGAAAGAACTCTAGTCTTAAAAAGCCTCTAAACTTTCTGAAATATGGAGATGATGGGATAAGTCCCCAACTAACTTTGAACTACTGAAATAAACTGAAATACTAAAATAATCATTATATCCTCAAACTAAGAGGACTCACCACTAACTCTGTCGACTAAATATTTGAACTGCAAAGTATGATCGGGATCCCGCACGTCTGAACCTATGATATAAAATATCATAGTCCAAGAGAAAAGTATGCGTCAGTACTTTGAATGTACAGGTATGCAAAGTAACACTAGGGTTTCTTAAGGAATTGGCAATAAGAGTGTCCAAGGGTTGATTTCTCTCTGTAATTCTTAATATCTGAAGCATGTTACCCTTCCCCAAAGTTTATTTTGTTAAAATCTTGTATTTTCAGTTGTTATTTATGTATTTTAATTATGGTTTAAGAATGTGGGTCGAGGGTTTTTAAGCTTCATCGAATAAATTTTTTTCCATGGCTTTTAAGAATAATTCATAGTTGAATTAATGGGTTTGAACTATTTGGGGTGCATGGGTATGTTTAATTGGAATGGGGCTCGTTATTTCCCCTAAATTGATGATTTTAAATATTGTAATTGATATAACCTCAACCCAATTTTCTGAAACTTGTTTTAAACATGAAGGTATGCACATTGAACTACTTTTGGAACCATTGCATAATATAAAGAGGTTATTGAAACATAATGGTTTTGATTTAACAAACAAAGGAGTTGTTCCCCTAAGTTAATGGAATTGTAATGTAATGACAATATTATGTTGAAAGTGTATTTGGTATGATGATACCAACAGTGCATGTCTGATATGTAACATGCTTCAATGAATGGGTTATGTGAAACTTATTTAAATTAGGGTTAAATGGGGTTGTGTAACTGAGCCGTGGAAGTGGAGGTCTCGAGGGATCACTACTGAAAGCTATGTTTGCCTGGAGGAAGGGGGTCAAAATGGATGGGTGTTCGATCACCCTTGCTTTATGACTGAGTATTCGAGTCACCCTTGTTAAATGATTGAGTGTTCATGTCACCCTTTATATATGCCCCGGTGTTCAAGTCCACTTAGTGCATATGTACATATGATTATTCTCTAGTTCGTGCGGGTAACACGCACTGAGGCCCTTTTAGCAGAGGGAGCTGAGAACATATAGCTTGTGGGTGCCTTTTTATGATGGTTGGGCTACACAGTCTAGGCTAATATTTTAAAGTTTATGCTAAGCCTTGTTCCCTTTCCCAACATATTATATCTATGTATATGCATATTCTTATGATTGTGTGCATTGATTTGGATGATTATAAACTATTGATCATGGAATTTTTTTATCCCTTCCCTAAGTTACATGCTAGATCTCTCTTTGATTACTCTCTTCGAATATTGTATCCCCATGCGATGGAGAAAATGGAGACACTTTTACTTTTCCTATATAGTGATAGTATTTTTCGATCGTTAGCATTCAGCTTTGAAGTAGTGAGCTTCCATTCTCCGGAAGAGTTATAATTTTGAAGTCTTTTATCATTTAAGTTTTAGACTACTTCCATTGGATTTTTTTGGCTATTGTCAGGGGCATGTCCTGACTTGGATTGATTTAGGTCTAATTAGATGCTATATGGATTACTCTGGATTGGGATGTTATGGAAATTCTTAAATTCCTTTTGAGTTGCCTATCTTGTTATATGTTTTGAACTCAACTTATCTTGTTATATGTTTGAAATTCATCAACTACTAGCTGTATTGTGTTCTTTTTGTCTAGGAAAAGAGGGTGGTCTACGGTCCTCAATGGACTTGAGATACCCGTCATGGTCAGGCTTTGGTCGGATCATAACATATTTCTTTTAATTACTATAAGAAAATAAGATTTACACCAAAAAAAGCTAATGAAAATTTATCTACTTCTCTTTTGATTAAACAAAATAATTAACAAATTCTCAATTTAATTCAAACTCCATAAATGAATTTTGGCATAAAAACATGAATCAAAATCCTCAATACATTATCATTACATCATGTTTTTCAAAAACTCTAAGAAATACTACTCCATAATAGAAAAACAAACATAGATGAACAATAATTAGGAATCATCTCAACAGATGATTGATTCAAACTTTTGTGTTGAATAAAATCATAATAGGAAGTAGTTAATTCATTGTTCTCAAGCCTTCTCTCGAGTTTCTGCTACTTCAAACCTAGATAATCTATTTTGGGGCAATCTCCAAGTCATATAGGATGACATTGTTTTCCCAAAATCCTAAAATTATCTTTAAAATATAGACCACCCACACAACGTCTTTTTGTCATGCAGCTGGAAGATGAATGCACAGTAAGTTTTTCCTTTTTGCATATTTTAGAATTCACAGTGCTATCCTGAGTATAAAAATTTTGCACTTTTATCTTTCTTCTTCCGATTTAAACACCTAGTCATTGGACCCTTAGAAAAATTCCCTTAGTTGAAGTTCTGGGCAAGGTACGACTCAATGGTGAGAGTCGTACCCTAGGATATGACTTGGGGTCCTCTCACTCGTATGTTAGGTAGTGTAGTGGGGGTTATATTCTATCCAACATATGGTTTAGCCTCTCCCAAGTTGTATGTTTCGGCATGGGTCATATGTTGCCTATTCGTATGATGCCATGTGCTTAGCCTAGTTGATTCTATCCATGGTACAGTTCAGGGTACGATTTTTATACCCTAAGGTATGAGTTAGCTTAGAATAGTCATATGTTGAACATTTTAGGGGTCCATGGTAAAGCCTGTGTACAAGTTAGGGCGCCACTCATACCATAAGGTATGGTTTGGGTGTGGAACTCGTACCCTCATGGGTGCAATTTTCAGCTTTTAAGCTGAGGACATTTTAGATATTTCCCACCCCTAAACCCTTATAACCAATGACTTATAACCTTATTAGGCCCTTCATTCTTTATATATAAAAGTTCAAAACATTCCAAAACATTCTCATAGCTTATTAAACAAGATTGAAGCTAGGGTTTCAAGAGGTATTCTTCAAGAGGCTTGAAGACCTAGAATCCCTCCATGAATCTTCTTGTAAAAGGCATGTAAAACTCCCCTCATTTTTAGTTTGAAATTATCATATTTTTTGAACATTGATCATAATTCTTAAATGGTTGTTTAAATCAAAAGTTGAGGGTTTTGATGTATATTGTTGAGTATTGTTTACACTTAATTTAAATAATGTTTTCAAATGTTTTTGGTAATGGGTTGCATATATGGGTGCTTTCTGATTGTGGTTTAATAAACTGGTTGGGTAACCTAAACCTTAATGGTTTTTACCTTGGTTTTGGTCTTTTTAAAGGTGTGCCCACAAGGTGCTTATGATAATGTCTAAAAGAAATTGCTAGTCACATTTTTATGGGGTGTAGAACTAAGGCAATCACTTAATGAGTATGAATAGTTTGTGAATGGTTTTGTAAAAGACTTGTTGGACATGAAATGGTTTAAATTCAAACCTTGGTTGTTTAATTCATTAAAATGGGTTTGAGTCCCTAAACCTTGGAGATATTGAGTGTCCTTGTTAGATGATGGGTTAGATCCCTAAAATCATATAAATGGTTGATTGATAATCGTAATGGCATATGTATCCCACTTTAGTAAGGAGTTGAGTAAATGGTTGGTTATGTGTGAATAGTTTTAATTTGGGCTTTAAAGTGGGATATTTAGCCAAGCCATGGAAGGCGGAGGTCCCAAGGGGACCAAAAAGCTGGAAACTCATGATTCAACAGTGTGAGGCTGGTCATGGTGATCGTGTGCATGATGTCACACTTATGCTCTTGGAGATGTACTAGTCATCTTATATTCTCTCCGACTCGTGTGGAAAACACGCATCATGGCCCTTTCAGCAGGTGGTGCTGACCCGTTATAGCCCATAGATGAAATTCTAAATGGCAAGGCTACATATCCCAGGTTAATTATTTCAAAGTTAATTCTAACTTTATTCTCTATCTCGACATGGTATGTATATATATTTATTGCATTGGTTATATTCATTGGTTGAATTGTCTTAAATGGTTGCCATTATTTTATCCTTATCCTTAAGTTACATGCTAGTGATCTAACTGTTAACCATCTTCGGACGTTGTATCCCTAGGCGACACAGGGGTCGAAGCTTCTTCTTCTCTTCCTGTGTAGTGATCAGGTGTTCGGACGATTCAAGTGTTGACATTAAAGTTGTGAGCTTACATATATTGGAAGGCGCACATTTCATGGTTTCATACCTTATGTCCTAGAATTATTTGGATTTGATTTTTGCTATTGTCGGGGGCTTGTCCCGACATATTATTGACTTCAAATTTGTAGAGGCCTTGTGGATAATAGTGGCTTTAGGTAGGCTGGATGTTGTATGTGGATATAAATGGAATGATTAGACATTCTTAAGTTGTGTTTATTAGTTTTGTTTCTACCATATTATTACTATTAGTACGGAGTTCATCCAGTACTTATGGTTGATGTGATGGTTAGGTTAGGCTAAAGGGGGCGATCTCTAATCCTTGTTAAGCTTGAGATGACTGTCATGACAAGGTTCCATTTTGGACCGTATCAAGTTGGTATTAGAGCTAGGTTCATGGTCAGTTGGGTGTCCACAAAGTCGTATTAAGTAGTCTCTTTTATGGGTGTCTAGTGCGCCACACTTATAAAAGAGGGGTGATGAGGTATTTTGTAATGTTTCACTTTCTTGCTGTCTTATTTTGAGCTATAGACTCTAAAGTAAGGTCTCAGATTCTTCCAACTTCGATTTGCTTGTCTTTCAGATCATGCCTTCAAGAAAATTTGAAATTCCTACAAACCCTTCTATCACGATTGAGGATGATGTTGATAGGACTCGCTCTACTTATAGAGTCCATACCTAGTCTAAGGGTTCAATTCCTAATAGTTTAGGAGTTCCAACAGTTCCCTCTAGTCCTCTTTCTCGATTATCTGAAGGGTATGCTGTCAATGCTTTGTTCCATTGTTCTATTACTCTATTGATAAAGTTGGTGGCTTCACAGCCTGAGCCTAGTGTTCTAATTTCTCCATCTTATGAGGCCACAAGGGTTGGCCAATTTATGAGATTGTATCTTACTATGTTTACGGGTACTAAAGTAGAGGAAAATCCTTAAGCTTTTAATGATAAATTGATAATATTCTCTGGATCATGCATGCTTTGAAGGTTAAAGGTGTTGAGTTTACTGCTTATCAAATGAAAGATGTGGTCTACCAATGGTATGAAGAGTGGGAACAGTTGAGAGGTAAAGATTTCTCTAGTGTATTTTGGACCGCGTTTTTTCTTAGGAGTTAAGGGAATTAAAACAAAGAGTTTGTGAATTTAAAGCATGGTATGATTTCTATTAAAGAGTATGCCTTGAAATTCCATTATTTGTCTAGGTATGCTACTAATATATTTTCTAGCCTGAGGGCTAGAATGCATAAGTTTTCCTCAGGACTGTATTGTGAGTTGATCCTTGAGATAAAGGTGGCTTTGTTAATCAAAGACATAGATATCTCTTGATTTGTAGTGTATATACAACTAGTGAAGGAAGTAAAAAGAGATAGGTTAAGTTTAGTAAAAGACAAGGGAAGAAATTTAGGACATCTGAGAAAAGTATTAGGGATGGTGGAATGTGGATAAGGAAGACATGGGGGAGTTTGGGTTCTTTTTTCTTAGCTAGTGCTCCTTGCTTGAAGCCATACAGTGATCATCGTTCTCAGTTTGATAGTGGATTCCAGACACATGGTACCCAATCTAAGGTTAGTGGGGCTCAGTCGGCTCCATCCTGCCCTCCTTATAGATGTTGTAGAAAGTTGCACTGGGTATTCTATGTGAAAGGGAAGGACAAGTGATTTTATTATGGTTAGAGTTGTTATATGCAGCGTGACTGTCCTTCTAGGATGGCTTCTAGCGCTAATAAGGTCCCTATTAGCTCTTCATCTACTCTTGCACCAAAGGGTGTTGGTTTTGCTTTTGCTTCTGCTTCTGGTACCAGCACTGGCCAGAATCGATCATATGCTCTTGTGTCTCGTCAAGACTTTGAGGCATCTCCCGATGTCTTTACGGGTATGTTGAAACTTTTCTCCCATGATATGTATTGCTTACTTGATCTAGGGTCTACTCATTCCTATGTGACCTCATTTGTGGCTATTTATTTTGGTTTTTGTCCTAAGTATCTGTTGTTTCTTTTTTCTGTTCCTACCATGGTAAGAGATTCTGCGGTTGTTAACAGGGTCTATAGGGGATGTGTGGTAGTTGTTGATAGTAAAGAAACTCTAGTAGACTCGATAGAGTTAGATATGGTTGATTTTGATGTTATTTTGGGAATGGATTGGTTGCATTCGTTCTATGCTTTGTTAGATTGTTGGAACCGTACGGTCATGTTTAAATTCCCTAATGATCTAGTCATTATATGGAGGCGGTGCTTTAGTTCCTTTGGGGAAGTTCATTTCATATCTCCGAGCCCGAAATTTGATTTCTAAAGGATTCTTGTATCATTTGGTCGGAGTTAAATATTCTCACTTGGGAGGTCCTTCTTTAAAATCTATTCCCATGGTTAATAAGTTTTTTGAGGTTTTCCCTAATGATCTTCCTAGTATTCCACCCGATAGGAAAATTGATTTTAGGATTTATTTTGTTTCGAACACTCACCCTATCTCTCTCCCTCCGTATATTATAGCTCCGACAGAGTTGAAGGAGCTTAAGGAGAAATTGAAGGATCTTTTAGATAAAGGTTTTATTCATCCTAGTGTGTCTCCTTAGGGTGCTCCCATGTTTTTTATGCATAAGAATGATGGTTTCCTTTGAATGTTCATTGATTATCGTTATTTGAACAAGGTGACTGTAAAGAATAAGTATCCTCTCCCTAGTATTGATGATTTATTTTATCATCCTCAGGGTGAGAAGTATTTCTTTAAGGTTGATCTTAGGTCGGGTTATCATTAGCTAAAGATTAGAGAAATCGATATCCTTAAGACTATCTTCAGGACCTGGTATGGTCATTATGAGTTTCTAGGTATGTCTTTTGGGTTGACCAATTACCTGACAGCATTCATGTTTTTTATGAATAGGGTCTTCCACCTATTTCTACATTTGTTCGTCATTATCTTCATTGATAACATCTCGGTCTACTCTAAGAGTGAGGCAGATCATGTCGACCACCTTCACGCTATGTCGTAAACCTTGAAGGATCATCATTTGTATGCCAAGTTTTCTTAGTATGAGTTCTTATTGAAGATTGTGTCTTTTCTTGGTTATGTTATCTCTAGTGAGGGGCTATTGGTGGATCCAAAAAAGGTTGCGGCAATTAAGAAGTGTCCTAGACCTGCGACTCCAACTAATATTCAGAACTCTTTGGGTTTAGTCGGTTACTATAGGAGATTTGTGGAAAGTTTTTCGACTATAGCTGCTTCATTGACTAAGTTGACCCAGAAGAAGGTCAAGTTCTTGTGGTCAGATGTGTGTGAGGGTAGTTTTGAGAAGTTGAAAAATAAACAGACTTTGGGTAACATTTTGTCCTTGCTCGAGGGTAATGATGGTTTTGTAGTGTATTATGATGCTTCTCGTATTTGGCTTGGTTGTATGTTGTTGTAACATGGTAGGGTGGTGGCCTATGCTTCTAGGCTGTTGAAAGTTCATGAGAAATACTGCCCTACTCATGATTTGGAGTTATTGACCATGGTTTTTTCTTTGAATATTTGGCGTCACTATCTCTATGTTGTTCATTTGGATATATTTTCTGATCATTAGAGCCTACAATATGTAGTTACTTAGAAAGAGTTGAATCTCAGACAGAGAAGATGGCTTGAGCGACTGAAGGACTATGATATAAGCCTTCATTACCATCCAAGTAAAGCTAACGTTGTTGTTGATGCTCTTAGCATGTTATCCATGGGAGTCTAGCGCATGTGGATGAAGATAAGTGGGAATTATTTAGCTAATCTTGGAGTTCGTCTCAGGACTCTAAGGATGGTAGTGCATTCATGATAAGGTATCACAGTCATCTCTTATGGTTGAGATAAAGGAAAATCAAACGGTAGATCCCTATTTGATGAAGATTAAGAGTAATGCGGGTCAACAAAAGGTTATTGATTTTTCAATTGGTAGTAATGGTATCTTGAGGTACCAAAGTAGGTTTTGTGTTCCTGATGTTGATGGATTGAGGTAAAGGGTTTAGGCCAAAGCTCATGGATCTCGTTATGCTATTTATCTTGGTTCTACGAAGATGTATCATGATCTTAAGGAGTTATATTGGTGGAATAATATGAAGCGAGATATGGATAGTTATGTGGCTAAGTGTATGATGTGCCAACAAGTGAAGGTTGATCATATAAGGCTCGAAGGTTTGTATGAAGAGATTGAGTTTCCTGAAAGAAAGTGGGATGGATTTCATCATTGGTATTCCTCCGATCTCGGAATCAATATGATTCTATTTGGGTCATTGTGGATATAATGACCAAGTCCACTCACTTCTTGCCCATGAGGACTAGTTATTCGGTGAGGATTATGCTAAATTGTATCTTGCGGAGATTGTGAATTTGCATTGTACTTCAATTTCTATAATCTCGGATCATGGTACTCCATTCTCATCTAATTTTTAGAAGTCATTTCAGAAAGGTTTGGGAATTAAGGTATGCCTTAGTACTGCTTTCCACCCACAGACAGATGGACAAGAGGAGAGGGCTATTTAGAAATTGGAAGATATGTTACGTGCTTGTGTGATCGATTATGGTTGAATTAGTATGACCATTTGCCTTTGATTGAGATCGCTTATAACAAATAGTTACCATTCTAGTATTAGAATGTCTCTTTTTAAGGTGTTATATGGTAGGGGATGTCATTTTCCTTTTGGGTGGTATGAAGTTGGTGAGGGTAAGTTGCTTAGCCTTGATTTCGTTCACCAAGCCTGGGAGAAGTTGAAGGTGATTCGTGATAGGTTGAAAGCCGCTCCAAGTTGCCAAAAGTCCTATGCCAATGTGAGGCATATGGATTTACAGTTTAATATTGGTGATTAGGTATTCTTGAAGGTATCTCCCATGAAAGGAGTGATGCGGTTTTGTAAGACGGGGAAACTTAGTCCCTGATATGTTGGTTCATATTTGACTTTAAAGAGGGTAGGCAATGTCACCTGCAAATTGGAGTTTCCATCTAGTTTGAGCTCTATCCATCCGGTATTCCATGTGTCTATGTTGCGGAAGTATGTGGGTTATCCTTCATTAGTTATTCCCTTGGAGGTTGTTGGTATTTCAGACTCTTTGTCCTATAGAGAGGTCCCGGTGAGGATCTTGGATTGACAAGTTTGTTGTTTGTGAACAAAAGAGGTGGCTTCAGTGAAGGTTCTATGAAGGAAAAAAATTCTGAGGATGCCACTTGGGAGGCGGATTAGGACATGAAGTCCAGATATCCGCATTTGTTCCCCATTCCAGAAACTCGCGCTAGAGGTATATGTTTATCTTTTTACCTTGTTTTATGTTCTTGTTTTCTAGCATGGTTAAAGGTTAGCTTGATGTTCCGAGATGTGTTAACTGGTTCTTTTTCTTTCCTTACCCATCATTCAAGGACGAATGATCCAAGTAGGGGAGAATTGAAACACCTAGGCTTTGGACCCTTAGAAAAATTCCCTTAGTTGAAGTTTCTGGGCAAGGTACGACTCAAGGGTACTATTCATACCCTAGGATACGACTTGGGGTCCTATCACTCATATGCTAGGCAGTGTAGTGGGGGTTACATTCTATCCAAGGTACGGTTTATCCACTCCCAAGTCGTATGTTTGGGTACGGGTCGTATGTTTCCTAGTCCTATGATGCCATATGCTTAGCCTAGTTGAACTGTCCAAGGTACAGTTCAAGGTACGATTTAGGGTACCATTCGTACCCTGAGGTATGAGTTATCTTAGCATAATAGTATGTTGAACAGTTTATGGGTCCATGGTGAAGCCAAGGGTTCTAGTTAGGATACCACTCGTAGCCTAGGGTACCACTCGTACCCTAAGGTACGGTTTGGTGTGGAACTCGTACCCTCCTGGGTACAATTTTTAGCTTTTAAGCTAAGGACATTTTTAGACATTCCCCACCCCTAAACCCTTATAACCCATGACTTATAACCTTATTGGCCCTTCATTCTTTACACATATACAAATTCAAATCATTCCAAAACACTCTTAAAACTTCTTCAATAAGATTGAATCTAGGGTTTCAAGAGGTATCCTTCTACAGGCTTGAAATCAAATGTTGAGGGTTTTGATACATATTGTTGAATATTGTTTACCCTTGATTTAAATAATGTTTTCATATGTTTTTGGTGATGGGTTGCATATTTGGGTGCTTGTTGATTGTGTTTTAATAAATGGTTCATGGGTAACCCTAAACATAATGGTTTTTACCTTGTTTTTCATCTCGTTAAAGGTGTACCCACAAGGAGTTTGTTAAAATATCTAACAGAAATTGCTAGTCACATGTTAATGGTATATTGAACTAAGGCAATGGCTTAATGAGTATGAATGGTTTGCGAATGGCTGTGTAAAGGCCTTTTTGGACATGAAATTTTTTAAATGGAAAAATTGGTGGTTTAATTGATTATAATGGGTTCGAATCCTCAAACCTTGGAGTTAATGAGTGTCCTTTTTAGATGATGGGTTAGAGCCCCAAAATCAAATAAATGGTTGATTGATAACAGTAATGGCATGTGTATACTTGAAGGTAGTGTTGGAATGATGATACTAACAAAGTTCCTTTAGTAGAATTAACTTAATGGTTATTTGTGTGTAAATGGTTTTAATTTGGCTTTTAAAGTAGTATGTTTAGCCAAGTCGTGGAAGGCATAGGTCCTGGTGGGACCAAAGCTGGAAACTCATGATTTTCCGATTTAAGGTTGGTCATGGTGACCGTGTGCATGATGTGATACTTATATTCTTGGAGATGTACTATTCATCTCATATTCTCTTCGACTCGTGCAGAAAACATGTGTCAAGCGCCTTTCAGCAGGTAGCGCAGACCCATATAGCCCATGGGTGAAATTCTAAACGGCAAGACTACACATCCTAGGTTTATGATTTCAAAGTTCATGCTAACCTTATTCCCTATCCAGACTTGGTATGTATATATATGTATTTCATTGGTTATATGCATTGATTGAATGTTCTTAAACTTTTGTCATTATCTCATCCTTATCCTTGAGTTACATGCTAGCATTACAACCGATAATCGTCTCCGAATGTTATGTCCCCATGCGACATAGGGGATGGAGCTTCTTCTTCTCTTTCTATGTAGTGATCAGGTGTTCAGGAGGTTCGAGTGCTGACATTGAAGTCGTGAGCTGCCATACTCCAGAAGTTATACATTTCATTGTCTTCTTACCTTATGGCATAGACTTCTTTGGATTTGGTTTTGGCTATTGTCGGGGGCTTGTCCCGACATATTATTAACTTCAGATTTGTAGATGAGTTGTGGATGACTGTGGACTTGGGTAGGTTGGATGTTGTATGTGGATATAAATGGAATGATTAGATGTTCTAAAGTTACATTTGTTTTTATTTTTTTTTTGCTATATTAGTATTATTAGTTCGGAGTTCATCCGACACTTGTGGTTGATGTGATGGTTAGGTTAGGTTAAAGGGGACGATCTCCGACACTTGTTGGGCTAGAGATGCTCGTTAAGACAAGGCCCCGGTTTGGGTCGTGTCATTTTTATCAAAACCTCTTTATTTTAACGCCAATTTGTTCATGTTTAATTGTTCATTGAATATAAAATCGGTCTTGATTAATTTCTTAGACTTTTACTCAGACATCAACATTTCAAATCACCTATTTTAGCTTTAAAATTATTCATTATCTCGTAAACACATCCTACATAATAAAAAACTCATAATGAGTAAAAATCCATATAACTAGGCAAAGAATAGCTCAAACTCATGTTTAAAAGCTACCATCAATACTCTACACTTAAACCATTGGTCGTACTCAAGCAATCAAACTACACTCTAAGGAAATAGGCAACCTTCAGGAAACTCTTCCTAACTTGTCACACCAAGATTATTTAAAACAATTAAAGAACCTGACTATAATCACCTAGCCTCATGATTCAAATCAAAAACATTTTTTACTACTTGCTCATTTACTCCATCTATGGATCCATGAAATTTACTGTATCTTTTGCGAATCATGTGACCCTTACACAAATGTCGTAGAATTGTCTGAAACACATAAAATTTAAGATTATTAGCGACTCTATATATAAATAATTTTTTCCCTCTCTTAGTATCATGACCCAATTTCTCAAGTCATGATGATACCTACTATAACACACCGGTAGGTAAATCAACTTATAGTCAGGAACAACTAGTAACAAACTATCCAGAAAAATAGAGAAAATATCATAAATGAACTTAATTAAAAGACTAATATAGAATGAAGCCCCAAGACCAGGAGAAATTAGTACAAGAGCTTTTAATACAATCTCGGTACAAAGGGAAATATAGAATACATATATATGTAGAAACCATCTCCAAAATACAAAATAGAGATAAATCTAATCAATGTGAAAGAGAGCATGAATACTTATAACGCGAGGAGCTCACCCAAATCTCCAAACCATAGCTACACTGCATGATGCCTACATCAATGATAAAAAATCGTATGAGGATATACAGGCTACAAAAGTGTAGTATGAGTACCAAACAAGTGGTTCTCAATAGGCATTGGCTGACTAAACTTAAAATATAGTGTAAGCATAAATAACATATAAAGAAGGAATATAAACTACACGTAATAATCCAATAAACTAAACGTAATAATGCCAAGGGAGAAAATAGAATAAATTATCGTATTCTGATAATATTCAGGAGCTAAGGTGCAATAACATATATCACTGGTCAATATACAAGTGAAAAATGAAAGAATGATGTATATTAGTAATACAAGGACAAATGATACATATACAATAAAGATAGATAAGGAAAGAGAGGGATATATGTAATAACATATATATATATATAGTGTGTATATACATAGATATAGATATAGATATAGATATATATAAACACACATATATATACATATATATATATGTAGTGTATATATATATGTATATGTATATATATGTGTATATATGTATATATGTGTATATATATGACTAAACTGAAAGTTAAATACCTAAGGGATCCAACCTAACATCCCGATGAATCCTGTCCAAGAAGAAAAGTTAATAATAGCATAATCAAGGTCTTTAACGAAAGGATGACTTAACATGAAATAATCTAAAAATAACATATCTTACTATGAGAAAGAAAAAGAATCAAAAAAGGTCGAGTACCAGTCCATCATCATCATGCCACGAACTAACCTTAATAACCAACAATAAAGTAACTGGCTAGTCCAGACAATCAATAACCTAATTGGGGCCCATAAGCCCAGAAGGTGCAAGAAAGCACTAAGCAAACAACAATCATAGCTTATACTTATTTATAAATACATATTTAAATTTATACACAAACACACACATATATATAGGACTAAATTGAAAGTTAAATACCTTAGGGAGCTAACCTAACATCCCGAGGAATCCTAGTCAAGAAGAAAAGCTAATACTAGCATAATCGGGGACTCTAGCCCAAGGATGACTTAACATGAAATAATCTAAATATAACATATCTTACTATGAGAAAGAAAAGGAATTAAATATGTACCGATAATCTTGACAACCAGTCCATCATCATTATTCCATGAACTAACCATAATAACCAACAATAAGGGAATCGGCTAGTCTAGACAATCAATAACTTAAATGAGGCCCCATAAGCCCAGAAGGTACAAGTAAGCACTAAGAAAACAATAATCACAACTTATACTTAGACAACCCCAATAAGGACAATAGATATATGCATCAAACAATTATACTGGTGATAAAAAAGGCATATGAATGAATGCATGCAACATAAATGAGAAATACCACGTCCTATCTAAGTGCCATAATGTACCAAGTGTATACACCTCCTCCAGCTCATTAGAGACCATCCTTTAACGTAGTATGGCTCATGGACGAAGGATCCCATAGTGGACTCGATATATTTGTATCTAGTGTTTTGTCCCCAAGCAGGACTTTTAATAATCATCATAATCAATTTACTCCATCCAGTATTGAAGATATGTGTGTGTGTGTGTGTGTATATATATTATATGTATATATATATATATATGTGTGTGTGTGTGTGTATAATAAGTGTTCGAACATAAAACGAGATGAAAAGAGTATAGATCAGTAAAATCATTAACAAAGATCAACTTTGGGACTAAATCAGCATAACAATATAGAAAGAGTCAAAATTTTCTTCGACCAAAGTAAATAGCATTGGTAAAAGTGTGATTTCATAATGGAGCAAAATCAACCTCGGTCTAGTTATTAAAAATATCAACTTAGGTTCAAAAGATCATAACTAATTAAACAAGGTGGTACAATTTCCGTTGTAAAAGAATCTATTTTAAAAGTGAAAAGTAGGTATTAATCTTATTTAAGAAAATAGTAGTAAAATCAAGAATTTAGTTGGAATCGTACCACTAAGTAAATTTAAGTTCTCCTAAAAGTATGCATTTCATCACCAGTATCCAAACTATATAACTATAAGCTTCTGTAAAACATAACCACATCCTCACAAGGGATAGAATGCTAATTTGTTGCTCAATTGGTATCGTAACCACATCCTCAGGCCCTACAATGCATAATTAACATTATAAAGTCTCATAACTTGGGAAACTATGGTAATCAATGGCATAAATGACTAAAAGGATCTAATTAGAAAAATACAGCCAAATTCACAAAGTCAAATAAATTTTGTACAAAGGGATCATTAACATCAACCATTAATTAATCATATCTATAATCAAGGGTAATAGGATTCTAAGGCTATAACAAGAATCCTATGCTAAGGTTTGGGTGACATTTCTTTCTCAAATTTTCTAAATAGGCTAAGTCATGATAAACTAGTTATAATCCTATCCTATAACTCTACCTAGCATGCAATCTATACAATACACAATCTGGTAGAGAAATGTAGACCAAAGCCAACCTCGATGACGAACTGCATTCTTGAACCATCCACAAATCGCTTGTCTTTACTCCATGATCCCAAAAACGATGTCGCACTGTCAAAATAATCATCTATGAATTATAGGAGTAAAACGATACTCATATTTCTATATAAAACTTCAGGCCTAAAATTGTATCAATAATGGGATAGTGGGGCCTGCTAACGGAATTTCAAATTTGAATCCATCATGAGGTCCCTCAAAGGACGAGAAATGTATTCTCAAACTTTGAGCATAAATGGTGTATGAATCGAGGCCTAAATCAGCCCACTAAGTTTAGAAATTTAAGACCTAGATTCTAGGAATATAAAAAGTGAAGAGTAGAATTTAATGAAAAGGAATAACGCAAAATGATCAAGGAATGTTAAAATAACTTACCTTAGCTTCAAGGATGATTTCCCACACTTTCCCATGCCCTAAGTTCCAACAATAATGCAAAAAAGATTTTGAATCACAATTTTTGTCCGAAATCAAGAAACACAAAATGTATATTCTTGAAGAATGGGAGAAGTAACGGTAAAATAACATGGCCAATGATTATACAAGAACAACACATCGAGAATTGCCTAAACCGGAGATTCCTACCTCCCAGAATGTCAAAAACACTAAAACCTCACAATATACCAATTTAAGCACTACCGAGGTGAAATTTTTATTCTTCGGATTTGGGAGAACCTCATCGTGCTCATCCTCAATAACTTTTCATGTTGACCAATCAAAAAATGATCTTTCTTTGCGTTCGTAACGAAGAACCTCTGCCCCAAAATTCAGCAATTTAAAAAACTTATTTTTGACCCTTGGAACTCGGTCAAAACCATAAAAACATGAACCAATAGTACAAATTGATAATAAAGCGCATCCTGGATCCAACAGAATTATTGAATTAAGGAAAAAAGGAATATTTACAAAATAAATTAACCCCAGAATCCTATTAGGCTATTTTAACTAATTTTTTTCTAAATACTCAAAACATAATATAAAGGCTCGGGACCTAAACAAACTATCTATTAACCCAAAATCTACATTTTGGACTTAATGATGCCATAAAGATTTTCTTTCGAGGTGGTTTCGACAAATAGTGGATCCCACACCTATAGTTCTATTTTAGCTAATTTCCAACCAATAGTTAAAAATAAGTTCGTAAGCCTTGAGACCTGAACCAAGAGTCCCCCTAGTGTAAAATCAATGCTCTAGAGCTGATGGCACTATCAGAATGCCTTAACAACAAAAGCTTCAAAATAGGAAAATGATCCTAAAACTCAAATGAACTGTATGATAATTGAACTGAATGTTCTTATTAGTATAAATTACCTATAGCCACTATGGGAAGGTTCAAAATGCCAAAAATATGCGAAAATTGAATAAATAACTTGTAGGTTCATTGCAATATTCACTACTTAAAGGAAACTTGTCTATAAGGATGAAATTCAATGGATAGAAAAAAGATGGGAGTTCTAAAGGATGAGGTGTTGGGCCAACATGTACAGAGAATGACTACCAAAATATCCTCTAAGAAAAAATAACACTTTCAAAGGATTTCACCAAAGGTATCTCTTTTTCACTAACTTTCTTACTTTACTTTCCAAATATACCAAAATGCATCTCACCAACCAACTGGCGTCCACCAGAGTCTAACACGACTGAAGCATGCAAACCCAAACCACAATGCACTGACACCAGACTGATGCAAGCCCAACCAAAGGAAAACTCATCCAAGCTAAAGTCAACCCAATGCCTGAATCATGTAACCAACTCCAAATTCCTAAATCCATTATCATTTTTCTATTCTAAACTTACTATCCACTATAACCATCATAGAATATCATCAAAGCCCTGTCCATATAATTACATCATACAAAACTAGAAAGACTAAAGTTGATCAACTGAACATCCATAATAGAAATATAAGAATAAGCCGATAAATGCTACTTGGATGCACAAGTAGAGATGATCAAAGTCTTTGATCTCAAGCCACTACTACAATTGGTCTCGATGATTGTCGAAATGAATAATCATGAACCCAACTATAATCTCTTAAAGCTTAACAATCCTCTCTAAGATACCCCACTAACTGTGGGTGAACCATGTCAAACTCAACTTACGCATATTTTTTCTATTGATAAGACATTCAAAATTCTGACAAACACTAAACCCAAGGTTAAGAGAAGTAAAAACCAATACAGTGTGCCGATGGATTATGCCTTGAGAATTTAACAAAGATAACCTATTGAAACTGAGAATAACCAAATACATACATAACGAGTAGGCTTAGTCAGCTTATTTATAAACGTAGATTGAAACAAATATGAAAATGGTGCTGTAATCAAGGTACCCAATCCAAAGATGAAATCTTCAAATTGAAGATGAACTACTCGATCTTAATTATCGAAGTCTATCCCGCTATTGGGGAGTATCCATTTGAAAAGATATCATAACCTTTAATCCTCCCTTTAAGAGAGTCAAAATCTCAAAAATGAAGCCCACATGTCTTTACAAATATTAATACCCAAACAAATCTCAGTATCAGAATTCTAATATTCACCCAATAATTCGTGCAAGAGTTGAAACTGAAATGATGTCGATGGATAAAATCACAATGAAGTAAGACCACTGGCTGAAGACATGAACTATCAACCCTACATCTGCTGCGAGAGTACAAAACAATAAGGCACAATAAGGAACTCACCAAGGCTATAAAAAGTACCAATAGTATCCAACTATCAAGCAACCTAGAAATATAATCTTAGCCTAAATATAGCCAAATAAATACTCAATATATGACAACGAATACTCACTCTCAAAAGACATCTGCTTTATTACCAACAACTGATACACAAGCATATGTCACCAAGTAGAAGTATCTCACGAAGTTACATCAGACCAAACCAATTTTGTAATGCAAGATGTCTGAGCTTTCAAACCAACATAAACTCAATTGAACCATGAACTACATTACAACATGGACAAAGTACCCATCTCAATACCAACACTAAGATTAAGACTACCATCAAGAAGTAAACCCAACAAATCATACTATCAACCCTCAGACTTACCATTCTTAAGAATGACTATCGAAAAGAATTGTAACTACTAGAATTACCACAAAATGATGAAAGGCCAAAACTACCTTTTCTTTCATAATCCACTCATCAATCGAACTTTCTAACAGAAAAGGGAAACCAATCAACCACGGAGGTCATCTAAACCAATGGGCACAAATTACAAAAGAGCACTAACTAGATAATACTAGTCTAGCCATCCATTATTTGAGAATTGATATAACCTAAAATAATAACAATAGCAACGACATCATAAGTTGCTAGAGGTACTAGAATTGGAAAACATAACAATACCACTATAAGGTCATAATAAGACCATAATGCCTAAGGAAAGGGACTTTAACTCAAATGCTACGCCCTAGGGAAATCACAATACTGATCTACTCAACTTACTACAAAAATAAATCATCAAAGGGGGTATTCAAATAAGCATGAATATATACAAAGGCATACATTAAGTAATCAAGTCAGATAATCAGCGATGGGTATGAAAACACCAACTCAACTCAAATAGAAACTAAAAGTAGAAATAAATGGCATACTTATCACAATATAAAATCCAAATTCATAATCATAATGTAATTGAAGGAGTATAAATTAGAATAGGTTCAAACCCGGATAGAGCATCTCAATCACCAATTAAGGCACTAAGTGCACTACCTCTAATTAAAGGTGTTAAAAATCTATGACACTGATCTTGATGAGATGAATAACCAATAATACCAAATAAAGGACACTTTTTAGACCTATGACTGATCTCTCTACAGTCGCAATAAACCCTCAAAGCTCTCACCTAGAAAGAAACATGAGCTGACCAACTGATGCTGGGACACTCTCTACTAAAATGATCATCCTCCCTACCATCATAACATACATTAGGGGCTCAAGGATGGTGAGGAATATGTGGTGACCTATATAAACAACTAAATGATTCATAGGTCACACCTCATACCAATGAATAACCTCTCTAAAGTCAAGACACGCCCTTCAAACTCTCTGATAAACTAAACCTACTAACCCAGAATGGACACCATTCCTTGAAAGCCAAATATGAGAATTCCATAATGTATGACTGAAACTCTACCCGCTATGACCACCACAAATGATTTAAGAGCCACCTATATCCTGAAATGCTACTTGTATAGCACTAATAGGCTACAAGTGATATTGATCCCTATTGGGAGGATCTCTACTCCTAAATAAAATATTGATAACACTGTACTAATGATATGGCCACTTACCTCCAGATTTATAAGTCCCAATATATACCCTCTTTGCAGTCTTAGCATGGTCAACAACATGAAGGAAAGACAACCTAGTTGCTATTAAATGCTTCATTGCCAAAAGGATTTGAAAAGTCAATCCTCTAAAAAAAATCCATGCACCAACTCATGTGTTGAAGGATATAGCATATGGTTATTTCTTACCTACTTGAGAAATCTAATCTCATACTCCAAAACAAATAGAGAACCTTGTTGAACACCATCAAACCCAACTCTAGTTTGAAAACTACTCAATATAGTAGTCATCATCTCTGGCTGAGAGGTACCTACTAAAATACTCAGAATCCCTAACACTAGATCCTATAGAATTGAGCAATCACAAATTCTATCAGATCTTGGGTTGGCTCCACAACCTATGGATGATGTTCAAGATCCATGATATCTTTTTATAACTCCCTAGTGCAAATTTGACCTAAAGCCATTGAAATATGTATGAAAGTCTCATTTGTATCTATCGATAACCTCACATCAAAAGAATAGATTTAAAGAAACTACTATAAGGTTCATAAGATACCGATACGTGATAAGGAGTCAAAAGTAGAATTTCATAAGAATGCTCTATAACCTTTAGAATATAGGATACAGACATCTCCAACCAATAATCAAGACTCTACTAGATACGTAGCTCTTGTAACAACAAACCGGTAAACCTGTATCTAATATCCATTTGTTATGACTCAATTTCTAAGGTCATGATGGCACCTACTATAACACACTAATAGGCGAGCCAACTCATCGTCTAGAATAGCTAGTAACAAACTATCCAGAGAATGGATAAAATAGCAAAAATAAACATAATTAAAAGACTAATATTAAAAAAATCTTCGTTACCCAGTAAAGTCAGTACAAGAGCTTCTAATACAATCTGAGTACAAAGGGAAACATAGAATAAAAATACATGTAGAAACCATATCTAAAATACAAAATAAATATAAGCCTAATCAATACCAGAGAGAGCAAGAATACTCCAAACATTAGGAGCTCGCCTATATCTTTAATCCACAGTTGCTTTGCAAGATGCCTACATCAATGACTAGAACCCATACTAGGATCTGTAAACTATAGAAGTATAGTATGAGTACCAAACACATGGTGCTCAATGGGCATTGGTCGACTAAGCTCCAAAGATAGCGTAAGCATAAATAACATGTAAAGTAGGAATATAAATCCAAGCAAATATCCAAGAGACTAAACATAATTATGCTAAGGGACCAATAAAGAAAACTATCCTACTCTAATAGTATTCAGGAGCTAAAGTGCAACACCATATATCAATAGCTAATATACAAGTGAAGAATGAAAGAAGGATATATAATAGTAATATAAGGTCAAAAGATATACATACAATATGAATAGATGAGGAAAGAGAGGTATATATAGTAATACCATATATCCTAGCCAAGAAGAAAAGTTAATACTAGCATAATCAAGGTCTCTAACTAAAGGATGATTTAACATGAGATATGATTTAACATGAGATAATCTAACAATAAAACATCTAACTATGAGAAAGATAAGAAATGAAAACATACTGACAATCTTGGGTACCAATCCATAATCATCCTTCCACAAACTAACCATAGTAACTAACAATAAAGTAACCGGCTAGTCCAAACAACTAATAACCTAATCGAGCCCACATAACCCGAAAGAGTGAAATAAAGGACTTAGCAAACAACAATTATAGCTTATACCTGTACAACCTCCCATAAGGGGACTAGATATATGCACCAAATAATCATATTCGTAATAGAGAATATATATATAAACAAATGAATATAACAAAACTAGAAATACCATATCCAATCTAAGTGCAATAATATACCAAATGTAAACACCTCCTCTGTCTTAGTAGCTTGCAAAGGCAGGACCTACGATGACTATACTTCTTTAGCACTACGTCTCATGCATGAAGGGGTCCATATGGGACTCAAGATATTCGTATATATACATACATACATGCATACATACATATATATGTATGTATGTGTATTATATATATATGTTTGTATGTGTAAATATGTATATATGTATATGCATATGTATATTTATATGCATATGTATAAAAAGTGCTCAAACTCAAATTGAATCTAAAAGAGTAAAGATTGGTAAAACCACTGCCCGAGATCAAGTTCAAAACTAAATTGACGTAATAGTGTAGAAAGGATAGAAATCTTATTTGACCAAAGTATATAGTAGTGGTAAAAAAGTAGTTTAATAATGGACCAGAATGAACCTCAGTCTAGTTTTTCAAAGTATCACATTTAGTTCCAAAATCTGATAATTCACTAATTAAGGTATATGTTGCAGGTTGTAAAAGAATTCATTTTAAAAGTAAAAAGTGGAAATAAATCCCTTTTTTAGAAATTTATTATAAAATCAAGGATTTAGTTGAAATAATACCACTAAGTAAATGTACATGCCCCAAAAAGTATGCATATCATCACAAGTATCAAAATAATATAACTATAAGCATCTCTAAAAAGCTACCACATCCCCACAAAGGACAGAATACTAACCTGTTGCGCAATTGGTATAGTAACTATGGTATCGATCCAAATAATACATAATGAACATCATAAAGACTCAGAATTTGGGAAACTATGGTAATCAAGGGAATAAATCACTAAAATAATCTAATTAGAGAAATATCTCCCAAGTCACTAAGCCAATAAGTTTCATACTAAAGCATCACTAATATCAATCTATGATTAATGATGTCTATAATCAAGGGTAATAGGATTCTAAGGCCATAAGAAGTATCTTATGCTAAGGTTTGGTTCACATTTTTTTCCCAAATTTCATAAGTAGTCTAAGTCATGATGTACTAGTTATAATGCCCTCCTAGAATTCCTACCTAGCATACGATCTATACAGCACAAAATATTGTAAAGAAAAGAAGATCGAAACCTACCTTAATACTGAACCACATTCTTTAAATATCCATAAATCACTTGTCTTTGCTCCACGATCAAGAAAATAATATCTCACAATTAAAATAATAATATACGCGTTAATAGAAGAAAAATGATACCCATATTGTTATATTAAACTGTATACCCAAAGTAGGGTCAAGAAAGGGCTCATGGGGTCCACTAATTAAATCCTAAAATTTAATCAATCTATAGGTCCCACGGAGGTCAAGAAATATGTATTCAAAAGTTGAGCACAAATGAAGTACGAATTGGGCCCAAATCAGCCCGCTAAGTATAGGAATTTAAGACAAAATTCTAGGAATTTATAAGGTAAAAAGTAGAATTTCATGGGTAAAAATAATGGTAAATGATCAAGGTTTTGTTAAATTAAATTAACTTAGCCTCAAGGGTGATTTCCCACACTTTCCCAGGTCTTATGATCCAATAATGGTGGAAACAGGTTTTTGAATTACAATTTTAGTTGGAAATCAAGAAAACCAAAATGGATATTATTCGAAAATGGGAAAAGCGAAGGTAAAATAACCTATCCAATGATCTTACTAAAATAATTCATCAATAATCACCTATAATAGAGATTCCTAGATTTTGAAATATCAAAAACACTAAAACTTCACGATATGTCGATTTAAGCACTGGCCAGGTGCAATTTTTGTTCTTCATGTTTGTGGGACCCCACTTCCTTTGTGAAGAATAAATTTTTGAGTTGAATAGTAAAAAAATGATCCTTCTTCACATTTTTTGGACCTCGACTGCATTCCCAAAGAAGAACCTCCACACCAAAAGACCATTTATTTCAAAAACTTGTTTTTGACCCTCAGAACTTGTTCGAAACTCCAAAAAAACATGAACCAATAGTGAAAATTCATCATAACACATGTCTTAGATCCAATGGAATAATCCAATTTATGGAAAAAGATCATTTAAAAAAAATAAACCTATTTTAACTAATTTTCATCTAAACACTCAAAATATAAAATAAAGGCTCGAGACCCAAACTAAAATGATAATAACCCAAAATTAACATTTTGGACTTAAAAGTTCCATCCAAGGTCCCTTCTACAAAAAGTGGGTCCCACAATTATAGTTCTATTTTAACCAATATCTAACCAATAGCCCAAAATACGTCCGGAAGCCTTGGGACCTGAACTGCTGGTGGCCCTAGCCTAAAATCAACATTTAAAGTAGATGGAATTTTCATAATTATCATCCAAGATTGTTTACTAGGTGTTTTGGTTCGAGACCAATTCCTTAACAACAAAAGCTCTAAAATAGGACAATAACCCTAAAACCTAAATAAACTATCTGATAATAGAACCTATAGTTCTAACAAGCCATAAATGACCTTAGCCACTATGGGAAGGCTCTAAATGTCAGAAATACACGAAAATTTAAAAAATAACCTATAGGGTCATTACACTTTGAAATAAAGTTCATGTGCCCTAAAAATTGTACCATAGGCTTGCCCTTGGTGTAATTCTCCATTAATTCAAGATCATTCAGTCTCAAATCAAGCAAAACTTAGTTGGGTTGTAACTTAAGATAGTGAATGGAGGGGATAAATATGGAAAATAGTGACTACATCTCCCTAAATACTTTAATACATACAATTTCAAAACTCAAACGCCACACTTATATAGAACACAAATTTTCCTATTTAAATGCTCACACCCCTGATATCTTTTCTTTAAGTTCAATCATAACAAGACTTACTACTATAAACGGAAGTTTTTTTTCAACAACACAACTTTTACAATTTTTTTAGCTCCTCATTAGTAGCACTAACATTCCTTTATTTTGCTGCACCTTTCTCTTATTTTCTATATTTTAACTTAAGACCCAAAAATTCTTCACTTAGATTTTCAAAGCTCATAATACAATAAGTGCTCATAGGAGGTCACAGGTTCAAAAAGATGAGTCATTCAAATCGAAAAGGTTAGGCTTGTTTTGTGGTTTCTCAATGAAATAAGATTACAGGATAAAAGAGGCTGACTAGGATACATATAATTAGGTTGGTCAAAGGCATATATGGACTAATAAAGAAATACATATATCACTTCCTAGACTGATCAAGACTTATATATTATTTTGCAAACACCCGAAGAAAGTTCTAGACATCAATCACAAGCACAAAACATATCCAAACTCTCACTGACACACTAGCACAAAATTCCTTAACACTCTCCTCAAAAATAAGTTGAGACAAGACAATTAGTTCTAGCACTTATACATGAGGCAAGATATAAGCTTAGACATCACAAAAAAGCACACATTGTTCTATAGGCATAGAAAAACAATCGGAAGAGTATCACTAGACTCCTAAAAATAAAAACTAACTACAGTTGGTTCAATGAAAACAAACCCTTTGAAAATAATTATGGCACAATGAAAACCCAAGGGGTTATTGCCTAATACAAATAACAAAAATTATGCATAATAAAACTAAATATCTACACATACATTTCCCACCCCATACTTTAAATTGTGTCATTTCCCCATGACACACAAATAAAATAAGAGGTAAGAAAACACCCTGAGGCTTAAAGCATAGGCATGGATATTATTTGGTAGCTCTATGTAACCTTGATACACATCAAACATGAAGCATGAGTAAGCAGTTTACTCTTCTTTAGAGTTTTTCAGTGTCTTTGTAATTTAGAATACCACTTTCTCTTCTCCTACTTTGAACGTGAGTAGCCTTTCATATATGTCCAAGATTGAGTAGTCTCTCTATTATTTGAGATATATTTTTATTTGCTTCTTTAACAACAAAAATTAAATCTACAGAGAATACAAATTTATCCACTTTGATCTTGACATCCTCAATAATTTTCTCTAGTATAATGTTAGTTTTATTTGCTAACTATGGTGAAATTGTTACAACCTTGAGCATTCTCATTTCTCCTTCTAGCCTTTTGAAAATGGAAAAAGGCAAAAGATTGATTGATGCTTCTAAATCACCTATATCTTTAATAAAAGTAGAACTTCTCACAGAGCAAGGAACGGTGAAACTCCAAGGATCTTTGCATTTTTGCGAAACCTCATTTGTAGTATTTTACTGCATTGAGAATTTAACTTCAACACTGAAGTATCCTCAAGAATTGATTTGCCAAAAAAATTCTTGTAGAAACTTGGCATATGAAGGCATCTGAGTAAGTACCTTTGTGAAATAAATATTGATGTATAATTCTTTTAACATATCCAAGAACTGACCAAAGCACTTATCTAACCTCTTTTTCTCTGTAAGACCCCACAAAATCCTAAGCTTGGCCCAGTCTTTTAAGCTTGCTAAGGGATCTCAGACTAGGAAAATTCTAGCTAAGTATTCAGACTTAGTATTATTTTGGCCATCATAAGTTGGCAACTCTATTTCATGACTTTTATGACCTTAAAGTATCGATCTTTAGATTGATTCATGATCAGGAATATTAGTAGGTACTCCCGGTTGAGTTTTAGATTTTTCGGACCTCATTTGACACATGTATGGGAATCCAAAATAGTGTATCAATGAGATCTCGATGCGGCGTGCCATCTATCGCGTTGATTAATATTTTGGTGGCTCCCAGTGGAAAATTACAGTGAACCAACATGGACTCGACATGACGCATTGGCCAGAGCATCGATGCCAATGACGTGGTGCATTGATCTATGCGTTAACAATTCAATTTTTAGTCATTAAAAAGTCGCATCCTTAGGGTATTTGGGTCTTTTCCCACGTCATTCAATCCCTAAAAATACAAAATTTAGCCTTCTATTTGCAACATACACTCATTATTTCACAAATTGCTCAAGAACAAAAACCCTAGGTGATTGAATTTTAAATTAAAGGCTCAAGATTCCACCATTAATCTTCAATAATTTAGAAACCAAGGTATGTCAAGTGTTCATCCAAGGGTTCCTTCCACCCTCGGAGTCCAAGAAACTCTTTTAAACTTCAAGTAGCTTAATTTTATGCTTTCCATGATTTGGATTCAAGTGTAATCATGATTATAAAGTTGATTTGATTTCTATTCCATGATTAAGTGCAAGATTTAAGTAAAAACAACTATTATGTATATAGTATCATGTGAATTCATGTTAGGACCTTGAAATTATGATGCTCATGTGTTGATTAGAACTATGTGCATATACAATGCCTTCCAAGTGTTTGATGAGTTGTTCATGAGAATTGAATAATGAAATTATATCATGTTAGCATGTATTCACGTTCATGTCATGCAAGTTTTTTCTAAAATATCCTAATGGATGAATTATGATCAAGTTGGTATGTATCAGATTCAAGATTGTGCCATGTCTTATAATTTATGCTATCGAGTCCTAGGGGTATTTAACACCCGATAATTTAGCTGATTACCTAGAGCCATGGTTAGTCTTAGGATAGTATCAGTCATGTCATGATCAGTAGTACTCCTATTCAGTTAAAAAACTCAGGAAAAACTCAGTTGACTCAGTATCAGTCCAGTCCAGTTAAGCATTCAGCTTAGACCTCAGTAAATACAGTTAGTTAATAGAATTCATTAGTATTCCGTCAGTCAACGGAACACAGTGAACTCAGTTCAGTTCAGTTAGATAGTATAATCAGTAATAGTTTAGTCAAGCCTAGTATGAACTAGGAATCAGTTCAGTGTCTATTCAGATGGGAGTAGGATTTAGCACCGAGTTAACATAGGGATAGGGCCATTCCTGCCAGCAGAAGGGTTTGGCCCTTAGTAGCTATCCCTACATTATAAAACCACGTAGCTAGATAGGTTGAGATATCTTCCTACCAGACTAGAGTTGATACATCTCGTACGAGTTTTCCTGCCAGCAAGGGTTGCCAAAAGAGCTTCCTATCAGAGAGGGTTAACTCATAGTTGTCTTTACCCGTGGCACAGTACTCACCCTTCCAACTGGGGTTACAAGTTGGATCCTAATCTATTCAGAAGGAGGCATGTTGGTTACATGATTACCTCCCAAGTCTCAGTTTCAGTTCCAGTTATAGTCTTAGTTAAAGTCTCAGTTACAGTCTTAGTTACAGTCTTGGTTACAATCTCAGTTACCGTCTAAGTTACAGTCTCAACCACAGTCTCAGTCCAGTAATCAGATCAGTAACTCAGTTCAATTTAAGATTTGCTTGACCATAGCGTACAGTTATTAGTTATTCAGTTATCAGCTACGCAGTATCAGTACACTCAGATATCAGTAAATCAGTAATTCAGAACTCAGTATCCAGTGTTATCATAATCTCAGTTAAAGTACATGTATTCATGTATGTTCTCCTATTCAGTTATATTTATGTCATTCAGTCAATATTGTTCATGCATATGAACCCATGCATTTCAACCTACCTATTCTTGACTTAGGGATTTAGGATCGAAGAAAGTATGTTTTGATTTTCTAAGTGTGGAGAATAGGGTCCCCAATATGTTTTATGGACGTGGGATTTAATTGAAGAATGAGGGAATTTACCAAAGTACCATTAAATAAAAAGTTGGGAATCTGTTGCCAGTGATGATTGGTCACCCTACGACCTATAAGGACATATTATGACTCGCCATCATGAGTTGTAGTCTAGATAGCAGCTCAAATCACCCACATTGGTTTGACTACAAGTTGTACCCTGTGAATTTTACTCATGCCATACGACTCATTATGTCTTATTCGTACCCAGGATAGAAACTTTGGATAACATACTAGTAAGCCTATGATTGGCATATCACAACTCGTACGGCGTCTTCATGACTTATTCGGTACAAGTTGTAACAAAGGAATAAACCAAGAAAATCTTCACTAGGCACCCTACAACTCGATCCTAACGAATCATAAGGAGACCTTATAACTTGTTTAGTGAGTCGTAGTCAGAGCAATGAGCTCAAAACTTAGAAATTTTCCAATGACCAAAATCTAGGGTGTTACATTCTCCTCCCCCCCCCCCCCCCCCCCCCCCCAAATATTATTCATCCCTAAATGATGAGATAGGGCATACTTTAGCATGATTTAACACAAAAACACAACCACACCTTCTTTTAACTAAGACATAAAACAAAGATGTTAAGGAATACCCATACCTTAAGCTCAATTATCCAAACTGAGAAACAAGAATGGATATTTGGACTTTATGTCCTCTTCAGCTTCCCAAGTAGCCTCTTCAACCCTATGATTCCTCCACAGGAACTTCACTAAAGCCATATCCTTAGTCCTCAAATGATGGACTTTCCTATCCAAAATCTCACTTGGGACTTCCTCAAAAGACAAGGAATCTGAAATGCCAACACTCTCCAAAAGGACAGCAAAGGAAGGATCATGCATGCACTACTTCAACATCGAAACATGGAACATCATATAGACAAAACCCAAACTTGAAGGAAAATCCAACTCATAAGACACATTGCCTACTCTCCTCAAGATCAAGTATAGGCCAATATAATGGGGACTACACTTTTCCTTCTTTCCAAACCTCATCACTCCTTTCATGGGAGACACCTGGAAGAATACCCAATCACCAACATCAAACTCAAACTTCCTACACCTTATATCCACATAGGACTTTTACTAATTTTGTGCGGTTTTAAGCCTATCCCTAATAACCTTCACCTTCTTTATGGCCTGATGAACTAAGTTAGGACCAAACAATCTAGTTTCACCTGCTTCGAACCACCCAATAGTAGAACGACATCTCGTACTATACAAAGCCTCAAACGGAGCCATCTGAATAGTAGAATGGTAGTTACTATTATATGCAAACTCTATGAGAGTCAAATGATCAACCCATCTACAACCAAAGTCAATCACACAGGCCCTTAGCATATTTTCCAAGTTTTGAATAGTCCTCTTTGCTTGCCAATACGTTTGAGGATGGAAAGTGGTGCTAAGGTTCACCTTAGTTTCCAAACCTCTCTAAACTGACTGTCAGAAGAGAGATGACAAATATATACCTTGATCGTATATAATAGAAATAAAAACACCATACAACTTTACGATCTCCTTAATGAAAAGCTTAGAATAATCCTCTACAAAATAATTAGTCCTCATGGGCAAGAAATAAGAAAACTTGGTCATCCTATCCCCGATGACCAAAATAGAATCAAACTGACTATGTGACCGTGGAAGACTAGTAATGAAATCCATATTAATGACTTCCCACTTCCACATGAGCAACTCAATCTCTTGAGACAACCCACAAGGCCTTATGTGCTCCACTTTTACTTACTGACAGACAAAAAACTTGGCCACAAAATTAGCCATATCCCTCTTTATGTTATTCCACCAATAAATCCCCTTCAATTATGGTACATCTTTGTCAAACTAGGATAAATAGTGTACCTTGACTCATGAGCCTCTACCAAGATCCTCTTTTGTAGCCCATCAACATCAAGAATACACAATCTACCTTGGTACCTCAGGATACCATCACCACCAATCTTGAAAACCATCACCTTCTGCTGACCAACAGCTTCTTTGATTTGTATCAAAATAGAATCTAAAACATGTTAAACCTTCACCATGGTACCAACAAAATACTTTACCACCTCTTAAATGATCACCCCTCCTTTCTGAAAATACAAAAGATAAACTCCAAGATTAGCCAAATGGTTAATATCCTTCACCAAATCTTGTTCTCCTCATCAACATGAGATAAGCTCTCCATGGACAACCTACTAAGAGCATCAAAACAACATTAGCTTTAGTTGGGTGATAATGAAGACTCATATCATAATCCTTGAGCAACTTAAGCCATCTCTTTCACCTAAAGTTCAACTCTTTCTAGGTGAACACAAATGCAAGCTCTTGTGATCAAAATTATATACCAATATGAACTCCATACAAGTAATGGCACCAAATCTTCAAATAAAAAATCATAACCAATAATTCCAAATTATGGGTCGGATAATTCTTGTTATGTACCTTAAGCTGCCTAGCTACAAACTTACCATGTTGCATCAGAACACAACCCAGTCCCACTTGGGATGTATCAAATCATGAATCAAAACCATTAACACCCTCGGGAAGGGTCAAAAATAAAGTTGAAGTAAACTTATCCTTCAAATTCTCAAAGTTGCCCTCACAAGCATCGGACCATAGAAACATCGATGTCTTTTGAGTCAACTTAGTCAATGGAGAAACAATCAAAAAGAAACTTTTCACAAACCTCCTTAATACCTAGGTAAACCTAAGAAACTCCAAATATAATTTGGAGTCATGGGTGTAGGCCACTTTTTAACCGCCGCAACTTTCTTTGTATCCACCATTATCCCTCCACTAGAAAAAACATAACCAAGGAAGGTCACAACATTCAACCAAAACTCACACTTTGAAAACTTATCACACAACTGTTGATCCTTAAGAGTCTACAATAGAGTACAGAGGTGATTGGTATGGTCCTCCTCACTCATAGAATAAACCAGGATGTCATTAATAAACACAATGATGAATAAGTCCAAAATGCGATGGAATACCTAGATCATAAGAGATCCATAAATGCCACTGGGGCATAGTCAAACCAAATGACATGACCAACAACTCATAATTGCCATACCGGGTATGAAAAGCAATCTTAGGAATAGCCACTACCCTAATCTTCAACTAATGAAAACCTGACTGAAGATCAATATTAAAAAAGCATCTAGTACCTTGAAGTTGGTCAAATACGTCATCAATTCTAGAAATAGAATACTTATTCTTTACAGTCACCTTATTTAATTGGTGATAATCTATACACATTTGAAGGGAACCATCCCTCTTACGCACGAAAAGCACCCCATGGAGAAACACTAGGGCAATTAAAGCCCTTATTAAGAAGATCTTTCAACTACTTCTTTAGCTCTGTCAACTTAATTAAAGCCATTCAGTAAGGAGGATTAGAGATAGAATGAGTATCTAAAAGAATGTCAATCCCAAAGTCTATTTCTCTATGGGAGGATACCAGGGAGATCATCAAGAAAAACTTTGAGAAACTCATTGACTACAGGGATAGATCATAAAGAAGGCCCTTCAAAAGTAGAATCGTTAACCCAAACTGGATGATATAGACATAGACACCCCATAAAAATAATTTTTGGGCTCTAAGATAAGAAATGAACTTTCCTTAGGTGCTAAAGAACTACCTTCCCATTTAATCACCGATTTATTTGGGAATTAGAAAATGACCCTTCAGGTTTTACAATCAAGAGACACATAACACGATTGGAGCTCCATCCCAAAAATAACATTAAAGTCTAATATATCCAACTCTATCAGATTCACCAATGACTCCCCATCACAAATAGATACCACACAACCCTTATAGACTTTTTTAGCCATAATAGAGTCACCCACCAAGGTAGACACAAAAAATAGATCAAAAAAACACCCAGGACCAAGACCAAAATGAATAGCCATATAAGGGGTTACATTAGAAAGAGTAAACCCCAGATCAATTAAAAAATACACAATATAAGAGAAAAGGTGTAATATACCAATGACAACATCAAGAGGAGCCTTGGATTCCTGATGGGTGGTAAGAGCATACAAACGATTTTGACTAGTACCAATACTGGAAGTATCACTCTTTGGCGCAGGAGTTGAAGAAGTAGAAACCAAAACCTTATTAGCTCTAGAAATAACTCTTAAAGGACAATCCCACTGCATGTGTCCAATATGACCAAACTTAAAGCACTTAGTCCACCCCTCTTTATATACACCACAATGTATCTGCCTACCGAAACAACAAGGGGTCGACTAAGCTCTGCTGTCTTGAGACTAAGCACTTGTTGCCCTTAACCCACAGTCATTCTAAAATCTATAATCACCTGATGGCTTAGGATATAAAGCACTAACCATAGAATAAGAACCATAGCTTCCCCACTTCTTCTTAGACCACTGCCTGTCATTTCTACCCTTATTCTACCGACCTTCGCCCCGCTTATAAAACCTAAATTTCTTACTCCGCCTTTCTCTTATCTTAGCTTTTTTCTTTTTTTCATCTTCAACCTGCTGCATATACACCACAAGTCTAGAGATATCTATGTCATTGTTCAGCAAGGCATCCTTGTACTCTAATTCCAAGTCCCGAGAAAATCCTAAAGCAAACTTTCTCATCTTAGCGCTCATAGAAGACACCAACTCCGAAGCATAGCGGGAAAACTAATGAAACTTTAAGGCATACTCTTTCACAGTCATTTTGCTTTGATTCAGATTCACAAACTCCTTAGCTTTCGCCTCCCTCAACTCTTGAGGATAGAAGGAACTATGAAAGGCACTAAAGAAGTCATCCCACATAGCTGGATCAACATCTTCACCCCTCAACTTATCCTACTCCTCATACCATTGATATGCTACATCCTTCAATTGATATGCGGCGAACTTCACACCTTCAGAATCGTAAACATACATCTCTCAAAAAATCTTTTCTATCTCATCTATGAACCCTTAAGGATCTTCCTAAACCTTGGAACTACTGAAAGTCAAAGGACTCAATCTCATGAACTGGCCAACCTTTGTGGCCTTAGAAGGAGTTATACGAGCAATAAACTCAGACTACCAAAACTAGAAGCCCACAAACTAAGAAAATAATTTGAATGGTGAAACTCAGCATTAGACACATCATCATAAGGCATTGGGGCAGGAGTATCATCAGCCTAAGGAGTGCAAAGTGGACTAGTAGGGACCGATAGAACTCCATAGGGGTCAATCAAAAGCAGGGACCCTAGACCAAGTCTCTACCCCATAAGCATGATAAGTTTCATCATGCTATCTTCGAGTGGGATAGAATAATTTCCACGAGCATCAATCTTTGGGGAAGCATGACCTGAAATACAAACAAACCAAAATTGGAGAAGATTTTAATATCCTAGACTCTACAACCCAAAAGTAGAAGACAAGAAACGAAAACATTTCTAAATGTCTGGTAGCCTCTTCCTTAAAAGTGTAGTGCACTACACACCCATAAAAGAGACTCTACTTGACACAGCTTTGTGAACACCAAATAGACCATGAACCTAGGCTCTAATACCAAGCTTATCATAATACAAACTAGGGCTTGGCCGTGATGGGTATGTCAAGTCTGTCCAGGACTCGAGACCACCCCCTTTACCTAGCCAAACAGAACACAGTACAACAAGAAGCGGATGAATTTAAAACATATAACAAGATAATATAAGTTCCAACCAAATAACAAGATATGTAACTCATAAAGGAATTTAAGAATTTAAACACCATCCCAATCCACAGTAATCCACAAAGATACTAAACAGACAAAAGCCAATCTAATTTCGAACATACCCCCTACAATAGCAAAAAAAATCTAATACAAGTAGTCTAAAACTTAGATAACACAATACTTCAAAATGATAGCCCTTTCGGAGAATGGAAGCTCACCACTTAAAAGTTGACAGCTAACGACCCAAAGACCCTATCACTATGCAGGAAAAGTAGAAGTGTGTTATTTTTCTGCAACTTGAGGATACAGTATTTGGAGATGGTTTATGGGGTGAGTACTAGCATATAACTCAAGGAAGGGATAAAATAATACCATGAACATTAGTTTAAAATCATCCAAATCCAATGAATATAATTATATACATATACGTATACATAAATATAACATGTCGGGATAAGGAACGAGGCTTAGACTGATCATTAAAATATTAACCTGGACTGTATATCTTAACCATCATAAAAAGGCACCTACGAGCTATAGAGGCTCACCTCCCTCTGCTAAAAGGGTCTTAGTGCACGTTAGTCGTACTAACCAGAGATTAATCATATGTACATATGGATCGAAGTGACTTAAACACCTAGGCATATATAAAGGGTGACATGAACACCCAATTATTTAACAAGGGTGACTCAAACACCCGATCATAAAGCAAGCGTTACTTGAAAACCCATCCATTTTGACCTCCATACCAGCAAATGCAATTTCCAGTAGTGATCCCTCAAGGCATCCTCTTTCATGACCCAGCTATACAACCCCCTTTAAGCCTAATTAAAACAAGTTTCACACAACCCATTTATTGAACCATGATACATATCAGGCATACACTATTGGTATCGTCATACCAACTATACTTGCAAGATAATATCATAATGCCATTACAATTTTATTAATTTAGGGGAATGACCCCCTTTATTCATTATATCAAGACCATTATGTTTCAATAACATCTTTATATCATGAAATGCCTCCAAAATTAGTTCAATGTGCATAGCTTTATGTTCTAAACAAGTTTTACTAAAATTGATTCGGGTTATACCAATTACAATATTCTAAACCATCAATTTAGGAGAAATCATGACCCCCATTCAAATTAACCACACCCATGCAGCCCAAATAATTCAAACCCATTAATTCAAACCATGAATTATTCATAAAAGCTATGGGATAAATAATTCTTTCATTGAAGCTTAAAATCCCTCAACCCACAATCATAAAATGCAACTAAACCACTTGAATAATAATTATAAATACATGATTTTATCAAAATAAACTTTGGGGAAGAGTAACATGCCTGAGATATCAAGAATTACTAAGAGAAACCAACCTTTGGATGCTCTAATTGCTAATTCCTAGAGAAACCCTAGTGTTTTAACTTAGGGGTTTGAGAGAGAAGAAAGAATGTTTTGATTTGCTAAGTGTTAAGAATAGGATTCCCAACATATTTTATGGATGTGGGTTTTAATTGGGAAAGAAGGGAATTTGCTAGAGTACCGTTAAATAAAAGCTGGGAATTTATCACCAGTGATGATGGGTCACCCTATGACTTATGAGGATACAATATGACTAGTCTCCATGAGTCATATTATAGACAGTAGCTCAAAGCACCCACAGTGGTATACTATGATTCATACCCTGTGGCTCATACTCAGACCATATGACTCATTATATCTTATTCATACCTAGGATAGAAACTTTGGGTAACATACTGGTCACCCTATGTTTGGCACATCACAACTTGTACTGAGTCTTTATGCCTCATTAGTTACAAGGCGTAACAAAGGTAAAAACCAAAATAACCTTCACTGGTCACCCTACCACTCGATCCCAATGACCCGTACGAAGACCTTGCGACTCATTTGGTGAGATGTAGTTAGAGCAACGAGCTCAAAACTCAATAATTTTTCAAGGACCAAAATCCAGGGTATTCCAAGACCATTGATAATGTTTATTAGACCAAGAGGAAAAATATTCAAAAGAAAATTTTCCTTAAGACTAAACCTTAATTATTATTCTTGCATATCTATGTTAATAGGGCTTCAATTAGTTATTTTTCCAAGTTTAGATTAAATAGAAAGAGAAATATAATTCTTAGGAATTCTCAAATTAACTATCAAATTTGTGAGAATCAATAGGTCTTTAGATATGAATATCAAAGAGAATTATATTCCATTTATCTTCTTGCACCTGCCTTGTCTACTATCCTTACTTTTAACATTGATGGTAATTCTTTCTCTTGAATCAACTATTTTAATTTATGTTAGAAGTTATAGATGATAGTTTGAACCATAACTAATAAAGTTTGGATTCCCTGGATAACACGTAGCAAGATTTTATTTAAATTATCATTTGTACCAATCCCTGTGGAGATGATCTATAAATACTATACTTTCTTTGGCTAGCAAAAAACTCAGTTTATAATGTGTTTTCACTCATTAAATATGCATACTCATGCTCATTATGTTAAGAAAGAGAAGATATAATAGAAGAAGAGGGAGATAAAAAGGGATTGGACTAGTAAATTTGAATATTCCTGACAAAGGTCAGAAGATGGTAATTTCTCTCTAATTCAACAATGGTCCTCAATTTCAACACCTTCTACAACTAGTGCACTATCCCCTTGGTGATGCTATGTTCAGAAGAATAGAGCACCAGAGTCTTTAGGTCTTAGGAAAGTATTACAGGAAACTACACTTTCCAACACATCTAAAGTATGGTAAGAACCATATTGGTGAGTGCCATTTGGACATTAAAGGTTGTTTTGGATATGTACAGCTGAGACACAGGTTGAAATAGTGCACTTCTATAAGTCATGGAAATAGGGGATAATAAGGCTCATTCTACTACATCAACAACCCTTTTAGGTTGTCCAGCCCAATAAGGTGCTTCAACTAGTGTGGGAAGTTGTCAGTGCCAAAACTACTTATATTCCTTGTTTTCCCAACAAGACTAGGAGAGATAAACTGTATAGTCACTGGTACATTATGAGTTTTTTTATATAGATGTTTATGCATTGCTAAATCCCGCAACCACATTTTCCTCCATGACCTCTTATATTGTAGTATATTTTGATGTTAATTCCAAAACCCTTTCAAAACCTTTATCAATCTCTACTCCTTTTGGTGACACAATTATAGCTAAAAGGGTATATAAAAATGTCATAGTCTTTCTTTTCCAGAAAACCACCACAATTAATCGAGTTAAGTTAGATACAACTTATTTTGACATCATTCATGGATTTTATTAGTTATTTAGATACAACTTATTTTGATGTCATTCATGGATTTGATTAGTTATACTCCTGTTATGCCTCAAGAAACTATAGAACCAGATTTGTTAAGTTTTTATTCCTACATGAGCCAGTCCTAGGATAGATGAGCAGTACCTCAATGCCTATAATTATCTCTTACCTTAAGGATAGAAAGAAAATCTTCAAAGGTTGAATATATCATTTAGACAGGGTAAAGAACTACAATTCTGAAACCCCAACCTCAAATCATTTTCAGTTGTACATGAGTTTCCAAAATTATTTCTCAATGATTTTCTCAGAGTCTCTCCCAAGTGTGAGATAAACTTTAGCATAGACCTTTTTTCAAATACCCATCCTATATTAATTCCTCCATATAGAATGGCTCCAAATGAACTCAAGAAACTAAAGAAACAATTAAAGGAACTCTTAGACAAATGTTTTATCCGATTTAATATTTCTCCATGAGGTGCTCCAATTTTTTTTGCATAAGAAAGATATTTCCCTCTAGATGTACATTTATTATAGTCAATTGAACAAATCCACAATAAATAATAAATATTCCATTCCTAGATTAATGATTTTTTCAATAAACCTTAGGGTTCCAGTTGATTTTAAAGATAAACCTCAGATCCGACTATCATAACCTTAGAGTCATAGAATATGACATCCCTATGATAGCCTCTGAATTAGGTATGATCACTATAAATTTATTATTATGTCATTTGCAATAGCAAATGCTCGTCTACCTTTTATGGACTTGATAAATAGAGTGTTGAAGTTGTGCTTGGATATGTTTATCACATTGTCTTCACAAATGACATCCTAGTTTATTCTAAGAGTAAGAATTAGTATATAGACTAATTGAGGATTGTCTTGTAGATTCTTAAAGATCCCCAGTTATTCACTAAGTTCAAAAAGTTTAAATTCTTGTTAAAATCAGTAGCATTTCTTGGTCACAAAATTTCCAATAAGATAATTTAGGTTGATCCTCAAAAAACTAATGTAGTTAAAAACTATCCTAGACCCGTCTCTCTATCAAATATTAGGAGTTTCTTGGTTTTAGCCAGTTACTATAGATGGTTTGTTAAAGGATTTTCATTTATTCCTTCTACTATGTCTAGGCTGACTTAGAAGAAAGTAAAATTTCAATGGTCCAATGATTGCAAGAAGAGTTTTTAAGAATTGAAAACTTGAGTCTCCTCTGCTCCATTCTTAAATCTTCTAGAGGGGTTAGATGGATTTGTTATTTACTGTGATTCTGCTAAGGTTGGCTTTTGGTGTGTGTTGATGCAGCATGGTAAGCTCATAGCTTATGCTTCTAGATAGCTTAAAGCTCATGAAAAGAATGTCCTAATTCATGTTCTTGATTGGCTATTAAAGTGTTTTCTTTACAGATTTGGAGTTACTAGCATTATGGAGTTCACACAGATGTGTTCACGAATCATAAGATCCTTCAGTATGTGTTTAGTCAGAAAGATCTAAACCTTCGTCAGTTGATATGGCTATAGTTATTGGAATATTATTACATAAGTATTTGGTACCATCCAAGTAAAGCCAACGTAGTGGCTGGTGCTATTAGCCAACTTTCTATGGGTACTATCACTCATATAGTAGATGAAAAGATAGAGTTAGTTCATGATATTCACAGACTTGCTAGCTTTAGAGTTCGTCTAGTTGGTTTAGTAAAAGGTACAGTTATCGTTTAAAATGATTCAAAATATTCTTTCCTGGCAGAGGTGAAAGTGATGTAGGATAATGATATTATTTTGCTTAAGTTGAAGGAAACAATCTAAAGTCAGAAGGTGACTGTTTTTCTCCAAGAGGAGTATGGTGTTATAGTTTTCAGAGTCGATTATATCTTTCTAATATATAAATTTTGAGACATAGAATGCTGAGAAAGGTCATTATTCTCGATATTCCATTTATCTAGATACCACCAAGATGCATCGTGACCAATGAAAATTCTATTGGTGAAATAGCATCTAGAAGGATATCACAAAATTTGTGGCTAAGTGTCCAAATTTCAAACAGGTTAAGGTTGAGCACCAGAGAAAAGGTGGTATGAATCAGAATATAAGTATTCCTACAAGAAAGTAGAAAGAGGTAAATATAGACTTCATTATAGGTACCTCGTATGCACCTATAACTTTGATGTGAGTTATTGTAATAGTATGACTAAGTCTGCATATTTTTTACCAGTTAACACTATAGATCCAGTCGAGGATTATACTAGACTTTATATCTGAGAATTGGTCAAGTTGCATGTGTTGACATCCAATTTTAGATCTACTTTTTTTATAATATGTGTTTTATGCTTCTTAGTACTGAATACTTTACCAAAATGACATCTTTAAAATACTTTATTTTAACTTCAGAATAATTTTTAAAAAAGAATAGATTTTCATTACTTTCTTTTTTTCCATTAATTTCTTTTTTTATCCTACTCTCTCTGTCTCTCTCTCTCTCTCACACACACACACACACATATATGTGTGTGTGTGTGTGTGTGTATATATATATATATATATATATATATATATATTAAAAGTGTGAAAGGCCTTAAAAATATTGTTTGAACTTTTTGCCTTTCATTAAAAGTATTTGATTTAGACAAAATCATCTATTCATTGTTTTGTTCTAATATTTAAGAGTTGAAAGTTGATTAAATATATTTATGGTAAAACCCTTCCTTAATAGAAGTCATTAGAAAATAACAACTAATAATTTTCTACTAGTTTTAAGAATTTTAAATAAACTAAATTTGATTTTAAGAAGATTTGAAAAATCTAGAAATAAATATAAAAATGTTAGAATAAGAAAAATGTAAGTATCAAATTTATAAAGTTCTAACTACGTAATAAGAATGTAATCAATGATTTTGTCAAGATTTAGATTTAAAAACTCAGAAAAAATTTAAATATCGGGGAAAAAATAATCATACCACAGATATGGTTCAAATTGATGTGTCTCTCTTAGCTTCAGGTAGCAAGGGAAAGAGGTACAACATGACAAACATAAAAGTAACAATCCATCAACTACTTGAAACTTCTGGTGGTAATATATGTGTGTGTGTGTATATATGTATATATATATATATGGGTGTGGGTGTGGGTGTGCGCGCGCGCGCTTATACCAAAATGTATGTTTATGTTTACATTATTATATTAAAGTACGAAAAATCTTTGAAAAGTGATTTGAACTTTTTACATTTCATTAAAATCTCTGTTATAGAATAAATTATTTAATTTTAAATAATCAATCATTACACGTGTGAGGCACATGCAGTTAGACGTGTGTGTGTCTATACATGTATATATAAATTAATTATTGATATCACATCAACATGTTTTAAGTTTGCTCTTTTCAGTATTGTTTGAAAAAAATATAATAGTAAGTTAAATTTTACTTTTAACTCTAAACAAATTTTATTGTATTATTATAATATTTCCTAAATACAATTCTATTAACTATGAAATGTAATTATGTTTATTTAAGATTATATGTATACGTACATTTAGAAAATTTTATCAGGATAAAAGAACAACAACAACAAAATATCCAGTGTATCCCCACATAGTGGGGATTGAGGAGGATAAAATGTACTGAGTCCAACCACTATCTCCGAAGAAGTAGAGAGGTTGTTTACGATAGACCCCCCCCCCCCCCCCCCCGACTCATTACAAAAGACTGTAAAAAAATCGTGAAACATGAAACAAGATGAAATAGTAGAAAAAAACACACATAAAGTAGTAATCTACACCATCAACCCGTGGGGACACCCCTCACCCCAACCATCCAACGACTACTAGAAAGGTTACACCAAAACACTTCTATCTACTAGCTACACCCCGTCCAACCTCCCTATCCCTCTAACCTAATTCGCATCTTCCATAACTTCCTATCTAGAGTCATGTCCTCAGTAAATTGTAATTGATCCATATAACATCTAATCACCTCCCTCAAGTATTTCTTTGACCTAGTGGTACGCCCAAATTACAACTCTCTTACAAGAGTATAAGCAGTCGTTGTCAAATATATAACCTTGTATGTAGATTAGTTGACTTTTAATCATTTGTTTCCATAAAACAAAAGGGGGTATTTGATTCAGTTCACAAATTAATGGTTTCAGTTTAACAAAATGAAATATGTGTAGTAGTAATTAAATTCAGAGAAATACCAAGCTTGGGTTATGTCCACCTTGTAGTTTTAAATGCTTTCTAACTAAGGGTTTTACTAATTCATACATGTATCATGCTTACAGAGAAACATATTGTATTTAATAACATAATCCTAGTGTTTCTCAACCATCAAGGATTAATTCACTTTAGTTCTCTAGAATCAAAAGTGCTTACAAAAACAATACGGAATCTCCAAGTAGTTAATCCTGTTAAAGCATTAACATATAAAATAGAGGTTGGAAATCCTATTTTCTTGTCACTACTCTCTTTTTCGAACCTTAAACTTTCTATCGAACAAGTTGAATTTTAATGCACATCCTCTATGTTTGCAACCATGGGAATTTAAGATAAACGAAGATAGTATGATATAAGAAGATCAATACATGATGAATTCCAAAATCCAAAGTAATAGATTGTATGTTGCAAGGCTTCCATAACCTTAACTAATAAACTTAACTACTCATGAATAAAATGGAAATCACAATAGAAATATTCATCATACCAAAAAGTAAACACAATCTTGGCGGAGAAGATGAAGTAACATTTCTCCCTTGGTGCTAAGCCGCCACTCTCCAATTCAAAAAGATATAGAATAATGAATAATATGTGACTTTTCAGCATCAAGTAGTTTTAATAACTTTTCCGTCATAATTTCCTTCTAAGTACCTAGACTAACTCTAAATGAAAAATTAGTCTTGGACATAGTTTTTAGGCTCCACATTTGGTCCAGACTGCTACTTTCTCTTGTGTCATATGCCATCCACATTCCATAGTCCCATTATGTATCCATATACCTCATTAATACCTGAAATCATGGCAAGCACATTGGTTAGCTCAATTTCGTAGAAGTAGAGTAAAAACATAAGAAACTAGGCACTTTGTTCTCAAAACATAGCTAAAATATGGGTAAGTTATGGTGCTTAGGTGTATAAATACACCCAATATCACCACCTACACTTAAAGCTTTGTTCGTCCTCAAATAACTTATCTATTTATGCATACTACACAAGTCTTAACACCCACGAAGAAAAGTCAAGATACTCAAATAGGCTCACACAATAATTATGAACAGGAAGTAAATTCATGGATCATTACTAGAGACAACCTACCCTTAAGAATAGACTCATTAAGTTGGAAAATTTATGCATACCATTTAATCAAAGAAATCATATAAATTACCCAACCTTCAACAACTATGTTCCACCTGCATGGAGATCATCACCGAAGCCATTTTTCCTGTATTGATCATATCATCCATGTTTGCCACACATAATGAACTAACTACAATTAAGATGAGGGTGGTGAAGTCACCACCCCACACATAATTTGTTAGTATAAACCAATTAAATGTTCTTATCGGGTACTCAAACTTCACCGACAAACACTCTAACATGGTGCACCAACATTAGTCAATACAATTCACTCACTTCAATTCCACCAATTTTATTTCAATGAAACAATTTTTGAACAAAGTTATGCCTTAGAGTTTCAACATATCAATATACACAAAACACTATCATTTTCACACGATTTAACCAACACCATGTTCCATCAAGTAAGTTCTGAAATAATAGCCACATAAATAAACTACATTAGTCATGAATAATTCAATTACATGCAAAAGCTCAATGTACTACAACAATGATGTCCACTACAACAATGGTGTTTATCTTCCCAAGATGTTCAAAACCCTTCTTTGACATAACCATGGCAAGAATTTAATTCATAATTCTCAAGAAACCAATTAACAACTACAACATAAAGTCATAATACCTAAGGATTAAGAAAATAAAACTTACCTTGAAGATGAAAGATTGAAGAAAAAGAGTGAATGTTCTTGGGTTTTTAAACGTTTTAAAGAATCTTGTGGGACAAAGAGTATGTTAAAGGCACAGTTTTGGGGTGAAATAAGAGAGAATTTAGGGATTTAGTTGAAGTTAAAGTAGTCTGCGTCGCCTAATGGATGGCCTAAGTGTAAGTTTGTGTCGCATTATGGGTCGCCAACGAAAAATAGTGGGCATAGGCAGTGTGGTTTGCACCGCATCATGGATCTCCTAACATAACGTATGCACCGCATTGGGCATTGCACATATAGGTTTAGGTGTCGCATAGTTCATTGAAAACATTACCTTAGGCGCCACATAACACATCACCTTATTAAGGCAGTACACATTGGCTTTTGCTTGGGCACCACATCTTGGATCACCTAAGATGAGGTGTGCGTTGCAAAGCTTGTCACCCAAATTTACTTAGGCGCCGCCCACTATATTTCCTAAGTGAGGCAGTAGGCTTAGTCTTTTACTTAGGCGTGGCACAAAATATCGCACAAGGGGGCTTGGGCGTTGCATATCTTATTACCTAAGTTTACTTAGGCGCCACCCACTTTATCGCCTAATTGAGGCTGTGGGAAAGGTCCACCACAAACCTTATTGAAAATTACAAAGAATAAGTCACACCGCGAAACTTTTGGGGTCAAATTAACATAATTTGGGGCACAACTCTAATACGAATCATTATTCGATCCTTAATAATTGAGCAATCTAACTTACCTGTAATATTCCTGTTACTCCTAAACTTACCACCGTTGATATGGCTCAATTCCAAACTGAATTTGGTACCAATCATCTCCTTAGTACTTCATGTACCTATACTTAATCAAACACAACAAAAAAAATAATTAGAATGATGGGTTGCCTCCCACCAAGTTCCAAAGTTTCTTTCGTGGCTCGACTCTTATTTTTGTATTTTTGTATAACATGATAAAATAAAAATAAAATCATGGGTTACCTCCCATGCAGCGCCTAATTTAACATCATGGAATGACTCGATTATCTTGACTACTCAAGCTTCGTCAAGATTCATTAATGATACCATTTGTACCTTATCTTCATAGAATACATCAACAATCGAGAAAACACTCATCTACTTTTATTGTTTCGTGGATTTACATACTTCAAAACTAACCTCTTTCTCGTTGAGCCTAAATTTTAGCTCATTCAACTCCAGGTCAACTAAAACTCTCCCAGTTGCTAAGAATGACCTACCCAAAATTATGGGTACTTCAAAGTCCACTTCGCTATCAAGAATTACAAAGTAGGCAGGAAATATAAAATTGGCCACCCTCATGAGTACATCATGTAGAATACCAATCGGCCTTTTCACCGATCTATCTGCCATCAACAACCACATATTGGTTGGTGTAGGATCTACCAAACCCAGTTTCTTAAAAACCACCAATGGAATAAGATTTATACTTTCCTAAGATCACAAAGAACCCTTTCAAAATTTAGAGATTCAAACGTACATGGGACAGTAAATGCTCCCGGATTAGCTTTCTTCTAAACAATAGATCTTGAAGTAATGGCACTACAATGATGAAGATTGTCTACCATTTCATAGCTCACAGTCCTTTTCTTCGTCAACGGATCTTTCATAAACTTAGCATATTCGGGTATTTGTTCCAGTGCTTCAACTAAAGGCACGTTCACTGTTAATTGCTTCAACATAGCCATGAATTTGTTAAACTACCTTTATCTTCTTTCTTTTTTAATCATTGTGGAAATGGGGATGGTGGCCTTGGAATTTCAACTGGAGCAACTTTTACCTCCTTTCTTATGCCTTGATCCACATTACTAACATACTTCGCTTAGGTTGTTGTTCCATTTCTGCACTCTTCTTTTCTGAACCTCTCAACTCCACAGGCACCACTGATGATTTTTCAACCATCTCCAAATCTATTTTGACCGCATCAGTATGAGAGGATACTCCTAATCCTAGACTAGATAACATTTTACCGCTCCTAGTGGTAATATCCATACACGATCCATCAGTCCTCAGATTCTTAACTGTATCACTTGGTAGAATACCATTCTGTCTTTGGTTTAATTTTGTAGATAATTGGATCATCTGCTGCTCCAGCTGTTTAATAGTATTTAAGTGAAAAATTTACTAGTTAACTCATGGAAGATATGTCACTCTTCATAGTAGTCACCTCAGAATTGGTCGCCTCAACTCCTTTTAATAGTTTCTCCATCAGGTCCTCCATGGACATTTTGCCTGAACTGGTGGTAGAATTATCACGGCTTCTAGGAGGTACATACAGTCCACTTATTTCACTTTTATTCTTCCAATCTCATTGATGGTTCCAACCTTGGTTTGCTTGATCACCGGTCCAAAAACCCTTCTGGTTATGCAAATAGTTATCCTCTTCCTTGGTGTTTAATTTATCTCTCTTACCGTGGGACCCCATAGCTTTTACCTTTTCTATATTCCCTAATAATAAATGTTTCGTGACCAGATCCATCTGGGTTTTTATGTGAGCCATATCCTGATCATGCTTCTCTTTTCTCCTACGCTTCTCTACTGATATTATATTAGACCTAGTATTAATTACTATCATAGAATCTCTGGTATGCCAAGATCTATTTTTCTTAGTCATTCTTTCTAATATGTCTACAGCCTCAATAAAGGTGAGCTCCATACAAGATCCTCTTACAGCATTATCCACTATTGTCTTTGTAAGTAAGTTCAAAGCTCTATAGAATATTTCCATCAAATGTTCATAAGTCATATTATGGTTTGGGCATTGAGTCAACGTCTTTTTAAACCTCGCCCAAGTCTCATGCAAAGCTTCATTAGCCAATTTCCTAAAGTTGTTGTTCTTATCCCTCAACTGTAACATTCTAGAGGGCAGAAAGAACCTTTCTAGGAAAGCTCTTTTCAATTGTTTCCAGTTTGTTATAGAATCAAAAGTCAGCTCATTCAACCACATAGTTACCTCTTTATAAAGAGAGAGTGGGAACAATTTCAAATGAATGGCATTTTGTCACACTCCAGGATTATCAAATGACTTACAAATATTGATGAAATTCACCAAATATAGATTTGGATCATTACCAGGTAATCCACCAAATAGTCCTTTATAATTCAGTAGCTGGATCATAGTACTGGTGATGTTAAATTTCACCCTAGGAGATAGTGGTGGTGGAATAATTTCCCCTGTAGCTCCAGCTCCATCTAAATCATCCTCATCATTGTCAGTATCAAACTACACAGCTTGGCAGTCTAGTCTTCCTCTGAATGGACGATTTCAATTTACAGGTGCAACTACTTCTGCTGCACGCCTCTTAATAGTTGTGTCAATTAAATCATCACCTCACAGGTCTTATTTATCTAGATTAGGTACCCGGCCTGGGTTATCTAAATTCTGTTAATTTAATTGAGTATTAGCCAAAGAGGCTAATCTTTCAGCTTCATATTGGTTAGCCATTCTTTCAACAAGATGAGGTTCAGGATTGAAGGGTAATAATGATTCTCATAAACTTTTGGTTTATGGCATAAACAACAATGAGCCTGTAACGAACAAAAATGACAAATAAACATAAAGTGAGGAAACTTGACTAACAGTCAATTAACATACATAAACTCAATCGACAACCGTATTCCCCGGCAACAACGCTAAAACTTGGTACGCCCAAATTATAACTGTCTTACAAGAGTGTAAGTGTTCATTGTCAAATATATAACCCAACTAGGTTGGGGTCAAATCCCATAGGAAATATGATGTTAAGTAAGTTGTATGCATATTAGTTGACTTTTAATCATTTGTTTCCATAAAACAAAAGGGGGGGTTTGATTCAGTTCACAAATTAATGGTTTTAGTTTAACAAGATGAAATATGTGTAGTAGTATTCAAATTCAGAGAAATAGCTAGCTAGGGTGATGTCCACCTTGTAGTTTTCAATGCTTTCTAACTATGGGTTTTACTAATTCATATATGTATCATGATTACAGAGAAACATATTGTATTTAATAACATAATCCTAGTGTTTCTCAACCATCAAGGACTAATTCACTTTAGTTCTCTCTAATTAAAAGTGTTTACAAAAACAATACAAAATCTCCAAATAGTTAATCCTGTTAAGGCATTAACATATGAAATAGGGGTTGGAAATCCTATTTTTTGTCACTACTCTCTTTTTCGAACCTCAACCTTTCTATCGAACAAGTTGAGTTTTAAGGCACATCTTCTATGTTTGCAACCACGAGAATTCAAGATAAACAAAGAGAGTATGATATAAGCTGACCAATACATGATGAATTCAAAAACCCAAAGTAATAGAATGTATGTTACAAGGCTTCCATAACACTAACTAATAAACTTAGCTACTCATGAATAAAACAAAAATCACAAAAGAAACATTCATCATACCAAAAAGTAAACATAATTTTGGAGGAGAAGATGAAGTAATGTTTCTCTCTTGGTGCTAAGCCGCCACTCTCCCATTCAAAAAGATACAAAATAATGAATAATACGTGAATTTTCAGCATCAAGTAGTTTTAATAAATTTTTCCTTATAATTTCCTTCTATGTCCCTAGACTAACTCTAAATGACAAATTAGTCTTGGACATAGCTTTTAGGCACCACATTTTGTCCAGACTGCTACTCTCTCTTATGTCATATGCCATCCACATTTCATAGTCCCATTATGTCTCCATCTACCTCATTAATACCTGAAATCATGCTAATCACATCGGTTATCTCAATTACATAGAAGTAGCTAAAAACATAAGAAACTAGGCACTTTGTTCTCCAAACTTAGCTAAAATATGGGTAAGTTATGGTGCTTATGCATATAAATACACCCAAGATCACCTATCTCTACCCCTCCTAAAACCATCTAAAGTTAACCTTTCACACCTATGAATTAGGGCATTGGTACCCCTTCTCATCATATGCCCAAACCATCTCAGCCTCACTTTTCACAACTTTGCCCTCCACCAAAGTCACCCCCACCTTTTCTCAAATAGTCTCATTCCTAACTTGGTCTCCCCTAGTAATCCCACACATCCATTGCAATATCCTCATTTATGCCACCTTCAACTTCTGGAGATGAGAGTTCTTAACTAGCCAACACTCTGCCCCATACAGCATGACCGAATGGAGACTGCCCCTCTATAAAATTTAACTTTAAGCTTGGGAGGAACCTTCTTGTCATACAAAAATCCCAAGGTAAGCCTCCATTTTATCCATACATCCCTAATAAAATGTATGACATAGACCCAAATAACTTGAAACTATCCCTCTTAAATCCAACCTAGGAATCCATCTTCACTACCACTTTTTCCTTAAGCGTCAAGTCACTAAACTTGCATTCCAAGTCACTAAACTTGCATTCCAAGTACTCCATCTTGGTCCTCACTCGAGTCTCATCAATAAAAATCATGTCATTTTCAAATAACATATACCAAGGCACCTCACCTTAAATACATTGCGTTAAAACACCTATCACCAAAGCGACTAATAAGTTTAGGAATAGATCCCTGGTGTAACCCTATAAAAATAGGAAAATGCTCTAAATCTCCTCCCACCATCCTTACCCGAGTCTTTCCTCCAACATACTTGTCCTTAATTGATTTGATGTATGACATAGGGGGCCCTCTATCCTCTAGAAATTTGCAAAGGACCTCTCTACGGACTTTGTTATATACCTTCTCTAGGTTAATGAATTACATGTGTAAGTCCCTTATATTCTTCCTATACTACTCCACAAGTCTCTGCACGGGGTGAATTTCCCTCTATCTTCAAGCGACTAGACATAAATGTAAATTAATTCTCAGAAGTAGACACGATCCTCCTCAACCTTCGCTCGACCATCCTCTCCCAAATCTTTATAGTGTGACTCAACAACTTAGTACCCATGTAGTTGTTATAACTCTGAATGCCACCCGTGTAAGAAAGATTATGTCTTATAAAATTAATTCACTTTTACACAATTTTAGGCTATTTACAACATTCTTTTAAACCCTAATAGAAGCCCAACAAAATAAAATTCTCAACCTAACCTAAATACCCAAAAGTCGGCCCAAATAAACCCTTAACTAAAATACTAACCAGCCTCCTAAATCCTTAAGACTCCCTCATCTCTCTCATTCCACCTTAATAAAGATCCCTAAATAGAGGTTCTTCAACTTCTTCATCTCTGGAAGTAGTGATTCTCTCAGATAACCGAAATATGACAATTTTTGGTGGTCCTCACATTTCCCTCCTCTCTTTTCACCAATGTCTCCATCTCTATTAACCTTGCATTATTTCTATCACTTTTCTTCTTAAATTAGATCTCAAAATACTTCAGCACCACTACTATATCTGGAAAAGAAGAAAGGAGTGAAGAGCTATCAAATTTGAGGTTATTATCTCCTTAAATCTGATGGGTAAAAGTCCACCTCCAAACCATCTCTTTCCCCCTACACATCAATCTATAAAGGTGAAATTTCAGCCCTATATTTCCTTTGATTTCATCATTATCTCAGACAATAGCTTTTTAAAAATTCAAATTTTGAATTCAAGAAGCTCTTTCTAAGAAATTGAAGAACTCCCCGCAATTTTGGCTATAAAAGGAACCTTTGGGTTCTCACTTTTTTCATCAGAAATTATCTAAAATCAGCACCAATTATCATCAAGTTCACACTACTACTTTCTTATTATTTCCTTGTTCTCTTCTTACTGAGTCCTACTGCGAGTTCAATTTTGATCTTGGATCTCCAACGAGGAAGCTCTAGTTCTCTGCTCCGCACAAGGTTAGTCCTCTCCCTCTCTCTCTCTTTTTATTGTTCGAGTCTAATTATGTGAGGGTTCAATATTACTTGTTAGATTACTATTTTTCATATCATATGATTATGTGGCCTTATTTAGTCAACATGTTTATCTTTGTTGTAATTACCTTTAGGTGAATCTAAGTGTGTTAATGTTTAAATTTCTTTCTTAAAATTTTACCTTCTTTATCACTGCATAATTCCATTAATCAAGTCATCACTTATCTCCTCTTTTACTTAACCATAGACATATAGACACATGAATATTTGGATGCACTTATGGCTTGCTTAAATTTTGGTTTTCTTGACAATAACCGGGTTTGATTTCCAATACGAAAAAAATATTATATGTTTAAATATGAAAGGTGTTTAGCTTGCATCTTTTTTTCTCAACATCTACGTTTCCATAATTCATAGCTAGCATATTTTGTAGGTAAAAATCTATCAAAAAATTGATTTATTAAAAATAGTATGTTGGCCATAATCATGATTTATTATACCATAGTTTTGTTACTTTCTCTCTTAACCAGAGATTCAAGAAGTGATAAGACATGATGGATCAACTTGTAATTGATATTCGCGGCTCTGATACCAATTGCAGGGGGTGCGGATAGTGCGGATAACTTATGTTTGTTGAAAATGCTATGTTGAAAAGCTATATCATAGCATTCCTTAGTTATTGGTTTTAGCCTTATTAATTCTTCTAGAATATTTTTAAGGTATACTATATTTTCCATAGTTTTGATTTTTATGTAGTCAAGTAGATTCTTTTTCATAAGTGTTTCTATTAATCTTATTTTCTCCATATCTTTTCTCATATATTCTAAATATTCGTAGTTTATCATTTTATCCAATTGTAGTTGTAATTTTACAAATTTTTATGTAATAATTTATTCTAATTGTGCTATATTTGATATGTAATTCTATGTTATCTATGTGGTCAATTAACATTTGTTGTTCATGTATAGATAATTTTTCATATGGATTATATAAACTATCATTTGTACCTCCTTTTTCTAAGGTTAACTTTATTCCAAGTAATCTTTCTTCTAATTGTTTTCTTTCTCTTCTAAGCTGATTTCTCTGATTAATTTCTTCATATAGCCAACTTTGTCTTTCTCTAATTCTTCTAATATATTCAAACATTTTTTAATCTGTATAATATCCATCTGAATAGTAATTATCTAGGTATGAATAGTAGCTATCATCATTTAAGTGTATTTGTTCTAATTCATCTTCTATCCAATTTTTTAATTTTTCATCTTTAATATCAAACACCTTTTCCCATCTAATTTCTGTATATCTACTATCTCTATATCCTTAAGTATATATAAAACAAGTATCTTAAATTCATCTATCATTTCATCAGGTAAATAATTATTCATTTTTCATATGATGCTATTTTTCAAAATATTCCCTCCAATCATATACATAACAAAATATGATCATCTTAGATCACTATATACTAGATTATTCTTAAATAACATGTGCTTCGATCACTATTATCATGTAATATGGATACTTTTTTCCTAAACAGCGCCTCTACTCTGGTTACTCCCTTATCATGGCTTCTTTGTCTCACCGGTTTCACCTTTAGGATGGCATAGTTCTAGAAATTTTTCTCCTTTTCCACTTTGCTAATAAACTTCTTAACATGCTATTCTTAGAATAATTATACTATAAAGTAACTAACATGAGCTTATTTTATTATACTTATGATTGTAAGGAATTTATAAATTTAGCTATTCATAATTATTAATGAAAATACCTGTTCTGGTAGATTTGATAAATATGTGCTTTGCTCATCCATAGCTTAGTGTAAAATTGAATATCCTTATTGATTATATGAGAGAAAATTTTATTGTGTACAAGAAGGTTTGCTTTTCATGTAGAAAGTCTTGTCTTAACTTAGCAAATGCTTCTGCTATTTATAACCTAAAAAGACAAAAAGCGTATACTATTCTATACTATTCCTACTTTACACTTGTTATCTTTACAAAAGTAGAAAAGAGTTAAAGTATCTTTACAAGAAAAAGTCCTAAAAAAACAAAACTAATAATGATACTTTTGCCAAAAAAGGCTAGTAAATGCTACATAATGTTACATAATAATTTACGTACTCTAATAATTCACATGTCACAAAATAATCTTACTAATTCATATGTCCTTTTCATAACTTTAACATTTTGTCTCCTTGTCTTTATTTCTCCATCGGTTCGTGTTGCTTTGTATCTTTTGTTGTATATCTTCCAATTGGCGACCTTATCTTTTTTTATTCTAGTTGAACTTCTGGAATAATGTTATCTTCTCCGTTACATCTCAAACATAGATGGTCTGGATATTTATGCCCTATTAATTTATAGTACATGGTCAATAATTTATCTGAAATAAATGTTTCCTTAATTGCTCTGGTAGTTGTCTGTTTCTCTGGATTAAGTAGTGTCATAATCCATCTTTGCACTTTCTCCATATCTGTTTGTCTTAACTCTCTTGAATTTGAATAAATCATTAGCTGGTTTCTTGAATAATAACCTCACATTGGGTTCCATTTAGGTAGTTATTTGCTAATTCTTGGATAATTGTGGATATTCCAATAATTCTTTTATTCGCATAAAAATCCGGTATATCTATTTTAGGTAGTTCAACTTGCTGTTGAATATCTTCAGGTATGATCATATCTCGGGTCATTCCTATTTTTACAACTTGTGTAACTGATTTAATTTCATTATACAATATCTTTGCTGGTGCTGTATAGAACTTTAAAAAAAATAAATTGCCCTTGGTTATCTTTTTGTAAGTGGTAATTGCTTTATATATTTCTAGTATAGCAGATAATTCACTTCCATATTAGGTATATACAATATTGAGTAGTCCATAACTGAAATAGATTTTAACTATATTTGGGTTAGTTTTTGGTAATGCAATTAACTTATTGTATCCTTGTAGTTTTTGGGTTATATAATCTGAATTTGGTTCTTGAATGCTTGTAGCTCTGGGTTTAAGTTTAAGTAAGTTTGTATCTTATGGATTTTTTCAATATATGATCTGGTTATGTGGTTATAAACTTTCTTGTCTTGATTTAGGCTATCTAAATATGTAATAGTTTGTGGAGGTATAAACAAAGGGTCTTTTGGTGTTTTTGGTATAAATGGCTTGTCAAATATTTTTTTCATTTTCATATTTAGGTTCCTTCTAACTCCTTTGTTTGTACCTATAGAAGTAGATTAATAAACGTTATGGGTTTTTTGGAGTGTCCCAACGTCTCCTTTTATCTCTGAAATTTTATTATCTTCTAATCGATATTTCTCTGCACATTGCTGAGTTATCTGAGTCATAGCTTCAAACTTCAGTTTAACTTCATTAGTCTTTAGCTTTTCTATCTCATTTCCCATACTATCCACTTTCATTGAAAGCGTAGTTAGGGTTTTGAGTATTTCTTCTAGAGCATCATCTTCTGTAATATCAGTTTGGGTAGCTTTATCTTGATATGTAATCAGCAATAACATTCTTATTAGTCTTAATTACTTCAATTGTAACTGTAAAATTTAATATATTCAATACTAATCTCCGAATTTTCTTCGTTGTAACTGAATTTTATATTTTTATTTTTAACCACCATCGTACCTGTGTATTATCTATTCGTACAATAAACTTGTTATACGATATATGGCTCAAATGCTAATAAACATTTATATAATGAGCATAATTTTTTTCTATTTATTTCCCATTATATTTTTATTTCATTAAACATTCCTGAGTAGTATCTACAATGATGTTCTAATTTTTCTGCTCCATATCTATATTTAAGTACTCCTCCATAATTATATTCACTTGCATCTGCTTATACTATATATGTAAATTTTTTATTTTCATCTGGAAATTATAATTGTGATAATTCTTTACAAAGTATTTTTATTTTCTATACTTGTTTTTTATCTTTTTCATTGTAATTATATTCTACATCCTTTCTTAATTTTTTCTGTAATGGTTTTAGATTTTCTGCTAATTTTGGTATATATTCTCTTACTTGGCTTACTAATCCTAAAAATGATTGTAATTTTTTTTTGTATCTAATTCTTCTTTTGAATTTATTATTTTTTGTACTATATGTTGTTGCATTTTTACTCCACTTTTATCTAATTGTATTGCTAAAAATTCTATCTGATTTTTCATTATTTCTGCTTTCTTTTCACTTAGACTTATTCCTGAATTTTCTATTATACCTGCAAATTATTCTAATAATTTTAAATGTTCTTTTTTAGTTTTTGTATATAGTAGTATATCATCTATGTATACTACACAATTAGGTAATTGTTTGAAATAACTATCCATAAAGTATTGGTATCTACCTGGTGCATTTTTATATCCAAATGGTAACACATTCTATTCATAAAATTCTTGTGGCACTATAAATGCAGTTAATTTTTTAGATTCTTCTTCTAGCTTTAAATGGTAAAATCTTGATTTACAATCGAACTTACTAAAATAATTATATCCTTGTATCTGTCTTATTTTTAATATCTTATTTGGTATTTGATAATTATATGTCATAATTTTTGCATTTAGGTTTCTATAATCAATAACCATTCTACTTTTTCCTCTTTTTTGTTCATTGTATTTATTTACTATAAATGCTAGGCTATTGTGTTTACTATTACTTTTTTGTATGTATTGTTTTTCTAATAATTCATCTATATGCATTTCGAATTCTTTTAAATCAACAAAGTTATATGTTAATGGTTTTTTGGTTATTATACTATTTTTATCTATTAGCTCAATTTTTACAATACTTTTATGTTTTTTACATCCTTTTAATGGATCTTCACTGTATCTTAATTTTTTCTTTATTATTTCTACCTTATCAATTGAAAATATAGTTATTTCTTCTTTATTTATTGAAAATATAACTAGTTCTATTGTGTCTTCAGTATTTTTCATATTTTCTAATTTTGTGTGATTTTTTCACTTTCTTTTATCCAATCAGCTTTCTTTCTTATTTTATTAATAACTCTTTTTGGTCTTACCTTTTGTTTACATGATGTTGTAAACCACCAGTGTGTTTTAGTTATTATATGTGGGTATAGTTTTTCTAAAAATGGCATTCTTAAAAGCATATCTTTTGATGTTAGTTCATAATTATAGATCTCTTCTATTGTTAATATTTTGTTTCATACTTGTATTTTTATATTTCTAGCTTTGTAGGTAATTAAGCTTCCTTCATTATTAAATCATTTGACTACTATTGGTGTTTTTAGCTTATCCCATTTGTCTTCTGATAAACAATTATATCTATATAAGTTGGCTTCTGCTCCTGTATCTATCATAGGTGTATAATATCTATTATAATATCCTTCTACTATTATTTTAATAAGTACATATATTTTTATGTTAAATCTCTCTTTATTAATAATTTTTCCTTATTGTAGGTTATGATTAATTGTGTATGTTCTATATTGTAGGGTTTTACTTGTTCTAACCATTTTATCCCTTATATTATATCTGTTTTTTTGCTTATTTTCCTTTATTTCAAATTCTATTTTTATTTTTCTAACTCCTATTATTATTTCTTTTTCAGATGTATCTTTAATAGTTATTAAACTTCTTGGTATATTACTATTGGATTTTATTTCTTCATTTTTCACTAGGTATTTTGCTATATGGTTTTTTTCTTGTCCTATATTTAGGAGCATTAAATATTCTTTTTCATTTATTGTTCCCGTTATATAATATTGAGTTAAATTAACTATTGAAGTTATTTCATAATTTGTTCTTTTCGATGATCCTGATGATTTTGGTTTTTCAAAAGCTATTATTTTCGTTGTACTTATTCTATCATTTATTATTTCTAAATCTTCTTCTATATATATGTCTTTGTAAGTATAATCATTGTTATCAGTTGTTTTTACAAATTGTTCAAAATGACTTTCTATTTGTATTTTATTAATTTTATTTTTTCCTGTTATTTTATGTTTTGTTGTTAATACATATAGATTTTTACATCTTGCTGTAAATATTTTACTTCGTGGGGTTAGTTCTATTCCTGATATTTTTCAATATAATACTAATGATTTATCCATGTTCACTTATTATAAATTTAAATTTTTGATATATTAAATTTCCTCTTATAGCAGTTATTATACTTTTTTCTATAGGTTTTATAATTCTATCATCAGCTAAATATAATTCTATTGGTATTTCTATTCCTTCTTTAAAACATGTTTTTATTAATATTTTCGTTCCTCCAGTGTACGTATTTTATTGGGTCTTTACTTTTTATATCTTGTGCTTCTGTATTAATTATTCCTTTGCTACTAGTGGTATACTAACTCTACCTTTTGCATATCTACAGTCTATTACATGTTCTTTTTGGCTTACTACGTAGTATTCTTCTTTTCGTCTACTAAATATGTTTTTTATTGTTGGTATTTTAAATATTTTTTCTACACATAGATCTAATTCTTTTCCTTTTATTTCGTCAAATATATTATTATCAAATATTATTTTCTGATCTGTTCCTTCTTCATTTAAATATTCTTCCTTTGTTATTATTATTTTTATATTTTCTTCAGTCATTTGATTCATCTGATGTACTATCTATTTCATTATCTGTTTCATTTTCCAAAATTTCATATATACTATCTTAACTTTTGTAATACCCCAAAAAAATTTTCGTTGAAATTTGTGCGTAAACATGTTGGGTTCTATCTTCGAGAATGAATTATAAATTTTTCGTATTAAATGTCTTAGATTATGATCCACCATTCCGTAGAGTATCGAATAAGCTTTCCAACGATATATGGATCATCCAAACGGACGCCCGAGCGATGAGTTATGAACATTCCGATCGAACCATGAATAGTAATGAACAGTAAAATGTACAGGAAAAAGTACTGAGGCCTGGCGTATTTTTGCTCCAACTTTAAATAATCATAACTCCTTGTACGTAATGATTTGGGTTATCTACTATATATCAACGAAAAGCTCTGCAAGTCCTCTTTCCAATGAAATTGGTTTTATCCAATTTGTCTATCGGAGCAAAAATTTATGGTCGATCTACTTCAGCCTATCAAAAGTGAATTTTTGGGTCAACTTCGAACGATCATAACTCCTCGTACATAATGATCTGGGTGAGATACTATATAATAACGGAAAGATATGAGAGTTTTCTTTCTAATGAAATTGGTGTCATCTAATTTGAATATCGGAGTAAAACGTTATGGTTGATCTACTTCAGCTATCAAAACAGTCCACCAGAGGATAGATTCGAGAATTTTTTTTATTTTTAGGGGCGTTTTGGTCATCCCCCCTCACCCAAAATCTGTCCAAAGCCTATATTAAAGCCTACTAGAAGCATTATATGTTATATTTCATCAAACTCCCTCAAAAAGAAAACCCTAAGCTCCTACATCCAACTTCAAGAACCTCCAAAGTTCACCATTAATTCTGCAAATTTATTCAAGATTCCAAGTTCCTAGTTCAAGAACTCCAAGAACCATCATTCAAAGGCACGATTAACATCTCAAAAATGAGTATCGATCTAAATTTCATCATTCAAGGTATGTGGGGTTTTTCAACAAGAACTCTCTTTCGTTCTTGTGCCCAAAAGTAATTTTCTTTATAAAGGCATGATTTTTATTTGATTTTAATGAATTTGAAGCATGAACCCATATCTTATGATGATTATTATGAAATCTTGATGCTTATGATTTTGAAAGATGAATTTACATGTGTGGTGATATAAAGCATGAATCTTGAACGATATTTATCATGATTTTGATATTTCGATCATGAATCCCCATTGGAAATTGTGTTTTTTTTAGAAAGTGTGTGTTATAAGCACGTTGATGTTGAATATTTGAGATATTTTGAATTATTTGACCTTTTATTATAATGGAGTTGGTTTGAACTCGAGTATGAAAGAAATCCACAATGTGGTTGATTTTGATAATTGGGAAGCATGATGCCTCCTGATGTATATTTATATATTGCTAAAATTATTTTGTTGTGGATTATCTTTGAAATGATCTGAGCTAAGTCCGAGATAAATCTTTAGCACCAAGTGAGAGGTATAAAGCGACCTTACTTCCCTAGAACTACGTGCTCTCATAGGAGTGAGCTTGAGGCTGATTTATATAGTGATCACTAGTTTGTGTGGATTTTATATCGATCATCCTACTCTGATGGCAAGGATAGGACGGTTCTCCCCAACGTGGGTTGTACGTTGGACTCCATGTAGCTCACATGGTTTATGTCGGTTATAGGATCTCCCAGTGTGTGTGTGTTTCCTTGTGTCTATGGTGAATGGTAAAGTGATTTGAAAGTGAAATTGTGAAAGTTATTCTTTCGAAAGATTTAAATGATATTTACATTATGATAATTAATATTCTTGATGAACTGAAAGTGATTGACAAATTATATGATGACTCACATGTGTTATTGTACTTATTTCATCCTCTCATGATTATGATGATTTTCTTCGGGCTATGCGAGTCTTTCATACATCCTGCATATTTTTTATAAATATTTGTAATGATGATGTTTATACAACTGCATACACCCCCATATACTCAGTTCCTTTCCATGGTACTGACCCACATCTTTAGATGTGGGCTACATTTTCTCAGAATGTAGGTTCAGGTGCTCAGTTCTAGGTTCTATAGTTATTCTTTGGGCACGCTATTCTACATCCTTTGTTGTGGTGAGTCCTCATGTTCTGAGGAAGTGATGACTGATGTTGGTTTTCACGAAATTATTTACATTTGATAACTGAGTATGAGTCAGTTGGGGCATGTCTCAATGGCTCGCTGATTTTATTGATTTTCTTAGAGGCTTGTCAGACTAGCATAGATGTTGGGAGTTGACTAATAAGTCGTATTTTGTTATCTTTCTGAAATTCTTTTATTCTTGGATGATGATTACTCTGTTGATATTTGAGGGTTATTTATGGAAACCCTATTGATTTATGTTGAACTGAATGAAAATGGCTCAAAGGGCTAGCTTGGGGCTACTCGTAGCCTCAAGCACCATGTGATGCTCCAGGACCCATTTTCTGGGGCGTTACAAACTCGGTATCAGAGCCTAAGGTTTTAAGGTGTCCTAGGGAGTCTGACAAGCCGCGTTAAGTAGAGTCTTGATCATCGGTGTGTAGCGCGCCACATCTATGAGCAAGAGGCTATAAGACGTTTTAGGAAAAAGTGTGATTCTTTCTCTTAAAAGTCTATCATGCTTAAAGTGTCTCTCTCTGCTATTGATTCGTGCTCTCCTCTTTCAGAAATATGCCTTCACGTCAAGCGAGAAAAAATAATGATGGTCAGCAAGCTCAACCCACTGACCCATTGAATGAAAATGTGTCTCATGTTGAATTTCGGGTAGCCTTTCAGGCATTGGCCCAAGTTGTTACTGCAAATGTTCAGGCCAACCCGGCCCCGGCTCCACAGTAGTAGGGAGGTGATACAGCTGCTGCCAGGATCCATGACTTTATGCGGATGAATCCGCCAAAATTCTATGGGTCCAAGTCTGATGAGGATCCACAGTTATGTTTAGAGCAGGTGTGGAAGATTACTCAGGTGATGCATATATTGAGGAACATAGTGTGGAGTTGGCTACGTATAGGTTAAAAGACGTTACTTATGATTGGGTTTTTGCTTGGAGGAATGGTAGAGGTGAGGGAGTTGTCCCTACAACTTGGCAAGAGTTCCAAGATACATTCCTGGATAAGTTTTTCCCTTTGGAGATGAGGGAGGCGAAGGTGGAAGAGTTTATGAACCTGCGACAGGGCGCTATGACTGTTAGGGAGTACTGTCTAAAGTTCAATCACTTGGCCTAGTATGCTCCTGACTTAGTGGCTGATAATTGGGCTAGTATGAGTAAGTTTGTGACTGGAGTATCTAGTTATGTAGTTAAGGAGTGTAGGTGTGCTATGCTGAATAGTGAGATAAATCTTTCTAGACTGATGACTCATGCCCAATAGATTGAGGCAGACAAGATTAAGAAGCGATATAGAATGAGAGGGAATAAAAGAGCTAGGTCTGACCAGCATGGACAGGGTCAAACTAGATCGCAGGGAGGGAGTCGCCCTCAGTATCAGGATCGTTCATCTATGCCAGCACTATCATCTGCTAGTGCTCCTGTGCCTAGAGGTAGGCAGGAGCAAGGTAGCAGGTCATATGCATCCAGGTCCCAGTACAGTACTGGCAGTAAGCCAAATCCTCCCCTGTGTCCTAAGTGTGGTAGGGCTCATTCGGGTGAGTGTTGGGGTAAGAAGATGAGTTATTTTCAGTGTGGTGACATGGGTCACAGAGTTAGAGATTGTCCACAGAATGGACAAGGGCGTCGTGACTATCGCCCTCAGACCCAGACTCAGACTGTTAGTGCTCCAGTTCCAGTGACTCGCCCAGCCCCAGCTCAGGGTGCCTCTTCTAGCAATGCTGGCGGGTAGCGCCAGAATAGATTCTATGCTTTACTATCCCACCAGGAATAGGAGGACTCTCCTGATGTTGTTACTGGTATGCTTCATATATTTCAGTTTGATGTGTATGCTTTGTTGGATCCTAGATCCAGTTTCTCATATGTTACACCGTTGATTGCTGTGAATTTTGAAATGAGTCCTGAGATTATTCCTGAGCCTATCCTAGTTTCTACCCCAGTAGGTGATTCGATTGTTGCCCAGAAAGTGTATAAAAAGTGTCCTGTTACCGTTCTTCATAGAGTCTTGTTGGCTGATCTGATTGAGTTAGACATAGTAGATTTTGATGTTATTCTGGGTATGGACTGGTTGTATTCTTCTTATGCTTCTATTGATTATCGGACCCGAGTGGTCAAGTTTCAATTTTCGGGTGCATTCGTGTTTGAGTGGTCTGGGAATTTGTGTCACCCAAGAGTTATCTTATCTCTTACCACAAAGCTAGAAAGCTTATTTCTAAGGGGTGTATTTACCTTTTGGTTAGAGTCAAAGATACTAAGTCTGAGAATCCAACTCTCCAGTCTGTTAACTTCGTCCATAAGTTTTTTGATGTCTTTCTTGATGATCTCCTAGGGATACCTCCTGATAGAGAGATAGATTTTGGGATTGATCTTCTTCCCGATGCTCAGCCCATTTCTATTCCTCCTTACCGTATGGCCCCTGCAGAACTTAAGGAGTTGAAAAAGCAACTCAAAGATCTACTAGATAAGGGTTTCATAAGGTCCAGTGTTTCTCCTTGGGGTGCTCCTGTGTTGTTTATGAGAAAGAAAGATGGCTCTTTACGTATGTACATTGATTACCACCAACTGAATAAAGTCACCATCAAAAATAAGTACCTCCTTCCAAGAATAGATGATTTTTTTTACTAATTGTAAGGTGCAAGTTATTTCTCAAAGATAGACCTTCGTTCCGGCTATCATCAATTTAAAGTTAGGCAGTGTGACATCCCGAAAACTACTTTTTGAACTCGTTATGGCCATTTTGAGTTTCTTGTTATGTCTTTCGGGTTAACTAATGCCCCAGCAACTTTCATACACCTCATAAATCGAGTGTTCAGACCATATCTGGATATGTTTGTCATAGTGTTCATCGAGGATATACTGGTGTACTCCCGTAGTGAGAATGAACATTCTGATCATCTCTGAACTATCCTACAAACCCTTAGAGATCACAAGTTGTTTACCAAGTTCAGTAAGTGTGAGTTTTGTCTAAGGTCAATTGCTTTTTTGGGTCACATCATTTCTTCCGAGGGTATTAGAGTTGATCCCCAAAAGACCGAAGATGCTAGAAATTGGCCTAGACCTATTTCTCCAACTGATATCCGAAGTTTCTTGGGTTTAGCTGGCTATTACTGTCGTTTTGTTATGGGTTTCTCCTCTATAGCGTCTCCTATGACTCGGTTGACCCAAAAGAAAGTAAATTTCTTGTGGTCCGAATCTTGTGAGAAGAGTTTTCAGGAGTTAAAGACTCGACTCAATTCAGTCCCTATTTTGACTTTGCCTGATGTTGATGGTTTTGTGGTATACTATGATGCTTTGAGAGTTGGGTTGGGTTGCGTATTGATGCATAAGGGTAAGGTGATAGCTTATGCTTCTAGACAGTTGAAACCCCATGAGAAAACTTACCCCACCCATGACCTTGAGTTGGCTGTTGTTGTGTTTGCTTTGAAAATCTGGAGACACTATTTGTATGGTGTCCATGTTGATGTTTTCACTGATCATAAGAGTCTGCAGTATGTGTTTACCCAGAGAGAATTGAATCTTAGGCAGAGACAATGGTTAGAATTGTTAAAGGACTATGATATAAGTGTGCTGTACCATCTGGGCAAGGCCAATGTTATGGCGGATGCCCTAAGTAGAGTGTCCATGGGTAATGTTTCGCATGTGGTAAAAGGTAAGAAAGAGTTGGCTCGTGATGTACATCGTTTGGATAGATTGGGGTTAGGTTGTTTGACTCTGCTGAAGGTAGTATAGGGGTTTAGAGTAGTTCCAAATCCTCCTTAGTTTCGGAAGTGAAGAAAAAGCAATACTTAGATGCTAGTTTGGTCAGACTGAAGGAGTCAGTCAAGGACTAAAAAGTAGAGGTTTTCTCCTAAGAGGGAGATGGTTTGTTGAGATTGTTGGGTAGATTGTGTGTCCTGAATGTTGATGATCTGAGACAGAGGATTATGGCTGAAGCACACAGGGTGCGATATTTTATTCATCCTGGTGCCACCAAGATATACCAAGACTTGCGAGAAATCTATTGGTGGAGTGGCATAAAGAAAGATATAGCAGCGTTTGTAGCTAAGTCTGCAACATGCCAACAGGTTAAGATTGAACACCAAAGACCTGGTGGTATGATGCTAGAGTTTAGTATTCCCACCTGGAAATGGGAAGAGATAAATATGGACTTCGTGATTGGTTTACCTCCTTCCGACGCTATCATGATTCCATTTGGGTTGTGGTTGATAGGTTGACTAAGTCTACTCATTTGTTGCCTATTCATGCTTCATAGACTGCTAAGGATTACACTAGATTGTATATCCGAGAGCTAGTCAGACTGCATGGAGTTCCCTTGTCTATCATTTCGGATAGGGGTACTCAGTTCACTTCACAATTTTGGAAAGCTTTTCAGAAGGGTCTTGGTACCCAAGTGCTTTTGAGTTCTGCTTTTTATCTGCAGACCAATGGTCAGGCTGAGCGGACCATCCAGACCTTAGAGGATATGTTGAGAGCTTGTGCACTTGACTTTAAGGGAAGTTGGGATGATCACTTACCGTTGATAGAGTTTGCTTACAATAACAGTTTCCACTCTAGTATTGCCATGGCTCCGTTTGAAGCCTTATATAAAAGGAAGTATAGATTACCCATAGGTTAGTTCGAGGTGGGTGAAGCGGTTGTGAGTGGTCCTGATTCGGTATTTGAGGCTATGGAAAAAGTTAAGTTGATTAGGGAAAGGTTGAAAACTGCGCAGAGTCGTCAGAAGTCATATGCGGATGTTAGAAGGAGAGACCTTGAGTTTGAAGTTGGTGAACTAGTGTATCTGAAAATTTCACCCATGAGGGGGGTGAAGAGATTCGGAAAGAAGGGGAAGCTTAGTCCCCATTATATTGGTCCTTACAAAATTCTTAGTCGTGTTAGTAAGGTAGCTTATAAGGTCGATTTGCCTTCCGAGTTGTCCTCTGTTCATCCAATATTCCATGTCTCCATTCTTAGAAAGCATATTAGCGATGTTGTGGTAGTAGATTCCTCTGTGAGTGCTGACATTCAAGAAAATCTTTCTTTTGATGAGATTCTTGTTGAGATTCTTGATTTTAGTGTCCGAAGACTAAGGAACAAAAAAGTTCCCTTGGTCAAGGTGTTGTCGCGAAACCAATTTGTTGGGGGTACAACTTGGGAAGCGGAGGCGGATATGCGATCCAGGTACCCGCACCTATTTTCCGCGAACTCCGATCAAGCTGAAGGTACCGTTCTTTCCTAAATCATGCACTTTTGATAAAAGTTACAGTAGTTCAGCTGTCATTTATTATGTGTTCAACTGTAGTTTCTTGAATTTATGCATTCTATGTTGCATTCGGAGTAAGAAACGATGTGGTGATGAGTCTAACGAATGGTTTCAGCTGTATGCTCTATTCCCTATCTAATCTTGGCATGTCTAGCATCATTCGAGGACAAATGTTTCCAAGGGGAGATGATGTAATACCCTGGGAAATTTTTTGTTGAAATTTTGTGCGTAAACGTGTTGGGTTCTATCCTCTAGAATGAATTATAAATTTTTTGTGTGAAATGTCTTATATTATGACCCATTATTGCGTAGAGTATCGAATAATATTTCCAACGATATGTGGATATCCAAAACGGACACCCGAGCGACGAGTTATGAACATTCGGATCGAACTGTGAATAGTAGTGAACAGTAAAATGTGCAGGAAAAAGTACTGAGGCCTGGCGTATTTTTGCTCCAACTTTAAATGACTATAAATCCTTATACATAATGATCTGGGTGATCTACTATATACCAACGGAAAGCTCTGCGAGTCCTCTTTCCAATGAAATTGGTTTCATCCAATTTGTCGATCGGAGAAAAAATATATGGTCGATCTACTTCAGCCTAACAAAAGTGAATTTTTGGGTCAACTTCAAACAATCATAACTTCTCATACACAATGATCTAGGTGATATACTATATATCAACGGAAATATATGAGAGTCCTCTTTCTAATGAAATTGGTTTCATCCAATTTGAATATCGGAGTAAAACGTTATGGTTGATCTACTTCAAACTATCAAAATAGTCCACCAAAGGATAGATTCGAGAATTTTTTTTATTTTTAGGGGCATTTTGGTCATTCCCCCTCATCCAAAATCCATCCAAACCCTATATTAAAGCCTATTAGAAGCATTATATGTTATATTTCTTCAAACTCCCTCAAAAAGAAAACCCTAACCTCCTACATCCAACTTTAAGAACCTCCAAAGTTCACCATTAATTCTATAAATTTATTCAAGATTCCAAGTTCCTAGGTCAAGAACTCCAAGAACCATCATTCAAAGGCACAATTAACATCTCAAAAATGAGTATCGATCTAAAGTTCATCATTCAAAGTATGTGGGGTTTTTCAACAAGAACTCTCTTTCATTCTTGTGCCCAAAAGTAATTTTCTTTACAAAGGCATGATTTTTATTTGATTTTTATGAATTTGAAGCATGAACCCATATCTTAGGATGATTATTATGAAATCTTGATGTTTATAATTTTAAAAGATGAATTTACATGTGTGGTGGTATAATTTTGATATTTGGGTCGTGAATCCCCATTGGAAATTGTGTTTTTTTAGAAAGTTTGTGTTGTAAGCACGTTGATGTTGAATATTTGAGATATTTTGAATGATTTGACCTTTTGGTCTTAATGGAGTTGTTTTGAACTCGAGTGTGAAAGAAATTCACAACGTGGTTGATTTTGATAGATGGGAAGCATGATGGCTCCCGATGTATATTTATATATTACTGAAATTATTTTGTTATGGATTATCTTTGAAATGATCTGAGCTAAGTCCGAGAGAAATCTTTAGCACTGAGTGGGAGGTATAAAGCGACCTTACTTCTCTAGAACTACGTGCTCCCCTAGGAGTGAGACTGAGGCTGATTTATATAGTGATCACTAGTTTATGTGGATTTGATATCGATAGTCCTACTCTGATGGAAAGGATAGGACGGCTCTCCCCAACGTGGGTTGTACGTTGGACTCCATGTAGCTCACATGGTTTATGTCGGTTATAGGATCTCCCAGTATATGTGTGTTTCCTTGTGTCTATGGTGAATGGTGAAGTGATTTGAAAGTTGAATTTTGAAAGTTATTCTTTCGAAAGATTTAAATGATATTTACATTATGAGAATTGATATTCTTGATGAACTGAAAGTGATTGACAAATTATATGATGACTTACATGTGTTACTGTACTTATTTCATCCTCTCATGATTATAATGATTTTTTTCGGGCTATGTGAATCTTTCATACATTCTGTATATTTTTTATAAATATTTATGATGATGATGTTTATACAACTGCATACACCCCCATATACTCGATTCCTTTCCATGGTACTGACCCACATATTCGGATGTGGGCTGCATTTTCTCGAAATGTAGGTTCAGGTGCTCAGTTCCTGATTCGATAGTGATTCTTCCGGCACACTATTTTATAGCCTTTGTTGTGGTGAGTCCTCATGTTCCGAGGACATGATGTCTGATTTTGGTTTTCACAGAATTGTTTACATTTGATAAATGAGTATGAGTCAGTTGGGGCATGTCTCAATGGCTCGCTGGTTTTATTGATTTTCTTAGAGGCTTGTCAGACTAGCATAGATGTTGGGAATTGACTAATAAGTCGTATTTTGTTATCTTTCTGAAATTCTTTTATTCTTGGATTACTCTATTGATATTTGAGGGTTATTTATGGAAACCCCGTTGATTTGTGTTGAACTGAATGAAAATGGCTCAAAGGGTTAGATTGGGGCTACTCGTAGCCTCAAGCACCGTGTGACACTCCGGGACTCGTTTTTCGGGGCGTTACAACTTTCTAATTCCTAATCTATATAATCTATTTGCATATATTCTGCATTTTCTATCTTTATTTCTAATATTTGTTTCTTTTTTGGGTCTTTGGGCATTTTACAATCTCTAGCTAAATGTCCTAGTTTTCCACAATTATAGCAAGTACATTCTTTTATAGATTTCTTTTTCCTATATGGTCTTTTATATTTATAATTTTTTACATAATATCTTTTTCTTGGTTTCTTATACTTATATCGTAACTTTCTGCACTTCTTATATTTCTTATGTCTTTTTCTTTTCTTATAATATTTTTCTTCACATCCAAATTGGGGTGCTATTTTATCTTTGCAACATGCTAAATTTCTTATTAATATTTTTTCCATTTTTGTTTCTTCTCTGTATTTTTCACATATATTCCTATACCTTTGTTGTAGAAATTTTATTCTTGTTCCTAGGGTATCTACTATTTTTGCTTCATCCCAACTCTTTATTATTTTTGAACTAAATGGTTCAGGTAATTTACTAAAATATAATCTTCTTACTTCTTTACTTTTTTTTGTATTGTATGTTCCCTTATAGTAGTATTCTTTAAATGCACACGTATATTCATCTATATAACACATATTACATATTGCTAGTCTTAACATTAAATTCCTAGTTGTATCTTTTTCTTTATTTGGTTCTCCTTCTTCTATTGCCATACTGCTAAATTCATCTCTTATAGCTATTTTATATTTTTTCAATATGTCTATTGGTGTTAGTTTAATTACTATTGTTCTTTTTGTTTTTTTATCAGCCCTTAATACCTTTTTACTATCTTCAATTAAATTTAAAAACTATAATTTTGTTGTTCCTATAAGTGTTCTTTCTATATATTCTGGTCTATCTATTGCATTTATACCATTGTCTAATAATTGTTTTGTTATATATCCTATCCATAATTGTATTGTTTTATCTACATCTATTACACAGTCTAAGTCTACGAAGTTATAATTTTTATTAATTATTTGTTTTGGTGTCCATTTGCTATTTTCATTCTTTAGATTATACCTTTTAAACCTATCTTTATAATAATATGTAGGTTTTCTTATTTCTGATATACTAGGTATTATGTTTTTCATCATCTTTTGTATCAAGAGTATTTACTTCTGTGTTTGTTTCTTCTATATTTTTATTAATTGCTTCTTGTTTTTCCTTAATTTCTAGCTTTTCTATATTTGCTAAGATTTTTGTATATGTTTCACTATCTTCCGAATAATTATATGTTTCTTCAGCATCTATTGTATTTATTTCTATTTCATTAGTTTCTAATTCTTTATTTATTTCTTCTAATTTTTCTTTAAATTGATTTATCTCAGCTAATAGTTTTTGTTCTCGATCTTTTTCTTCTTTTTCTTTCCGTCTTTTTTTATACAGACCTTTTAGCATTTTTAGTTCTTTTTCTAATTCAGCAATCCAATTATTTTTAGTTTCTTCTATTTTTCATATTTCTTCTGTAGTTTGTTGTTTTATTTTATCTATTTCTTTTTTTTGTCTATTTCTTTATTTTGTTTTGTTATTCTTACCATAGCTGTTAATTTATCTTCTAATTTTAATTCTTTTTTTTCTAACATTAAATATAAATGTTTACCTATTTTCTTATATTTTCTTTCTAAATTAGAAAGTACTATTCTTATTTTTAATCCTTCGTGATTTTCTTATGTTTTTTCATCTATTATGAATTCTTCTTTATTCATTTTATCTATTTAGTACTAGTTATCTATTAGTTATCCATGCGAATTATCTAAGTTATCCACACCTCCTACAATTGGTATCAGAGCCTATGTTAGTTAGAAAACGTACAAGTAGATATGTGTTAATTGTGAGAAAAATTATAAAAGTTAATTTAGTCATATTTATTAATTATGAGCTATTATTATTTACATTGTTATTTATTTGTTAAAAATGAGAAGACCATTTAAAAATATAGAAGCTTTTAGAAAAATTAAAGAAACTTTAACTAGTTACTACCCAGAATATACGAAGTTAAGTAAAACAAAAGAAAATCCCCACAGATTAGCTTACTTAACTACCTTAATATCTAGTAATGAGGCAAAATTAATAATCCATTTAAAATCTAGAAGAATGAGATACATACTACCTAATTATGATAAAATCAGATTTCAGTGTCAACCAAAATATTATAAATATTATACAGATGAATAACATAACAAAATTCCAAAAATATAAAGAACTAAAATAAATAATATCTGAAAAACGGAGAGAATTAAAAGTAAGAAAAGAAAGACTACAATATAACATGATTGTAGGAGTATGTCAAAAATCAATAAAAACACAAAAAGAATAAATATCATATTTAGAATCACAAATAGATAGTCTAGAATACATATATCAAAATGATCTATATACTATCAAGTAGATAAAATGAACAAAGAAGAATTTATAATAGATGAAAAACATATGAAAACCATGAAGGATTAAAAATAAGGATAGTATTTTCCAATTTAGGAAAAAGATATAAGAAAATAGGTGAACATTTATATTTAATGTTAGAAAAAGAAGAATTAAAATTAGAAGATAAATTAACAGCTATGGTAAGAATAGCAAAAGAAAATGAAGAAATAGATAGGAAAAAAAATAGATAAAATAAAACAACATACTATTGAAGAAATACGAAAAATAGAGGAAACTAAAAATAGTAGGATTGCTAAATTAGAAAAAGAATTACAAATGCTAAAAGATTTGTATGAAAAAAACATAGAAAAAAAAAAAGAAGAAAAGGATAAAGAACAAAAATTATTAATTGAGATAAATCAATTTAAAGAAATATTAGAAGAAGAAAATAAAAAATTAGAAACTAATGAAATAGAAATAAACACTATAGATGTTGAAGAAACATATAATTATGATTCGGAAGATAGTGAAACATATACAGAAATCTTAACAAATATAGAAAAAATAGAAATTAATGAAAAACAAGAAGTAATTAATAAAGAAAACTTAAAAAATACAAACACGAAAATAAATACTCGTGATAAAGAAGACGATTGAAATATAATACCTAGTACATCTGAAATAAGAAAACTTACATATTATTATAAAGATATGTTTAAAAAATAAAACCTAAAAAATGAATATAACAAATGGACACCAAAACAAATAATTAATAAAAATTATAACTTCTTAGACTTAGACTGTGTAATAGATGTAGATAAAATGATACAATTAGGGATAGGATATATAGCAAAATAATTATTAGACAATGGTATAAATGGAATGTATACATCAGAATATATAGAAAGAACACTAATAGGAACAACAAAATTATAGTTTTTAAATTTAACTGAAAATAGTAAAAAGGTATTTAGGAATGATAAAGAACCACAAGGAACAATAGTAACTAAAATAACTCCTTTAGACATATTGAAAAAATATAAAATGACTATAAGAGATAAATTTAGCAGTATGATAACAGAAGAAGAAGAAGAAGAAGAAGAAGAAGAACAAAACAAAGAAAAAGATACAAATAGGAATTTAATGTTAAAGCTAGCAATATGTAATATGTTTTATATAGATGAATATACATGCGCATTTAAAGAATACTACTATAAAGGAGCATATAATGCAAAAGAAAGTAGAGAAGTGAGAAGATAATATTTTAGTAAATTACCTGAACCATTTAGTTTAAAAATAATAAAAAATTAGGATGAAGTAAACATAGTAGATACTCTAGGAGCAAGAATAAAATTTCTACAACATGGTATAGAAATTTATGTGAAAAATACAGAGAAGAAATAAAATTGAAAAAAACATTAATTAAAAATTTAGTATGTTGCAAAGATAAAATAGCACCTCAATTTGAATGTGAAGAAAGATATTATAAGAAAAGAAAAAGACATAAAAAATATATGAAATACAAAAAATCAAAACATAAGTATAAGAAACCAAGAAAAAGATATTATGTAAAAATTATAAACATAAAAGACCATATAGGAAAAAGAAATCTATAAAAAAATGTACTTGTTATAATTGTGGAAAACTAGGACATTTAGCTAGAGATTGTAAAATGCCTAAAGATCCAAAAAATAAACAAATATCAGAAATAAAGATAGAAAATGCAGAATATATGCAAATAGATTATATAGATTATGAATTAGAAAGTTGTAACGCCCCGAAAAACGGGTCCCGGAGCGTCATACGGTGCTTGAGGAATACTATGTAGTAAGCCAAGAGGAGCATGTAATAGATTATAAATATGCAAGAGGTAAAGCTAGTATACCACTAGTAACAAAAAGAATAATTAATAAAGAAATAAACAATATAAAAAGTAAAGACCCAATAAAATATGTACACCTTGGAGGAATAGAGATATTAATAAAAACATGCTTTAGAGAAGTAATAGATACACCAATAGAACTATATTTAGTAGATGATAGGATAGTAAAACCTATAGAAAAAAACATAATTAGTGTCATAAAAGGAAATTTAATATACCAAAAATTCAAATTTATAATAAGTGCAAATTATTCAGTACCAATAACAGATAAAAATATAGATAAATTATTTTTATTATATTGGAAAATATCAGGAATAGAACTAACCCCAGGAAATAAAATATTTACAGCAAGATGTAAAAATCTATATGTATTAACAAAACATAAAATAACTAGAAAGAATAAAATTAATAAAATACACATAGAAAGTCCTTTTGAACAATTCGTAAAAACAATGATTATAGTTACAAAGATATAGACATAGAAGAAGATTTAGAAATAATAAATAATAGGATAAGTACAAGAAAAAAAATAACTTATGAAAAACCAAAATCATCAAGCTTATAAAAAAGAACAAATTATAAAACAACTTCCACAATTAATTTAACTCAATATTACATTACAGGAACAATAAATGAATCATAAGTTAGTTATCCGCCTATATCCGCACCCCCCTACAAATGGTATCAAAGCCCAGTTATTTAAAAAGTAAAGCAGTGACATATATGTTAGATATGTTAGAATTTATTTATGTTTATTGAATTAATTATGAGAAGACCATTTAAAAATAGAGAAGCTTTTAGAAAAATTAAAGAATCTTTAATTAGTAATTATTCAGAATATACAAGTCTAAATAAAACAAAAGAAAACCCACAAAGATTAGCCTACCTAATTACATTAATATCTAGTATTGAAGCAAAATTAATAATCCATTTAAAATCTAGAAGAATGAGACACATACCACCTAATTATGATAAAATTAGATTTAGATATCCACCAAGATATTATAAATAAGGTTTAAATGAATAAAGTGCAGACATACAAAGAATTAAAACAAATTATTTCTGAAAAACGTAAAGAATTAAAAATAAGAATAGAAAGACTACATTATAATATATTTGCCGAAGTTAGTGAAAATTCAATAAATACACAAAAAGATGAAATATCAAAATCAGAATCACAAATAGACAGTTTAGATGAAAAAATATATGAAAATCACGAAGGATTAAAAATAAAAATAGTATTTTCTAATCTAGGAAGAAGATATAAGAAAATAGGTGAACATTTATATCTAATGTTAGAAAAAGAAGAATTAAAATTAGAAGATAAATTAACAGCAATGGTAAGAATAGAAAAAGAAAATGAAGAGATAGATAGGAAAAAGGAAATAGAAAAAATAAAACAACAAACTACGGAAGAAATACGAAAAATAGAAGAAACTAAAAATAGTAGGATTGCTGAATTAGAAAAAGAACTACAAATGTTAAAGGATCTGTATGAACAAAGACAAAAGGAAAAAGAAGAAAAAGATAGAGAACAAAAATTACTGAACCAGATAAATTAATTTAAGGAAAAATTGGAAATAAAAAACAAAGAATTAGAAATAAATAATATAGACGTTGAAGAGACAGATAATTATGATTCAGAAGATAGTGAAACATATACAGAAATATTAACAAATACAAAAAATTTAGAAATCAATGAAAAACAAGAAGTATTTAACGAGGAAAACTTAGAAAGTACCAACACAGAAATAAATACTCTTGATAAAAAAGAAGATGAAAATATAATACCTAAAACAGCAGAAATAAGAAAACCTGCATATTATAAGAATAAGTTTAAAAAGCATAATGAATATGACAAATGGACACCAAAACAAATAGTTAATAAAAATTATAACTTTTTAGACCTAGACTGTGTAATAGATACAGAAAAAACAATACAATTATGGATAGGATATATGACAAAACAATTATTAGATAATAATATAAATATAACAGATGCACCAGAATACATAGAAAGAACACTAATAGGATCAGTAAAATTATGGTTTTCAAATTTAACTGAAAATAGCAAGAAAGTATTAAGAACTAATAAACCTATAGAAGGAACATCATCAACAACAACTAAACTAACACCTATAGAATTATTAAAAAAATATGAAACAGCTATAAAAGATGAATTTGGTAGTATGACAACAATAGAAGAAGAACAAGATGAAGAAAAAGATACAAATAGGAATTTAATGTTAAAATTAGCAATATGTAATATGTGTTATATAGATGAATATACTTGCGCATTTAAAGAATATTATTATAAAGGAGCATATAGTATAGAAGAAAGTAAAGAGATAAGAAAATTACATTTTAATAAATTACCCGAGCCATTTAGTTCAAAGATAATAAAAAGTTGGGAAGAAGCAAAAATAGTAGATACGTTAGGAGCAAGAATAAAATTTTTACAACAATGATATAGAAACTTATGTGAAAAATATAGAGAAGAATTAAAAATGGAAAAAACATTAATAAGAAATTTAAAATGTTGCAAAAATAAAATAGCACCCCAATTTGGATGTGAAGAAAGATATTATAAGAAAAGAAAAAGACATAAGAAATATAAAAAAATCAAAATATAAACATAAGAAACCAAGAAAAAGATATTATGTAAAAAATTATAAATACAAAAGACCATATAGAAAGAAAAAATCTATAAAAGAATGTACTTGTTATAATTGTGGAAAGATAGGCCATTTAGCTAGAGATTGTAAATTACCTAAAAATTCAAAAAGTAAACAAATATCAGAAATAAAAATAGATAATACAGAATATATGCAGATAGATTATATAGATTATGAATTAGAAAGTAAGGATAGTACATATGAAATTTCAGAAAACGAAACAGATAATGAAATAGATAGTGAAATAGATGAATCAAATGACTGAAGAAGATATAAAAATAATAACAAAGGAAGAATATTTAAATGATGAAGGAACAGAACAAAAAATAATATTTGACAGTAACATATTTGATGAAATAAAAGGAAAAGAATTAGATTGAAGTGTAGAAAAAATATTTAAAATACCAACAATTAAAAATATTTTTACTAGGAAAAAGGACGAATATTATGTAGTATGCCAAAAGGAACATGTAATAGACTGCAGATATGCAAAAGGCAAAGCTAGTATACCACTAGTAACAAAAAGAATAATTAATAAAGAGATAAATGATATAAAAAGTAAAGGAGATCCAATAAAATATGTACACCTTGGAGGTACAGAGATATTAATAAAAGCATGTTTTAGAGAAGGAATAGATACACCAATAGAATTATATTTAGCATATGATAGAATTATAAAACCTATAGAAAAAAGCATAATAACTGCCGTAAAAGGAAATCTAAAATACCAAAAATTTAAATTTATAATAAGTGCAAATTATTCAGTAGCGCTAATAGATAAAAATATAGATAAATCACTCGTATTATATTGGAAAATATCAGGAATAGAATTAACCCCAGGAAGTAAAATATTTATAGCAAGATGCAAAAATCTATATGTATTAACAACAAAACATAAAATAACAGAAAAAAATAAGATTAACAAAATACGAATAGAAAGCCCATTCGAACAAATTGCAAAAAACAATAGATTATAATGATTATAGCTATAGAGACATAGATATAGAAGAAAATTTAGAAATAGTAAATGATAGAATAAGTACAACGAAAAGAATAGCTGATGAAAAACCAGAATCATCAAGCTCATCAAAAAGAACAAGTTATGAAATAAATTCAATAAGTAATTTAAACCAATATTACATAACAGGAAAAATAAATGAAAAAGAATATTTAATACTCTTAAATACAAGACAAGAAGAAAATTATATAGCAAAATATCTAGTAAAAAATGAAGAAATAAAAACTGATAATGATATGTGCCCAGATCTACCAAGAAGTTTAATAAATAGTAGAAATATAGCAGAAAAAGAAATAATAATAGGAGTTAGAAAAATAAAAATAGAATTCAAAGTAAAGGAAGAAATGCAAAAAGCAGATATAATATTAGAAATAAAATGGCTAGAACAAGTAAAATCATATAATATAGAACATACACAATTAACCTTAACACATAACAAAGAGAAGTTATTCTTAAGAAGAGCCTTAACATAAAATGAAAATATATGTATTAATGAAGATAGTAGTAGAAGGATATTACAGTAGATATTATACGCCTATGATAGATACAGGAGCAGAAGCTAATTTATGTAGATATAATTGCTTACCAGAAAGTAAATGGGATAAATTAAAAACACCAACAATAGTTAAAGGATTTAATAATGAAGGAAGCTTAATTACTTATAAAGCTAGGAATGTAAAAATACAAATATGAAATAAGATATTAACAATAGAAGAAATTTATAATTATGAACTAATATCAAAAGATATACTTTTAGGAATATCGTTCTTAGATAAATTATACCCACATATAATAACTAGAACAGACTGGTGGTTTACAACACCATGCAAACGGAAAGTGAGAGCAAAAAGAGTTAATAATAAAATAATAAAGAAAACTGATTGGATAAAAGGAAGTAAAAAAATTACACAAAAATTAGAAAGTATAAAAAATACTGAAGATACAATAGAACTAGTAGTATTTTCGATAAATAAAACAGAAATAACTATATTTTCAATAAATAAAATAGAAATAATTAAGAAAAATTAGAACAATTATATAGTGAAGATCCATTAAAAGGATGGGAAAAACATAAAACTACTATAAAAATTGAATTAATAGATAAAAACAGCATAATAACCCAGAAAGCATTAACATATAATTTTGACGATTTAAAAGAATTTAAAATGCATATAGATGAATTATTAGAAAAACAATATATACAAAAAAGTAATAGTAAACATAATAGTCCAGCATTTACAGTAAATAAACATAGTGAACAAAAAAGAGGAAAAAGTAGGATGGTTATTGACTATAAAAATTTAAATGCAAAAACTATAACATATAATTATCCAATACCAAATAAGATATTAAAAATAAAGCAAATACAAGGATATAATTATTTTAGCAAATTCGATTGTAAATCAGAATTTTACCATCTAAAGTTAGGAGAAGAATCTAAAGAATTAACCGCATTTACGGTACCATAAGGATTTTATGAATGGAACGTATTACCATTTGGATATAAAAATGCACCAGGAAGATATCAACATTTTATGGATAGTTATTTTAAACAATTATCTAATTGTATAGTATACATAGATGATATATTATTATATACAAAAACTAAAGAAGAACATTTAAAATTATTGGAACAGTTTACAGATATAATAGAAAATCGGGAATAAGTCTAATCGAAAAGAAAGCTGAAATTATGAAAAATCAGATAGAATTTTTAGGAATACAAATAGATAAAAGTGGAGTAAAAATGCAACAACATATAGTACAAAAAATAATAAATTCAAAAGAAGAATTAGATACAAAGAAGAAATTACAATCATTTTTAGGATTAGTAAACCAAGTAAGAGAATATCCAAAATTAGCAGAAACTTTAAAACCACTACAGAAAAAATTAAAAAAGATGTAGAATATAACTATAATGAAGAAGATAAAAAACCAGTTCAAAAAATAAAATTACTTTGTAAAGAATTACCAAAATTATAATTTCTAGATGAAAATAGAAAATTTATATATATATTAGAAGCAGATGCTAGTGAATATAGTTATGGAGGAGTACTTAAATATCGATATGAAGCAAAAAAAATAGAACACCATTGTAGATACTACTCAGGTACGTTCAACGAGACAGAAATAAAATGGGAAATAAATAGGAAAGAATTATGTTCATTATATAAATGTTTGTTAGCATTTGAGCCATATATTGTATATAACAAATTTATTGTACGAACAGATAATACACAGGTACGCTGGTGGTTAACAAAGAAAATACAAAATTCAGTTACAACAAAAGAGATTCAGAGATTAGTCTTGAATATATTAAATTTCACATTTATAATTGAAGTAATCAGTACTAACAAAAATATTATTGCAGATTACATATCAAGACAAAGCTACACAGACTGAAATAATAGAAGAAGATACTCTAGAAAAAATACTCAACACCCTAACTACGCTTTCAATGAAAGTGGATAGTATGGGTAATGAGATAGAAAAGCTAAAGACTAATGAAGATAAACTAAAGTCTATTGCTACAAATCAGCTAACTCAGCAGTGTGCAGAGCTATGTCGATCGGAAGACATTAAAGTTCCAGAGCTAGAAGGAGACGATGGGACACTCTATAAAACCCATAACATTTATCAATCTACTTCTGCAGGTACAAGCAAATGAGTTAGTCGACCAAGATACCAGAACATGAATATGAATAAAATATTTGAGAAACCATTTATACCGAAAACACAAAAAGACCCCTTATTTATACCCCCACAAATCACCACATACCGAGATAGCCTGAACCAAGATAAAAAAGTTTACAACTATACAGCCCAAAAATACATAGAAAATATCTATAGAGTACAAACTTTTCTAAACCTTAACCCCAGAGCTACAAATATCAAAGAACCAAACACAAACTATATAACCCAAAAATTACAAGGATATAACAAGCTAATTGCACTACCCAAAACCAACCCAAGCCTAGTAAAAACTTGTTTTGACTATGGATTATTAAACACCATATACACCCAAGACGGAGAAGAACTAACAGCCATGGAAGAATTACATAAGATATTCACCACCTACAAAAGGATAACGAAAGGAAATCTATTTTACATAAAGTGTTATACTGCACCAGCAAAGATATTATATGACGAAATAAAATTAGTTATACAAGTTGTAAAAATAGGACTAACCAGAGATATGATCATACCAGAAGATATTACATAGCAACAGGAGATACCCAAAATTGAGATGCCCGATTTCTACGCAAATAAACGACTCATTGGACTAGCTACGATTATACAAGAATTAGCAAATAATTATACTAATGGGAACCCAATATGGAGCTATTATTCGAGAGACCATCAAATGATTTATTCAAATTCAAAAGAGCTACGACAAGCAGATATGGAAGATGTTAGACAATGGATAATGACATTACTTAACCCAAAAAAACAATCTACCGCAAGAGCAATTAAAAAAGGATTTATTTCAGATGGATTAGTGACAAGATATTGTAAAATAATTGGACACAAATATCCAGGTCATCAATGTTCAAGATGTAATGGAGAAGATAACATTATTCTAGAAGTACACCTAGAATAAAAATCAAGAAGATGAACATGCCATCTCGAAAGATAAGATAAGGAGCAACAGATACGACAACAAGAAGATACCAATGGAATAAGATAAGATATTAAATTATTTACGTAAAATTGTTAGAATTGTTAGAATTATTGTATAGACTTTTCTTAGCCTCCTAGCCTTTTTTAAAGGCTATGGCACTAAATTGTATAGACTTTTCTTTTTTAGACTCCTAGCCTTTTTGACTTTTCAAAAGGCTATGACACTTAGCTTTAGGATTCTAGTTTTAGGATTTTTTTTAAAAAAAACATGTAAAAACTTTGTAAAGATTTTTCATTCTATAAATGAAAGAAACCGAAGGCATTGCAAGGCAAGCCTTCATGTGTTGAAGCAATACTCTCTCCAGTTCATAACAAATATTTTGCCCAGTTAATTAAAAAACAAACATATTTCAATGGAAAAAGCTATGGAGGAACAAACTTCAGAAACATCAAAACTACCCGAACAGGTATATTTATTTATGATTATGAATGGCTAAATTTATAATTCCCAACAATCATGATACGATAAAATAAATTCATATTAGTTACTTTATAGTAGAATTATTCGAAGAATAATATGTTAAGAAGTTTATTAGCAAAGTGGAAACGGAGAAAAATCCCTAAGAACTATGCCATCCTAAAGGTGAAACCAATGAGGCAAGAAGCCGTGGAGGGGAGTAACCAGAGTAGAGGCACTATTTAAGGGAAAAAGTATTCAAATTACCATGCTAATAGTGACCGAAGAACATATTATTTAAGAATAATCTAGTATATAGTAATCTACAATGACTATATTTTGTTATGTACATGGTTGAAGGGAATATTTTGAAAAAAGAAATTTTATGAAAATGAATAATTATTTATCTGATGTGATGGTAGATAAATTTAAAATACTTATTTTGTATGTACTTAAAGATATAAAAGTAGTAGATATAAGAAAAATCATATTAGAAAAAGCATTTGGTAAATATTACATGACTAGAGTAAATTATATACCATATCTACCTAACTACTCTTACAAATACTTACCATGATAAATTACATAGAATTTTTAGAAAAAGATATGAGAAACATACAGTTACTAGAAAAACAGATGAAAATAAATATAGACAAATACATGGAAAATAAAGATATAAAATACATAGAATTTCTTAATAAAAATATGCAAGAACTACTACGGCTAAAACAAACAACTACAAAATATTATAATAAAACCAATTTTAAAAGATAGATCATCTAGATTATCTTAAAGTCTTAATCTTATATATACTTAAAGATATAGAAATTATAGATATTAAGAGAATAATATTAGAAAAAGTAATAGACTATGAAATTGAAACCATAAATTGGATAGAACAGTTATACCAAGAAATTTATCCAGAAGGATATTATTCAGATTAAGGAATGTTAGAATATATTAGAAAAACTAGAGAAAATCAAGATAATCTAAATAAAGAAATTAATTATAGAAACCGAATTAGAAAAATAATGGAAAATCTAAAAGAAGAATTAATATGGATAGAAGAAACCTTAGAAAATTTAGAAAAAAGTACATGTGATAGTTTATATAATTTTAAAAACTCACTACGAGAAGAACAACACAAGATAATAAATAACATAGAAAATCTAGAATTAGATATACATTACAGTACAATTAGGATAAATTATTATACAAAAATTTGTAACTCTGTAATTACTACAGGATAAAATAATAAACCAAACAAATTAATGAATACATCTTACGAAAAGAATAAATCATTAAAAAATATTGAAACAAAATTTAAGAAATATCCACGTACAAAGAAAAATAGATTCATTATATATATACTAAATCTATTTCATAAGTTAGTTATCCGCCTATATCCGCACCCCCTACAAATGGATCTATTTCATAAGTTAGTTATCCGCCTATATCCGCACCCCCCTACAAATAGTCTCATGGCTTGATTCCATTGATATTTTAGTCCAAATCAGAGAAGCGAAAGATAGTTGTATTATATATTTTCGTCAAGCAGTCTTATCTTCACTAACTTTTTACACATTATTGTTTGGAATTCATGCTTTGATTACTTGTATTTTGAATTGGTATGAGTCATTTAAATATGATAGCAAATTTAATTGTTTCCCTCGCCCCTCTCCCTCTTCCTTCGGATATTAAATTTAGCATAATCACTTGGCTTCGGTATATATTTTGTATCACAGAAAGGGTACAATCTTGTGAGCAAGTAACACACCTTTTAGAATTTAATAGAATAAAATTTAGTTCAAAATTATAAAAGAATTTTATTTTAATACCACCAAATAAAATTCTCTTCCTTTTCGAAAACAAAACGTTTGTAGGAAAATCGACAATTTTACTTTTGAATGCCTTCCGACTTCCGTTAAAATGAAGATTATGAAAAGAATATTTCTCTAAAAGATGGGTCAAGTTTTATTTCCAAGTAAGTTGCAATAAGATGTTTAGCCTTTTTAAGTAAGATGCAATAAGACATTCAACCTTTTTTTGTTACTATTAATTTATTTAAAAAATTTAAATATGATATAATATTATTTCACCTTACTTATACGCAAGTTACTTTCTATATAGGTATTATATTACCGATACGCTTATTTTCAAACAAATTATTTTAGTCTATTTCTTGGGTTTTGTTTTGATTTTTCAAAAAAAAAATAAAAATATTTGAATTAATTAATATCAAAAGCTTAAAAGAGATTTGCATAATTACCCCTTGATTTTTTTCAGACAAAATTCATGAAAAGAAGTTTTCACAATTAAATGTCTAAATGGCTGATTTCATTAATTTATATTATAAATACTATAGCTATTTGTCTAAATTGCCGCTTCCGTATAAACTATTATCAGTTCATCGAAATTTGAAATCAAATTATTTTGTTATATATTATATTCTTTTAAAATACTTATAATGAGCATTTTAATCACATAAACCCAATATTTTTCTTAAATCTTTTTCATAAGTTTGGCCGATTAATCGTAGTTAACGGGTTCTATAGGATGCTTAACACCTTTTGTTTAGGATAATTAGAATCATCACCTAGAATCAGTTAAGTTACATAGACCTTAAAAATGAAGTTCTTAGTAGTTTTACTCACTTTTTTTTATAAATAGGTATCCTTATTCACCATATAAATAATTAGGTGGTGACTTTCTTAATTTATTTAGAAGATTCCAATATGTTATATCACCCATGTTAAAATAAGGTATAACAACATGAAGTCCCCTTGACTATCATATCAAATATGGGTACTTAGTTCACTTCGTAGTTTTGGAAGTATTTTCAGAAGGGTTTCGATACTCAAGTTCACCTCCTACAACTTTTCATCTATAAATGGATTGTCCTGTAGAGCAGATCACTTAGACAATAGAGGATATATTGAGGGTTGTGCGATCGATTTTAAAGGTATTTGGGATGATCACTTTCCTCTCATTGAATTTGCTTACAATAATAGCCATTGCTCCAGTATTTAGATGCCTTTATTGGAGGAGCTTTATAGTAGGAGATGTAGACCTCTTATTGGTTGTTATGAGATTGGTGAAGCTACTTTGAGAGGTCCTAACTCAGTTCGTAAGGCTATGAAGAAAGTTCAATTGATCAGAGAAAGACTAAAAACAACTCAAAGCCATAGGAGATTCGATGCAAATGTATAGAGAAAAGTGCTTTACACTGCAGTTGATGATTGAGTTTACTTGAAAATTTCACCTATGAAAAGGTGATTAGGATTGGAAAGAAGGAGAAACTTACTCCCCGATATGTTGGTCCTTATATGATTCTGAGGTGCATTGACAATATGGCCTATGAGTTAGATTTTCCCTCAAACTTAGCATCGTGTACCCGTGTTCTAATTGTCCTTACTGAAGAAATGCATTGGTTATCTAGCCTCAGTTGTGCCAGTAAAGAGTGTAAATGTGAAATATAGTCCTTTTTATGAAGACGCCCCAGTGGAGATTCTTGACCATCGGGTTTGTAAATTGATAAATAAGAAAGCCGCTTAGATGAAAGCCCTTTGTAGAAATAAGTTAGTTGATGGAGCCACTTGGGAAGAAGAAGCTTATATGAGGGCCAAGTACCCTCACCTTTTCCCTTCTAATATAGTTCCAGCTCGAGGTAATAGTTTCCTTCTTAGTATTTCATTTAGTTTTATGTCCCTCAGTTGTGTCACAACCCAAGACTTCCCCCGTAGTCGTAACACGGTGCTGAGAATCACAAGTGATCCCAAGTTAATCCATGGCATGAAATGACACTAAGAATACTATATAAAACTAAATAACACTATGCGGAAGCTATAGTATGAATGGTATATAGAAATCAAAATCAAATATCAATGTTAAAACAAAATAAAAATCATGGAAAATAACATAAACTTGAATCTCTATTCTCTGTCTAAAAGCCTCTACTAAGATAAGTTATTTGAACAAGCCCCCAGCTAACCCTAACTCTCTGAAATTGAAATAAAATAATATGAAATATTGGTACTTGTCCTCAAATAATGAAGACCAACCAGAGTATTACTGCTGATGTAGTAGGAGATCGTACCATGCCTGATCGAGATGCTGAATGTCAAAACCTATATTATGAGAGAATATAGCAGAACAAAATTATGCTATCAGTACTTTGAATGTACTGAATATGTGAGATAGGAAGTAACTTATAAAATTTGATTATGATAGATGTTACATGGTATATTGATGTAAGACCATGTAATAAAAATATACTTTATGATAAACTGAATACAAGGTTATACAGTATCTGAATCTGAACCATGAATTGATAAGTTGCGGACTATGGGAGCTACCATTAACTAACATACCCTAATCTAAACTAATGAGGATCCAACTTGTAACCCCACCTGGAAGGGTATTCAGTACCTTACCAAGGGTATGAACACTGATTGATATCAACCTACTAAACTAATGTCCCAAAGGACTAAGTTGTCAATCCTTCTAATGGGTGACCCCTTAGAACCTATGGTCGCATCGTAGTTCTGGGACTTAGGAACTTCTACTAATTTCATGGATTAATTTCTTATAATTTTTCAAAAATCCCTATAATATTGGTGGGTTTATTAAAGCTCCTTTCGAAATTGGAATTTACCATTCTTGTTGGTAAAAATTCATCGAGCATAGAGGGTTGTGTGTCAGTTTCAAAAGTACAAATCCGCAAGCAGGCCCCTTACATGATCCGAACAGGGGCCTTGTTGTAATGGGCAATCCCAAGCCCAACCAGGACTAGGAATGCTCCCGTTTCCCAACCGAACCACGAAACGTATACCTTGAGTCGGATGAAGTCCAAACATATGACAAGATAGCGTATCCAACTATGTGGTGACTTTGGGATAAGTTTATATCCGAGACCAATCCAACCAAGTCCAACCACCCAATAACCTATCAAACCAATGTGGAAACCATAAGCCAATACAATAATAATAAGCCAATGTATGTATACATATAAAACATAACCAATCCATACCATACCTAAGTTCAAAGTTGTCCATGAAAAGCCTCTAGACTAACCAAAGAGTACCTAGTTGGGACTTGCCCCTGACCATAGCAAAAATCCATCGTCTATGAAGGACAAGAGACATGAAAAATGAACTATGACATGAAATAGATGCCTTCAGAACTATGAAAGCTCACCACTTCAATCCAACATCGACTGTCCCTAAATTCAATCACTAAGCAGGAGAAGTAGAATGACCAGTTCTTGCATAACATAGGTACAACCACCAGTAGACAGGTTAGTGGGTAAACAATAACATGCACTCAGGATAAGGATAAAATAATGCCATTTATAAAACCAAGTAAAACCATTCATAATGCATACAACCATACATATATACATAGCCATGACGTAAAAGGGAACAAGGTTTATCATGCCTTTAAAACCTTTACCTGGGTTGTGTATCTTTGCCGTCCTAAACCACCCATAGGCTATATGGGTTCAGATCTCTCTACTGAAAGGGCCCCAGTGAATGTAACCGCACTACAAGGGAATAAATCCTTTGGATGACTAGTATATCCCCCAATATATAGTGTGACATCATGCACACGATCACCAAGACCAACCTCATATCGACAAATATGATTTTTTAGTTTTGGTCCCCCCGGGACATCTACCTTCCACAACTTTGCTACATATCCCTCTTTTATTGTCCAATTAAAACCAGTTTCCAAATAGCCAAACCATTATCCATTTATTAACCAATGCCATTAATATTGGTATTATTATACCAATGCTTTACTTGCAAGTATTATCCATAGCCAACCATATATAGGTTTAAGGGGACTTTAAAGTGTCTTCCATTTACCATATCAAACCACTGGGGGGACTTCCATATTCCCCACAACCATAACCATTTAGCCTTTTACCTTTCCAAACCATTTAAACCAATTCCATTAATGCATTCACTTGAGGGATTTCCATATATCCCGCAAGGTTTTCAAAATAGACAAACCATGACAACCAAACCCTTTACCCTTTTAACCATTCCATACCATTTCAGACCATGTCAAGCATTTAAGACATTTGTATCATTTAAACCAATTAAACCATGAAAAACTATCCAAAACCATTTAGAGTTCCATTACCAACCAAAACTATGTAAGAGTTCCAATAAAAGTTCAACAATAGAGTAAAAATATTCTTTGAGGCATTTTATCAAACATGTTAAGGAAATACCTTTACCAAGACCAAAATCAATGTATAAAACACCATAATTAGGGTTACTCAAGACACATTTGTTAAATAATAACCAACCAATAAAGACATATGCAAACCATTTCCAGCAACATGTAAAAACATAGTTTGAACCAATACCAAACCATATGCATCAAGACCCTCAACATATATTCCGAAAACTACCATTTATGATTCATAATTCATTGTTTAAAACACCATACACATGCCTTTAGTTAGAAATAAAAATGGGTGAAGGATTACATGCCTTATACATGAAGATTCACAAAAGAAATCTCAACCTTTGAGCCCTTTGAAGAACACACGAAGAAACCCTAGACTCTAATTTTTAAGAGGGTGTTTGAGAGAGTATTTGAGGTGTTTTAATCCTTTAACAAGTTTTATAGAAGGATATCAAAGGTTATATTACATGAGGACTTAAGGGTTTAGGAGTAGGAAATGTCCAAACTAACCTTGGCTTAAAATTTAAAATAAGTCACATCTAGGGGTACGACTCCTCCTTACCACCCGTACCCTAGGGTACGAGTGGTACCCCAACTCATTTGCAAACCTTGCCATAACCTTACCTACTAGTTTCTATACGAATCCACCTCCCTAAATAGTACCTAAGGGTATAAGTAACACCCTCAATCGTACCTAGGGCAGACTCTACAAGACCAAGACAATCATGCACCATACGACTTTCCCTATACTACTCATATGCTCCTATATGACTCATACGCTAGTGAGTCATATATTGGGGAGTAGCTAAGCCATCCATGCTGCCTAGGGTACAATTAAACCATTAAGACACCCCACAAGTCATATTCAAGGGTACAATTTGTACCCTTTAGTCGTACCAAGTCCAAATGTCCAAAACTTGAGAAATTTTGCAAGGGTCCAAAACCTAGGGTGTTACAGTCACCCCCACAAGGATCATTCGTCCTCGAATGACGGGTAAGGGTAGGAATAAGCACGAGATAACCCATTAAACTTTCCCTCAACCAAAATAGAAGATAAGGACATAAACTAAGATGAGAAGATCATCACCTAACCCAAACATTATCTATTCACCAACACCTTAAACTTGACCTCTAACTAGGCTAGAAAACAAAGATACAAGATAAACCATTCCTCATATTTAACCAAGTTAGAAGAAAAAAGGACAAGTTAAAGAGAACACACCTTATGAACTAATTTTTGGAACAAAGAACCAACGTAGATACTTTGACTCCATGTCCTCCTCTGTATCCCAAATGACTTTATCCTACTTTTAGTTCCACTATAGAACCTTTACCGAAGCCACACCTTTTGTTTACAACCGGCAAACTTACCATTCCAAAATACTGGATGAATGGAGCTTATGCTAAAGAGCAAATCCATTTCAACTTAGAGTTTACCAAGGTACATCACTATGGGTGCTTGAGTCTAACTATACACCACCACTTCCATGTTCAAGCCTAGCCCAAGCTAAAAAAAAGTTAACTTAGGCCACCAGTTTCTACTTCTTACCTCTATCCCAAAACATCACTTTGCTTTTATCACCATTATAACATGAGAACCATGAGTAAAAGACATGGATAAACCATATCCAACAACTATAACCAAAACCTCGAACTATATCTCAAGTACCTAACACAACTATTGGTATATCTACCAATCACAATATCAATCCTACGACTTATATACCCGTGGTATGATCTATCCATCAAAACATCTAGCAACCTTTATAACCTTCACAAGGTTTTCACCCCCCATTCCTTTCCTAACCATTTCCTATGACAACAACCTTACCTCACCTTCCAAAACTTCAATTGTTACTAGTCAACCTTGACTCTCCCCCACTCAGGGACTTCTACATTACCTATTTCAACACATTACCATACTTTCCAAACCACTACCACCCTATCATAACAAGAGTCATTTAAGAAAATGAGGTACAAGAGTTATCCATGACACCCAAGGCAATGTAAAGACCCTCAAAACAAGACACACACTATAGGAATAAAATACTTCACAACAACCACCTAGACCATAATAGAGAATTATCCTGACCAAACCATACCATTAAAGCAGTCCTTGGACTGGTCACCAAAAGAAACACAACCACACATGCCATAAGTAACTTAACACAAGGTAAATACTTATATCCAGGGATAAGGTGAATGTATAATGTGAACCTTAGGCATAAATGCTAAATAAATACATGCAACACTAGTAGAATACTCTTTTAACTTAGATAGAAGAGTATCACTAGAATATACAACCCGACCTTTCCTCGAAGTCTACCCCTAAAAGAATATTTTAGACTAACCATGAACCTTCACCCCATTATTCCTCCAAGAACAATACTCTTGTCTAAAAGGTATCGCCAAGGATGTATGATACGCCCAAATTATACATCCCTTACGAGAGCGTCAGTGGTCGCTATCAAATATAGAACCCAACTAAGTTGGAGTCGAATCCCACAGAGAATATAGTACTAATTAAGTTGTATGCAGATTAGTTGACTTTTAATCATTCATTTTCGTAAAACAAAAAAGGGGAATTTGATTCAGTTATCAAATTAATGGTTTCAATTTACCAAGATGAAGTATGTGTGGTAGTGTTCAAATTTAGAGAAATTGCAAGCTAGGGTTATGTCCACTTTGTAGTTTTTAATACTTTCTAACTATGGGCTTTATAAATTCATATATGCATCATGCTTACAGAGAAGTGTATTGTATTTAATAACATAATCCTAGTGTTTCTCAACCATCAAGGACTAATTCAATTTAGTTCTCTTGAATCAAAAGTGTTTACAAAAACAATACAAAATCTCCAAGTAGTTAATCCTATTAAGGCATTAGCATATGAAATAGGGGTTGGAAATCCTATTTTCTTGTCACTACACTCTTTTCCGAACAACAAACTTTCTCTCGAATAAGTTGTGTTTTAAGGCATATCCTCTATTTTTGCAACCATGAGAATTCAAGATAAACGAAGAGAGTATGATGTAATCAAATCAATGCATAATGAATTCAAAACCCAAAGTAATAGATTGTATGCTACAAGGCTTCCATAACCCTAACTAATAAACTTAGATACTCATAAATAAAATGGGAAGCACAAGAGAAATATTCATCATACCAAAAACTAGAAGACGATTATTTTCTCTCATAATTTTCTTCTAAGTTCCTGAACTAATTATAAATGATAAATTAGTCTTGGACATAGTTTCTAGGCGCCATATTTGATCAAGATGGATACTCTCTCTTGTGTCATATGCCATCCATATTCCATAGTCCCATTATGTTTCCATCAACCTCATTAATACCTGAAATCATGCTAATCACATCGGTTAGCTCAATCACATAGAAGTAGAGTAAAAACATAAGAAACTAGGAACTTTGTTCTCCAAACTTAGCTAAAATATGGGTAAGTTATGTTGCTTAGGAATATAAATACACCCAAGATCAATGTAAACCAAGGACACTTAGTTCTTCTATGCCCAAAACCTAATTCAACCAAATGCTACCTATAGCCCAACATAGACATGCAAAACCATGACACCAAATTGACTCCAAGGTTTCAATTAAACCAAAACCATTTAAAATTAAACCATGAACACCAAGGCCTTTCAAAATTATTTAAATCCAACCAAAACCAATTCATGTTCCTTTAACCATGTATATAACACAAAGATTAAAGAATAGTCAAACCATATGACAAAAATATATTCAACAGTAATTTCACAAATATTTTGAGGGTATAAAATTTCCAAAACCAAAATCAAGTAATTGGGGAATCCATAGTACCCTGAAATCCATTTAACATTCTCATGCATCCCACAATGTTCATAAACATAAATAAAGCACAAAGAATGCATCACAACCCATGGGAAATAACTTAAATGAGTAATCATGTCAAAGATCTGAATTGTGGAAAAGCCTAATTTCAAAACCATAAATTTAATAATAAATTTTATGCCAATAATAAAGTACAAGTATGGGGACAAAGATGCACACAATCTTCGTGATCTAGCCTTTCAAATGAATAAATCCCGGTCCCTTCATTCAACCTAAACTCCTGGCCTATATGGTACAAATCTCCTACTATTGTATTTTCCAATTCATTAACTGTAATACCCCAAAAAATCCAAACTAATATTAGTGCCATGTTTCAATCTCATGCATAGTACATCATGATTATTTTATAGTTTTATGAGTAAGTTAGATGTATATTAAGGCTTCAAATAACTCTCAGCTATCAGACGAATCAAAATATTCCTTATCAATTGAATTCTTGGGAAAGATATTGCTATAGTCAATTTTAAATGAGCATATCTCTCATTGTACTATGAATTTTTGAGCTCATAGACCACAAAAAGATAGATAATTGAATTAGATTTCCAATGATACCAATTTTTCCCAAATTTGATATTGGAGCAAAGAGTTATACCCATTTAACTCCAGCATGTCATCCTGGAAACTGAGTGACGACCTGTCTGATGGCTTATCACATTTCTAACGACCTGTCTGATGGCTTATCATATTTCTGATGACTTTTCTGATGGCTTATCACATTTATGATGACTTATCAGTCATGTCATCAAGCTTAGACAATAACCCATCAATTTTGAGTCTTAGGTGATGACCTAGGCTGATGGGCTATCATAGACCTGACGACTTATCAGCCCATGTCATCAGCTGATAATTTTAGCAACTAAGAAGTAAGTTTGTAGGGTTATTTTGGTCTTTTTACCTTACCCTAAACCTTATCCCATGACATAAAACACCAAAAACATGTATTTAGTTATTGGTATTTAGTTTCAAAAGCTCTTAACCCTCTTTGTTCCCAAGAACAAACTTAGGGTTTCTTCTCAATTAACTTCAAGATCTCATCACACACTCCACAAGATATTCAAGAATTAAGATTCCCAATCAAAGAACATTCAATAAAGGTCAATTTTCTTTCAAGATTTATTCCCTAAGGTATGCATAGTATTCATTCATAGACTTCTTTCGTCTATGAAGCCCAAGAATCCTTTTTCTAAGATCAAGTTTATGGATTTCTTTATGAACTTCATGTTGGGTTTGTTTTGTTTATGATGAGAATGATCAATTGAATTCAAATCCATGTAGGGTGATAATTTCCATGTGGGTTTGATTATTATAGCTATAGATTCATGCAACCTTATGACAAAACCCTTGAATGGTGAAATTAGAGATGAATCATGATGTTTGTTTATTGTATAATGTTGCCTACATGTACTATGCCTACAATATGTTTGATTAAAATCCTAGATGAAGGAAAAGTGCCTAACTAGCATGATATCATGAAATCCCCATGTATGTACAAGCTTATGCATATCACATGTTTGATGAAGTGCTTCAATAAATGAATTATAAATTATGTTGATTGGTCATGTGTTCAAGTAAGCCATGCTATGTCAGTTTCTTTCCATCGAGTCCTGGGGGTACTTGTACTCGAAAATTTAGCTGTGTGCCTTGAGCCATGTCATGTTTTCATGATACTATTAGTCAAGCCATGATCCATAGAACTTAATTAGTAATGTGACTCAGGAAATCTCAGAAATCTTAGTAATCTCAGTAGTTCAGTAATCTTAGTGATTTCAGTAATCTCAGTGATTTCAGTATTCGTAGTAAATCTCAGTAACTACAGTACTCTCAGTAAGTCCTTAGAACTCAGTATAGTCTGTCAGTCAACGAAACTTAGTAAACTCAGTTTAGCTCCGCTAAATAATATCACTAGTATCAGTTCAATTCAGTTAATCAATTTATCTCAGTTAATAAGTTCAGAGTCTTTTAGATGGGAGTAGGATTCAGCATCGAGTGATCCTAGGGATGGGAACTCACCCACTAGATAGGACTGAGATCCCTAGAAGCAATCCCTAAGTTCCAGAACTACGTAGCCGGTGTAGGTACAAGATATCACCCATTAGATAGGACTGACATACTCAGGGATCACCCGTTAGCACATTTAAATGTATAGGACTGATCTCAGGGGTCACCTGCTATATTAGGATGGACTCCATAATAGTTGTGTTTACCAGTGGCGCGGTACTAATACCCTTCTAACTGGGGTTATAGGTTGGACCCCAGTTAGCATAGTATGGGGCATGTCGGTTAGATGAATACATCCTGCAGTTTTAGTTATAGAATCAGCACTGTCAGATACAGTCAATACTTATCATTATCAATAGATCCAGGATTACCTACTAGATAGGACTAACCTCAACTATGGTCAATCAGTATCAGTATCATCAGATTTAGAGATCACCCTCTAGGTAGGACTGATCTCAGACTAAGTCAAATTATCTTTATAAGCATTATACTCAGAGATCACCCGCTAGATAGGAGTGATCTTAGATTCAGTTACTTTATATAGAAAGGAACTCAGATAGTTCCATTAAAACTTAGACTGTCAGATATAGTCGCTCAGTATCAGTTACATCGGTTATGTAGATTATCACAGTCATATCAGTTATATCAGTCATCATAACTCACGTTATCAGTATTCAGTTTTAGGACTATTAGACACAGTCAATCAGACCAATTCTTCATAATTCGAATTGTCAGAAATCGTCGTTCATCTATTCAGTAATGCAGTATCAGTTCCTCACTTAGTAGTGACTTACATATAAATATCAGTGAACTCAGTTATTCTGTATCTCAGTATCAGTACACTTATGTTGTCAGCATTTAGGCTTAGTAGTCAGTATCACCATAAGTTCAGTTATAGTTACTTATGCGTGTATGTATTCTCACATTCATATCAGTTAGCATTGTTCATGCGTATAAACCCTTTGCTATTAGCCTACCTCACTCGTATACTTAGTATAATTAGTCGTACTGATGCATTCGAGCTATGGTGTTTTATTTTACGCCATAGGTTCAGAGGCACGAGTTTCAGAGCAGAGTAGCATTACAGATTTTAGTAGTCAGAGTTAGCAGTGAGTCCTCATTCTCCGAGGACATGATTACTACTTTATTACTTCAGTATTTCAGTTTGGCTTTCAGTATTTGGGAGTTAGTTGGAGACATGTTCCTTCCACTCTCCACTTCAGATAGTTAGAGGCTATCAGACTAGATTACAAACTAGATTACAGACTAAATTCAGACTTCAGTATTTCAGTTTTGTTTTGGTATTGTGATACCACTTTATTCAGACATTGTTATTATTCAAATTATGTTCAGTATTGAACCTTATGGCCTTTCAGTTCATGTTTCCGCATTTATATACATATATTATGCAGTGTACAGGTACAGATATCAGTCATGGGTTAGCTTGTGGTCCTTTGGGGTCATAAGCACCACGTAGCATTTCGGTTCAGAAAATTAGGGCATTATATCATCCTCATCTGACTTACCTATTTACCTCCACAACTCCTGCATTGCTATTTTTGAGCTTATAATAGTCCCTTAATCAAGCATCTAGGTTCAAGCCTCGAATCTAACAACCACCACTCAATACTATCAAAATAACCTATATAGGATATACATAAGCATTGTCCACCCCACAAGGAGGACACTCCAAATTCCTTAGTCACCCATCAATAACCTATGTATTTCTTTGGAAAACCATTCCTTTTATACATGCAAGAATAAAACACTATATAGGGGAACATTAAGACTGATGAGACCTTCATCTAAGAGATCTCTTAATTTCTTCTTTAGATCCTTTAATTCTATTGGAATCATTCTATAAAGAAGGAATAGAATACCCCTATAGAATATACATAAGCATGGTCCACCCCACAAGGAGGACACTCTAAATTCCTTAGTCACCCACCGATAACCTATCCATTTCCAAGGAAAACCATTCCCCTTATGCATGCAAGAACAAAATACTCCACAGGGGAATATTAAGAATGATGAGACTTTTACCTAAGAGATCCTTTAATTTCTCCTTAAGATCCTTTAACATCACCGAACCATTCAATAAAGAAGGAATAGAAATTCGGACAAATGTCTAAGAAAAGACCAACCACAAACCAACCTCCCCATTAGAAAGACACCATAAGGGTCATCATAAAGAGTCCCGCCAAATTTATCCACCACCAAAATTTAATGTAAGTAATGATCTTCCAGATGAAAATCTTTAACCCTGACCAAATAATAGAGACACCTATTGGAGATCAACCTCTGAGCTCTAAGATTTAATATAACCTTTCCTTTATTAGCTAGGGAGCGAAACCATTACCCCATTCCAAAATAGACTTACCATGAAGCTTAACAAGTCAAAAATTAATGAAAAGCATGAGTGGAACCAATCCATCCCATGAATGACACCGAAATCTACCATATTTAAGTGAAATAAATCCACCAAGACACTTTTATTACCAACAGATGCCCAACACCCCCATAGACTCTTTTGGAAATCATAGAGTCAACTACCGAGGTAGAAGCATAAGAAGAAAAAAGTCAGAAATAACCTTAGGTCCAAAACAAAATTACACAACCACAAATATGGTCACAAAAGAGAGGGAACTCCAAACCAAGTAAACTATACATGCCACAAGGAAAGGAGTTTTCACTATACCAGAGTTAGGATCAAAAAATACCTCAGACTCTTGAGGAATAGTAAGAACATTGAGACAATCTTGACCTCTGCCAGAGCCATAGGTTGTAGCCAATACTCTATTTGCCTAAGCGGCAACGCTTATGGGATATCCCCATCATATGAGAACTACTTGACCATAATAAAGACGTTAATTCCTGTCCATATCAATAGGACCAGACTGGCATGATAGAGTTGTCACTATCTGGGTCAATAGATTAATAGAATGACAAACTCAGCATTAGTGGCCTCTTTTTGAGATAACTGGGAATGAGAGCCACCTCTCAAAATAAGGTCAGTGGGGATCGATGAGACTCAACAAGGAAAACCAAAAGTTTCGACCCATGACCAGGTCTATGCCGTATGAGTTAGACTAAATCCATCCATGTTGTCCTCAAGTAGGATAGGTGATTTTTCAAGAACTTTTGGATTATTCAAAAGGCCTGATCCGAAGAGTGATCCAAGGAAGATTAAAAAATAAGTTCAAGACCTTAGACTCCATAGCCCAAAAGTAGAATAACCAAGAAAGTGAAATATCCTAAACGCCTCATAGCCTCTTAATTATAAGTGTGGTGCACGACACACCCATAAGCAAAACTCTACTCAACACGGCTTTGTAGATACCCCATGACACCAAAACCAAAATCTCTAATACCAACTTGACATGACTCAAACCATATCATTATTGTAGTAGGAAATCTCAAGCGTAACAAAAACCGATAACCACCTGCATTCCTAACCCAGCCACTAAACGCATACCTTGAGTCGGCTAAAGTCCGAACATATGAAAAAATAGCATATCCAACCATGTGCTGACTTTGGGATAAGTCTATATCCGAGAACAACCCAATCAAGTCCAACCACCCAATAACCTACCAAAGTAATGTAGAAACCATAATCCAATACAATGATAATAAGCCAATGTATGTATATATATAACATAACCAATACATACTATACCAAAGTTCACAGTTGTCCATACAAAGCCTCTAAACCAACCAAAGAGTAGCTAGGGTACATACCCTCAACTATAGCCAAAAACCATAGTATATGAAAGACAAGAGACATGAAAAATAAATAATAACAAGAAATAGATGCCTTCTAAACTATGGAAGCTCACTACTTCTATCCATCATCAACTGTCCCCAAAGCCGATCACTAAGCCGGAGAAGTAGACTGGCTGATTTATCAAATTAACTAGTTTGGTGCCCCCGAGACCTCCATCTTCCATAACTTTGCTACACATCTCACCATTATTACCCAATAAAAATAGTTTCTAAATATCCAAACCATTATCCATTTATTAACCAAGGACATCAGTAATGATATCATCATATCAATCCGTACCTATAAGTATTATCCTTAGCAAACCATATATAGGTTTAAGGGGACTTTAAAATGCCCTTCCGTTTGCCATATTAAACCACTTGGGGAACTTTCATGTTCTCAAAAGGCATAAATATTTATCCTTTAACCTTTCCAAACCATTTAAACCAATTCCATTAATGCATTCACTTGAGGGATTTCCATGTATGCTGTAAGGTTTTAAAAATTGACAAACCATAACCACCAAAACCTTTACCTTTTAAACCATTCCAAACTATTTCAGACCATGCCAAGCACATAACTAATTTATATCAATTAAACCATGCAAAACCATCCAAAACCATTTTGATTTCCATTACCAAAGAAAACCATGCAAGAGTTCCAATGAAAGTTCAACAATAGAGTAAAAATATTCTTTGAGGTAATTTAACAAAAATGTTGAGGACATACCTTTACCAAGACAAAAACCAATTCTTGAACCACCAAAATTAGGGCTACTTAACATCCATTCATTAAATTATAACCAGCCAATAAATACATATGCAAACCATTATAAACAACATCTAAAAACATAGTTTAAACCAATACAAAACCATATGCATCAAGACCCTCAACATATATTCCAAAAAACACCATTCATGATTCATAATTTAGTGATTAAAACACTATACATATGCCTTTAGTTTGAAATAACAATAAGGTAAGGAGTATATGCCTTACATAAAAAGATTCACGGAAGAAAGTTCAACCTTTGAGCCCTTTGAAGAACACATGAAGAAACCCTAGCCTCCAATCTTCAAGAGAATGTTGTAGATAGTATTTTAGTTGTTTTAATCCTTTAACAAGTGTTATGGAAGGCTACCAAAGGTTATATTTCATAAGGTCATTAGGGATTAGGAGTAGAAAATTTCCAAACTAACCTTGGCTTAAACTTTAAAACAAGACATATCCAGGGGTATGACTCCCCCTTACCACCTATACCCTAGCATAAGAGTGGTACCTTTTCTATGACCTTACCTACTGGTTTCTATACATCTCTTTCTTCCTAACTCATACTTAATGGTATATGTCACACCCCCATTCATTTTTACCAGTCGAACCTTGGGTAGACTCCATAAGACCAAGACAATCATGCACTATATGACTTGCCATACACCACTCATATTCTCCTATACACCTCATACCTAGTAAGTCATAGCTTGGGCAGTAGCCAACAAAACCATTATTCCTAGGGTACGATTGAACCATTATGATACCTCACAAGTCTCATTAAAGAGTACGATTGGTACCCTTGAGTCATACCAATTCAGAAGGTCTAAAACTTTAAAAATTCTACAAGGGTCAAAATCTTAAGTTTTTATAGCCCCACGTGAGATATTTATGTGATTTTTGACCCAAAGAAAAAAAGTGTGATATGAGTATCATTGTTCTTAATGAGTAGATTATGATTTTAATAGAATGGCATCTTGTGGAAGCTTCTCAAAAGGGGAAATCGATGGTTTAGCGAGTCTCTTCATCTTTTCTTCAGTGTCTAGGTAGGCTAGGTTTACCTTCCACATAGTTTGAGCTAATTCATAGTATATTTATGATATTATGCTAGATATAAGATAGGGATTAGGTCTTGGAGGTATATTTTATATAATAAGTATTATTTGAACTATTTAAACTATTTTAGAACCGTAAATTAGGCATAATCAGCTTGGTTACTCATGTTTAGGGTAGAATTGATATATTATAGCTAATTGTAACTTATTTGGCATATAGGAGTAAATTTAGATACCTTAGTCAAGACCGAGGTAAAATTTCCTTAGATAGTATTTCGGAGATTAGAAATGGGCTTCCTTGGCTCACCTTAGGCAAAGACCTTTGGTGGCTCTTTGTAGACTTATTGGGAATTATATCTGTAAATTACATAGTTTAGAGCTTAAGATACTAAATTCTTAATGTTTATGCTATATTGGTACTTGGGAGTCTGTTATAATTATGGACTAAGTCCACTAGTTTACTAATATCGAGTCTGGTTCAATTCTAGTAATTGATGACATGATTTTTAGATAAAGTTCAACAAATAATGATGATGATAATTCTATGAGTTTTGATTTGAGTCTAGCACCAAGAGGTTGTTTATGGTATGCTATTTCACGGATGGATAACAATTATGGTTTGATATTTGGTGAATTTACAAAATTTTAATTATTTACTCTCTTAAATGCACTCTTCAAGCTTATGGTGGCCTGCATTGGGTTATTTAATCTTCTACACTTACAAGCTCATGGGTCCAATATTGTAGAATTAATTATGGTTTTATTCATTTTATATCTATTTCGGTTATTTATTTATATTTTGGAAGCATTATTCTAGGTTTTGCCCTTCTACCTTGACTTAGCTTATTTATTTTGTATCTTTATTATACTTACATTATGAGTTAGCTCAATCAGTTAGTCAATGATGCCTATTGAGTACCCATTACTTTGGTACTCATACTATACTACTGTACCTTTTTGGTGTGGATTTAAGTAGTAGTGGTTATCTTTGATGTCGAGATTATGCTGAGTTATGTTCGGTGATAGGGTGAGCTCTCATAGTCTAAGTCACTCTTTTACCCTGTACTATTTATTTCTAGTCTTTATTTATTCAAGATTGATTTATATTAACTATTATAGGACTTGTATTTCTTTTTAGCTAGTGGCTCTTATACCGACATTACTAGGTCATGATATGTTACTTCTATTTTATCTATTTTTCAAGCCATTATTATTACTTGAATTATACTTGTAAGTTCTTACTAGAAAATTTTGGTTTTTATGCCTTCTTCTACTAAATTAACCAATTGCTTCTAGATCTGGGCTACGATTCGACTTACCTAATGGCTGGGTAAATTAGATGCCATCATGACTCATAAATCAGGTCATCACTAATTGGTATCAGAGCGTTAGATTCATCTGTGTTTTGTAGAAGAGGAAAAATCTAGTAGAGCCCCATGGATTGGATCGATGACCCCCATTTCTTATCTTTGGGAGGCTACAAGACATTTTTAGGAGTTCTTCACTTCTTTCACTCATTTCATGCTAAGATTACAAGTTAGTTTCTAACATTTTCTTTGGTTTCACTCTTTCAAAATGGCTAGGACATATTCTCCTGCTAAATGAGCTGATGATCCTGAGTTTGAGACTAGGGATACTGTCACTGCTCATGAAAAACCTAGAGTTTGAGGATAGCCTAGGGATGTAGACCTAGTTAGGGACTAGGATAAAGGGCCTTCAATAGACCCTATTCATGCTCCCGAGCCAAAGATTCTTCTATATTATTCAGCAAGGACCAGCCCAAGCTCCATCGGAGCTTATTTCTTCTTCAGTTCTTAGGGATACATTGGTTCAGCTCTTAGGATTAGTTGGTGGTGAACCATCTTTTAGTTCATAGTATACGGGACATAGGGGTACTAAGTCGGTGGCAAAGCCTATAGCTAAAGCTCCCAGAGTTGAGGTCCCTCCTACACTGGTAGTTGCTCAACCAGTGGCTCCTTAGCTTTCTATGTCTATTGAGGAGAAAAGATATTGGATAAATTTTTTAGATTTGCTCCACTTTGGTTTTCGGGTTCACCGAGAATGGATTCTTATGAGTTCTTGATTACTTGTAAGGATAGGCTCTGTAATTTAGGCCTAGTTGAGACTACTAGTGTGGATTACACTACTTTTTAGTTAGATTTGGTAGCTTGACATTGGTGTAGAGGTCATTCAGATTCTAGGATAGCTTGATCTTCTTCATTAACATGGACGTAGTTCTTTGAGATCTTTTTGGTGAAGTATATGCCTCACAGTCTTCGGTATAATTTAATGGATCAACTTTTAAGGTTGGAACTGAGATCCATAAATATTGTAGAGTATGACTACATCTATTCTGACTATCGAGTAAGAAAGGGTTTGGTGCTTTGTTAGGGGATTGAGACTCCCTCCCTATATGTCTACACAAAGATTGGTTATTGCGGATAGATCTTTTGCTGAGGTTTTTGATCATGCTCTATTTATAGAGGAGATACATCACGGGGCCTAAGAAGGCAACAATAAGAGGCTGTGGTATTAGGGTAGTTTTAGTGGGAGCCATACATGATCACAGTTTAGAGGCAGTGGTTCTCAAGGTAGATATTGCTATATCTTTTTTGATGATGTGTAGCTGACAATAAGGGACTAGGTCCCTAGATCTTCAAGTCTAAAGTACAGCTGGCATATGCCTACACAGTTTTGTCAGATAGCGTAACAAACTGTACGGTGCTGTTTGTACTATTTAGGACACCTAGTCCAATTGCATTTTAACACTAGTCATCACTCTACTATAAAAGAAAAAAAATTCTTCTCGATTGGTAGTTTTTGTAAATGGGAAAGCTGAAGTGAGAAAAAAGCAACAACTTAATATTGAACATTGCTCAAGATCTCATTTCTTGTGTGTGATAAAATAGAATGTATTCTTGAGTCCAGTTTGAGTCTGTAACTAAATTACTCACTCTATATGAGTGATGCTTTTTTATTTTTGCTTTGAGAGTGCTTAGGTAGAGTTACCTAATTTTTATATTAGAGTTAATAAGTTTTGAGGGAGTCTTGGCAGAGTTGTCAAGGTGAGCTTGTAGTAGATTTATTACAAATAGGAAGAGCCTAGAATTAAGTTCAAGTTCGTGTCTATAATCAAGAGGTTGATTATAGAGAAATTTTGAGAGCTTTTGAGGGTAAGCGGTGGTTTTTCTTCCCTTGATCAAGGAAGTTTCCACATTATATCTGGTGTTCTTTACATTTCCTACATTGTGTTATGTTCCTGGTTCATTTACTATTTTATTGCTCGTGACTGACCTTGAGGGACCTTGTTGCTTACTATTTGGTACAACCCTCAAGGCTTCAACAATTGGTATCAGATCTAGAACACTCTAAACGATTTACACCTAGATTGATTTAGTTAGCATGGCTGATCCACCTAACCTGGAAGAAGGGCAATCTACCACTAGGCCACCTATATTTAATTGGCAATATTATAGGTGGTGGAAAACTAGGATATTTGACTTTATTATGGTTGAGGATAGTGAATTGATGGACATAATTCTTGATGGCCTCATGTGCCTGTTAGAGAAGTTAAAGAAGGATAAGTAACAAAGATGGCTATCAAAAACAGGAGATAATATGATGATAAAGATAGAAAGAAGGTTGAAAAAAACTACAAAGCCAAGAAATTGTTGGTTTGTGGAATAGGACCTGATGAATACAATAAGATTTCTGCCTGTGAAAATGCCAAGGAGATCTGGGATTGCTTGAGCATTACTCATGAAGGTACTACCAATGTGAAGGATTCTAAAGTAGACATACTGACCACTCAACATGAAATATTCACCATGAAAGAAGGAGAAACAATCCAAGAAATACATACAAGATTCACTTCTATCACAAATGAGCTTCACTTCTTGAGAGAGGTGATTCCATTGTATAAGTAAGTAAGAAAGATTGTTGGTGCACATATTAAGTGCTGGGAAAGTATAGTGGATAGTATAACTGATGCAAGAAACTTGAAGACCCTTACTGTGGATGAACTTATTAGAAATCTAAAACTCCATGAGCTCAAGAAGTAACAAGGCATAGAGAAGAATGAAGAAAAAAAGGCAAAAATACATGGCATTGAAGGCTTCAAAATATTATTCAGTAGAAGAGGACACTGATTTTGAATATCTAGAACAAAGGATTGTCAAAGCCATGAGGAAAAGTGGTCAGTTCCAAAAATAAGGATGCAACAGTAAATGGGGAAGCAATGTTGAATTATTTCACAAATGTAGAAGTCCTAAGCATTTCTTTAAGGACTGTCTAATGCGCAAAATATATTACCAGGAATACTTTAGGACTGGAGGTGACAATGGAAAGAACATGGACCAGGTCCCTGAAAATTCAAGTAGGAAGGTTGCTACTGATTATGTAGTAAAGCAAGCTCTGGTAGCATAAAGATATCTTTTAGTGAATCTGATGAAGATGAGAATTTGGAGATGTGTCTATGCTAGCAGTGGAAGACAGTCCAACTATCTATTATTCCTTTTTTTTATTCATGGAAAACACATAAGATGAGAAGAAAAAAGGTAACTCTTTCTGACATTAAGGAAAACCTAGATAACTACTCTGCTAGGAAGATAAAAAATCTTGCAAGTGTGCTGATAGACTCTGTGTATGAACTAACTATTGAGAAAAATTCATTAGAGAGGAAATTAGAGAATCAAGAATTTGAATTGATTACTTTACCTCTCCAAATATCTAAAACTGAAGAAATAGTCACTAAACTAAAATCTGAGATTTTGAGTTGCATGAGTCAGCTAGAGAATGTAAATGCTTTATATGGTAAAGGGAATAAAGAAGATTCAAGGCTTCTGATTGAGCGTGAAGAGAAATTGAAGGACTCTCAAAATCATCTTATGTCTGCACTCCATAAGAATGAAAAGTTAGAAAAAGACCTGGTCTGTCTCATAGAAGAGCTTAATTAATCTCTTAAATTGACTACTTCCTCACAAATCCTTTCTAACTTAACTAGTCAAGGTGCTAATAATGGAATGGTTTTTGGTTATAAAGGAAAAGCCCAAGTTCTTGGGTCTCAAGGGAAGGTTGCTCATGATGCTAAGAACAAGGTCCAAAAACCTTTGTGCACTCACTGTGGAAGAGATAGGCACATAAAGAAAAATTAGCCTAGTTGGATTGGAGATAAAATGAATGGTTTTAGATATGTTCAGCAAGGGAATTCACATCCTAAGGGTTTCAATCCTCTAGAAATTATGAAAAGGAATTATCTACCTAGATGGGCTAAAAGTGATTTGATCATAACATTGTCCTTCTACTGGGAACTCAAACTCAAGTGGGTTCCCAAATCCAACAAGTGATCATGGTACCAGGTATAAGAATGGGGATTACAGTCAGAAATAGTTCATTAACAGGGTGTGTTCAAAGCTTAATACTGGAAGGCCTAACTGTGTTCTCTCTCTCAAGACACTTCAATCTCATTTTTAAATAGTTGATTTCAAAGGACTTGGTCCCATGCAAAACATAGCTAAAATTTTGTAGTCAACAAAAACTCTATGAAATAAAGTTAAGGGTTGGTTATGTTGAAGATGATGAGAAAAAAACTGAAAGATACAGATGATAATGGTTATGATATCGAATACCAGCCACTGATCCCATCTCAAGTAGAAGATAAATTAGGAGTCATGTCAAAATTCTTAGAAACCTGGTCCCTAGAAAACTCATCTCAAAAGGAAAAGCTTCAGCAACATGAATAAAGTCAAGTCTAGGACCTGGTACCCAGACCTGTTTTAAGTACAAGTTCTAAAATAAGGTGGAGGGGCAGAGGCTAAAGCATGGACTGATTAACCTGACCTCTCCTAACATGTGAATTAGTGTCTCTCCTTAAAATTGGCTATGATAAGGAGACATGTATCATTGAAAAGGTAGGTAAATACTAGTCTAACTCAGTACCATACCCTTGCAGGTATACACCTATGGGAACAACTTTGGAGGAAAACAATTAAAGCAAACACAAGCATAGAATTCACTCAGGAAAGAGAGGGACCTGGTCCCTTCTTTTAGGTTAGTACCAAAATAATGTGCCTTAAAAATTCATAAAATTTCCATTTGAAAAGGCCTTATGTCTTCTCCCATCTGAATAAAAGTTATCAATTCAACAAATATGAAGATTCCTACCTTCTTAATTAGACGCATAAATTCAAAAAAGGTACCTCTTAAATGTCAAACGATCACTTCCTTGAATACAAAATCAAGACCATTATATTTATTTCTCTTGTAAACTGACTCAAATATTCCTTCTAAATCATTCCCCATCTCTAATCTATACGTATCCTTTTTTCTCTTACAAAAATTCAAAATGGCTGAAATTTCATCTTCCTCAACCCCTATGAAAAATTAATCCTCTAGTCATCCTTAAGAATCTCAAAGTGCCTTATCCACTAAGACTACTCCTGAGATTTTAGAAACCCTAAGTGAAACCGTTCCTATCAAAACTCCTGTATTCATTAAAAATATTGATTTGTTTACCTTAGAAGTTAATTTAAATCAAGATCTTGACTCATAAATCGAACAAGAAATTTCTCAACCAAAAATTACCTCTTCCTCAGATGAACCAAAGTCCTCCATTATTTCACGAATCCCTGTCCATTCTGAAGAATTAAACGGTGCTAAAATTTTAGAAAACTTACAAGTACTTGGTTTCCCTACTCCCTCTAAGTAAAACCTCATACTTTTCCAACTAGTTGATGAAGAGATTCCTATAAAGAATTTTGATCCATTCAGCAGCATAAATTAGGTAGAAAAAAATTTACTTTTGCTTGCATATGATCCCAAGGAAAACTCTGGTAGTGTAGAAAAGCAAATTGAAGGAAAAAAGATGAAGTAAAGAGTATTGAAGAAGTTGTATTAACTCATAATGAGGAGGGTGAGGAGGATAAGAATGAACCACTTTTGAGGTACTCCATGAAGAAATAGAAGGACAGTAAAGAAAAAGAGAAAATGATTGACTCTAGTGTACAGGTTATAAGATCTTATTATACTAGGGTTCTAAAAAGAAACTTGTAACGCCCCGATTTACTAAACTGAAATGCTACACGGTGCTTATGACCCCGAGGGACCACAAGCTAACCCATGACTGATAGCTGTATACTACAATTCATGACATAATAATGGGAAAACATACACAATAGGCCATAAGGTTAAAATGAAATGAAATAATATAACATCCATATGGGCAAAAAATACCCAAAACAACTAAAAATTGAATCTGAAATCTAAATCTGAGCGTAAATCCGAAAGCCTCTAAGTACTGTCTGAAATAAGGATTTGAAGGAACATGTCTCTAACTAAATCCATAAACTAAGAACTGGATAAAATAATAATGAATAAATCCAATCATATTGTCCTCGAATGAAGAGGACTCACTGAATCTCTGCGACTGGAAATGCTACGGCTACTGCCAATCTGGAGCTCGTGTCTCTGAACCTATGGTGTAACATGAAAAGAAAGAACCATATCTCAAATACATCAGTACGAGGGGATGTACTGAGTATATGAGTGAGGTAGACTAAATATAAACAGGGTTTGCACGCATGAACAATGCTAACTGACTGACTAAAATGAATGTAAGAGTACAAATATACATACATAGTAACTAAGATCATGAGTACGTAATGGATAAATATGTACACTAATATATGACTGGAACCATAGTTCTGATAACATGGATGACTATATCTAAAAGCCCAAAATTTAGTTGAACTTTCTGAGTTCTGTACTATAACAGAATTTGACCGTATCTAACAGTCCTGGTATACTGATATCTGAAGAATTGTCTAAGTTCTTTACTAAGACTAATACTAAAACTGTGGGAGTTAGTTGTTTAAATAACATGCTAGATGTATACCATTATTGCTAAGCTGAGGTCTAATCTCTGCCCCGACTGGAGGGGTGTCAATACCACGTCACTGGTAAGTATAGTTGTGAGTGACCCTTATCTGGTAGGTACTTAAAGTGAGAATGGTGGGACCCTAAACTGACAGGTTAAGCCACTTCATCAACCCTAATATGACAGGCTAAGATGTCTCAACCTACGCTGGCTACGTAGTTCTGGAACACAAGGATGACTGCTAAGAATCACACCCAAAAACTGGTAGGGGAGTCCCCATCCTTGGGTTCACTTGGTGCTAACTTCTACTCCTATCTGAAGATACTAAACATGATTCAATGGACTGCACATGGACAGGTTAACTAACTTTCGTTGACTGATAAAGTAGTACTATTATTTGAGAGTTAACTGAGATCATGAAATTTTTGAGGTTTCCTGAGTCACATAACTGACTGAGTTCTATAGATTATAGCTTGACTAAAATTATTGTGACAACATGACATGGCTCTAGGCGCTCAACTATGTTTTTCGGGTACGAATACCCCCAGGACTCGATAGAAGAAAACTGACACACATGACATGACTTGATCACAAGATTTGAGTCCACAATTCATAATATCATAAGTAGGGGATATAATATTTTATATAGTTATTCAACATCTTAAACATTGTAGGGAATGCATGGATATATTTCGTGTACATATTGTATATCTCCATTATCTTGCATACTTCATACCACCACAATAGCAACACATGAAAAGCATGGAATTCATATTGAATTATATAGCTAACATTAACTTGTCATTTAGACATCATAGAACCATAAAAATATGAATTTCTAGCATCCTAAGCATTTTATTAAACACCTTGCATGCATTCGTTAAGGCATAGATAGGTTTCATACTTGCATCATATTAAACCACCTAAAGTTTATGGTTTTCAATTAACAAACATATATATTCCATGAGAACAACTTTAGACATCACATTGAAACTTAAAAAACAATCATCAACATGTAAATACTCATATCACCACAAAAAGTTTACAAAATAATATTTAAACATGGTTCTTGAGCTCTATGACGGATTGGATCCATAGATGAACACTATGCATACCTTAGTGAGGAATCTTGAAAGAGATCAAATTTTTCTGAAGGTTGTTGAAGAATTCTTTAGGCTTGCCCTTGATTTTTCTTGACTTGGGTTTAACCCCTTTGGGAAAGAATGCTCTTGTACCTGAGAAGATGATCTTGAGAGGAAGCCCTAATCTTGTGGTTGAAAGTGTATGAGAGAGCTTTTTGAGATGTTTTAACTAAAGAGAATGGAAGATAATACATTCATTGAGGGTTATAAGTTGTTGGAAGTGAAGGGAAAAAAATCCTTATAAAATAAATTTCCAGTTACTGAAAATAATAGCTGTCGACATTTGTGACAAGGCATAAAAAATGTGGTAATCCATCAAAAATGTTGTCACACAGAAGCTGGACTCTGCCTAAGGCTGACGATATTTGTGACATGGCATCAAAAATATAGTAAGCCATCAAAAATGTTGTCACACAGAATCTGGATACTGCCTAGGGCTGACGACCTTCGTGATAGGGCATCACAAATGTGGTAAGGTACCACGAATGTCGTCACTTAGGAGCTAGTTTTTGCCTAAGGCTAACGACCTTCATGGTAGGGCGTCACAAATGTGGTAAGCTACCATGAATGTCGTCACTTAGGAGCTAGTTTCTTCCTAAGGCTGACGACCTTCATGGTAGGGCGTCAGAAATGTGGTAAGCTACCACTAATGTCATCACATTGTTTCTAGCCTGACATGCTGGAGTAAAATAGGAATAACTCTTTGCTCCGCTATTGGATTTAGGCGAAATTGGTATCGTTGGAAAGATAATTCAATTATATATTAGATGATAGGTCATAAGATAAAAAATTCCAAGTATAATGAGATATACGATCATTTGAAGTTGGCTATACCAATATCCTTCTCAAGAATTCAATCGATAAGGAATGTTTTGATTCGTCTGATAGCTGGGAGTTATTTGAATCCTTAATATAAATCTAAACTACTCATAAAACTATAAAAGAACCATAATGTACTATGCACGAGTTTGGTACATGGATCTAATAATGGTTTGGATTTTTTCGGGTATTACAATATCTCCTCCTTGGAAACATTCGTCCTTGAATGATGACTGCTTGAGAGGGGAGAAAAGATAAAACAATGCATACACTGATCATGTCAACTGGCACATGATTTTAGGACTAAATTGAATTCTAAACTGAATATAGACCAACTGAACATGCATATCTGATGCATGACTGATAAGTTGAACTCATGAATGCATGATAAGCTATGCACTGATACTTGATACCAATTTTATACTAGAATTTTGAACATGTAACTGAATAAGCTTAAGGAAAATGGTTACCTCGAGTTATGTCTAACTTAGCGGATAAAATATGAGGGTATTTGTTTCACATGTCTACTTCTGCTTCCTAAGTAGCTCCCTCCATGGACTGATTCCGCCAAAGAACCTTGATTAGAGGGACTTTTTTTTTCCTCAGCCTACGTGTCTGATAGTCAAGGATTTTGACTGGAATCTCTTCAGAAGAGAGGCTATTCTGAATGTCAACACTCTGAATAGGGACTACAACTGCTAGGTCACCTATGCACTTCTTGAGCAAAGAGACATGGAAGACTGAATGAACTGAGGCTAGATCTGAAGGCAATTCGAGCTCATACACTACATTGCTGAAGCGACTGATAATCCTGAAGGGACCGACATATCGGGGACTGATCTTTCCCTTCTTTCCAAATCTCTTCACTCCTTTCATAGGAGAGATCTTGAGATAAACATAGTCATCGACCTCGAATTTGAGATCCTTTCTACGAACATCCGCATAAGACTTCTGTCGGCTCTGAGCAGCCTGAAGTATTTCTCTGATCAATTGAACTTTCTCTAAGGCATCAACTACTAAGTCAGGCCCTATGACTACAGTCTCACTAACTTTGAATCAACCAATCAGAGATCCACATCTCCTACCATAGAGAGCTTCAAATGGAACCATCTGAATACTGGAGTGATAACTGTTGTTGTATGTAAACACAATCAAAGGCAAGTGGTCATCCCAGCTTCCCTTGAAATCAACTGCACATGCCCTTATCATATCTTCTAGAGTCTGAATGGTCCTTTCTGCTTGACCATCTGTCTGAGGATGAAATGCCCTACTGAGATGAACTTGGGTACCGAGACCCTTTTGGAATGCTTTCCAGAAGTGAGAGGTGAACTGGGTACCTCTGTCTGAGATGATAAATAGTAGAACATCGTGTAATATAACTAACTCCCTAATATAGAGTTTGGCATAATCCTCGACTGAGTAAGAGGTACGAATTAGAAGGAAATGAGCTGACTTGGTCATTCTATCTACAATGATCAAAATTGAATCATGCTGATGACGTGTTCTAGGCAAACCCATCACGAAGTCCATGTTCACTTCTTCCCACTTCCAAGTAGGAATAGTGAACTCCTGCATGGAACCACTAGGTTTCTGATGCTCTATCTTAACCTGTTGACATGTAGAGCACATAGCCACAAACTCTGCAACGTCCCTCTTCATCCCACTCTACCAACAGATCTCTTGCAATTTGTAGTACATCTTAATGGCCCCTGGATGAATAGAGTATCACGCACTATGTGCTTTTTTAAGAATTTGCTGCCTCAAGTCATCTATACCGGTAACACATAGATGACCTTAACAGCGAAGAACACCATCTCCCCCTTAGGAGAAAACCTCTACTTCCTGACTCTGAACTGACTCTTTTAGCTTAATAAGGCTAGGATCCCTGTCTTGCTTCTCTTTCACCTCAGAAACTAGAGATGACTCTAAACTACTCTGAAGACATACACCACCCTCTAAAGAGTCGACTAAGCGAACGCCTAGTCTGGCAAGCTGATGAATCTCTTGAGCTAATTTCTTCTTACCCTCCTCAACATGGGAAACACTACCCATGGACAGTATACTGAGTGCGTCGGCCACTACATTGGCCTTGCCAGGATGATAAAGGACACTCATGTCATAATTCTTCAAGAGCTCTAACCATCTTCTTGGATGAAGATTGAGATCTTTCTGAGAAAAAACATACTGAAGGCTCTTATGATCTATGAAGACGTCTACATGAACACCGTATAGATAATGCCTCCAAATCTTTAAGATAAAGACAACTGCTGCTAACTCAAGGTCATGAGCATGATAATTCTTTTCATGGGGTTTTAACTATTTGGAGGCACAGGCTATGAATCTACCATGCTGCATGAGTATACAACCTAAACCTACTCTGGATGCATCACAATATACAATGAATCCATCAGAACCGTCGGGAAGTGCTAAAATTGAAGCTGAGGTGAGTCGAGTTTTCAACTCCTGGAAAATATTCTCGCAAGGTTCTGACCACTGAAACTTGACCTTCTTCTGAGTCAATCTGGACATAGGAGATGCAATAGAAGAAAATCCCTTAAGAAACCATCGATAATAGATAGCCAAACCCAAGGAACTCCTGATACCTGATGGAGAGATAGGGAGAGGCTAGTTTGTTACCGCTTTGGTTTTCTGAGTATCTACTCTAATGCCATCACCTGAAATAATGTGGCCAAGGAATGCTACTTATCTTAGACAAAATTTGCACTTACTGAACTTGGTGAAGAACTGGTGATCCTTGAGAGTCTGAAGAACAATTATGAGATGGTCTGACTGATCACGCTCTGTGCGAGAATAAAATAGAATATCATCTATGAAGACTGTGACGAAACTGTCCAAGTACTACTTGAACATTCGGTTCATCAAGTCCATGAAAGTTGTAGGGGAATTGGTAAGACCAAAGGACATGCTAGAAATTCAAAGTGACCATACCGAGTATGAAAAACTGTCTTTGGAATGTCACATTCTCTAACTCTGAGCTGATGATAGCCTGATCTGAGGTCTATCTTGGAGAAATAACTGGCACCCTGAAGTTGGTCAAACAAGTCGTCTATCCTAGGCAGTGGATACCTATTCTTTACCGTGACTTTGTTGAGCTGATGGTAATTAATACACATTCTGAGACAACCATCTTTCTTGCACACGAATAAGACTGGTGCACCCCATGGGGATATACTGGGCCTAATGAATCCCTTATCTAAGAGATCTTTCAACTGATCTTTTAGTTCTTTGAGTTCTGCTGGTGCCATTCTGTATGGCGAAATAGAAATAGGCTGAGTATCCAGGAGAAGGTCTATGCGGAAGTCAATTTTTTTTTCAGGAGAAATGTCTGGAAGATCTTTGGGAAAGACGTCTAAATATTCATTAACCACTGGGACTGATTAGAGACTGGGAGATTTGGAACTGGAATCCTTAATATGCACGAGATGATACACACACCCCTTAGAAATTATTTTCCTTGCCCGAAGGTAGGAAATAAGCTGACCTCTGAAAGATAAAGTGCTACTCTTCCACTCTAGGATGGGCTTATTCGGGAATTGAAACTAAACTATCGTGTTTCTGCCGTCGACTATGGCATAGCAGGAATATAGCCAATCCATGCTGATAATGATATCAAAATTAGTTATCTCTAACTTGAGTAAATCTGCTAACGTTAATTTCTAAAATATCATAATTAGGCAGTTCCTGTATACCTGCCGAGCTATGATAGTTTTACCCACTGGGGTAGTGACTGAAAAGGGCTCTGCTAAAATTTTTGGACTGATTCCGAAATCACCTGCTATGTATGGAGTGACAAAAGACAAGGATGCACCTAGGTCTAGCAAAGCATAACATGAATATGGAAAATCTGTAACGTACCAGTACTGACATCAGGAGAATTTTCCTGATCCTTTCGAGTCTGAAGAGCATAGAGTCTATTTGGGCATTTCCCACTAGTAGCACTGGAAGTGGCACCCTGCTGGTTCGGGTGACCGAATTGGGATGTGGAATGATTCTGCTGACCCTGAGGGCCTGTCTAAGGATACTCCCTAATCCTATGGCCTGGCTTACCACAACCAAAACAGACATCACTATTGGCTCTACAAATACCCTTGTGGTTCTTACCACAAGTCTAACAAAGGGGGTTTGTTCGGGCACTGCTAACACTGCCCTGAGATTAAGAGCCTGGTGTTCTGTCTCTATTGTCATCCCTAAACTTTGGAAATGGGGTACTAGTAAAGGAAGGGGATGGAACTGCCGACTTAGGATGAAACTACGAACGATTTTCTCCCTCTAATTTGGGCTGAGCAAAACTAAAACTGCCTACTCTTGCTCTCTAATTCACCCCTGACACAAACTTACTCATCTTAGCCCTATTGTCTGCAACCATATGAGGGGCATATCTGGCTAGCTAAGTAAATCTAAGAGAATACTCTCTAACTATCATATTTCCTTACCTGAGATTGATGAACTCAAGAAGTTTGGCCTCTCTCAGCTCTTGGGGAAAGAATCTGTCTAAGAAAGCCATGATAAATTCTTCCCACTCAACAGTACCTGCATCCTCTAACCTTTCGACTACCCACTACTTGTACCAAGTATGAGCGACATCCTGCAATTTGTATGCAGCTAACTCGGCACTTTGAGAAGAAGTGAATCCCATGATATCAATGACCTTTCGGACTTGGTCAATGAATTCTTGAGGATCCTCGTCTGGTTTAGACCCAAAGAAGGACAGAGGGTTCATTCGGGTGAAGTCCTGAATCCTAGCTGCTACTGAATTGGCCACTGGGTTGGTCGAAATAAAGGCTGGTCATTCATTTTGGGCAGCTACAGACTGAGTAAAAGTAGTTAATGTGGTCCTGAACTCTACCTGAGAAATATGTTCGCCCAAAGGATCTTTGGGCTGAGGAGCTGGCTGGTTTCTTCTCTTTGTAGCCATGTTTCTGAAATAAGAAAAGAGCATATTAGATTAAGAGACTAACTTGTAATTATGCTTACTAGCACGACATGAATACTAAAGAAAGGGAAATGTTCCAAAAACATCTCATATCCTCCTGTACATAAATGTGGTGCGAAACACACCCATGTACAAGACTCTACTAGATGTGGCTTTCAGACTTCCTAGGACTCTATTAAACCTTAGGCTCTGATACCAAGATTCTAACACCCCAATTTTCTAAACTGGAATGCTACACGGTGTTTGTTACCCTGAGGGACCACAAGCTAACCCATGACTGATATTTGTACCTGTATACTTCAACTCATGACATAATAATGCGAAAAATATGCACAATAGGCCATAAGGTTCAACTGAAATAATATAACATCCATATGGGTGAAAAATAACAACTAAAAACTGAATTTGAAAGCTAAATCTAAGTATAAATCCAAAAGCCTCTAAGTACTATCTGAAATAAGTAGTTGAAGGAACATATCTCCAACTAACTCCATAAATTAATAGTTGGCTAAATACTAATGAATAAATCCAATCATATTGTCCTTGAATGAAGAGGACTCATCGAATCTCTGTGACTAGAAATACTACGACTACTGTCGATCTAGAGCTCGTGTCTATGAACCTATAGTGTAACATGAAAAGGAAGAACCATAGCATAAATGCATTAGTACGAGGGGATGTACTAAGTATACGAGTGAGGTAGGCTAAATATAAATAGGGTTTGCACACATGAATAATGCTAACTAACTGACTGATACAAACATAAGAGTGCAAACATAAATACATAGTAACTAAGATCGTGAGTACGTAATGGCTAAATTTGTATGCTAATGCATGGCTGGAACTATAGTTCTGATAATATGGATGACTGTATCTGGCAGCCCTGAATCTGATTAAACTCTCTAAGTTCCGTGCTATAACTTAATTTGACCGTATCTAACAGTCTTGGTATACTGATATCTGAAGAATTGTCTGAGTTCTTTACTGAGACTGATACTGAAATTGTGGGAAGTAATTATTTAACCGACATGCCCCATGTATACCATTACGGCTAAGCTGGGGTCCAATCTCTGCCCCGGCTGAAGGGGTGTCAATACTGCACCACTAGTAAGGACAGTTGTGAGAGACCCTTATCTGGTAGGTACTCAAAGTGAGAACGGTGGGACCCTAAACTAATAGGTTAAGCCACCTCATCAACCCTAATCTGACAGGCTAAGATGTCTCAACCTAAGCTAGCTACGTAGTTCTGGAATACAAGGATGACTGCTAAGAATCACATCCTAAAACTGGTGGGTGAGTCCCTATCCTTGGGTTTACTCGGTGCTAACTTCTAATCTAATCTGAAGAGACTAAACATGATTCAACGGACTATACATGGACAGATTAACTGACTTCCGTTGACTGACGGAGTAGTACTATTATCTGAGATCACAAAATTTCTGAGGTTTCCTGAGTCACATGACTTACTGAATTCTATAGATTATAGCTTGACTGCGATTATCATGACAACATGACATGGCTCTAGGCACACAACTATGTTTTTTGGGTACAAATACCCCCAGGACTCTATAGAAGGAAACCGACACATATGAGATGGCTTGATCACAAGATTTGAGTCCACAATTCATTATATCATAAGTAGGGGCTATCATATTTCATATAGTTATTCAACATCTTAAATATTGTAGGGAATGCATGGATATATTTCGTGTACATATTGTATATCTCCATTATCTTGCGTGCTTCATACCAGCACAATAGCAACACATGAAAAGCATGGAATTCATTTTGAAGTATATAGCTAACATAAAATTGTCATTTACACATCATAGAACCATAAAAACATGAATTTCTAGCATCCTAAGCATTTTATCAAACACCTTGCATGCATTCTTTAAGGCATAGGTCGGTTTCATATTTGCACCATATTAAACCACCTAAAGTTCATTGTTTTTAATTAACAAACATATATATTCCATGAAAACACCTTTAGACTTCACATTGAAACTTGAACAACAATCGTCAACCTATACATACTCATATCACCACAAAATGTTTACAAAAGAATATTTAAAACATGGTTCTTGAGCTCTATGAACAGATTGGATCCATAGATGAGTTCTATGCATACCTTAGTGATTGAATCTTGAAAGAGATCTAATGTTTTTGAAGGTTCTTCAAGAATTCCTTAGGCTTGCCCTTGATTTATCTTGACTAGGGTTTAACCCCTCAGGGAAAGAATTCTCTTGTTCCTGAGGAGATGATCTTGAGAAGAAACCCTAATCTTGTGGTTGAAAGTGTATGAGAGAGCTTTTTGAGTTGTTTTAACTAAAGAGAATGGAATATAATACATTCCTTGAGGGTTATAAGTCGTGGGAAATGAAGGAAAAAGACCAAAATACCCTTATAAAATAAATTTCCAGTTGCTGAAAATAATAGCTGATGACATTTGTGACAAGGCGTCAAAAATGTGGTAAGCCATCAAAAATGTCGTCACATAAAAGCTGGACTCTGCCTAAGGCTGACGACATTTATGACATGGAATCAAAAATGTGGTAAGCCATCAAAAATTTCGTCACACAAAAGTTGGATACTACCTAGGGCTGACGACCTTCATGATAGGGCATAACAAATGTGGTAAGCTATCATGAATGTCATCACTTAGGAGCTGGTTTCTGCCTAAGGCTGACGACCTTCATGGTAGGGCATCACAAGTGTGGTAAGCTACCACAAATGTTATCACTTAGTAGCTGGTTTCTCCCTAAGGCTGACGAACTTCGTGGTAGGGAGTCACAAATGTGGTAAGCTACCATGAATGTCGTCACACTGTTTTCAGCCTGACATGCTGGAGTAAAATAGGAATAACTATATTCTCCAACATCAGATTTAGGCAAAATTGGTATCATTGGAAAGATAATTTAATTATATATCTGTTGATAGGTCATGATCTCAAAAATTACAAGTATAATGAGAGATATTCTCGTTTGAAGTTGACTATACCAATATTCTTCTCAAGAATTCAATCGGTAAGGAATGTTTTGATTCATCTGATAGCTGGGACTTAGAAAAAACAAAATCATGAGAAAAGTTGTTTCTATACGTTAACTATAGAAAGGTTTATTTACAACATCTGTATCTTAAAAGAAAGAGAAACTAATTTCAATGACTCTAATTAACTATCTATGAAGCCTTAACTAATACCATTATAGGTAATCGGGAGATGACCCCAACTATCCCAAATAAATACATACAAATAAGAAAATAATGTACAATAACTGCAACAGACTTAAGTCCTCTATAAAAGAGAACTCATGACCTGCTAGTTGTATGCTATGATATGCCTAATTATGATCCTGTAGTAAGAGCCTGAATCTATATCACATGAAAAATATAGAAAGAAGAGGTATGGGAACAGTACTTTTGAATGTAAGAAGTATGTGTGATATGCACTACTTATGAAAATAATTAAAACATGCTTTAAAACTAAGGACATAAGTCATTTGCTGAAATATACATCAAACATGTCTGTACTTAAAAGTTGTAAGTCAGTGAAATTTCTAAATTATAAGCTAAAGCATCTCTGTAAATTAGGAAGTGATAGAAGCATAACTATGATATTTAATCTCAAGTTAAGGCTGGATATGCTGTAAAATTATACTTCGGGTCATGTATGAATACAGAGTGTGAAACTGTAGGATGTGAACTGATGCAATCACCGAGTATAAACATGTACAGAATGAAACTGATTAACTGAATAATGGGTCATGTATAATCTAAATTTGAAACATAAACTAAGGACTTTGGGAGCTAACAATAACTGACGTACCCCAATCTAAGTAAATCAGAGTCCAACATGTAACCCAGTTGGAAGGGTGCTAGTACCTTGCCAAAGGTACTAGCACTGGCTAGCATAGATCCACTAAACTAATGTCTTGAAGGACTAGGTTGTCAGTCCTCAAATGGAAGGTGACCCTTTATGGTTACTGTGGCACTATAACTCTAGAACTTTGGAACTTCTACTAGAGGTCTCAGTAAACCATGTTATATAGATTGATCATATGCTTAAAATATTTACTAATATCATGTAAACCATGCATGTATTTGAGAATAACATGAATGATATAATATGGACCTAAAAAATCATTAACAATCATTAAAACAAGCTTAAGAGTGACAATTATATCATGGGGGATTGAATTTAAGATTAGAGTAACGATTGAGTAAAACCCTATTTTATAAAGATCATAAAATTCATGAACAAAAATTATTTTAGACATAAGGATGAAAGAAGATCTGCACTGAATACCCACATACCTTATTACTTTTGATTCTTGAATTAAAGTTTTGAGGATTTGAACTTGAATATGAAGAACCCTAGTTTCTTTCTTTGGAGGAGTGGAAAATTGCATGTTTCTTGAGTAATCTTGTGTTGTGTTGAGAATGAGGGATTTGAAGTTGTTTAGGATTTATATTCGCCCTTCAAATATCTTAAATGACGTAGTTTTGGGGTTAAAAGAGTGGGGAAAGACCAAAAAACCCTTAAAAACCATCTGAAAAACTCCTCAAAGCAATCCCGACGAATCTGGCAATGACTCATTTGGTCTAGCCATCAATAATTGCTTGAGTCATGCTCAAAGGACCTAAATTCGTCCCCTAATGCCATGGAAACAACTCCCTCTTGCTGACACATTATGTCTGATGATGAATCATTTTCAGAGTCGTTGTCACTAGCAGCTTTGATAGTGCTTCAGTAATTTGGCCATAACATTTTACTCAGATATTGGATTAAGGCAAAATTGATGGAGTTGGAAAGACAATTCAATTATCTATCTGATGGTCGGTTTTGAGATAAAAAATTCTTGATAATCCAAAAGTTATGCTAATTCAAAGATGACTATAGTTATATACTTCACAAGAATTTAATCACTAAGGAATGTTTTGACATGCCTATAAGCTAGGATCTATTAGTGACCTTAATATGTATCTAATAAATAATAAAACTATCAAAACATGATGTTTGGTTTTTCATGAACTTAAATCATGGTTCAAATACATGCTTGGATTTTTGACGTGTTAATATCTCCCCCCTTGGGATCGTTCATCCTCAAATAAAGACTAAATTGGCTGAAAGAATAGGGAAGGAGTTGCAATCCCTGACATAGAATTATAAGATCTGAATATGGACATGAGGAGTAAATTTTCAACTAAAACTTTGGCTAGTTTGAAAATTAAGGAACTCACTAGTACTGTCTGGCTGAATTCTGTAGTTGGATAACTAACAAGATATGAATTTCTAAATCTAGATATCTATTTTATTGGACCTAATTAAGACTGGGAGAAAGGACCTAACTGAGTTTACACATAGGATGAATGAAAATAAAGAACTTCATGGCAATGGGCATATGTATATAACTCAGGATAGTAAGACTAGATGAAAAAATGGAAAACTACAGGAGCTTGTCTATTTGATCACTGAACTAAATTACTAGCAATTCAGACTGACTCATACTGAGATTTTTATAACTCAACTGATGTATTCCAAGAATGAACATATAATTAGAGCTGAAAGTGATAGATAATGACATGAGATTTCTAAATCACTGAGAAAGAAATATTTTTCACCTTGGGTGCTTCGTGTCAGAAGTTCTGATACTATTAGGAAGGTAAGAATTTTAGGAATAATCTGAGTGAGATATCTTAATAATGGATATTATAACATGGTTTGAGCATCCAAGTCTACTAGTTTGATCTCGTAGAATAGGAATGACTAAGAGCTGAATATAAGATGCCTCTATCCTGAAGTTATATATCATGGAACTGGAGTATCTTAGGCTAAAAGTAAGGTTAGGACTAGTATAGCCTAAGCAACATGATGGATAATTCTACAACTTAGTAACATTCTTCAACCATGCTCTTTCTTATGAACCTAATACACTTAACTAGCTAAAATTTTTTCTCTTAGGGATAAACTATAATTGGTTGCCAGAGGCTAAGTATAGATATATATTTTAACACTTCAATCCTAACTCAAGAATACAAAGCTCTACCTCTAAAAAGACCATACTTGCCTTACTATGGAAATCTATATTGTGTATCTATCAGGAGAGATTAATCTCAATATACATTACTTTTTGTTGCCTTAAACAATCAACCTTTTCTTCTAAAAAAGTGACTAACCACCATAAGACATTATCAACAGGTATATCAATAATTTTTTCAAGCCTATCACTCAACTTCCAACAAGATCACTATCAAAGGATAAGAAGCATCACTTAAGAACGAGGACAATAAAGGTTTGATACAAGAGGGATACAATCAAATCTTGACTAAAGGATTTTCATGAATTTAGAACATAATTGAGGCCTGAGGAGTAAAATGTAATTGGAAAAACTAGTTCAAGAGATATGATCTAAGAGGATACATGATGTAGTATGATCTTACTAGTCACTAAGGATGTATCATGAGTGTCTGGAACTGAACATACTATAAAACATGAGTACATGAGGCTTGAGTTGTTTTACATAGACTAGAATTCATAAATTAATGGAATGTGAGTCGTACTTCTGAGTGAACTGCCATTCCTTATACTAGATACTAGGAGTGGACATAATTCTATATAAAGTGCATGAATATGAGCTATAATTATAGAGCTGACTTGTAAGGCATGAGTAGAGTGTCATAATGACTAAAGTATAACAAAATTTACTGAGATAAGAATAGGTCGGGTATCTTTCTCCCCCAGGGCTATTCTAAAACTCACTGGCACCACTTCTAAAATCATAAAACCTAATTTGGTTCTTTGTTCTATCATCTCCCCTTTAGATATAACACATCATCCTAGGCCTTTGGAACTATTTAATAGGCCTAGGATGAGTTGTAATCGCTTCACTCTAGTGGTTGGGTATAAATTTACTCATAAATACTAAACTCCCCTAAAAGACTATATATAAAAGTGTAAAATCTACTGCTAGTACTTCTTTTTAAGATACAACTCTTGACTTTCTATAGTACCAATAGTTATCACAATAATTTTAAACGGTTATTAACTTCAAACCATCTAAATTATAACAATACCCTGAGTTTACACTTCTATAATTCAAATTTAGATTCTAACACTTTGCATAGATATCACCAAAATATTTAATGAACTATACTAACTTACTACTACTGGATATGAATCATGAAATGCTAAACCACTCAAAATTGTATTAACATACTTAACTTTAATAAGCTCCTTTATCTTTCTGGTTACTGCTTAATCTCAATCTTGGCTAAAGTATTACATACTCTAAGTCCCATTTTATTGGTAAATCTCTCTCAATGTGCTATATCCAATCTACACAACACTTTTCTGACTCCATATATATATAATTTACTAAATTCAGATAACACTATCCCCACTTTACTCCTACTACATTTCTAAGCTCATGCTATAAACTCTAGGTTATACTGCCAAAGGATTTTGAAAAGGATTCTGACTCTATGATCATTGCTACATTTAAAATTACTAAACTTAATACCGATAGGCTCATCTAAAGTAGTTGCATAGTCTTATAACGGTCTGTAGGGACTGTCTATGAAAACTTTATTAGTAGGAATTTATGCTGGACTATTTCTACTACCTCAAAAGTAAGACACAGTTAGTAGGAATAGAGCAAATTTAGAATCTTTATAAGTTTCTTAGAGAATATCTATATTGCATTATTTGAAATATGAAAGAAGGGAAATATTTCCTAAATGTCCTATAGTCTCTCAAAGAAAAGTACAAACGTCTTCGTACAGTTCTGTAAGACTCTACTAGATACAACTTCATAGACACCCTAGGACACTTGAACCTTGTGCTCTAAGACTAATTTTGTCATGACTCAAGACTACCCCTTAGTCATAAGACGGTGCTTAGAACTATAAGTGATCTAAAACTAAACCATGTACTGGCATAATGATTGAGCAATTGATTAAAGCATATATAAAATCTAAACTGACTTACTACCAACATAATCATGAGAAAATTTATTCTATATGTTCACTATTGGTATTTACAATATCTATATTCTGAAAAGAAAGAGAAATTGATTTCAATAACTCTAACTGACTATATATGAAGCGTCAACTAATACACAATATAGGTAGTTGGGGCATGACCCAAACTATCCCAAATCAATGAATACAAATAAGAAAATAAAGTGAAAGAACTACAACTGACTTGAGTTCTCAAAATAAGAGATTTCATCACCTACTAGATGAATGCTATGATGTGCCTGATTATGATCTTGTAGTAAGTGACTGAATCTATATTACATAAAAAATATAGGCAAAAGAGGTACACAATCAGTACTTTGGAATGTAATGAATATGTGAGATATGCAATAGTCATGAAAATACTTAAAACAAGCTTTAAAACTGAGTACATAAGCCATTTGCTAAAATATACATTTAAACATGTCTATACTTAAAAGTTGTAAGGCATAGTGAAATTTCTTAATTATGAGATAAAATATTTATATAAATTAGGAGGCGGTAGGAGCATAACTATTATATTTAATCTAAAATTAAGGCTAGATATGCTGTAAAACTATACTGAGGGTCATGTGTGAATATTGAATCTAAAATTATGAGATGTGAACTGATGCAATGACCAAGTATAAACATATAATAAATGAAACAAAATAGTAGAATACAGGGTCATACATAATATGAAGGTAAAACATAAACGAAGGACTGTGGGAACTTACAATAATTGACATACCTCAAACTGAACAAATCAGGGTCCAACCTATAACCCAGTTGGAAGGGTGCTAGTACCTTGCCAAGGGTACTAACACTTGGTGTCGTGGATCCACTAAAATAATGTCTCAAAGGACTAGTATGTAATTCCTTAACTGGCGGGTGACCCCTTATAACCTATGATAATACCATAGTTCTAGAGCATAGAGGCTTTTAGTAAAGGTCTTAGTCCTCAGCTGATGTGAGAGCCTTTATCCCTATGTTTTACTTGGTGCTAAGTACTACTCCTAACTGAATGACACTGATAACTAATATTCTCAATGTAATAGTGTTCTTAAAATCACAATATATGTATAGTATAAAGTACTCAAGACCATGTAAATTGATATATGTATGAATCCCTAGGTATCGTGTGTTCATAACCCACCAGCTCTAAATAATGCAACTAAATAGTAGATATTCTATGATCTAAATAAAATAGGTAATTTCATAAATCAAGTCAAAAATCATGATAAATAATGATTAATAGTCTCAAAATTGATAAATCTTATATAGCTGGTCATATGCTTGAAATAATAACTAAAATCATGTAAATTATGAATGGATTTTAGAATAGTATGAATGATATAACACAAGCCTAAAAAATCATAAATAATCCTTAAAACAGACTTATGAGTGACAATTGTATCATGGGGGTTCAATTTAAGCTAAGAGTAACGATTGGGTAAAACCCTATTGTATGAAGATCATAAATTCATGAACAAAATCATAATTTAGGTATGAGAATTGCTTTTTATTCATGAATTAAAGTTTTGAGGATTTAAACTTGGAGATGAATAACCCTAATTTCTTGTTTTGGAGGAGTGGAAAATTGCAGGTTTCTTGAGTAATTCATGTCTTGTGTTGAGAATGAGGAATTTGGAGTTGTTTAGACTTTATATTCAGCCTTAGAATTGCTTAAAAAATGTATTTTTGAGGTTAAAAGAGTGGGAAAAGACCAAAAAATTGCTCATAAACTGTGTAAAAATTTCTTGGAATAGTCCCGATTACTCTAGCAACGGCTCGTTAGGTTAGGCCACAAGTCGTTGCTTGAGTCATTGTTAAAGGACCCAAATTTGTCCTTTACTTCCATGGAAATTACTCCCTCCTAATGACCTATTATGTTTTACAATGAGTCATTATTAGAGTTGTTGTCACTGGCTGCTTTGACAGTGCTTTAATAATTTATCTATAACTTCTTATTTCAATATTAGATTAAGGTAAAATTTATGGTTGGAAATCTATTTCAATTATACAGCTGATGGTGGGTTTTGAGCTCAAAAATTCTTAGTAATCAAAAACTTATGCTCATTTAAAGATGACTATAGTTATATACTTCACAAGAATTTAATTTCTAAGGGATTTTTGACTTATCTATAAGCTAGGAGTTATTTGTGACCTTAATATGTATATAAATCACTAATACAACTACCAAAACATGATGTTTGATTTTGCATGAACTACAAGTATGGTTCAAATATTGGCTTGAATTTTTGGGGTATTACATTATGTCCCACAGTTGGAGTTATCTTGAGCCTCTTTATATGTGTCATTTTATGTATCTACTCCATGCTGATTCCTTAGTAGTGGATAAAGTTTCCAAATCATATGTTGTGACTATTTAAGAGATTGATACTCAATATGGCCTTATTATATTAGACATGGTGTATTTTGATGTGATTCTGGGCATGGACTGGTTATCCCAGTATCATGCAGTCTTGGATTATTTTGCCAAGACTTAGATTTTCATGCATGATGTACCCCTAGTTGTATGGCAGGGAGCTATTATCCATGAGCTGATAGGGATAATTTATATTCGAGCTAGGAAACTTTTTTTGAGTAGTTTTGAGTCTTATCTTGCTTATATTTGTGATGTTAGTATGGAGAGTCCGTTGTATGACTCAGATTCTATAGCTCGGGAGTTTACTAATGTATTCCCTACTGATCCATCGGGTCTTTCTCCTGACTGTGACATTTAGTATTTTATTGTTCTTGGGTCGGGATCCCAACCTATTTTTATAAAACCTTATCGTATGGCTTTTATTGAGCATAAAAAGCTAAATTCTCAACTTATGAATCATCTTGGTAAGGTTTTCATCAGACTGAGTATATCACCTTGGGTAGATCTTCTCTTGCTCATGAAAAATAAAAATGGTTCCATGCACATGTGTATTGATTAGAGCCAGCTTAGTAAGGTGATAGTGAAAAATCAACATCTAATGCCCTGCATTAATAACTTGTTTGACCAATTTCAAGGAGTACCGATGTTCTCTACAATTAATTTGAGGTTCCATTACTACCAGTTCATTATTAGGGTCAAGGACAGCCTAAAGACAACCTTTACGACCCGTTATGGTCATTATAAGTTTTTTGATAATGTCTTCTAGGTTGACCAATGCCCCAACAATTATTATCAATTTGATAAAATACTTGTTCAAGCCATATTTAGATTTTTTTAATTGTGTTCATCGATGACATCCATGTGTATTTGAGGAGTAAAGAGGAGCATATGCAGGATTTGATATTTGTGCACTAAACTTTGAGAGATCATAGGCTTTTTTTTTCAAATTCTCTAAGTGTGAGTTTTAGCTTGATTCGGTGACATTCCTTGGACATGTGGTATATAAGGATGGGATTATGGTGGATCTAGCAAATACTGTATCTATTCATGATTAGGCTATGACTATATCTTCGTTTGAGGTTCCTAGCTTCATTAGTTTGGCTGGTTGCTATAGGCAATTCATTAAGGGTTTTGTTATTATTGCAGAGTTGATGACCAAATTGACTTGGAAGGAGGTTCATTTTTGGTGGTTCAAGTAGTGTGTGTCGAGTATTGGTAGGCTCAAGGGATTTCTTGCTTCAGCTCCTATATTGGCTTTTCTTAGCGTAGGTGAGGAATTCACCATTTTTTGTGATTCTTATAGTGTTAGTTTGGGTTATGTGTTAATGTTATAGGGTCGAGTTATTGCTTATGCATTAAGGAAGCTAAAGGTGCACTAGCATGACTATCAAACTCGTGATTTGGAGTTGGCGGTAGTAGATTTTACGCTTGAGATTTGGAGAAATTATCTTTATGACGTGCATTGTGAGCTGATCATCGTAGTCTTCAATATATTATGACCTATAAAGAGCTTAATTATAGGCAGCGTAGATCAATGGAATTTCTTAAGGATTATGTCATCTCTATTTTGTATAATCTGTGCAGGGAGAACTTGGTAGCGGATGCCTTGGGCCGGAAGGCAGTGAGTATGTGTAGCTTGGATTCTATCTTAGTTTCTCAAAGGCTTTTGGTGCAAGATATCCAGTCCTTAACCATGGTACAAATTAATATTTCTGACCCTAGGAGGATCCCTACTGGTGTGGGGAAAGGTTTACTCTACTTGAGAAGATTTAGAGTCGTCAATTTGAAGATATAAAACTTTGAATTATCAGTGATTAGGTGTTGAGTGGTAAGTACAAGAGGGATACCATATATTTGAGGGTATTCTAAGATTTGATGGCCGCATTTATGTTTAGGGAGTTGCAGACTAGATTCAGTCAATTTTGCGTGAGGCTCCACCTCCAGATATTCTATTCACCCGGTTATAGCTAAGATGTATAAGAAATTGAGGTAGTATTATTAGTGGAGTGGTATGAAGAGAGATATGGTAGACTTCATAGCCCGTTGCCTATGTTTTCAATAGGTGAAGGCCGAGCATCAAAAACTAGGGGCTTGATTCAAATACTTCCCATTCATGAGTGGAAGTGGGAGTGAATTACCATGGATATTTTTAGTGGTTTACCTCACACTTTTTGTTGTTTCAATGGTATTTAGGTCATTATGTATCGGTCAACTAAATTAGCATATATCATTCCTATTTAGATGTCCTTTAGTACCGAGAGATTAGCCCGTATCTATGTTTGTGAGATAGACCATTTGCATGGTGTGCCTATATCTATCATTTCAGACCGGGGCTCAGTTTTCACTTCTACCTTTTAGAGAACTTTTCATTAGGATTTGGGTAATTAGAAGGATCTTCATACAACATTCAATCCTCAAAACGATGGGCAGTCAGAGATGACTATTTAGTTTTCAATGATATGCTCTGAGCCTGTGTTTGGGATTTTTTAGCTTATTGGGAGCAACGCATAGCTTTGGCTGAGTCCGCATATAATAATTACTACCTTTTAAGTATTGAGATGATGCGTTTTGAGGCTTTGTATTGTAGGCGATACTGTTCTCCAAATTGGGAGGTTTGACACCTTTAAGGTTAGGCCCCGTAGTACTGACTTGCTTCAGGAGTCATTGGATAGAGTCAGGGTGGTTCAGGATAGGTTGAGGTCAGCTCAGAGTAGGAAGAAGGCTTATACATATTGTAAACTTGATGCCTTTAGATTTGGAGTTGGTGATCGAGTATTCCTCTGAGTATCGCCCATAAAGGGTGTGATAAGGATGGGAGGACAGACAAGCTCAGCCCTTGATATATTGGACCTTATGAGATCCTTCGCACAGTTATAGAGGTGGAGAATGAGTTAGACTTAACCTTAGGTTTTGTTGTTTTCCATCCAGCTTTCCATGTTTCTATGTTGTAGTGGTACATTATAAATGAGTCTCATGTTCTTTGACAGGACTCATGTCAGCTAGATAAGAAGTTGACCTTCGTGGAGAAGCCTGTGTTCATATTAGCCGATAATGTCAGGTGGTTTTGCTTTAGAAATTTTCCACTAGTTAAGGTTCAGTGGAGACATTGTGTAGCATAGAAGACTACTTGGGAGATGAAGATAGATATACAGGCCTAGTATCCTTACCTGTTCGAGGCTTTAGGTACATCTTAAACCTTTACTATTGCAGACAAAAGTTCTTTTAGTAGTGGACATTGTAATGACCCTCTAGGTCATTTTCTGCATTTCCACTTATTTTTGTTGATTAGAACTTTCCTATTACTGCCCTAAGTTATTTATGACTTGTTGTAACTAATAGTTTGGTTATCGAGCAATTTATTTAGTTTTAGAGCTAATACCCTATTTTGAAGTTTTTGCTGGTTAGAATTGGCTATTCGGCAAAAACTTTAGTCAACCAACCTTGTATGCCAATTCTAACAGTTCAACAACTGTAAAACATTGATTTTAATCTAGGTGGACCTTTGGTTTGGGTCCCAAGGCTTCTAGACTCATTCTAAGCTATTACCCAAAACTTAAGAAAAACTGCACTTGGATGTTGGATCCGCTTTTAATTGAAATAACCTTAGATGGAAAATTCAACTGAGCCACTGAGTCTAGAACATCGAATTTGATAGGGTAGAATATTTTATTTGCATATACAGGGTTGCATATTAATTTAGAGGTGTTGGTGGAGACTTGGAAAAATTTCAAGTCTTTAGCTGGTGATGGCGCATTCGCTAAAGTGCCTGATAGGTGTCTTAAGCGACCTACCATGCGTAGTTGGTGCCACTTAAGTGATGCCTTTTTTCATTTAGGTGATGGACGCTTAAGCGACCAAAGGTCATTTAAGTGACATGTGAAGAAGTTGCCAATGTCGCTAAAGCTGCACTTGGCCACTTAAGTGATGACGACCGCTTAAGCAACCCAGTGTCTGTTTATATGACATCTGTATTAATAAATACCACACTTAGCCTGTTTTCTTCCATTTATCACCCATTTCCAAGAGAGTAGAACCTTACAATGTGTAAAATCTTAGGAGAAATGTGTTCATAATCTCGAATAATGCAATTCTTCTCTGAATTCTTGGTTAGTTTTCATCAGCTCCATGGATTCATTTCTCATAACTTCCCAAAAATCCCTAGAATATTAGTGGATTTTTTGAAGCCATTTGAGCTCGGAATTTATCCATTTTTTGAATGTTCCTCAATCATACAGGGATGTGTTGTTAGTACTGAAATTGTTAATCCGCACACGGGACCTAAATGGGATTTTTTTATGTAATTTTGGATTTGGAGCATAAAAGTGTATTATGGGTGTCATTTCCCTCGTTTTGATGAGTAGATTTTGATATTGATACCATAGTATCTTGCAGAAGTTTCTCGAAAGGGGAAATCGATGGTTTAGCGAACCTCTTTAGGCTTTTCTTTGGTGTCTAGGTAGGCTAGGTTTACCTTCCACATAGATTGAGCTCATTCATCATCTATTTATGATATTATGCTAGATATGGTTGGGGAATAAGGTCTTGGAGATATATTTTGTATAATAAGTATTATTTGAACTGTTTAGACTATTTTTGAACCATAAATTAGGCGTAATCAACTTAGTTACTCATGTTAAGGTATAATTTCTATTTTAGGCTAATGGTGGCGTATTTGACATCTAGGAGTGAATTTAGATATCTTAGCCAAGGGCTGGGTAAAATTTACCTTAGATCAAATTTCAGGGATTAGAAGTGGGCCCCTTTGGTCCACCTTAGGCCAAAACTCTTATTAGCTCCTTGTTGACTTATTGGGCATGTTATTTCTTTAAATTGCATTTTTTTAGCTGAAAAGACTAGATTCTTGATGTTTATGCTATATTGGTACATGGGAATTAGTGTTTATTATGGACTAAGTACAGTGATTTATTGATATTGAGTTCTGATTTAAGTTAGGCAATTGATCACATGAGTTTCAATTCAAGTCCGACAAATAATAATAATTATAATACAATAAGTTCTGATTCAAGACATTGAGAGATTTTTTATGGTATGTTATGGCACGAATGAATTCATGGTTATGGTTTGATATTTGGTGAATTTATGGAATTTTGATTACTGACTTTCTTGATTGTGCCCTTTGGGTTTATGGGGTCCAACGTTAGGCTATATATTCTTCTGCACTTATTAACTTATATTTTTCCAACAAAAAAAAACTTACAGGGGCCTGCCCTATAGTATTAATTATTCCTTCATTAATATTATATCTTTTTAGTTATTTATTTGTAATTTGGAGCATTATTCAAAGTTTGACCTTCTATCTTGACTTTAGCTTATTTATCTTGCATTTTTATTATACATATAGTGTGATTTAGCTCAGACGGCCGATGATGTCTACTGAACACCCATGGCTTTGGTACTCATACTACACTTCTGCACCTTTTTGGTGTAGATCTAAGTTCTAGTGTCCATCATTAATACCAAGATTGTGCTGAGTTGAGTTCCGAGATAGGTGAGATCTTAGAGATAGAGTTGTCCTTTTTTCTTCTAATATTTATTTCTAGTCTTTCTTTATACGATATTGATGTATATTGACCATTATAATACTTGTATTCTTTTTTGGCTAGTGTCTCTTGTACTGACAGTACTAGGTTATGGGATGTTACTTCTATTTTATCTATCTTACAGACTATTTTTATTACTTAAATTATTGTTGTGAGTTCTTACTTGCAAATTTCCATCTTTTATGCTTTTTCCACCAAATTAACCAATTGCTTCTGGCACCAAGCTATGGTTTAGGTTACTTACTGGCGGGATAAAGTAGGTATCATCATGACTCGTACATCAAGTCGTAACACTATTACTATAAGAAAAATCAATCAAAGGAAAATGACCATTTCAATTACCCTCGAAACGATCTTAGATTCCCTCAACATATCCCCTAAGGTTTATCTGCATGACCATCTGTCTATGGATGAAAAGTCGCACTAAGATGAACTTGGGCACTAGGGACCTTCTGAAAAGTCTTCTTGAATTGTAAGGTAAACTGAATACCTCTATCTAAGATGATAGTCAGAGAGACTCTATGCAACTTCACCAACTCACTAAGGTTGGGTGTAGCATATTCCTTGGCTGAATCTAAAGTGTTAACTAGCAAAAAATGGGCTAAGTTAGTCATTCAATCCATGATAACCCAAGTATAATAATGATGTCCTTCCCACTTCTAAGTAGGAATACTGATATCCTGAAGCGTACCACTAGATCTCTAGTGCTTAACCTTTACCTACTGGCAATTTGGACTTTTAGCCAAAAAAATCGATATCTTTCTTCTTGCCACTCCACTAAAAGACTTTCCATAAATCACGCTCATCTTAGAATCTCCTAGATGAATAGAATATCAAGAACTGTGAGCTTCAATATCCGTAGTCTTATGTCATACATACCTAGAACACATAGTCTTCCATGACAATAAATAGCACCATTTCCCCCTTGGACGAAAACCTCAACCTCCTAACTTTGGACTGTTTCTTTCAATTTAAGCAAAAATAGATCACATCTTGCTTTTCTTTTACCTTATCTATCAAAGAGGATTCTGAACCATTATAAATCAAGATATTACCTTCAACTAAATCAACCAATCGAACTGCCAATCTTATAAGATGATGAACCCCGTGAATTATCTTTTTCTTTGAATCTATATATGAGAAACATTTTCCATAGACAATCTACTAAGAGCATCAACCAGATGGTACAAGATACTTATATTATAATCCCTCAGTAACTCTTACCATATACTCTAACAAAGAGTTAGATACTTCATGATGAACACATACTGAAGGTTCTTGTGATCAGTGAACACATAACATGAACATCATAAAGGTAATGTCTCCAAATCTTTATGGTAGAACAACTGCTTCCAATTCAAGATCATGAGTCGCTAGTTCGTATCATGAGCCTTGAGTTGTCTAAAGGTATATGCTATGACCTTGCCATGCTTTATCAAAACACAACCAAGACTAACTATGAGAGCAATAAACTATCTGTAGTAACCAGCTAAACCAAAGAAACTCCTAATGTCTGATGGAGAGATGAGTCTAGGCAAATTTCTAACTACTTTTATCTTTTGATGATGAAACTAAATGCTTTCATAAAAAATGATATGACCACGAAATGCTACTAGTTTGAACCAAAATTCATACTTGCTGAACTTAGTGACTAACTGGTGATCTTTGAGAGTCTGCATGGCATTCTTCAATGAGTTTGCACGTTCATCCTCACTTTAAGAATAAATAAGGAGGTCATCAATAGATATAGTGACAAAAATATCATTGTACTTCTTGGAAATAATTTTCATCAAGTCCATAAAATTTGTAGGAGCCTTCATTAGTTAAAAATACATAACAACAAATCAAATAACCATACCAAGTCCTAAAGGTTGTGTTTAGAATGTCGCACTCTCTAACTATAAGCTTATGATAGCCAAATATGAGGTCTATCTTAGAGAAATAATTGGCACCCTAAAGATGGTCAAACAAGTCATCAATACTAGGGATGGGATACTTATTCTTGAGTGTGACTTTGCTCAACTAACGGTAGTTGCTGCACATTCTGAGAGAACCATATCTTTTGCACATGAAAAGAATTAGAGCACGCTATAAAGAGATGTTAGGCTGATAAAACCTTTGTCTAGGAGGTTTTTCATTTATTCCTTCAACTCCTTAAGCTTGGATGGAGATATTCTATAAGGTGGAATTAAAATAGGTTATGTATCGGGAACGAAACCTATTCCAAATTCAATTTACCATTTGGGAGGAATTTCAGATTGATCTTCAAGAAAAAATTTTAGAAATTCATTTATCATATGAATAGACTCAAGCATTGGGGTTTCATGATTTGAATCCATAAACCAAACAATATGACAGATGCACACTTTGGAAATCATCTTTCTATCCTTAAGGTAAGAGACGAATCGGCCTATAGGTTCTAAGGTACAACCCTTCAACTCTATGACTAGATTATTTTGGAATTAAAACTTGACTACTCTATTTCTAAAATCAACGTAGCATAGAAAGAGTAGATCCAATCAATGCCAAGAATAACATCAAAATCTTTCATGTCCTACTCTAATAATCAATTGAAGTGACTTTCTGGGAAAATATGTCTTGGTAATTTTGTATACTCGTATGGCTATGACTGACTTATTAATTAAAGTAGAGGCTAAGAAGGGTTCTTAGAGGATTCTAGTATTAACACCAAAGTCTAATACTATATAATGAGTTATAAAACAGAGTGTGGCTCCGATAACTAATAATGTATAGACATGAATATGAAAGACTTATAATGTACTAGTGATTACATCAGTAGAACTATAATGACCCGAGACTACCCCCTAGTCATTACACAGTGCTTATGGTTTCGAGAGACCATAAGCTAACCCATGAGCTAGTACTTGCTGTGAGCGCTGAATAATATGATCATAAATGCTGAAGAATACTGACATGCCATAAGGTTTTAATAACTAAATTTAAAACTGAAATACGAGTCTATAAAAATAAATGACTGAATCAGATAAAATAGTGATAAACTGGATAGCTACTGTAATATATGAATACTGAAAACTGAATCTAATGTCTGAAAAGCCTCTAAAACTGACTGACTGAATATGAGTTGATGGGACAGGCCCCAACTAACTCCAACTAACTACCAACTGAGACATGAAATAAAGTAAGCCTGTTCTCGAAGTATGAGGACTCACCATTTCTACTACTGAGAATCTGATAAGTCTAATCCCAAACTAAGAACTGAGAGTCAAAACCTATGATATAATAAATTATAGCATAAAAGAAAGGTATATGATCAGTACTTTGAATGTACTGGTATACTAAATGAGGTAGGCTGATATGCATGGTTTAATGAATAAGAATAATAAGAAATCTGAATATACATGTAAAGCATGAGATACTGAATAGAGAACATAAAATCTATATGCACTGGACATACGTGAGGTATGTAAATACTGTGTATGCATGAGAATCTGTAAATACTGAAAATACGTGAAAATTTGTAAATACTAAGGATGCATGACCAAGAATATAACAGGAACTGAGTAAAATTTGTAAACTGAAATCTGTATTCTTTGGTCAAACAACACTAAGACTGAATAACATAACTGATACTATAACTGAGACTATATCTGAGACTGTGGGAGGTATCATCTAACCGACGTTCCCCAATTTGAGCTAATCGGGGTCCAATCTGTAACCCCAGTTAGAAGGGTGTTAATATCGTACCATGGGTACTAATGATGGATGTGTGGATCCACTAAACTAATGTAATGTCCAAAGGACTAAGGGTGTCAAGCCTGAACTGACGGGTGACCCCTGCGAGATAATCAAGCCTAATCTGATGGGTGACTACTCATATCCTACACGGGCTACGTAGTTCTGGAGTACAAGGATTGCTACTAACGACTCTACCTATCTGACAGGGAAACCGCTATCCCTACAGTCGCTCGATGCTAAATCTTACTCCCAACAAAAAGACACTGAGATACTAGACTGTTCTAAGTTTAACTGACTAGTATTTGACTATTCTGAAATACTCATAGTATATTCTGAAGACTATGTTGTAATGTACTGAGACTAGACTAAATAAACAGCTATGGACTTTAAATATTCAATACCCCTAGGACTCAAAACAATTATAGTAAAATTATGGACTTTAAATATTCAATACCCCTAGGACTCAAAACAATTATAGTAAAATTACACTAACACTTGGAGATAAAACATGAAGGCTCTTAATAATTAAATCACTCTTTTAGGAATTTTATCAAACACTTGTAGTTCATGGTTTAAAACAATCATAGGAAAGTTATGAAATTTGTAGGAACAACATGGATTCATTATAATAGCACTAAATCATGGTTTAATTCAGTAAATAGTAATATTAAAACATGGAAGATTGAATAATAACAATAATTTCATAGTAACATGGTATAAAATCAATAGTACATTGAGATTTATGGATGAAATCATAATTTAAAACATGATAACTTAAAGAGATCAAAATTTTATAATTTAAAAGGGTTTGGTTGGACTCCATGGATGAGAGGAATCCATGGATGAATATCTAACATACCTGGGTTAATAAATATGAAGAGATGAATGGAGAGTTCTTAACGAATTGCCTTGAATTTAAGAGCTAAGGTTTCTTGTTCTTGAAAGAGGGGATTTTAATTTGAGAGAAATTAAAGAATGAATGATTATTTAGGTCAATTAGGCTAAATTTCGTGTTTTAGGATGAATTTAGGGCTTAGGAAAAAGACCCAAATACCCTTAAACAGATTTAAAACGGAAGCTAAAAACTGACCATCCCGATTTTTGGCCTTGGCGCGACATGCCACTATCGCGCCAAGCCATTGGAAAAAGGACAACTAGGACCTGAATAGATAGAGCGACGCGCCACCATGAGGTAAGCCTGTGGATGCCATTTTGGCCATCTCCGCAATACGCCATGATTGAAGAGGCCTACTGGAAATTGACAAATGGGAATTTGGCCTACTCTGCGACGCACCATTATCATAGAGTCATACTGAAAATTGACAATTGCCATTTAGGCTGCATACGCGATGTGATGAGGGTTAAGATGACGATGTTTTACGACATAAATTTAAATTCTCCATAACTTCTTACCCGATTATCGGATTTGGGAAAATTTTATATCGTTGGGAAACTAATTCAATTTTATACCTAATGGAAGGCTCTAAACTGAAAAATGATGAGTGTTTCAAAAATTTCATATATAAATACTCAAGCATTGGGACTTAGATAATGCTTGGGAAATATGGGGTATTACAAGAACCCTCCTAATCCTATCGAGTTTGAAGGGCATATAACCTATTCTAACATTGTCTTTCAATTGCATTAGATGAGGTATACCATTGAGTTGGGCGGCCTACTGGAGATACTAGAGTGTTAGATTGACTTTGCTGACGAGCATCCCAACTCTCTGTAAATCCACTAATATTTTCTCAATTTGTTGCCAAGATTTCCATACCTAAAAACATCACAACTATCTATACACTTATACTTGTAGTTCTTACAACACTTCTTGAAAATTGAGTTAGTGTGACTACTATTCATACTACCCTATTACTTAGAGCTTGTTGCTCTATCTAAAACACAAAAGATTGTGAGTTTCTTGAAATTATGTTACTTTCCTTAAACTATGTCAATGATTTTCACACCAACACAACTTAGTATTTTTCTTAGGAATTCAATTTTAAAATATAATGTGGTACGAGTGCTGAGTGGTGCTACTAGAATGACTTGGAGTTAACATATTCAAAATTTAATTAAGTGTCGTGATTGTGTGGAGATTGTAGTTTTATTTCTATTATTATGGAGAGTTTGGTATCCCGATATGCATTAAGCCAGGATTGTTGATGTTTGATAGATTATTATGTTCTCTCCCTTAGTCGTGCTTGATATTACTCTAGTGAGGAATTGGGACAAATAGACCAAGGCATGTGCTTTATTCATTGTTATTTTGAGGTGCACATCTTGTTTTGCCTTCTTATATATCATAAAGTATTGTAATGTCGGTACCTATTAAAAGTAAGAATGATTTGTCTTGTGCACAAGAAGAAGTTTTGGCCATCCTATAGTAGTAATTGGGGCATGCTCACTGTACATTTATGATCACTAGAATCGCTTGAAAGGTTATATCATGGTTGCATCATGAATGTTATGTTTAGCGAGTATTGTTTTGTAAGGATGAAATTTTTGATCCCTACGAGTCATGGTTGAACATGTTCTTGAAGTCACAATGTTATTATGTGCGAGACTATAGAAATTTAATGGTCCTGTGTTATGTTATGTGTAAAATGTGGGGTGTGCTTGAAATCTGAGTAAAGCAACACTCAAGTTAATTTACTGTTGCTCTAGTGCTAAGAAAAGGAGATTATAATGATTAATTGGGAGAAGTCTAAGTACCCGAGTTTCATATCTTATGCACCTTTTCTAGCAACTAAGTGTTGGGTAGCCCCTAAATCTGCCTACACTTAGTGTTTGCTAGTTCAAAAAGAGCTGCACTTTCTAACATGTTTGTTGCATATTTTGACTAACATGAACTATGGATAGCAGACAACAAAAGGTAAAAGATATTGTCTAGCCATCTGAGCCTTCTAGGAAGAGAAACAGACAATTAGGTCATGTACCGAGAACTCCTGCAGTTCTCTATGGTCAATCACATTTCTATGGAACTAGATGGGTAGAGGAAGCTGGAAAGAAATGGTATTCAAAGCACAACAAAACCAAGTATGCCCTGGATGAATTCATTAACCAAGGAAGTTTACTGAGGGAGTACTCTAGCATATTACAGAGGTTGGAGCAGATGCACATGAAATTCTTGTTTAAGTAGCCCACGAAGTGTAAATTGAACCTCATCAGAGAATATTACGGCTGACACCAATACCAATGCCTATACTAAGGCTGACACCCATACTGATCCTGCCCATACCAACCCATTGAAGTTCTACAAAATCCTCTAACCAAAAGAAAACCAATATTCAGTTGGGACATGCCCCTAACCATAGAAAAACCCAATATCCATAAATAAATTGAAGTGTATGAAAATGTTCATAAAATGAAATAGAGACTTCCATAAAGATGGAAGCTCACAACTTCAATCCAAAAGATGATCCCAAAATTCGATCAATATACGGGAGAAGTTGAACGATTAGTTCCTGCATCACGTGGGGATACATCTTCCCAAAGATGGGTTAGAAGGTGAATGCTAGCATGGAATCAGGATAAGGATAAAATATTACCAACCAGTAAAACCAAGTAAACCAACCATATGTATACAAACCATATGTGTGTGTGTATATATATATATAACTATGCCAAGAAAGAGGATTGGGATTAGCTTACATTTGAGACCATTAAATTAGATATATGTAGCTTAACCGTCCTTAACCACCCATGGGCTATATGGGTCCATTGTAACCCCTTGAATAAGCCCTAATGAATATATCCATACGAACTGGAGATACCATTAGAGTAGGAGATTCTCAAGTACCATTCCCTCCATGATACATATGTACATTATACTTAGAGGATTCCCGTGTACCTCATAGTATCAAATAATGTCGCCATGACCTACCTATCATGTTGGAAAACATGAATTTCCAGTGTTCATCTATTGGACTCCCACCTTTATTGTAAGCTATCATAACTCGCCATTATTGTGTAATTAAAACCATTTCCAACCAACTAATACTTTATTCCATTTATTTTTAACCAAGGTTATTAATAGTGGTATCGTTATACCGACTATAACTTGGAAGCATTGTACTTAGCCAACTCTTATAAGGTAAAGGGATTACCATGTACCTATTTACCAAGTTAAATTGGGGGAGTCACATGTACCCCACAAGTGTTCCATTATCATGTTTGTTTGGGGAGTCCCATTTACCCCACAAGGAGTTTAATTAACCATAACCATGACTACCAAACCATTCCATTTAACCATTCCGAACCATTTAAACCATTTAGGGATTCATTACCAAACCATACCATACAATAATTCCATGAAAAATTCCAACAACATAGTAAAAGCATTCTCATAGGCAATTTATCAAACATATTAGGGGAATAGTTTTTCCAAAAACAAAATCAAATACCTATTAATCATTCCCATGCAACCAAGTATCCAAAACACTATTAAAACATGTAAATACATAATTAAAACATGGAAAACTATAATAGAGCATTTATAACCAAAACTCCTAACATACATTTAAAAACCCACAACCATATAACAATTATGCCATGAAAACAATTTACAAAATATGCCTTTAGTTGGAACTAACAATCAGGTAAGGATTACATGCCTTAAATTGAGTAGATGATGGAGAGAAATCACCAACACAAGCCCCAAATTAGTCTTTAAGATGATACCCTAGCTTTCTTTGCCCAAGAACTTTAGAAAGGATTAGAGAGTGTTTTCTAAGTATTAAGGAATAAAATAATAGGACAGATAACCTCCCAAGTATATTTAAAGTCATGGGGCCTTATTAGGTGAAGTGGGGAAATGTCTAGATTACCCTCACTTAAACTACATAAAATTCTCGTCAGGGGGTACGACTAACCATACCAGTCGTATCCTCTAATACGAGTGGTACCTACCACTCGTACCCTAGGCCTTCCCTTTGAACCTGACAATGTCAAAGTTATGACTTATCCAAACCAAGTTGTACCCAAAGAATATGATTTGTACCCTTTACTTGTACCCATGGAAGAATAGAATCACAAGACGTTTTGAACACTGTCCACCATAAAAGTCCATGGTACAACTCGTACCTTGGCTTACGGCTCATGGTGAGCCACTCAGACTCAGATCCAACTTAAGTTACAAAGTCTATGATTAAGTGAAGAAACCAAACAACCTATATCTATCGATATGACTCATACCATCTAAATCCTATCTTTTCCATAAACCAAATCCAATCCACTAACCAATACTAGTCAGCATATGACTATGGCATACCACTCGTACCCTAGTATACTACCAGTACCATCAGTCATATGTTGTCTAGAACCCAAAAATCCAGGAAATTTTCTAAGGGTCCAAAACCCAAGGTGTTTCAATAAATCACAAAATCAACAACCTTTAATTCACCCATATTCTCATTAATCTTCATCAAATCAGGATCCAATATTTGCTTTTCCCTTATTTCAACAAGAGATGATTGCTTTACCTGATGCACTAACACACCACCATCCTCAGAGTCAGTAAGACAAACTCCAAGACTAGCTAAATGGTAAATGTCTTTCACCAACTCCCGCTTATCCTCATTGACATGAGATAGACTCCCTATGGATAACCTTATAAGAGTACCAAAAACTATTTTAAATTTACCTAGAAAGTAATGGAGACTCATATCATAGTCCTTCAAAATCCCAGGCCACCTTATTTTCCTGAGATTCAACTCTTTCCAAGTAAACACATACTCTATAGAGATAGTGGCACCAAATCTTAAATGCAAATACCAAAACCAACCATTCCAAATCATGAGTAGGGTAGTTCTTCTCATGAACTTTCAGCTTCCTATAAGCATAAGCCACCACCTTACCATACTGCATTAAAACAAAACCAAGCCCAATATAAGAAGTATCACAATATTACCTTCAGGTAAGGTCAAAACCAGAGCAGAAGTCAACTTATTTTCTAACTTCTCAAAACTACCCTCACGCATATCTGACCACAAGAACTTGACCTTCTTCTAGGTCAACTTAGTTAATAGGGCAGCCATAGTAAAAAAACTTTCCACAAACCTCCCATAATAACTGACTTAACCCAAGAAGCTCCAAATATTAATTGGAGTCATGGGTTTAGGCTTCTTCCTAACCACTGGAACCTTTTGATTATCCAATATGATCCTTTCACTAGATATAACATGACAAAGAAAAGTTACAACCTTAAACCAAAACTCACACTTAGAGAACTTGGTTTCATCAATGAAGATAGTGACGAACAAATCGAAAAACTAGCAGAAGACCCTATTCAACAAATCAATGAATGTTTTTAAAGCATTGGTTAACCCAAAATACATAAATAGGAACTCATAGTGACCATACTGGGTCCTAAAGATAGTCTTAATCATATCCACCTCCCTAACCTTAAGCTGATGAAAACCCAACCTAAGATCAACCTTAGAGAAGCACTTCGCACCCTGAAGTTGATCAAATGATTTGTCGATCCTTGGAAGAGGATATTTATTCCTTATAATCACCTTATTCAGCTGGTGATATTCAATGCACATTACAAGGGAACCACCCTTCTTACGCATGAACAACATAGAAGCACCCCAAGGAGACACTAGGATGGATAAAACCTTTATCTCAGAGATCCTTTAATAACTCCTTAAGCTTCTTCAACTTGGTTGGAGCCACCATATAAGGAGGAATAGAGATAAGACGAGTGTTTAAAATAAGATCAATACCAAAATCAATTTCCCTATCAGGAGAAATACCAGGAAAATCATTAGGGAATACCTCAAGAAGCTCATTAACCATAGGAACGAATTCTAGAGAATAACCTTTTGAGTTAGAATCTTTAACTCGATGAGGAGTGGTGATTTTACTACTCATTAACACTCAACATTCGTGCATATTACCATGTTTTAGATGAATAAATTAGACATAATTGTGATTGACCGCACTAAAATTCACATTTTGCATGCACATAGTTGATGATATAAGAAGATGAGGATTGAAGCTTAAAATGATAAAAAGGAGGAAAGAAAGAGCAGTTAAAGACCTAGTAAAAAACTAGCCTCAATTACTGCAGATGCGGTCTAAGAACCACAATCGTAGTTAAGTTAGAAAGGTCAATTGACCATGTTCATGTGCGTTAATCATGATTGTAGCCAGACCTGTGTGATCATGGCATGGCGGAGAATTACAGCCCAAGGGCAGAATTATAAATGCACGTGGCTGATCCTAAATTTGACAAAAGATGACCAAACCATAAGCATCTCATTCATTCTTACTCATAACATTCTATCTTCCCAAATAGTTAAGTTTTGGTTCTTGAATTCATAGCCTCCATTCTTAGAGAAGACAATATTGTATAAATTTTGGGTGAAGAATACATTGGGGTAACCTCTAAGTAGAGGAATAACTCATTTCCATTAGAGAATTATAGGAGTCCAAAGTTTGAAATAACATTCACTTAAGCTTCAGTAAATCATTTTAATGGAGATTATGGGTATATCTTTGCTTATTTATCTTATGTATAGCTATATCTCCCTCTTGGGGTTATGTGTGAATAGGGATTAAAGTGTGTGTGGTTTGTTATTTCTAGCTTCTATTTAGTAGTTCAGGTTGATGGGTTTTATCATTGCTTGACTAATTTGGTTGGGTTTTGTGGGTTAAAGCCCCAAATACTCATATGGGTTTAATGGATAAAAATTCCAAACTCTAGAAAGTTCAAAGCCATCTTCAAAAGAAGGGTTTTAGGCAAACTTTAGGAATCCATATCATCCTTGAAAGAGGGATATGAAGACTTAAGCAATGGTAGACAATTATGTGTGTAGTTTGCTAATCTATCACTATCTTAGATATAAGGGTGGTTATGAAGTTAACTATGCCATGGGTGTTATCCTAGACGTTTGGATGCCTAAATTGAGGTTTGGTTACCAATTGTTTAACACATCCATTAGGTATTTGAAAGAATCAATGGGTGAAAGTTTTGTGTTTTGTTGAAATACTAGCATCAAAACCTATAAGCAAACCTACCCATACATGATCTACTAAAAAAGAAGTTAATTATTAGGATCCACATGTCACTTCCCTTAATAATACATAATTCCAAGACCCTGCATAATTTTTTAAAAACTCTAATTATTCATAGCTTCAAATTTATACTAGAAAAAACCAAAAAGAAACATTCGTGTATACTCTTATCTCCCTTATTTTTATCTTTTTGTACTAGTGGTTCCAATTTAACTTGTATGTATTATTTTGAATTAACGTTATTTCCACTCACATTATTCCTCATGGATTCGACCTTAACTCAAAAGTTTGGTAAATATATTAACAACGGGCAGCTTGTACTTAAATTGATGTGTAAGTTGACCATTATCAAAAATGGCGCCATTGTCGGGGAACAATTTGGCGTATTAAGTTAGTTTTGAATTTTAGCTTACTTGCTTGAATTCAAGGTTGTAAATATTTGTTTTTGATCTTCCTTTGTATGTAGATTTTTATTTTGTTTTGTTTTTCTCTATGGCATCTTCCGACAAATATGATTTTGGTAGTTTGAATTACTATCTTGACGACCTATGTCTATATTATGACGGACCACACTTCAGGAGAGATTGTAACTATACTCCCTAGAAAGATATGGAACACCCATCCCAACCCTATAAGGAGTATGGTTGTTCTTTGTGTAGTAGTCAAGATGGAAATTGGAGTGATTTTCCAAATTCCCCCTCCACTTTTTATGCTAACCAAGTTCGTAGTTATTTTTATGGGTTTGGTAGGTCTTATGATGAAGAAGAGAAAGAGCAACATACCGGATCCACTAGTCTATGAGCAATTCTTCAAACCATTTTGAATTGGGTAAATACAATAGGGAATAATATTCAAGAATCCTACAAAGCATTAGTATGGGAAAGTATTAAGATGGAGAAAATAGGCAAGGAAACACATCTTGCAAACATCACTACCATGCCTATTTTCCAAGAGGAGGTTGACTAAGAAGAGAAACAAAGAAGTGATAATGAGCTTGGCAACTAAGATTCCTTAATGATTTCCCAATCAACCGAATCAAATGGGGAAGAAGATGCCGAAATAAAAGAAATGGTACTAGAGTCAAAAGAAGAATCAGGGAAAATCTCTTAAGATGACTCTAGTTCATTTCAGGGTGAAGATGCTTTGGAGTAGGCAGTTTCAAAATTAGGAGTTAGACCTCTTTCAACCCACTTTTCAACATTATGCCTAGAGGATATAATGATAATCCATCCATCTAAACAAATGATGGATCGTGGGGAAATGGAGTACGATTCCTATATTTTGGAATTTGACATTCCAAAGGAGCATATAGAAGCCCATACATCAATGGCCAAGGAAATCAACGCCTGATGTACAACTAGTGGTTTATTGATGTACTTAATTTTATCCAAGAAACCAATTCATATATTTGATGTGAAGTTGAGTAAAAGATTAAAATCTTCAACATGGCGAGATCGAGGCTTGCTCGCTATCTTCTCGCATCTTTTGAGTTTCACCTTAGAAAATCGGAATCTTCTGTCCCTCTGTAGCTTATTGTATATTGAATGAAAGTTGGGACGAAGATTAAACTCTTTAAAGTGGAAGAAGAAAAGAAAGTACTGGAGGCATCGTGCTACAACGTTAAACTAAGCGCTCGATGGGACGCACCCCATCATGCCACAATAAATGGCCCGTATCCTTTTATTTTATGCATGATAGAGTAGATTTTATTTTGCATTTGTTCATGCATAATCCATGAAATATTGGTGCTAAGAGGAATTTTGATTGAATTTGAAAAATTAATGTGTGAAATTGGCAGTCTGACTAAACAAGAAGTGCAACAGACGTAGTTGTTTAGTCTCAATTGCTGCAACCGTGGTTCGTACCACCACTATCGCGAAAGTCGGATGACCGCTATCGCATAACTAGGACCAAGAACACAGTCAAATCAGTTTAAATAACCATCCAAATGCCCATTTCCCAAACACATTCTCTCTCAATTTGTCTCAAATCTTTGGCTTTGCATTGCATCTTTAACATGGTAAGTTATGTCAACACACTAGATTTTGATATTAATTGCATGCGTAGAACTTTTAGGTTAGTAAACGACCTAAAATAATGTTTTCATTACTAAATGCATGCTTGCCAATGATTATTGTGTCGTTAGTTGTTGTAATTGGTGTACACACTAATAGAGAAGTCTTGAGTACCCAGAATTAGGCCTAAAACTGCTTAAATTGAAGTGTGCACCATGTGTTCGATTTAATACTTGAATGAGTTCAATTTGAATTCTTTCAAGTCTAGGGCTATAATCATACATTTTAGGCTTAAATTCTCTGCATATAATTTGGTATGCCTAGTTGGAATAATGAATTGGGGATAAAATTATGTTTTGAAGAGTGTGCAAAATCTATCGACTAAGGTATCAGATACTATGATTGCATTCAATGCTCCGTGATCTCCATACGTGAGGGTAGTGTCTACAGGAATTGAAAATTTCCGCACATCCATTTCTGCCCCCAAATCCTTCTATAACAATACCACATGAATTTATTTGTTTGATCTAGTATGTTTTTGGTATGATAATACTAATGATGGTCTGAGTTGCATTGTTTATATGTTCTAAGCCTCAGATATGGAAGATTTTAACAACTCCAAATTCATGGCCCCACAATGCCAGAACCTTTACAATGTAAATTTGTACAGGAAATAGTTACTCCTTGAAATAGGTATCAATTTAGACAAGGTAGAGGAGAAGCTCCTACGATTCCATGCTAGACTCATCGAAACTGGGTGGAGGTGCTTTGCCTTGGACCCCTTTTATGCAAATGAGAAATGGGTACGTGAGTTCTATACTAACCTAAGCGTAAATTCTTTCACAAACCCAGTGATCACTATTAGGGGAAAGAAAGTGAACATTGGGATAGAGTGGATCAACAAAGTGTTTGGACTCCCAAATGCTGACATAGAGTAGTTCCATGCAAAATCATGCAAGCCAGGGACATGGATGGCAAATATTTTATATCCTAGCAAAGAGGTTCCTTGGGCCACCACCAAGAAAGACATTCTAATGAATGACTTCACAGTTGAGGCTAGGATTTGGATGAATATCGTCTATAGCCAAGTATCGTTGTGCACTTACTTGACCATAGTCATAGACATACGAGCTTAGATAGTTGCTTGTCTTCTCTCTGGAATCACCTTAAATGTGGGTGAGATTGGTCATTCAGAATGGAGGTACTTCAGAAATCATGGAAGTTTAAATCTTCTCCTCTCTTCTCTTATTATAGAGTTATGTAGGAGGGCACAGTTTGAAGAGTATGCTATAGATACCTAGGTCCTCCTAGGCCCTCGCACCTTCCCACTCAAATTTAATAGTGAGGGTACCCCAGGTCATGGAAATAAGAGGAAGATGGACTCGAGCAAATCAGTCCAAGAGGATACAGACTCTTCTATACCCTCATCAGCCACCGCCTTTGATGACATCTCTGGTCAGATATAAATGGTGAGGGATAGACATGAGCAATTTTGTAACATAACTTTTTATTTTTTTGTGGCTCCATAAAGTTTTGACTTGTGAATAGAAATGGATACTCCAAATTTATCTCTAGCGGGAGGGAAATTTAATCTCCCTTGGCAAATTCCGCATGCCATAAGTGGTGAGCTATTTGAATTCATCTCTTGTATACTTGTGTTGTATAGAACATACCCCGTTAGTCTTTCAAAGATAATGTCAATTTTATTTGGTTGGAGAAATGATCTTAGGCCATCTTTTGGCATTGGAAACCCACTCTAGCCTAAAAAGCCTACCCGTGTATGAATATAATCCCTAGTCAACCTCTTTGAGCCTTTGGACCTTTCTTACATAAACTCATTAAAAATAGTGAACCATTATTTTATCCCTCTTTTGAACTATGCCCTCCTTGAACTTAAAAAGAAACTTGAGGCTAAAAGCCTAAGTTGGGGGTGGTAAAGATTGACAGAAGTAAGTTTGGGGCCACGAAGTTGAAAATGAAATGCCTATTATGCCTTAGAATTGAAACCAAATGAATAGAAAAAGAGAGGATCCAAAAAATGAATGAATTGCACTAGAGTGCAAGGAAAATAAATGGAAGAAAATGGGTGAACAAAGAAAGGAAAAGTTAGGCATGAAAAATGAGAGAAAACAAAAAAGAGTGGCCCATAGTCAAAAAGGAGGATTGAAAAGTGTGATGTAGATGTTCAAGGAAGGGTGTAACTATGTTGTCCCAAAATGATATTCCACCCTAACCCTAACCTATGTTACAAGACACTTGTTGCATAGAGATTTCTTTTGCGAGGGAGAGAGTTTTTGCACCTAAAATTCCTTGTTGAATATTTGGTAGCCTGGTGTGTAGAATTCTCTTTCTTGTGAGGTTGGCTTGTGAAACATGTTGAGGTGGCTGATTTTGGCCTCCCGAACAATAAGTCTAATGGAGTATAGCTTAGTTGTTGTCAAAAAAGAGTCACTTCTAAAGTATTGGTTTTTAGTTGCTTGGTTGCTCTTTAAAATCATATGTATACATAGGTATTGGATCATATGATGAAGTGTGTAGTGAAAAATAGCTTAGCCCATATGCAATGAGCTGCGTATGGCAGTGACTAACGTTGAAGTCATTACAATATTTGAGGCATAAATTTTTGGCATAGATACTCGTAGTCTCATGATATGAGGTAGTGTTTCTTAATGACAAGCAAGGGCTTAAGTTTGGGGTGTTGATGAGTGGTGATTTTACCACTCATTCGCACTCTACATTTGTGCACATTTCCATAATTAGGATGAATAAATAAGACATAATTGTGATTGACCACACTAATATCCATATTTTGCAGGCACATAGTTTATGAGACAGAAAGATGTGGATGGGATCTTAAAATGATCAAAAGGAGGAAAGAAAGTGCAGCTCAAGACCTGGTGCAGAACTAGCCTCAGCTACCACAACCACGGTCTAAGAACCGCGATCGCAGTTAAGTTAAAAAGGTTAATTGACCGTGGTCGCATGAGTTAATCGTGGTCGTGATAGCTATGGTCGCAGCCAGACCTGTGCGATCATGGCATCTCAGACAATTACAACCCAAGGGTAGAATTGTAAATGCATGTGGCTGACTCCAAATTTGACAAAATAGGATTCAAACCCTAAGCATCTCATTCATTCATGTTCATAATATTTCATCTTCCCCAATAGTTAGATTTTGTTTCTTGAGTTCATAGCCTCCACTCTTGGAGAACACAACATTGTATAAATTTTGGGTGAAGAATACATTGGAGTAGCCTCTAAGTGGAGGAATAGCTCACTTCCATTGGAGATTTGTGGGAGTCCAAAGCTTGAATTAATCTTCAATAAATTATTTTAATGTAGATTATGGGTAAATCTTTGCGTATTTACCTTATGTGTAGCTAGATCTCCCTCTTGGGGTTATCTGTGAATATGGATTAAAGTGTGTGTGGTTTTTTATTACTAGCTTCTATTTGGTGGTTCATGTTGATGGATTTTATCATTACTTGACCAATTTGGTTGGGATTTGTGGGTGAAAGCCCCAAATACTCCTATGGGTTTGATGGTGAAAACTCCCAACTCTAAAAAGTTCAAAGCCATCTTTAAAAGAAAGGTTTTGAGTGAACTTTACGAACCCATGTCACCCTTGAAAGAGGGATGTGGAGACCAAAGCAATCTTAAACAATTATGTGTATAGTTTGCTAATATATCACTATCTTAGACTTAAGGGTGGTTGTGAAGTTGACTATGTCATAGGTATTATCCTAGAAGTAGGGTTGCCTAAATTGAGGTTTGGTTACCAATTGTTTAACACACCCATTAGGTATTCGATAGAATCAATGGGTGAAAGTTTGAAGTTTTGTTAAAAGACTAGCATCAAAACCAATAACAAAACCTACCCATACTTGATCTACTAAAAAGAAGCTGATTATTAGCATCCACATGCCACTTCCCTTAGAAATACATAATACCAAGATCCTTACTTAATTGTTTAAATTTCTAATTATTCCTAGCCCCAAAGTTATACTAGAAAAACCCAAAAAGAAATATAGTGTAGACTCCTATCTCCCCCATCTTTATCTTTTCATGCTAGTGGATTGAATTTAATGTGTATCTATTATTTTGAGTCAACTTGATTTCCACTCACATTGTGCCTCGTGTATTCAACCCTAACTCCAAAGTTGGATAAATATATTGAAAATGAACGCCTTGTAATTAAATTGATGTGTACGTTGAGCATTATCACCCAGACCAAATGATACAAACACCCTTCTGAAATAAACTTTTGGGCTCTAAGATATAAGATGAACCTCTAGTTGGACACTAAAGAACCCCTTTCCCAATCAATGATCGGCTTATTAAGGAATTTAAACATGATCGTACGGTCCGACAATCTAACAAAGCATAGCACAAATGCAACCATTCCATCCCCAATATGACATCAAAGTCAAATATATCTAACTCAATCAAATCGATAAGAGTTTCCTTAATTTCAAAAGATATCACACACACCCTATAGACTCTTTTAACAACCAAAGAGTCTTCTACTGGGGTACAAATAGAAAAAGAAACTGACAGACACTCAAGACCAATACCAAAATGCATAGCCACAAATGGGGTCACATAAGAAAAAGTGGACCCTGGATCAAGTAAACAATATACATAATGGGAGAAAAGTTTTAACATAATAGTAACCTCATCAGCAGATGTCTCAAAATCCTGGTGAGACACAAGAGCATATAACCGATTCAGCTGGTGCCGATACCAGAAGCAGAAACAGATATAGAAATAGCACCCTTTGGTGCAGAAATAGATGATGAGGCAACCAAAATTGTGTTAGCCCCAGATGTCATTCTAGCATGACAGTTATGCTGTATATAACTAATTAGACCATAATAGAAACATATGTTCCTCCATTCCTCACATAAACCATGGGGCAACCACCCGCAAAATCTACAAGGAGGGCGGGATGGAGCCGATTGAGCCCTACTAACCAAATATTGGGCACCCTATGCCCAGAACCCACCATCATGCTGAGACCAATGATCACCCGAAAGCTTCGAGTAAGGATAACTAGTTGTGGAGAAAGAACCAGAACTCCCCCACTTCTTTTTTGGCCATGTTCCACCATTTCTACCACCTTGTTCAGAAGGCCTAAATTCCTTTCCCCACCTATTACTAAACTCAACCTGTTGCTTCATCTCTTCCTCAAAGTTCTTCTTATACATAACCAACCTAGAGACCTTGGTCAAAAAGGCATCCTCAACCTAGAGACCTTGGTCAAAAAGGCATCCTTACTCTCAAGAATCAACTCACGAGATAATCCCGAAGAAAACTTTTGCATTCTAGACCTCATGCTAGAAACCAACTCAAGAGCATACCTGGATAACTGATGTAATTTCAAGGCATACTCCTTGACATACATCCTACCTTTTCTCTTATTTACAAACCCTTCCACTTTTGCTTTCTTCAACTCCTAAAGAAAGAAAATGTATGGAAAAGCACTAGAGAAATCCTTCCATAAGGTGGAACTAGCATTTTTTCCCCTTTACTATTCCCACTCTTTGTACCAGTAGTATACCATATCTTTTAATTGATAGGTAGCAAGCCTAATACCTTCAACCTTTGAAGCATGCATAATCTAGAGAATCTTCTCCATTTCATCAACAAAGGCTTGGGGATCCTCCTCAACCTTAGTACCTTTAAACATAGAAGGATACAACCTCATGGACTGACCAACCTTTATGGCCTCAGAAGTTGGATTAATAAGGACATCATGCTTGAATTGAGAAGCTCCAAACTGAGACAACAGAGTAATAGAGTGATATAACTCAGCATTAGTACCCTCTCTTTAAGGAGACTGAGTATGAGTGCTACCCCTAAAAGAAACATCAATCGAGGCAGGTGGAACCCCACGAGGACAGTCAAATGCAATGACCCTTAACCTGTTCTGGACTCTAGAAACTGGAAGAGTTTCATCCATATTATCCTTGGTCGGTACAAAAAAGTTTGCAAAAAGATCAGATCTTTTTAGAGGTATGATCTGAAAGACAAACAAACAAAAATAAGAAGAATCCAAGATCTTAACCTCTACATCTCAACGTAAGACAACAAGAATGTAAAACATTCATAAATTTCTCATAGACTCTCTTATATGTGTGGCGCACTACACACCCATAAAAGAGACTCTACTTGACAAGGCTTTGTGGACACCAAACTGACCATAAACCTTGGTTCTGATACAAATATGATATGACCGAAACAAGGGCCTTATTATAATAGGCACCTCAAGTCCAACAACGACCGTTGATCACCTCACTATCTAATTAAAGTATCCGAGGTTTTGGACCTTTATAAAATTTCTAGGAATATCGTTCTTTAGACCCATTACAACTCATGGTATGATCTGCCAACTAGGGTATGAGTAGTGAAGACCTATCATAAGCTGACTAACATTACTTGGTGGAATGTTCTTGGACACAGAAATGGATACAAATTGAGGGTATGAGTTATAAGGCATGGGTACGAGCAGTATAGGTGATTGTAAGGTGGTCAGTATTTGATCCTGCTGGTGTTACATTTTGCCAGAGATTGTTGATGTTATGACTTGGTTGGATGAGTCGTATACTGGACAGTTTTTGACCCATGGTTGTGGATTAGTTAATATTAGGTGGTTATTAACCATAATCTAGGTTACGACTCGTAAAGAGGTTAGTCCTAACCCTGTAGTTGGTTTTTATAGGATTTAAGTTTAGGTATTCTGGATATTTCCCTACTTACCCTATTAAGGACCCATGACATCTAATACACTAAGGTTATTAATCCTATTATTTTAATCTTAAACACTGAGAATCTCTTCCAAAACATATCATAATTCTCATAAGGGCTTTTGGGGCAAAGAGCTAGGGTTTCAACTAAGGGATTACTTTGGGGCTTGTATTGGTGAATTCTTCCCATCAATCTTCTTGGTTTAAGGCATGATTATCTTTCCTACTTGTAATTTTAATTAAAGGCATGGCTATATGGTTGGTTTCATGGTTTTTACTTTTGTATGGTATTGGTTTTCAATCATCTATTTGGGGGTTTTGATGTTAAAGGATTGGTTATGATTTCTTATGGTTTTAATTATGCTTTTCATGCATTAATGGTAGTTTTGGATAGTGGAGTTTCATGGTAATGGTTTAATGGTAATGGAATTTGGTTTTAGTTGTACTATACCCCTAAGGTGTTTGATAAAATGCTTATAAAGATATGTTCATTGCCTTGACTTATGTTAATGGAACTCTTACTTATTTTCATCTTATATATAAAACCTTAAATGTTTTTCAACAGTTTACAAAGGTTAACGTCTAATTGGTAATGCTTTTGGAGAACATAGTCGTCTTCTAAGAGATTAGTATGGTAAATGAAAAGGGCATCGAGAGTCCCCTTAATCTAAATAGTTTTGTTATGGGTAATACTTGCAAGTATAATAGTATGATAATACCACTGGTTTATCAAATAACCTTGGTTAATAAATGGATAATTGGATTGGTTGGACTTAGTTTTAATTGGGTATTAATGGTACAGAGTGTATGCTAAGCCGTGGAAGGTGGCGATCCCCAGGTGATCAAAATTGGAAACTTATATTTGCCGATATAAGGGGTCTTCAATGGCCACATACGAGTGTCATGTTTATAATGGAGGGATATACTAGTCATCCCAGGGATATTGCCTGGTCTTACGGCTACACGCACCAGGACCCTTTCTGTAAGGGGAGATAAACCCATATGGCCCGTGGGTGGTAAGATGACTAAATGGCATCTACTGGCAGCTGCATACCTATGCTATGCACGAACCGGACATTCGAATCCTCCTTCATAGTACTTGATTTGGGGACAGCTTATTGGACTAAAGTGGAAAGCTTCCATCCTTTTGTAAGGAATCATTTCATGTTGGAAATTCTTAGATTTTCTTATTTTCTTTCTAGATATTGATTTTTTCCATGATTGGGGGCATGTTCCAATCTGATATTTATATTATTTTGGATAGAGGGTTTGTGGTACTTCTAGGGTTTGGAATGGGCAGGATCAGTATTAGTGTCAGCCTTGGCATTGGAATAAGCTGGGAGGTTGGCATCATCAGACATAATTTCTTACTATTCCATCGTATTACATTTTAGGTTTGACTTTCATATTATGTTTTTATATTATCTTTGGTTTGGTATGGTATGGATGGTTGGTTTGGTATGGACAGACTTGGCTGGGTCGGTCATGGTTGTGACCTTATCCCAAAGTCTTCTTGAGACCATTCTAAAATCTTGCTATATGCTTGAAATTGAGCTCATCTAAGGTTATATAGGGTCGTTGGATTGGGTTAAGGGGTGGTCCCCGATCCTAGGTGGACTTGGGATGCCCATTATGACAAGACCTCGATCCATACTATGTCACCAATCCAACCAACCAACAACCATTATATAATATGAATAATAACCAACTCCAAATACAATTCATATCATAACATACCTAAGTCCACAGATTTTCCATTCAAAGCCTCTAAAAGCAATCCAAGAATATCCGATTGGGACATGCCCCCGACCATAGACAAATATACTATCTAAGTCAAAACCAATAAAGTCATAAGAAAACTCAAAATATCATATGAAGCCTTCCAAAGAATAGAAGACCACCACTTTAAGTAACTAAAAACTATTCCAGAGTCCAATCAATGAGTATTAGGTATAGGAGTATGACCAACACCTACATCGCGTAAGGATACAACATTGGAGATGTTAGCAGTTGGAGTGCTAGCATGTAACTGAAGGATAAGGATAAAATAGTGCCAATAGTTCCAAACTATTCAACCAATTCATATAAAAAATGCAACACATACATATTTATAAATACCATGTCGGGGTAGGGAACAAAATTAGCATAAAATTTGAAAATATTAACCTGGGTTGTGTGGAATAACTATCATAGAAGAAGGCATCCACGTGCTATATGGGTCAATCTTTCCCCTAGCTAGAAGGGCCCTATTTTTTGTAGATGCACGAACCAAAGAATATCAATAACTATATATGCCTATATGGGGGACTTGAAACTCTAGACATAATCAAGGTAACATAGCACTAATGTATACACATAGGGACTCAAACCACTCGGTCATAAGAAATCCACACCGGCTAGCATGGTTTCCACTGTTAGTCCTTTGGACTCTAATGTAATACCCCATACTTCTACCTAGCTTGAAATCATTCCAAGAATGTTAAGAACTTACTTTGAAATATGAATCCATATTTTTATACATATGGAATTTTTAAGATTCTAACTTTTTATCATATGGAAAATTGAATTATCTTTCCAACAATACCAATTTCGTCCAAATCCAGTAACGGAGTAAAAAGTTATGGACATTTTACTCAGAGTTGTCAGAATCACCCAGGTATGATGACCAAGTTGATGGATCGTCGATCTAGTGACGGACCTTCGCCTAGGCCATCACAACCAAGGAAGTAAGGCAACCTTCTGGATAAGGTGCGAGGGATAGGTTAACGGACCGTCAAACTTGCGACGGACCATCGCCCAAGCCATCGCTACTTAGGCAGCGAGTCCTTTTTTGGTCCACGTATGATGGTAGAAAAAATAAACCGTCGAGCTAGATCCCTTCTCAGAATCCTATGATAGTCATTTGTGTTTTAGTACCTCAGTTCATAGAATACTTCAGAACTATGTCGTACGCTCGGTGTCACATTCACAAATAATGCAGACTTCATAAATCCATGCTCAGTCACCTCATGTTACTCAGTTAGCCTTATCTCCTATGCATAACACTCAAAAATCTCAGCTAGATATTTAGACTAAGTACAATTCAGCTTTGCAGTTCTAGTATTCAACTACCAGTTATTCAGCTAATCAGACAAGTTAGTGTATTTATGCCCTTGTGCTCAGCACCCACACGAATCTTTGAAGTAGTCCTAGATGCAGTGCATGAGACTTAGTTGCTTTATTTTAAATGATGTGAGTGGACCTCAACTCCTCTTACCGAATCTTAATCAGGATATGATTTTTCTTACTCAGTTGTCTTATATAGACAAGTTTGTACCTTTTTTTTCATCTCTCCATCTTTTTACACTAGTTAAAATATCATGAAAGAATATAATCATTCTTAGAGGAACTAGCCAAGTAGATTTAGACTCAGCATAGTTTATGTATCAAGCCTCAATTTCAGAACCTAGATAATCAGTCATGATTTAGTTCCTAGATTCCTTGTGCATCGCCTCAGTTTTTCACTCAGTATCTCAGCCAAGTTAGCATTCTTTAATGGACATAGTGTCCCCAAGGAGGGATATACACTAAAATTCCCCGCACTTTCATGACATAGACATTCCATTCTTTCTTCATGTAATGAATTCTATTTGGATTGGCGGGTACTCATTATATCCAATCTCAACCATAATCCATGTACTCAATGGCTCAGTTCAATTTACGATATTCAATTCACAGTATTTAGTTCATGCATCATGATTCAGATTCAGCCTTGTATTCAGTAAACCCAATTTAGTTCACGATACTCAGGTCATGTCACATGTTACAGACTCAGTTATATTCTCATGTTCCATCCCTATGCATTTAAAGATCTCTCCCATGAAGAGAGTGAAGAGTTTCGGCATGAAAGAAAGGCTCATTCCACGATATGTCGGTCCCTTCAAAAATTCTCAATCATTTCGGCAAAGTAGCTTATGAGCTCAAATTGCCTATAGATCTAGCTTTAGTTCATCCAGTGTTCTATGTATCCTTTCTCAAGAAGTGTATAGGTGACCCAACAGTTGTAGTCCCTACTCAAAGCATAGATATTCAGAATAACCTTTCTTATGAAGAGATTCCAGTCAAAATTCTAGGCTATCAGACTCGTAGACTAAGGAACAAAGAATTCACTCTAGTTAAAGTTCTTTGGAAAAATCAGTCCATTGAGAGAGATACTTAGAAAGAAGAAGCAGATATGCAAACCAAGTACCCTCACCTCTTCTTCTCTTTCTCAGACTCAGCTCAAGTAATAGTTTTCCTTAAGCTTTTTAGTTTTATGTTCCGAATTCCATTATAAACTTGGTACTAAGTACCATTGCATATTCAGTCATGCATTTATATTTCAGTTCAGTTATATAATCATACATCAGATATGCATTCTCATTGAGAGAACCTTAGTTCATCAGAACACTCAGTCATATATTCATGAATTAGTTATACATGCATCAGATATGTATGATCAGTATAATATATTCAATTATCAGTTATGTCAGTCATGAGATAGTGTTCCAATTGCTCATGTTTAGTATGTACGTCAGTTTATCTTCTCCCCTCTCACTTAGTCTTATTTGAGGATAAATGTTCTCAAGGGGGAGATATTGTAATACCCCGTATTTCTACCTAGCTTGAAATCATCCCAAGAATGTTAAAAACTTATTTTGAAATATGAATCCATTTTTTGTACATGTGGAATTTTTAATATTTTCACTTTTTATCATGTGAAAAATTGAATTACCTTTCCAACTATACCAATTTCATCCAAATCCGGTATCGGAGTAAAAAGTTATGAATGTTTTACTCAGAGCTGTCAGAATAGCCCAGGTGTGATGGCTAAGTTGACGGACCGTCGATCTAGCGACATACCATTGCCTAGACTATCGCAACCAAGGAATTAAGGTAACCTTTTAGATAAGGTGCGATGAATAGGTTGACGGACCATCAAACTTATGACGAACCATCGTTCAAGCTGTCACTACTTAGGCAGTGAGTCATTTTCTTAGTCTACGTATGATGGTTGAAATGATGGACCATCGAGCCAGTGACGAACCATCGTACAAGCCGTCGCAGATTTTATTCAGTTATTTTAAGTACTTTTTCCACCTGTTTTAACCCCTAATTATATTATACCAAGGCTCATAAGTTCATTATTCATTCACAACATCAAATTAGGGTTTTCTCTCAAATATCTATCCTCAAGAACAATAAAACCTTAGATGCTTAATTCCAACATAAGAATTCAAGTTTTTCTCCATATATCTTTAAGAAATCACAACTCAGGTATGTCATGTGTTGATTCATGGGTCCCTTTCAACCATTAAGCTCAAGAATCTCTTTTAAAATCCAAGATTTGGGTATTTGTGAATTTTCATGATTTAAATTGAATTGAAATTCATGTCCATGATGCTGTGTGGTTTTGATTCATGTTTTAAATTACATTTTCCCAATGATTGACTTCAGTATATGATGATTTGCATAATAACCATGATAAACCCCCTTCAAATTATAAGTTGATTGATGTATCCATGATTACTAGATGTGTTGGTGATTTTATAACCAAAGCATGCTCCCCATGTGTTTGATTAAATGCCTATGTGAAAGAAAAGTGCTATACAAGTATGATAATATGAAATCCCCATTCATGTACTAGTTTATTCATGTCAAATGTTTGATGAAATTTCTTACTCAATGAATTATGGATTATTGATGTTAATCATGTATTCAAGAAAGTCATGCTTTGTCAGTTTCTTTCCATGGAGTCCTGGGGGTACTTTTACCCAAAAAGTATAATCGTGTGCCTAGATTTGGTGTCATGTTTTCACGATATCCTCAGTCAAGCCATGATCTATAGAACTCAGTCAGTTATGTGACTCAAAAAATCTTAGGAATACAATAATCTCAGTACTATTTTGTCAATCGATGGAACTCAGTTAAATCAGTTATGTAATTCATGTTTAGTGTCTATTCATAAAGGATTAGGAATTAGCACCGAATGAACCCAAGGATAGGAACTCACCTGTTATATAAGGGTGTGATTCTTAGAAGCAATCCTTATGTTCCAGAACTATGTGGCCAAAGTAGGTTGAGATATCATAGCCTGCTATATGAGGGTAGATAAGGTGGCTTAACCTGTTATGTGAGGATTCCCATTATTCTCACTATAGTAAACTGTTATATGAGGGTTACTCATAGATTGTCCTTACCAGTGGCGTGGTATTGACACCCTTTCAATTGGGGTTACAGATTAGACCCCAACTCAGCCATAATAGCGTATTAGGGGCATGCTGGTTAGATAACTACTTCCCAAAGTTTCAGTTATAAAATCAGGACTGTCAGATAAAGTCATTCAGTCTCAATAATAGAACTCAAATAGTTCTATAGAATTTAGTACTGTTAGATATAGTCGACTTAGAATAGTATAGAACTCAGCTAGTTCCATCAGAAACTAGATTGTCAGATATAGTCGCTTGGTATCAGTTATTTTAGTTACAAAATTATCAGTATCTCATGCTATCAGTACTTAGATTCAGTAATCATGTTATCTTGAACTCAGTTACAGTTATTATGTATTCATGCATGTATTCTCATGTTGATGTTGTCCAGTTAGTTAGTATAGTTCATGCATGTGACCCCTTTGCATTCAGCCTACCTTCCATGCATACCGGTATATTCAAAGTACTGATGCATTTACGCTATGGTGTTTTATACCATAGGTTCAGAAGCCTGAGCTTTAGAGCATTAGTAGCATTCAAGTCTCAGCAGTGAGAGATAGCAGAAAGTCCTCATCCTTCGAGGACATGGCCATTCTTTATTATCTCATTAATTAATTTATTAGTTGGAGTTATTTAGGGACATGTCCCATCAACTTTTTATTCAGACAGTTCAGTCAGTTAGAGGCTTATTAGACTATCATGTTCAGACAGTTATTTCAGTGTTTGGATATTTCATAGCCCATTCATATGCTATGATTTATCAGTTATGTTTCAGTTTTGAACCTTAAGGACTTTCAATTCATGTTTTCGCATTTATACAGTATATTATGCAGTGTTCAGGTATAGATATCAGTCATGCGTTAGCTTATGGTCCTTTGGGGTCATGAGCACCATGTAGCATTTTGGGTACCAGATTTGGGGCGTTATACCAATTTTATGGTCCGGCTACACATCCTACTTTAAAACCCACTTTAAAAATATCATTTCATATACACAACCATTAAGCTAATTACTTACCACAAGCATCCTATTGGTATTGTCATACCAACCCTGTTTATGAGTGCACAATAACACGATAACCATTATCATTAAACTTTGGGACTCGAACACATTGTCTATATAAATCCATCAATTTAATTAAACATTTGGGACTCAAACCTATTATCAAATAGAGACATAAATTAATTTAATATTTAGGGACTCAAACCCTTTTAGCAAAGAAAACTACCAAGGTTGCCATTTAGATCATAACAAGGCCTTTACAAAACCATTTACCAACCATTCATATTCAATAGGACACTGCCATAGTTCAAAACACATTCTAATTAAATTTATGGTCATCAAAACTTTTACAAAATCATTCATCCTTCTATTAGCATTCTTATACCAAATAGTAGTGCCAAATCTAATTTATCATATAACTAGTTTATTCTCTTAGGCATTTTCACAAACACATTGAGGGAATGCTATTATCAAGGCCAAAATTAGGGTAAACTACCAAGTTTAGGGTAATACATGACCTATTTGTAAAACCATAATTACCAAGAACCCACATGTGAAAACCATAATTAAAAACATGTATGAATACAAGTTAAACCAAGAGTAAAACCCCAATTTTGGTTTTCAAAACCACCATTTCAAAATCAAAATCAAAATTTACAACAAATTATATATATGACCTATCAATGAGGGAAGAGTTACATGCCTTATTAATGAAGATTCACGGAGAGGAACTTCACTCTTGAGCCTTTAGATGAACACTTGTAGAAACCTTAGCCCCAATCTTCTAGAGAGAGTTAGAGAGCATTTTAGGAATATTTAATCTTTAAAAAGCGTGCTATAAGATGCCATAACATGTTATAATATGTGGGGACTTACGGGTTTTAGGGTGGGAAATATATGGAATACCATCATCTTAAAAGTTGAAAACTTGGCCGCAGGAGTGTACGAGCACCCTACCCAAAGTGTCCCCTAGGTATGACTTGTACCTTTAAGTCGTACCTTGTCTAGCAATTCAAACTTAGGAAAATTTCTAAGGGTCCAAATCCAAGGTGTTTTAGTTATATGTTCTCTAGTAATTGTAATGGTTATATAATAATTATTTGACAATATGGAATAGTGTATAAATGGCGATTATGGTCTAGTGATGAACTTTGGCTAGATGTTTGATATCGTCTATCTAATAAATGATGGTTAGTTGTTATCCCTTGAATAAGGATAATGTTTAGAAGAATAAGTATAGGTCATGTAATGATTAGTGAACTACAGGTTTCATTATAAATAGCATTTGTTAGCTAATAATGAGTAGTTGGAAAGTGTTGTCTAGATGGATACTTTGTGGAGATATCATTATGCTCATGAGTATATTAGTATATGTTATTCCATAAAGTTAATTTTGACGGTTTTAAAACCTGGCAAGGCTAGAGAATACTATTATGATACTGATAACCAGTAAGGCTGGAGGATTCTATTGTTATGATATTGATACCTGACAGGGCCGAAGAACATAATGATGATACATTGCTACCCAAAAAGGTCAGAGGTTTATTATGATGATGATGGTCATGATCATAATAGCTATGGTAAGTTATGATGTTGATTGTGTACCTTGATTTCACTCCTACATATGCATCACTAATCACCAGGTAGCACATATGCCTAACAGCCGGTATGGGACGGTTGCATAAACATAGGTGAAGAATACGCCTTGTGTTGTTGTGTGTTGATTAAGCTTTCTGAGTCTAGGGCAGTGCGGTATGCATAGGCTCTGTTTGGTATATAGTTGTCCAGAGTAGATGATTATTCATGTTGTTATTGATATTGTTATTATTATTTTTATGATCGTTACTATGGCTAGCTTATGACAGATTGTCCATTGATTTGGTATCAATAATTGAGGTATGTTTCCGACCTCTTTTATCTTATTATTGCATTGTTATGTAGGATTATATCATATCTAGTCATGTGGGTTTAAAACCCTGAACATGATAGCCTTAGATCCTGATAGTATTATAATGAGGTCTTAGAATGAGGATATGATGATCTAGGTTATTGTAATACCCCATACTTTTTCTAGCTCAGTTTAGCTCCTAGAATGTCAAGGGTTAGCTTTGAAAATGAATAACTCTTGACACATGTAGAATTTTCAAGCTCTAGACTCACCAATGTGTATATAATTGACTTATCTTTCCAATGATACACATTTCTCCTTACTCAGTTGAGAAGTTATGGAATTTGTAGTAAAATAGTATGGCACTTTGACAGGCACCACATCGCGGTGAAGGACAAAATAACAATTGTATGGTTCCAGTGAATCATCGCAATTGGCCCGCGTTGCAGTGAAGTTCCAATTCCTGCTTGTCCTTTTCCAGAGGCGCAATGTGATTACGCCGTGTCGCGCTAGAGGCCAAAATAGAAATAGTCCCTTATCTAGTGAGCCACTATGATAGGTTCAGGGTTTAAGGTTTACAGGGTTTAGGGTTTAGGATTTAGGGTTCAGGGTTCAAGGTTTAGGGTTCAGGGTTCAGGGTTTCAGGTCTTTTACTCAGCCCCTAATTCATGAATAACACTGAATTAATCCTTTTCCAACCATTATATGCTCATTTTTCATCAACTACCTCTCAAAGAAACCCCAGAACATCAAAACTTAATTTCCAAGAAATCCAAAAAAAATTCACCATTCTTCCTCCAAGGAAACTCAAAATTCAAGGTTACCAATTCAAGAGAATAAAAAATCCATCTTCAATAACACAAATAGTAATCCACAATCAAGTGTTCTCATCAATTGCATCAATTAAGGTATGTGGTATTTTTCAACAAGGATAATCCTTTCATCCTTGTGCTCAAAATTGTTTTAAATTTGATTTTGTATGAAATTACAAAAGTTTCAAATTAGGGTTCATACCCAATATTGCTAATTGAAAGATTATGAGATTTAAAGGGATTTAGATGATGAATTTGCATGTTTATTTTCATATTTTCATGCGTATTGTAGAAATTCCCAGATTTTGAGATGGATTATGAATATTTACATTATCAAGCATGAATCTTATGATGTTTAGACATGAATTTGATGCATGGGTTATTAGCACTAGTTTGAATGTTGTTATTTCAAGAAGATTATGCTTTTAAGCATCCCATGTGATTTTACATTCAAATTTTGAACAAAGATTTGGTCTTTTAATTGCAGCTAGATATGGAGTTCACTTTACAGATTTAGCTACAGTTTACAGTAAATAGATTTATAAGAGGTTTTCATTGTAAACCCTTATATTAGTTTTTAAAAGTGGATTTCCAACAGAATGAGCATACAGATTAAGGGGAGTAGTATTGAGCACATAGTTAGGTATATTTCATGACCCCGAACTACAAGCAAACGTAGGTTCTGATTATCAGATTATTCCCATTTCTATATGGATGACAGATACATATGTGATCAATTAGACTAGGTTATACTCCTTGGAAAGTGTATGACACCCCTCCTCAATGTAAGGTTTTCCCATACTGGAACTAGACATTGGATACTATGATATCTCACATAGTATATATCGGTTAGAAGAAGCTCCCTAACAACAAAGACTTGTAGAATAGTTTTTAAAAGCATTTCCCTACAGCTTACAGAAAAGAGTAAAGAATAACATAAAAGATTTTTAGGATCTAAAGTACAAAGGCTCACAAATTTTAGTCAACTGTTGCCTTATATGAGGCATTAGTTACAGATGTCAGCGTTCAGATTTCAGATATAAAAGTGAGTCCTTTCTACACTTAGACAACATGATTTAAACAAAAAATACAAGTATAGTTTTTAGAAACTAAATTTTATGACTCACTAGATCTATGCAACATGTTTTGATAATCATGATAATGATTTACAATTTTTTAGATATTCTAGCTTATAAGAGTCATCTATATTTAGCATGCATTCTTTTACAAATTTATAATAATGGTGATATATTGATTTACTTATGCATTAACCCCCATATACTCATGTTACACCTCGTACTTTTACCTAGCTTAAATTCGTCCCAAAAATGTCAAAGACTTGCTTTAAAGATGAATACACTTTTAAAGATAAATACACTTTTAAGCTTTTCATCAATATAAAATTCACCAAAATCAGACATCCAAGCAAAGAGTTATGGCTATTTTAGTAAGATAGTGTACCACCTAAGCCATCAGCGCATCGCAGAGCTAGCCAAAATGGCAATTGTCAAAAACCAGTGAGCCTCCGCTATATTGGCGCGTCACGCCAAGGCTTAATTTCAGAATTATCCTTTTCCAGTGTTCCGACGCGATACCACCACGCCACAATAAACTTCCAGGTCACATCCAAGGTGGCAACGTGATTGTACCATGTCGTGCCCCCATGTAATTTACCAATCATCATTTTCTAGTGGCCTAGCGCGATAATGGTGCATCACGTCAGGGGTCTAGATCGGGAAAATTTCACAAAAAATTGAAGTTGCGCCCAGGGTTTAAATAGTCTTTTCCCATGATTTTATTCTGCCCAGAAGTGGGATTTAAGCCCTAAAAACATTTAAACCCTTAATTATTCACTTTTTTCCCAAAATCAAAAGGTATTTGTCTCTCAAGAAAATAAACCCTGGTTCAAGAATCAAGGTCAATCCTCAAGAATATCTACAAGAACCTTCAAAAACTCTTCTTCTCAGGTATGTTAGGTGTTCATCTAGGGGTACCTTTCACCTTTAGAGTTCAAGAATTCTTTTTTAAATATACAAGATCTCACATTTATGATTTCCATGTTTGAATTAGATTGAATTTATGTTCATGACAGTAGTTAGGTTTCAATTCATGATTTAAGAGTAAGTTTTATGAAATTGAATAGTATGTGTGATGAATATGTGATTATCTTGATAAACCCTTGAATTTTATAAAGTGATTAATGTGTCTATGATGTTAATTGGGTTTTAATCCATGATTATTATATGATTCATAAAATTAGATTAGTATTTTTATGGGGAATTACATGAATTACATGCCAAACCCACGAAAGTGTAATTTGGGAATTGTAGTTGCCATGTTTATATGTTATCCATGATTATGTGCATGAAGTTGTGCTCCCCAAGTGTTTGATAGAATGTCCATGAGAATAAAGTGATGAAATCATGACATGTTAGTATATAAACAAGCTTATTCCCTACAAGTGTTTGATAAAATGCTTATGTAAATTGACTAGTGAAGGCATGACATGTTATTATGAAATCCAATCCATGTACAAGTTAATGCATTACAAGTGTTTGATGAAATATCTTTATGAATGAATTATGACCAAGTGAACATTGTTATGTTATTCAAGATGATGCTTTGCTTTACTTTTCATGCTATTGAGTCCTGGGGGTATTTAATACCCAGTAATCTAGTTGTTACTTAGGGCCAGTGTCAGTTATAGAATAGTATTAGTCATGTCATAATCAGTAGTACTCTAAGTCTGTTACAAAACCCAATAGAATTTAGTCAGTTACAGAACTTAGAAAAGATCCATAATCTTAGTATCAGCCCAGTCCAGTTCAACATACTCAATTCAGTGTCTTTCAGTTGGGAGTGGGATTCAGCACCGAGCGAACCTAGGGATGGGGGCACACCCATTAGTTAGGACTAGGTCCCGATAAGAAATCCCTAAGTTCTAGAACTATGTAGCTAGAGTAGGTTATGAGATGTCACCTATTAGATAGGACTGACATACTCAGGGATTACCCGCTAGATTAGGACTGATCTCAGGGGTCACCCGTTAGTTAGGACAAACTTCACAGTAGATGTCTTTAACCAGGGCCCAGTATTGAAACCCTTCTAATTGTGGTTACAGATTGGACCCCAACTTAGTTATCTATACTTATTTGGGGCATGTCAGTTAGATGATTACCTCCCACAGTTTTAGTTTCAGTCTCAATCTTCAGAATAGAACTCAGTTCAGTTCTACAGAACCAGGACTGTCAGATATAGTCACTCAGTTATTATTAATTCAAATTATCAGTGATCTCAGATTATCAGTATATTCAGTTATCAATTATCAGATTTATTTCTAGTATACTCGATTACAGTATGCACAGTATGTTCAGTAGTTATAGATCCTTCTTGTATGTTAATCCAGCTCTTGCATATCATTCAGTTAGTTATTGTTCATGTATGTAAACCCATGTATTTAGCCTTACCTCATTTAGAAAACCAGTATATTCCCACGTACTGATCGCATATCCATTTCTTTCTCTATAATATTTTATATCATAGGTTCGGACGTTCAGGTTCCTAACTACGTCTAGCCAGATTAAGCCAGCACTAGCAGATCCAGTAGTGAGTTCTTATCTATCGGGGATGTACTTTTACTTCAATATTTTAGTAGATGCAGTTAGTTGGGAGATTATTCCATCAACTCCACTTTCATACAAATTCAGTTAGAGGCTTTTCAAACTAGATTTTTAGATAGTATTCAATTTTACAGATGTTATATTTTATCAGTATTTCAAATGTTTTGAACCTTATGGCATTTTAGCCTATTTTTCTACATTAATTTCAGTATTATTATTCAGTGCTCAAAGAAGATATCATTCATAGGTTAGCTTATGGTCCTTTGGGGTCGTAAGTACCGTGTGACAACTAGGGGGTAGTCTCGGGTCATTACAATGCAGTACAATAAGTAATGATCCACATATACGTCTATGTGCTATATTACATCATAATTAGGTTCATGTGCTCAGTTTCAGCAGTGTGAGTGATTTTGATCATCTTCATCTACATCCCAATAGCTAGTGAGTCCTCATAGTTTGGGGACTTAGTCTTTCAATTTTTTAGCCTATTAGTATAGATAATTCAGTATTTTCAGATAGTTTGAGTCAGCTGGGGGTTTGAACCAGTGAATCTCTAGCATTAGTAGTAGAGGCTTGTCAGACTGCTAGATATGATTAAGATTTCCAGTATTAATTATTCAAACTCTTGAGCTTAGTATATTCAGATAATTTTAGTTAGCTTAGACATAATTCTGCATCTTAGTTTTGATTATATATATATTTATTTTCTCTATTTTGAGCTTCAGATTTAGCTAAAGGTAGACAGGGTTAGCTTAAGGCTACTCGTAGTCTTGAGCACCGTATGATATCTCGGGACCTATTTTTAGGGTGTTACAAACTTGTGTTAGAGCGTAAGGTTATAAGATTCCTAAGGACTCAGACAAGCCACGTTATGCAGAGTCTTAATCATGTGTGTGAAGAGTGCTACATTTATAAGCAAGAGGCTACGGGATGTTTCTAGGAAATCATCTGTTTCTTTTATGATCTATCATGCTTATAGTATCTCTATCTAATTTTAACTCATGCTCTTACGTGACAGTTGAATATGTCTCCTCATCAATCTAACGCCCATAGAAACAATAACCAGCCACCCTAGCCTACTTCTCCTCTGAATGAGAATGTATCCCATGCAGAGTTTTAGGCTGCCATTTAGGCGTTGGCCCAAGATATGACTGCTAATGTTCAAGGTAACCATCAGGCGGCAGTCCCACTTCATCAGAATGGGGATTTAACAGCAGCTAAAATTTGAGACTTCATGAGAATGAATCCGCCAGAGTTCTTTGGGTCAAAAGAATTTAACGACCCATAGCTTTATTTAAATGAGGTGAAGAAGATCACCCAAATTATGCATGTTTCTAAGGTAGAGAGTGTAGATTTAGTATCTTATAGATTGAAGGATATAGCATATAATCAGGTGGTTATGTGGAAGAATGGTAGAGGTAAGAATACAGCTCCCATGAATTGGTAGGTATTTCAGGATGTATTTTTAGATAGGTTCTTCTGCATGAAATAAGTGAAGAAAAGGTAGAGGATTTTGTGAACATGAGGCAGGGCTCAATGATAGTGAAGGATTATTGCCTTAAGTTCCACCAGTTGTCTAAGTATGTCCCTAACATGATGGATGACCCTAGGAAAAGTATGAGTAAGTTGTTACTTGAGAATCTAGTTTGCTAGTTAAGGAGTATAGGACTGCTATGCTTATTGGGGACATGGATCCTTCTAGGTTGTTGATTCCTGCCTATCAGATTGAGGCATAAAAGTTGAAGGAAAGAGAGAGGGGAAATAATAAGGCTAAAATAGTGCAGTTTGAGTATGGCCAGACAAAGTTTGGAGGCGGAAATCGTTCACAGAAATCGTTCATAGTTTTAGGATAGTTCGTCTATGCCAGTGCTATTTTTAGCTAGTGCTCCCATCCTAGAACTAGACAGAAACAGTGGGGTAAGACTTCTATATCCAGATCTCAGAATAGTATGAGTGGAAAACCTAGTTATCCTCCATATGCTAAGTGCAGTAAGAATCGTCCTGGTGAGTACTTGTTGGGTCAGAAAGGTTGTTATGGTTATGGTAAGTTGGGAAATGAAATTAAAGAGTATTCTCATGCTAAGAAGGGAAATAGGGATGCTCATACCCATACTCAAGCTACTAGCGTACCAGCCCCTCTAGGTTGCCCAGTCCCTCCTCAGGGCACATCATCTAATAGAGGTGAGGGTCAGTGCCCGAATTGGTTTTATGATTTACCATCCTGTCAGGAGCAAGACAATTTATCAGATGTTGTTACTGGTATGCTTTTTGTCTTTTATCTTGATGTTTATGTGTTGCTAGACCCTGGGTTAAATTTCTCTTATGTGACCCTATTAGTTATAATAAACTTTAAAATTGGTCCTGAAAAGATCCCAGAGCTATTCTTAGTTTCTACCTAAGTGGGTGTGTTAGTTGTTTCCAAACAGATATACAGAAAGTGTCCTATCATTGTCCTTCATAAAATCATGTTGGCAGATTTAATAGAGTTAGATATGGTCGACTTTGACCTTATTCTTGGTATGGATTGGCTCCATTCCTATTATGCATCCATAGATTGTCGCACCCAAGTAGTGAAGCTTCAGTTTCTAGATGATCCAGTCTTTGAGTGGGAAGGTAATTAGATGTCTCCCAAGAGTCATTTCATATCCTACCTTAAATATAGAAATTTGATCTCAAAAGGGTGTATCTATCATCTAGTTAGGGTCAAAGACACTAAGTCTGAGACCCCTATAGTTCAGTCAGTCAGTGTAGTCAATGAATTTCCTAATAGTTTTTCTCAAAGTTTTGCCATGGGTACCTCCCGATTGGGAAATAGAATATGGTATTGACCTTCTTCCAGATACTCAGCCTATCTCTATTCCTCTATTTCGTATGGTCCCATTTAAGCTTAAAAATTTTAAAAAGCAGCTTAAAGACCTCTTAGATAAAGGTTTCATAAGGCCCTGTGTCTCTCCATGGGGCGCTCCCATCTTATTCGTGCAAATGAAATATGGTTCTTTGTGAATGTGCATTGGCTATCGTTAGCTGAATAAAGTCACGATCAAAAACAAATATCCTCTTCCTACGATTGATGACTTATTCAACCAACTCCAAGGTGCAAGTTATTTCTCCAAGATAGACCTTAGATCTGGCTATCATCATCTTAGAGTAAGGGAATGTTATATCCCAAAGACAACTTTCGGAACACGTTATGGTTATTTTGAGTTTCTATTCGTGTCCTTCGAACTAACAAATACCCCCATAGCCTTTATGGAATTGATGAATAGAGTATTAAAACAGTATTTGGACATGTTTGTCATAGTCTTAATAGATGAAGGTTTCACTCGATATATATGCCCCTACCGTATTTTGAGTCATGTTGGGAAGGTAGCTTATGAGCTTAAGTTACCTACAGTCTTGTCATCAGTTCACCCAATGTTCCATGTGTCCTTATTAAAGAAGTGCATGGACGATTCATCTGTTGTAGTCCCTCCAGAAAGCACAGATATTTAGAATAGTGTTTCATACGAAGAACTTCCAGTAGAAATTCTTGACTTTTAGATCCGTAGACTAAGGAACAAAGAAGTTTCCTTGATCAATGTTTTGTGGCAAAATCAAACTGTTGAGGGTGCTACTTGGGAAGAAGAAGCAGACATGTGAACCAAGTATCCTCATCTCTTCTCCACGAACTCAGATTCAGCCAAAGGTAACAGTCTTTCTTATTTTAGTTCTTTTCCAGTCTCAAATTCAGCCATGTAGTTATTTTTATGTAAATTCATGCATTCGTAGATTAGTTCAGTCGCTCAGTATATTTTAGATTTAGTCATACCACTTAATTTAGTTGTCCATGCCAGCATATAGCCTCAGTCCCACAGTATCTTCGATTTAACTAGTCTCATTCGAGGATGTAAGTTCCCAAGGGGGACATAATGTAATACCCAATACTTTTCCTAGATCAGTTTGGCTCCTAAAATGTCATTGGTTAGATTCAAAAATGAATAACTCTTGATACATGTAGAATTTTCAACCTCTAGACCCACCAATGTGTATATAATTGGCTCACCTTTCCAACGATACCAATTTCATCTCAATCTAATAATCAGTTAAGAAGTTATGGCATTTTAGTGAAAGAAGTAGATCACCGTGATAAGCTTCGCATTACAGTGAAGGACAGATTCGTGATTGTCTAATTTCTAGTGGAGCACCGCAATTAGTTCGTGTCATGGTGAAGCTCCAGTTCCCATTCGTCCCATTCTAGTAGCACACCATGATTAGCCCGTATCGCCTAAAAAATTCCCAATTGGATAAACACCGCATCACAGTGGAGTGTAAAATGGCACTTTTCCTTTTCCAGTGACACAACATGATTTCACCGCATTGCGCCAGAGGATAAAATAACAATGGTCCCTTTTCCAGTAAGTCACCTCGATAGTGGCGCGTCACGGTAGGTGGCAAAATAAATATTTCTAGTTCTTAATAAAATTTTAAAAGGGAAATTTAGTATTTTTCCCAAGTTCCCAAATCGTATAAAATACAAATTAATCATATTCTAACCATTATATACATATTTTCATCAAAATTACTTTCCAAGGAAACCGTAGAACTCAAATCTTCACCTCCAAGAAATTGAAATTCCACCTTTCTTTTTCCAAGATAGCTCAAAATTAAAGATTCCCAATCCAAAACTTCAACAATCTATCTTCAAGAGCCCAAGTAGGAACTCAAAGTTCAAGTTTCTTCATCTAAACATCAATTAAGGTATGCGGAGTTTTCAACAAGGATAATTCTTTCATATTTGTTCCCAAAATAAGTTTTTGAATATAATTTTACATGAGTTTTGAATTAGGGTTCATACCCAATATTGTTATTTGCAAAATTTTGAGATTTTGAGAGATTTAGATGTTGAATTGCATGTCTACTTTCATATTTTGATGCGTATTGCAGTAATTTCTAGATTTGGAATTGAATTATCAATATTTTCACTATCAAGCATGGACTTTATGATGGTTTGACATGAATTTGATGCATCGGTTACTAAGCCCTAGTTTTGTATGTTGATATTTCAAGAATGACTGCGTTAAGCATCCTATGATTAGTTATTTTCAGATTTTGATAAAGATTTGATATTTTGACCTTAGCTTCGATATGGAATCCACTTTACAGTTTTAGTTACAGAATAGATTAACAGATACACAATTAGTTTTCATTATAAACCATTCATACTAGTTTTAAAGTGGATTTCTAATAGAATGAGCATACAAATTAAAGGGAGTAGTATTTAGCACCGAGTTAGGTATGTTTGCATGCCCCAAAACTATGAGACAATATAGGTACAGATTATTAGATTATTCTCATTTCTATAGGGATGAAGTTACAGATGATATCACTTAGATTAGGTTATACTCTTTTGCAAGAGTATGACACCTCTCCCCAATGTGAGGTTTTAGGTACAGATTATTAGATTATTCTCATTTCTATAGGGATGAAGTTACAGATGATATCACTTAGATTAGGTTATACTCTTTTGCAAGAGTATGACACCTCTCCCCAATGTGAGGTTTTCCCATAAGGGAACTAGACATTGGAGATTATGATAGCTCACATAGTGTATGTAAGTTAGAAGAACCTCCCTAATAGTAAATCCTTTCAAAATAGTTGTTTTTAAAGTATTTCCCTACAACTTACAGAAAAAAGTAAAGAATAATAGAAAAGATTTTAGAAACTAAGTGCAAAGGCTTACAAATTTTATTTAGATATTGGTTTATATGAGGCATTAGTTATAGATGTCAACTTTCAGATTTCAGATATAAACGTGAGTCCTTTATACACTTAGATAGCATGATTTAAAGATAGAATACAAATACAGTTTTTAGAAACTAAATGTTACGACTCACTAGATCTATCCAACATGTTTTTCTATTCATGATTATGATTTTCAGTTTTCAGATGTTCCAGCTTATGCGAGTCATCTTTTACATGCATTTTCTATATATTTATAATAATATTGAGATACTAATTTACTTGTGCATTCACCCCTATATACTCAGTACAATCCATAAGTACTGATCCACATATATGTCTATGTGCTACATTATCTCATAATGAAGGTTCAGGTGCTCAGTTTCCGCAGCATGAGTGATTTCGAGCATCTCCATCTACATCCCGAAAGTTGGTGACTCCTCATAGTTTGTGGACCCATTCCTTTAGTTTTTCATCTTATTAATATAAATGATTCAGTATTTTTAGACAATTCGAGTCAGTTAGGGTTTATCCTAGTGAGTCTCTAGTTATTAGTAGTAGAGGCTTGTCAGACTGCTAGATATGATTCAGATTTTAGTATTGATTGATCAGACTCTTGAATTTAGTATTTTCAGATATTATATTCAGACACTTTCATCTTAGCTCATACATAATTCCATATTTTACCTTGATTAGATATCTACACTTCCCTATTATGAGTTTCAAATTTAGTAGATGTCTACAAGTTTAGCTTAAGACTACTCGTAGTCTTGAGCACTGTGTGACATCTCGGGACCCATTTTTAGGGCGTTACACCTTCATTGCTCAACCATCTCAATAGGACAATGACTTAATTCAATTTATCATGCCATATAATTTGTGGCCCTTAAGTCCCACACAACTGTTCACATTTTGTTAACCACAATATATCACATTTTCACCACACTTGGTTTCAATTCAAGTTCATTTTTACGTCTAGGGCTTTACCCTCTCAATATGCATTAATCAATAAGTTATAAAATTCATAATTCATGGCTCCTAATACATTTGAAATATCATTTATCAATTATTCATACTCTTTTGAGCCATTGCTCTAGCTCAATACATAGTCAACAGATAACTAGTCATTTCACTTAGACATTTTCACAAATACCTAATATACATGCCCTTACCTAGGCCATATTCAAACAAGAACCATCAATATTAGGGTTTATCAAGACTCATTGGTTAGACTACTAACAAAAAGAACTAATTTGTGCAAAATATCAACAATAACATGAATAAACACAAGTCTAAGCAATAGTTCACATTATTCATTATTAAGCAACAAAACCCTATTCATTTAATTTCAAAACCACCATGTACACTTACTAATACAAGTATGAAATGCATGGGTTTAGAGTTATTTAGAGAGGAAAAGAGATTTATGCCATAAATAACTTGAATCATCAAGAATGTTGACTCCCTCTTACAACTAGATGGTCATCCTCCGAACCCTAGCCTCCAATCTTGCTTCAAGAATCCTTTAGAGAGTTTAGGAGTGTTTGAGTCTTGTAGAATGAAGACTTAGGAGGATAAAATACCTTATATAATAAGAGGGGTTAGGGTTTTAGGTAAGCGACATAACCAAGAGGTCCATAGTTAAAGATGAAAAGTGAGCTTGTGTTGGGGTACGATTCCATCATACGATTCCCTTAGTGATTGTACCCTAGGGTATGAGTGGTACCCTAACTCATACCCTAGGCTTATCCTAGGTTACAGATACTGTTAAGGGTATTATAACACACCCATGAGTCGTATCCAAAGGGTATGACTTACCCCCTAGTCATAAGCTTCAACCATATGCAAAACAGTTTACCTCAAGCTTAAGTCTCACTCTATATCATTTCCCTAGATATGACATATATACATAGGGTACGATTGAGGAGGGGTATCTCATACCTAGGAAAATTAGTAACCCTCACTATACTACCTAGGATAAGAGAGGGGGGCAAGGTGGGTATGATTCATGACTAAGGGTATGACTCAAGACTCTTGTCATACCCAACCCAGAGACACAAAAATGAAGTTGTTTTTTAATTGTACAAAGTCTAGGTGTTGTAAGCTTAGATGGTAATTTCAGAAGCTTCTTTTCAGAGTATTACAGAGCATGCTAAGATGATTGAGTCGATTACTCAGGATACTTAGGGAGGGACTAAAAAGATGCACCGATAGGGTGAATTTAGTAGATATGCATCCTAAGGTAGGGATTTCATCAGTAGAGGTTCCTGTGGGCATCATGGTAGGCCTATATAGGCAGTTTTATAGAGATTGGGTAGTGGGTCTTTAGTTTTTGTGGCTCAAGGTAGCCAGGTATTCGGTCATGTAAGTAGATGTTTCTGTTTAGTTAATTGAGATAAATAGGTCATCCTAGCTCTTCTAGGACCCCACGACTTGAGTAAGGAAATAGAGGGTGTAATGTATGTCATAAGGTTGGTCATTTGGTGAAGTAATGTCCCTCAGCGTATGTTTGATTCTTCCTAGAAGGGTTGTAAAATTCAACTTTGTCCTACTCCTATTTCTACATTCAAAGGTGGTTCAAAGAGTGGTGGAGGTAGTACTAGAGTTACTCGAGGTAGATTTAAGAAAGCTAATAGTGGTGGATGCATGGTCGCTCAACAAGAGAACCTATAGCTAGTGTTATGCTATACCTAAGAGAACTGAGGCAAAGCCTATAATGTAGTTACTATAGGTATTATTCCAGTTTGCTACCGATCTGTTTCTATGTTATTTAATACTTGATATACATTTTGTATGTGTCTACATATGTTACTAGTTGTTTTGATGCTACATATGAGCCTCTTTCTATTTCTCTTCATATTTCTACCCTTATAAAAGAATCTTTAGGGGTGGATCAAGCATCCCAATCGGATAAAATATTACCAACCAGTAAAACCAAGTAAACCAACCATATGCATACAAACCATATGTTTGTGTGTGTGTGTGTATATATATATAACTATGCCAGGAAAGAGGATTGGGATTAGCTTGCATTTGAGACCATTAAATTAGATATATGTAGCTTAACCGTCCTTAACCACCCACAGGCTATATGGGTCTAGTGTAACCCCCTGAACGATCCCTAATACATGTAGCCATACGAACCAGAGATACCATTAGAGTAGGAGATTCTCAAGTACCCTTCCATCCATAATACATATGTACAATGTATGTATCATGTAATTACATACATAACTAAGAACTTATAGTGACCACACTGGGTCCTAAAGATATTCTTAAGTATATCCACCTCCCTAACCTTAAGCTGATGAAAACCCAACCTAAGATCAATCTTAAAGAATCACTTCGTACCCTGAAGCTGATCAAATGAGTTGCTGATCCTAGGAAGAGGATATTTATTCCTTATACTCACCTTATTCAGCTGGTGATATTCAATGCACATTAGAAGGAAACCACCCTTTTTATGCATTAACAACACAAGAGCACCCCAAGGAGATACATTAGGATGGATAAAACCATTATCACAAAGATTCTTTAATAACTCCTTAAGCTCCTTAAACTTGGTTAGAGCCACCATATAAGGAGGGATGGATATAAGACGAGTGTTCAGAATAAGATCAATCCCAAAATCAATTTCCCTATTGGGAGGAATACCAGGAAAATCATTGGGGAATACCTGAGGAAGCTCATTAACCACAAGAACGGATTCTAGAGAATGACCTTTTGAGTTAGAATCTTTAACTCGATGATGAGTAGTAATTTTACCACTCATTCACACTCAAAATTCATGCACATTACCATGTTTTGGATGAATAAATTAGACATAATTGTGATTGACCGCACTAATATCCATATTTTGCATACACATAGTTGATAAGATAAGAAGATCTGGATTAGAGCTTAAAAATATCAAAAGGAGGAAAGAAAGGGTAGCTGAAGACCTGGTAAAAAACTAGCCTCAGTTACTGCAGACGCGGTCTAAGAACCACGATCATAGTTAAGTTAAAAAGGTCAATTGACCATGTTTAGGTGGGTTAATTATGATTGTGGCTAGACCTGTGCGATCACGGCATGGTGGAGAATTGTAGCCCAAGGGCAAAATTATAAATGCACGTGGCTGGTCCCAAATTTGACAAAAGAGGAGTGAAACCCTAAGCATCTCATTCATTCTTACTCATAACATTCCATCTTCCCCAATAGTTAAATTTTGGTTTTTGAATTCATAGCCTCTATTCTTAGAGAAGACAATATAGTATAAATTTTGGGTGAAGAATAGATTGGAGTAACCTCTAAGTGGAGGAATAGCTCACTTCTATTAGAGGATTATAGGAGTCCAAAGTTTGAACTAACATTCACTTAAGCTTCAGTAAATCATTTTAATGGAGATTATGGGTATATCTTTGCTTATTTATCTTATGTGTAGCTATACTCCCTCTTGGGGTTATGCGTGAATAGGGATTAAAGTTTGTGTGGTTTGTTATTTCTAGCTTCTATTTAGTAGTTCAGGTTGATGGGTTTTATCATTGCTTGACCAATTTGGTTGGGTTTTATGGGCGAAAGCCCCAAATACTCATATGGGTTTAATGGATAAAAACTCCAAACTCTAGAAAGTTCAAAGCCATCTTCAAACAAAGGGTTTTAGGTGGACTTTAGGAATCCATATCATCCTTGAAAAAGGGATATGGAGACTAAAGAAATGGTAGACAATTATTTGTGTAGTTATCTAATCTATCACTATCTTAGACATAAGGGTGGTTGTGAAGTTAACTATGCCATGGGTATTATCCTAGACGTATAGGTGCCTAAATTGAGGTTTGGTTACCAATTGTTTAACATATCCATTAGGTATTTGAAAGAATCAATGGGTGAAAGTTTTGTGTTTTGTTGAAATACTAGCATCAAAACCTATAAGCAAACCTGCCCATACTTGATCTACTAAAAAGAAGTTAATTATTAGGATCCACATGTCACTTCCCTTAGTAATACATAATCCCAAGACCCGTGCATGATTGTTTAAAAACTCTAATTATACATAGCTCTGAATTTATACTATAATAAACCAAAAAGAAAAATTCGTGTAGACTCTTATCTCCCTCATTTTTATCTTTTTGTACTAGTGGTTCTAATTTAACTTGTGTGTATTATTTTTAATTAACATTATTGCCACTCACATTATTCCTCGTGGATTCGACCTTAACTCCAAAGCTGGGTAAATATATTAACAATTGTTGCCTTGTACTTAAATTGATATGTAAGTTGACCATTATAAAAAATGGAGCCATTGTCGGGGAACAATTTGGTGTATTAAGTTAGTTTTGATTTTTAGCTTACTTGTTTGAATTCAAGGTTGTAAATATTTGTTTTTGATCTTCTTTTGTAGGTAGATTTTTATTTTGTTTTGTTTTTCTCTATGGCATCTTCCAAAAAATATGATTTGGTAGTTTGAATAACTATCTTGATAACCTATGTCTATATTATAACGGACCACACTTCAGGAGAGATTGTAACTATGCTCCCTGGAAAGATATGGAACAACCATCCCGACCCTATAAGGAGTACAGTTGTTCTTTGTGTAATAGTCAAGATGGAAATCGAAGTGATTGTCCAAATGCCCCCTCCACTTTTTATACTAACCGAGTTTCTAGTTCTTTTACGGGTTTGATAGGTCTTAAGATGAAGAGGAGAAAGAGCAACATACTAGATCCACTAGTCTTAGAGCAATTCTTCAGACCATTTTGGATGGGTGAAATACAATGGGGGATAATGTGCAAGCTATGCATCAATCCTACAACGTATTAGGATGGGAAAGTATCAAGATGGAGAAAATAGTCAAGGAAACACATCTTGTAAACATCACTACCATGCCTATTTTCAAAGAGCAGGTTGACTAAGAAGAAAAACAAAGAGGTGATGATGATCTTGGCAACTAAGACTCCTCAGTGATTTCCCAATCAACCGAATCAAATGGGGAAGAAGATGCCAAAATAAAAGAAATGGTACTAGAGTCAAAAGAAGAATCAGGGAAAATATCTTAAGATGACTCTAGTTCATTTCAGGGTAAAGATGCTTTGGAATAGGCAATTTCAAAATTAGGGGTTAGACCTCTTTCAACCTACTTTTCAACATTATGCCTAGAGGATATAATGATAATCCATCCATCTAACCAAATGATGGATTATGGGGAGACGGAGTACGATTCCTATATTTTGGAATTTGACATTCCAAAAGAGCATACGGAACCCCATCCATCAATGGCCAACGAACTCAACACCCAATGTGCAACTAGTGGCTTATTGATTTACTCTCTTTTATCTAAGAAACCAATTTGGATATTTGATATGAAGTTGAGTAAAAGATTGAAATCTTTAAAATGGAGAGATCGAGGCTTGCTCACTAAGTTGTCACATCTTTCGAGTTTCACCTTGGAAAATCTGAATTTTCTGTCCCTCTGTAGCTTATTGTATATTGAATGAAAATTGGGACGGAGATTAAAATCTTTAAAGTGGAAGAAGAAAAGGAAGTACTGGAGGCATCGTGATACAATGTTAAACTAAGTGCTCGATGGGAGGCACCCCATCATGCCACAAGAAGTGGCCCGTATCCTTCTATTTTATGCATGATAGAGTAGATTTTCTTTTGCATTTGTTCATGTATAATCCATGAAATATTGGTGCTAAGAGGAATTTTGATTGAATTTGAAAAAGTAATGTGTGAAATTGGCAGTCTGACTGAACAAGAAGTGCAACAGACGTAGTTGTTTGGTCTCAGTTGCTGCAACCGTGGTTCGTACCACCACGATCGCGAAAGTCAGATGACCGTTATCGCATAACTAGGACTAAGAACACAGTCAAATCAGTTTAAATGACCATCTAAATGCCCATTTCCCAAACACATTCTCTCTCAATTTCTCTCAAATCTTTGGCTTTGCATTGCATCTTTAACATAGTAAGTTATCTCAACACACTTGATTTTGATATTAATTGCATGCGTAGAACTTGTAGGTTAGTGAATGACCTAAAATAATGTTTTCATTACTAAATGCATGTTTGTCAATGATTATTGTGTGGTTAGTTATTGTAATTGGTGTACACACCAATAGAGAAGTCTCGAGTACCCAGTATTAGGCCTAAAACTTCTTAAATTGAAGTGTACCATGTGTTTGATTTAATGCATGAATGATTTCAATTTGAATTATTTCAAGTCTAGGGCTACAATCATACATTCTAGGCTTAAATTCTTTACGTATAATGTTGGTATGCCTAGTTGGAACAATGAATTGGGGATAAAATTATGTATTGAAGAGTGTTCAAAATCTATTGACTAAGGTATCATGTACCGCGGTTGCATTCAATGCTTCATGATTGCCATACGTGAGAGCAGTGTCTGCAGGAACTGAAAATTTCCACGTATCCATTTCTGCCCCCAAATACTTCTATAACAATACCACATGCACTTATTTGTTTGATTTAGTATGTTTTTGGTATGATAATACTAATGATGGTCTGAGTTGCATTGTTTACAGGTTCTAAGCCTCAGAGATGGAAGATGTTAACAACTCCAAATTCATGGCCCCACAATGTCAGAACCTCTACAATGTAAATTTGTACAGGACATAGTTACTCCTTGAAATAGGTATCAGTTTAGACAAGGTAGAGGAGAAGCTCCTAGGATTCCATGCTAGACTCACCGAAAATGGGTGGAGGTGTTTTTCTTTGGACCCCTTCTATGAAAATGAGAAATGGGTGCGTGAGTTCTATACTAACCTAAGTGTAACTTCTTTCACAAACCCAGTGATGACTATTAGGGGAAAGAAAGTGAACATTAGGACAGAGTGGATCAACAAAGTGTATGGACTCCCAAATGCTGACTCCCAAATGCTGACATTCTACTGAATGACTTCACAGTTGAGGCTAGGATTTGGATGAATATCATCTATAGCCAAGTATTTTTGTGCACTCACATGACCATTGTGGGTGAGATTGTGCATTCAGAATAGAGGTACTTCAGAAATCATGGAGGTTTAAATCTTCTTCTCTCTTCTCTTATCATAAAGCTATGTAGGAGGGCATAGGTTAAGGAGTATGCTACAGATACCTAGGTGGTCCTAGGCCCTTACATCTTCCCACTCAAATTTAATGGTGAGGGTACCCCAGGTCAAAGAAACAAGAGAAATATAGACTCGAGCAAATCAGTCCAAGAGGATACAGACTCTTTCATACCCTCATAAGCCACTACCTTTGATGACATCTCTGGTCAGATACAGATGGTGAGGGAACTATTTTCTAGACTATCTCGGGTATCATGAGAGTCCTCCACTACTCACCACTCTTACATAACTCAGTCAGACTATGAGAAATACAGGGAGGTGCAGAAAAAATAGGAAGCCATTGTCTCCAATTTAGATAGAGAGCTTATTTATCCTTAGCTGCATCATATAGGTACCTCAGGGATTCATAAGATAAGGTGGTAAAAAGAGAGAAGAAGATAGATAAATTATTCAAAAAGTTATGGAAAGGGGTGAAGGGCATCTTCAAGGTTCTCAAGGCCAACAATCAACTACCTTCACCTAGGATGGACAGTGAGGATGAGGCCCCTGCTATTGGTTTAATGATGATGATGATGATAATAGTGAAAAGTCAGTGGGAGAGAGAAGATCTTGATGCAGATTTAGGGATACCCTCTTACTCTTTCCTTACTGCACACGTAGTGAGGACACTATATTCTTTTTTAGTTGGGGGTACCCCCAGATTTATATCATTTTGGTGATGTGTTTTTGGATATTTCATTTTTATGCTATTTTGGGATAACATCTTGGATATTATTTTGTTTTTTTTGGGATGCTATATTTTTAGGCACTTTGATGGTTCCCACCTTTTATGGATTATCATATGGTTTTTAGTTTTAGTTTTTCTTTTAATTTAATTATATTTTAATTTTGGTGATGCATGACTAGCTTTGCCTTATGATAGATTGAATGACAATATTCTTAAGGGTAAAGCATCGTGTTTGGGTTTTGATACATAGATTAAGGGGAAGTCTTAGTACCTGTAGCATAAATGTCATGAATTCAAGGAAAGTCTAAGTACCTATGGCGTTGTATGTAAATTTGGGATCACATTGTACACCATTGGTGAAGTTTGAGAAGTTGTATGGTTGGTTTACCCATTTTGAGCCAAAATGTAAGGCTAAGGCTTTGGTTGTTTCCATGATTTAGAAAATTTAAGTGGTGCTAATACAAAACAAACAACCCCCCTAGTCCAAAATTTTGCAAAAATCAAAGGCATAGATGTGAGCAATTTTTAACATAACTTTTTCTCTATTTGTGGCTCCATAAAGTTTTGACTTGTGAATAGAAATGGATACTCCAAATTTATCTCTAGCGAGAGGGAAATTTGAGCTCCCTTGGAAAATTTTGCATGCCATGAGTGGTGAGCTATTTGAATTCATCTCTTGTATACTTGTGTTGTCTAGAACCTACCCCGTTAGTCTTTCAAAGCTAATGTCGATAGTATTTAGTTGGAGAAATGATCTTAGGCCATCTTTTGGCATTGGAAACCCACTCTATCCTAAAAAGCCTACCCGTATAATCGTTAGCCACCCTCTTTGAGACTTTTGACCTTTCTTTCGTAAACTCATTACAAATAGTGAACCATTCTTTTATCCCTCTTTTGTACCATGCCCTCCTTGAACTTAAAAATGAAACTTGAGGCTAAAATCCTAAGTTGGGGGTGGTAATGATTGACAGAAGTAAGTTTGGGGCCATAAAGTTGAAAATGAAATGCCTATTGTGCCTTAGAATTGAAAGCAAATGAATAGAAAAAAAGAGGATCCAAAAAATGAATGAATTTTACTAGAGTGCAAGGAAAATAAATGGAAGAAAATGGGTGAACAAAGAAGGGAAAAGTTAGGCATGAAAAATAATAAAAAACAAAGAAGATTGACCCGTAGTTAAAAAGGAGGATTGAAAAGTGTGATGTAGATGTTCAAGGAAGGGTGTAGCCATGCTGTTCCCAAATGATATTCCACCCTAACCCGAACCTATGTTACAAGACACTTGTTGCATAGAGATTTCTTTTGCGAGGGAGAGAGTTTTTGCACTTAAAATTCCTTGTTGAATATTTGGTAGCCTAGTGTGTAAAATTCTCTTTCTTGTGAGGTTGGATTGTAAAACATGTTGAGGTGAGTGATTTTTTCACCTCCTGAACAATGAGTCTAATGGAGTATAGCTTAGTTGTTGTCAAAAGAGAGTCACTTCTAAAGTATTGGTTTTTAGTTGCTTGGTTGCTCTTTAAAATCTTATGTATACAAAGGTATTGCATCATATGATGAAGGGTGTAGTGAGAAATAGCTTAGCCCATATGCAATGAGCTACGTGTGGTAGTGACTAACATTGAAGTCATTATAATATTTGAGGAATAAATTTTTGGCATAGATAATTGTAGACTCATGATATGAGGTAGTGTTTCTTAAAGACAAGCAAGGGCGTAAGTTTGGGGTGTTGATGAGTGGTGATTTTACCACTCATTTGCACTCAACATTTGTGCACATTTCCGTGCTTTGGATGAATAAATAAGACATAATTGTGATTGACCACACTAATATCCACATTTTGCAGGAACATAGTTTATGAGATAAAAAGATGTGGATGGGATCTTAAAATGATCAAAAGGAGGAAAGAAAGTGCAGCTCAAGACCTGGTGCAAAACTAGCCTCAGTTACCAAAGTCACGGTCTAAGAACCGCGATCGTAGTTAAGTCAAAAAGGTTAATTGACAATGGTTGTATGAGTTAATCGTGGTCGTAGTAGCTGTGGTCGCGGCCATACCTGTGCGATCGCGGCATCTCAGAGAATTGCAGCCCAAGGGTAGAATTGTAAATGCACGTGGCTGACTCCAAATTTGACAAAAGAGGACTCAAACCCTAAGCAACTCATTCATTCATATTCATAATATTTCATCTTCCCTAATCGTATGAGTTAATGTGTGAATAAGGATTAAAGTGTGTGTGGTTTTTTATTGCTAGCTTCTATTTGGTAGTTCATGTTGATGGATTTTATCATTACTTGACCAATTTGGTTGGGATTTGTGGGTAAAAGTCCCAAATACTCCTATGGGTTTGATGGGTGAAAACTCCCAACTCTAAAAAGTTCAAAGCCATCTTCAAAAGAAAGGTTTTGGGTGAACTTTAGGAATCCATATCACCTTTGAAAGAGGGATATGGAGACCAAAGCAATGGTAAACAATTATATGTGTAGTTTGCTAATACATCACTATCTTAGACTTAAGGGTGGTTGTGAAGTTGACTATGTCATAGGTATTATCCTAGAAGTAGGGATGCCTAAATTGAGGTTTGGTTACCAATTGTTTAACATACCCGTTAGGTATTCGATAGAATCAATGGGTGAAAGTTTGAAGTGGGTGAAAGTTTGAAGTTTTGTTAAAAGACTAGCATCAAAACCTATAACCAAACCTACCCATACTTGATCTACTAAAAAGAAGTTGATTATTAGCATCCACATGTCACTTCCCTTAGAAATATATAATACCAAGATCCTTACTTAATTGTTTAAAAACTCTAATTATTCCTAGCCCCAAAGTTATACTAGAAAAACCCTAAAAGAATTATTAGCGTAGACTCCTATCTCCTCCATCTTTATCTTTTCGTGCTAGTGGATTGAATTTAACTTGTATCTATTATTTTGAGTCAACTTGATTTCCACTCACATTGTTCCTCATGTATTCGACCCTGACTCCAAAGTTGGGTAAATATATTGAAAACGACCGCCTTGTACTTAAATTGACGTGTACATTGAGCATTATCACCCAGACCAAAAGATACAAACACCCTTCTGAATAAACTTTCGGGCTCTAAAATATGAGATGAACCTCTAGTTGGACACTAAAGAACCCCCTTCCCAATCAATGACCAGCTTATTCGGGAATTTAAACATGATTGTACGGGTCCGACAATCTAATAAAGCATAGCACAAATACAACTATTCCATCCCCAATATGACATCAAAGTCAAACATATCTAACTCAATCAAATCCACAAGAGTTTCCTTAATTTCAAAAGATACCACACACACCCTATAGACTCTTTTAACAACCAAAAAGCCTCCTACTGGGGTAAAAATAGAAAAAGGAACTGACAGACACTCAGGACCAATACCAAAATGCATAGCCACAAATGGCGTCACATAAGAAAAAGTGGACCCTGAATCAAGTAAACAATATACATAATAGAAGAAATGTTTCAACATAATAGTAACCACATTAGGAGATGTCTCATAATCCTGGTAAGACACAAGAGAAAATAACCGATTTAGCTAGTGCCAGTACCAGAAGTAGAAATAGATGTAGAAACAGCACCCTTTGGAGCATGAATAGATGATGAGGCAACCAGAACCGTGTTAGCCCCAGATGCCATTCTAGTATGATAGTTATGTTGCGTATAACTAATTAGACCCTAATATAAACATATTTTCCTCCATTCCTCACATAAACCATAGGGAGACCACCCACAAAATCTACAAGGAGGGTAGGATGGAGCCGATTGAGCCTTACTAGCCAAAGATTGGGCACCCTATGCCCATAACCCACCATCATGAAGAGACCAATAATCACCCAAAAGCTTCGAGTAAGGATAGATAGTTGTGGAGAAAGAACCAGAACTCCCCCGCTTCTTTTTTGCCATGTACCACCATTTCTACCACCTTGCTCAGAAGGCCTAAATTCCTTTCCCTGCCTCTTACTAAACTCAAACTGTTGCTTCTTCTCTTCTTCAATGTTCTTCATATACATAACCAACCTAGATATGTCCATGTCCTTGGTCAACAAGGCATCCTTACTCTCAAGAATCAACTCATGAGACAATCTCAAAGCAAACTTTTGCATTCTAGCCCTCATACTAGAAACCAACTCAAGAGCATACCTGGATAACTAATGTAATTTTAGGGCATACTCCTTGACATACATCCTACCTTTCCTCTCATTTACAAACCCTTCCACTTTTGCTTTCTACAACTCCTAAAGAAATAAAAAGTATAGAAAAGCACTAGAGAAATCCTTCAATAAGGCGGAACTAGCATTTTTGTCCCTTCACTATTCCCACTCTTTGTACCAGTAGTACGCCATATATTTTAAATGATAGGTAGAAAGTCCAACAGCTTCAACCTTCGAAGCATGCATAATCCATAGAATCTTCTCCATTTCATCAATAAAGGCTTGGGGATCCTCCTCAACCTTAGGAACTTTAAACATAGAAAAATTCAACCTCATGGACTGGAAAACCTTTATGGCCTCAGAAGATGGAGTAACAACAACACCATGATAGAATTTAGAAGCTGCAAACTAAGTCAACAGAGTAATAGAGTGACATAACTCAGTGTTAGTACCCTCTCTTTAAGGAGACTGAGTATGAGTGCTACCCTTAGAACTAGGGTTCCAACTAAGGGATTACTTTGGGGCAAAGAACTAGGGTTCCAACTAAGGGATTACTTTGGGGCTTGTCTTGGTGAATTCTTCCCATCAATCCTCTTGGTTTAATGCATGATTCTCTTTCCTACTTGTAATTTCAATTAAAGGCATGGTTATATAGTTGGTTTCATGGTTTTTACTTTTGTAAGGTTCTTTTTTTCAATCATTGATTTGGGGGTTTTGATGTTAAAGGCTTGGTTATGATTTCTTATGGTTTTAATTATGCTTTCTATGCATTAATGGTGGTTTTGGATAATGGAATTTCATGGTAATGGTCTAATGGTAATGGAATTTGGTTTTAGTTGTACTATACCCCTAAGGTGTTTGATAAAACTCTTATAAAGATATATTCATTGCATTGACTTATGTTAATGGAACTCTTGCTTGTTTTCATCTTATATATGAAACCTTAAATATTTTTCAATGGTTTACAAAGGTTAATGTCTAATTGGTAATGCTTGTAGAGAACATGGTAGTCTCCCAATAGGTTAGTATGGTAAACGAAAAGGGCACCGAGAGTCCCCTTATTCTAAATAGTTTAGTTGTGGGTAATACTTGCAAGTATAATAGTATGATGATACCACTGGTTTATCAAATAACCTTGGTTAATAAATGGATAATTTGATTGTTTGGACTTGGTTTTATTTGGTCATTAATGGTAGGGAGTGTATGCTAAGCCGTGGAAGGTGGTGATCCCTGGGTGATCAAAATCGGAAACTCATATTTACCGATATAAGGGGTCTTCAATGGCCATGTACGAGTGTCACGTTTATAATGGACGGATATAATAGTCATCCCAAGGATATTGCCTGGTCTTACAGATACACGTACTAGGACCCTTTCAGCAAGGGGAGATAAACCCATAAGTCCCATGGGTGGTAGGACGACTAAGCTACATGACCCTGGTTAAGGTTTTAAATGGCATGCTAAAACCGGTCCCTTATCCCAGCACCAATATATATGTATGGTTGTTTACAGTGAATGGGTTTCATTTGGTTTTGATAACTGGCATTACTTTATCCTTATCCTAACAATCATGCTAGTGTTCACCCATTAACCCATCTACTGGTAGCTATATACCCATGCTATGCAGGAACTAGACGTTCGAATCCTCCTTCATAGTATTTGATTTGGGGACAACTTATTGGACTAAAGTGGAGAGCTTCCATCCTTTTGTAAGGAATCATTTCATGTTGGAAATTCTTAGATTTTCTTATGTTCTTTCCAAATATTGATTTTGTCCATGATTGGGGGCATATTCCAATCAGATATTTATATTATTTTAGATAGAGGGCTTATGGTACTTCTAGGGGTTGGAATGGACAGGATCAGTATTAGTGTCATCCTTGGCATTGGAATAAGCTGGGAGGTTGGCATCATCAGACATAATTTTTTACTATTCCATTGTATTACATTTTGGGTTTGACTTTCATATTATGCTTCGATATTATCTTTGTTTTGGTATGGTATGGATGGTTGGTTTGGTATGGAAAGACTTGGCTGGGTCGGTCATGGTTGTGACCTTATCTCAAAGTCTTCTTGAGAGAATTCCAAAATCTTGCTATATGCTCGAAATTGAGCTTATCTAAGGTTGTATAAGGTGGTAGGATTGGGTTAAAAGGGTGGTCCCCAATCCTAGGTAGACTTGGGATGCCTATTATGATAAGACCTCGATCCATACTATGTCACCAATCCAACTAACCAATAACCATAATATAATACAGATAACAACCAACTCCAAATCCAATTCACATTATAACATACCCAAGTCCACAGATTGTCCATTCAAAGCCTCTAATAGCAATCCAAGAATATCCAATCGGGACATGCCCCCGACCATAACCAAATCTAATATCCAAGTCTAAACCAATAAAGTCATAAGAAAACTCAAAACAACATATGAAGCCTTCCAAAAAATGGAAGATCACCACTTCAAGTAACTACAACTATTCCTGAGTCCAATCACTGAGTATGAGGTATAGGAGTATGACCAACACGTACATCACATGAGGATACAACATTGGAGATGTTAGCGGTTGGAGTGCTAGCATGTAACTCAAGGATATGGATAAAATAGTTCCAACAGTTCAAAACCATTCAACCAATTCATATAACCAATGCAACACATACATATTCATAAATACCATGCCGAGGTAGGGAACAAGATTAACATAAAATTTGACAACATTAACCTGGGTTGTGTGGCATAACTATCATAGAATAAGGCACCTACAGGCTATATGGGTCCATCTCTCCCCTAGCTAGAAGGGCCCTATTTTGTGTAGCTGAACGAACCAGAGAATATCAATAACTATATATGCATATATGGGGTACTCGAAACTCCAGACATAATCAAGGTAATATAGCACTAATGTATACACATGGGGACTCAAACCTCCCATTCATATATTCATTTGGTGGACTCAAACCACACGATCATAAGAAACCTACACTGGCTAGCGTGGTTTCCACTGTTAGTCCTTTGGACTCTAATGTAATACCCCATACTTCTACCTAGCTTGAAATAGTCCTAAGAATGTTAAAAACTTACTTTGAAATATGAATCCATAATTTTTTACACATGGGATTTTTAAGATTTTCACTTTTTATCATGTGGGAAATTGAATTATCTTTCCAATAATATTAATTTTGTCCAAATACTGTATCGGAGTAAAAAGTTATGGACATTTTACTCAAAGTTGTAAGAATCACCCAGGTGTGACGACCAAGTTAACGGATCGTCGGTCTAGTGATGGACCTTTTCCTAGGCCATCATAACCAAGGAAGTAAGGCAACCTTCTGGATAAGTTTCAAGGGACAGGTTGATGGACCATCAAACTTACGATGGACCGTTGCCCAAGCCATTACTACTTAGGCAGTGAGTCATTTTCTTGGTCCACGTACGATGGTCGAAACAACGGACCGTCGAGCTAGATCTCTTCTCAGAATCCTATGATAGTCATTTATGTTTCAGCACCTCAGTTCACAGAATACTTCAGAACTATGTCGTACGCTCGGTCTCGCATTCACAAATAATACAACTTCATAAATCCATGCACAGTTACCTCATGTTAGTTATCCTTTTCTCCTATACATAACACTCAAAAATCTCAGCCCAGATATTTAGACTACGTACAATTCAGCTTTGCAGTTCCAATATTCAACTACCAGTTATTCAGCTAATCAGATAAGTTATTGTATTTATGCCCTTGTGCTCAGCACCCACACGAATCTTTGCAGTAGTACCAGATGCAATGCATGAGACTTAGTCAATTCATTTTAAATGATGTTCGTAGAACTCAACTCCTCTTACCAAATCTTAATTAGGATATGATTTTTCTTACTCAGCTGTATTATACAGACAAGTTCATACGGTTTGTTTTTTTCATCTTTACATCTTTTTGCACTAGCTGAAATCTCATTAAAGAATGTAATCATTCTCAGATAAACTAGCCAAGTGGATTTATACTTAGCTCAGTTTATGTATCAAGCCTCAATTTTAGAACCCAGATAATCAGTCATGATTTAGTTCCTAGATGCCTTGTGCATCGCCTCAGTTTTTCCCACAGTATCTCAGCCAAGTCAGCATTCTTCAAGGGACATAGTGTCCTCAAGGAGGGAGATACACTAAAATTCCCCACACTTTCATGACATAGAAATTTTATTCTTTCTTTATGTAACTAATTCTGTTTGGATTGGTGGGTACTCATAAGTGGACCTCTATATCCAATCTCATCCATAATCCATGTACTCAATGGCTCAGTTCAGTTCATGATATTTAGTTCACAGTATTCAGTTCATGCATCATGACTCAAATTCAGCCTTGTACTCAGTAAACCCAGTTTAGTTCATGATACTCAGGCCATGTCACACATTATAAACTCATTTATACTCATGTTCCATCCCTGTGCATTTAAAGGTCTCTCTCATGAAGGGAGTGAAGAGTTTTGGCATGAAGGGAAGCTCAGTCCCCAACATATCGGTCCCTTCAAAAATTCTCAATCGCTTTGGCAAAATAGCTTATGAGCTCAAATTACCTACAGACCTAGCTTCAGTTCATCTAGTGTTCTATGTCTCTTTTCTCAAGAAGTGTATAGGTGACCCAACAGTTGTAGTCCCTACTCAGAGCATAGATATTTAGAATAACCTCTCTTATGAAGAGATTTCAGTCAAAACTCTAGGCTATCAGACTCGTAGACTGAGGAATAAAGAATTCACTCTAGTCAAAGTTCTTTGGCGAAATCAGTCCATTGAGGGAGACTTGGGAAGTAGAATCAGATATGTGAACCAAGTACCCTCACCTCTTCTTCTCTTTCTCAGACTCAGCTCAAGTAACAGTTTTCCTTAAGCTTTCCAGTTTCATGTTTTAAATTCCATTATAAACTTGGTACTGAGTACCATTGCATATTCAGTTATGCATTCATATGTCATTTTAGTTATATAATCATGCATCAGATATGCATTCTCATTATCAGAACCTTAGTTCATAAGAACGCTCAGTCATATATTCATGAATTAGTTATACATGCATCAGATATGTATGATCAGTATGATATATTCAATTATCAGTCATTTCAGTTATGAGATCATGTTCCAATTTTTCATGTTTATTATGTACGCCAGTTTATCTTCTCCCCTCTCACTCAGTCTTATTTGAGGACGAATGTTCTCAAGAGGGAGATATTGTAATACCCCATACTTCTACCTATCTTGAAATCATCCCAAGAATGTTAAAACTTATTTTGAAATATGAATCCATTTTTTGTACATGTGGAATTTGTAAGATTTTCACTTGTTATCATGTGGGAAATTAAATTACCTTTCCAATGATGCTAATTTTGTCCAAATCCGATATCGGAGTAAAAAGTTATGAATGTTTTACTCAGAGCTGTCAGAGTTGCCCAGGTACGATGGCCAAGTTGATGGACTATTGATCTAGCGATAAATCGTTGCCTAGACCATCGCAACCAAGGAAGTGAGGAAACCTTCTAGATAAGGTGAAATGGACAGGTTGACAAACCATCAAACTTGCGACGAACCATCGCCCAAGCTGTCGCTACTTAGGCAGTGAGTCCTTTTCTTGGTCTACATATGACGGTTGAAATGACGGACCGTCGAGCCAGCAACAGACCATCACACAAGATGTCGCAGATTCTATTCAGTTATTTTAAGTTATTTTTAAAGGGTATTTGGGTCTTTTTCCACCCGTTTAAACCCCTAATTATATCAGACCAAGGCACAAAAGTTCATTATTCATTCACAACATCAAATTAGGGTTTTCTCTCAAATATCTATCCTTAAGAACAATAAAACCCTAGATGTTTAATTCCAACATAAGAATTTAAGTTTTTCTCCATCTATCTTCAAGAAATCACAACTCAGGTATGTCATGTGTTGATTCATGGGTCCCTTTCAACCATTAAGGTCAAGAATCTTTTTTAAAATCCAAGATTTAGGTATTTATAAATGTTCATGATTTAAATTGAATTGAAATTCATGTCCATGATGCTGTGTGGTTTTGATTCAAGTTTTAAATTACATTTTCCCAATGATTGACCTCAGTATATAATGGTTTGCATAATAACCATGATAAACCCCCTTCAAATTATAAGTTGATTAATGTATCCATGATTATTAGATGTGTTGATGATTTTATAACCAAAGCATGCTCCCCATGTGTTTGATTAAATACTTGTGTAAAAGAAAAGTGCCAGACTAGTATGATAATATGAAATCCCCATTCATGTACAAGTTTATTCATGTCAAATATTTGATAAAATATGTCTTACTCAATGAATTATGGATTGTTGATGTTAGTCATGTATGCAAGAAAGTCATGCTTTGTCAGTTTCTTTCCATGGAGTCCTGGAGGTACTTGTACCCAAAAAATATAGTCGTGTGCCAAGAGTTGGTGTCATGTTTTCATGATATCCTTAGTCAAGACATGACCCATAAAACTCAGTCAGTCATGTGACTCAGGAAATCTCAGTAATACAGTAATCTCAGTACTATTTCGTCAGTCGATGGAACTCAGTTAAATCAGTTCAATAATCCATGTTTAGTGTCTATTCAGATGGGATTAGGAATTAGCACCTAATGAACCCAAGGATCGGAAATCACCTGTTATATGAGGGTGTGATTCTTAGAAGGAATCCTTGCATTCCAGAACTATGTAGCCAGTATAGGTTAAGACATCACAGCCTGCTATATAAAGGTAGATAAGGTGGCTTAACCTGTTATGTGAGGGTTCCCACCGTTCTCACTAGAGTAACCTATTATATGATGGTTACTCACAGATTGTCCTTCCCAGTAACATAGTATTTACACTATTCCAATTAGGGTTACAGATTAAACGTCAACTCAGCCATAATGGAATATTAGGGGCATGTCGGTTAGATAACTACTTCCTACAGTTTCAGTTATAGAATTAGGACTGTTAGATACAGTTATTTAGTCTCAGTAATAGAACTCAGATAGTTCTACAAAATTCAGGACTGCCAAATACAGTCGACTCAGAATAGTACAAAATGCAGCTAGTTCTATCAGGAACTAAATTGTCAGATACAGTCACTCGATATTAGTTATTTTAGTTATACAATTATTAGTATCTCATGTTATCAGTACTTAGATTCAGTAATCATGTTATCATGAACTCAATTACAGTAATCTTCAGCTAGTGCTCCCTCCCCAAAACTAGATAGGAGCAGTGGGGTAAGACTTTTATGTCCAGATCTCAGAATAGTATGAGTGGAAAACCTAGTTATCCTCCATATGCTAAGTGCGGTAAGAATCATCTTAGTGAGTACTTGTTGGGTCAAAAAGGTTGTTATGGTTGTGGTATGTTGGGACATGAAATCAAAGAGAATTCACATGCTAAGTAGGGAAACAGGGATGCTTGTACCAATACTCATGCTACTAGAGTACCAGTCCCTCTAGGTTGCCCAGTTCCTCCTCAGGGCGCATCATCCAATATCGGTGGTGGTCAGCGCCCGAATTGATTTTAGTCTTTACCATCCTATTAGGAGCAAGACGATTCATCAGATGTTGTTACTAGTATTCTTCGCGTCTTTTATCTTAATGTTTATGTGTTGCTAGACCCTAGGTCAAATTTCTCTTATGTGACCCTATTAGCTATAATAAATTTTAAAATTGGTCCTGAAAAGATCCTAGAGCTCTTCTTAGTTTCTACCCAAATAGGTGTGTTAGTTGTTGCCAAATAGATATACAGAAAGTGACCTATCTTTGTCCTTCATAAAATCATGTTAGCAGATTTAATAGAGTTGATATGGTCAACTTTGACCTTATTCTTGGTATGGATTGGCTCCATTCCTGTTATGTATCCATAGATTGTCGCACCCGAGTAGTGAAGCTTCAGTTTCTAGATAAGCCAGTCTTTGAGTGGGAAGGTAATTTGATGTCTCCCAAGAGTCATTTCATATCCTACCTTAAATCCGGAAAATTGATCTTAAAAGGGTGTATCTGTCATCTAGTTTAGGTCAAGGACACTAAGTATGAGACCCCTATAGTTCAGTCAGTCAATGTACTCAATGAATTTCCTGATGTTTTTCCCGAAGATTTGCCATGGGTACCTCCCGATTGGAAAATAGAATTTAGTATTGACGTTCTTCCAGATACTCAGCCTATCTCTGTTCCTCCATTTCGTATGGCCCTATCCAAGATTAAAAAGTTAAAAGAGCAGCTTAAAGACCTCTTAGATAAAGGTTTCATAAGGCCCTGTGTATCTCTATGGGGCACTCCCATCTTATTTGTGCGAAAGAAAGATGGTTCTTTACGAATGTGCATTGGCTATCATCAGTTGAATAAAGTCACCGTCAAAAAAAATATCCTCTTCCTTGGATTGATGACTTATTCAACCAACTCCAAGGTGCAAGTTATTTCTCCAAGATAGACCTTAGATATGGCTATCATCAGTTTAGAGTAAGGGAATGTTATATCCTAAAGATAGCTTTCAGAACCCGTTATGGTTATTTTGAGTTTCTAGTCATGTCCTTTGAACTAAAAAATGCCCTCGTAGCCTTTATGGACTTGATTAATAGAGTATTTAAACAGTATTTGGACATGTTTTTCATAGTCTTTATAGATGATATTCTTGTCTATTCTCAGAGTAAGGATGATCATGCAGACCACCTTAGAATTGTGTTACAAACTCTTAGGGATCATCAGTTATTCTCCAAATTTAGCAAATGTAAATTTTGGCTAAATCAGTAGCTTTCCTCGGTCATATTATTTTTACTGATGTTATTAGAGTTGATCCCTAAAATACAGAAATAGTAAGAAATAGGCCTAGACCTATTTCTCTATTAGATATTAGAAGTTTCTTAGATTTAGCTGGCTATTATGGATGCTTTGTGGATTTTTTTTATTGCATCCCCTATGTCTAGATTGACTCAGAAGAAAGTTAAGTTTCAGTGCTCAGATTCCTGTGAGAAGAGTTTTCAGGAGTTGAAGACTCGCCTCACTTCAGCCCTAGTTTTAGCATTACCTGATGGTATAAATGGGTTCGTTGTATATTATGATGCTTCTAGAATTGGTCTTGGTTTTGTTTTGATGCGGAGAGGTAAGGTTATAGTCTATTCCTCTAGATGGTTTTAGCCTCATTAAAAGAACTACTCTACCCATGACCTTAATTTAGCTGTTGTAGTATTTGCTTTGAAAATTTTGAGGCACTATCTTTACGGATCACAAAATTTTACAATATGTATTTTATCAAAGGGATTTAAATATCTGTTAGAGGAGGTGGTTAGAATTGTTGAAGTATTATGATATGAGTGTATTGTATCATCCGAGAAAGGCCAATGTAGTAGCAGACGCCCTTAGTAGATTGTCTATGGACAATGTTGCTCATGTAGAGAATGATAAGAGAGAGTTAGTTCGGGAAGTTCACCGATTACACAGATTAGGTTTAAGGTTGGTTGATTTAGCTGAAGGAAATTTTGGGTTCAGAGTAGTTTAGAATCCTCTCTAGTTTCTAAAGTAAAGGAGAAACGGGATATGGATTCTAGTTTGGTCAAGTTGAAGGGTTTAGTTAAAGACCAAAAGGTAAAAGTTTTCTCCCAAGGGGGAGATGGTGTGTTAAGATACCAGTGTAGGTTGTGTGTACCATGTATAGATGATTTGAGGTAGCGGATCATGGCAAAAGAGCATGGTGCGCATTACTTCATTCATCCAGGAGCCACCAAGATGTACCGCGATCTGGGAGAAGTTTATTGGTAGAGTGGTATGAATAAAGATATAGCAGAATTTGTAGCTAAGTGTCCGACTTATCAACAGGTTAAGGTTGAGCACAAAAAACCTAGTGGCACCTTACAGGAGTTTGGTATTCCCAGTTGGAAGTGGGAAGAGGTGAATATGGACTTTGTAACTGGATTACCCCATCTGCGTCGTCAGCATGAATTGATATGGGTTATAGTAGATAGATTAACTAAGTCATCTAATTTCTCGCCAGTTCACATATCCTACATAGCTGAAGATTATGCTAAGCTGTATATCAGAGAGTTGGTTACATTGCATGGAGTTTCCTTATCCATTATCTTAGATAGGGGTACTCAGTCTACCTATCAGTTTTGGAAAGCCTTTTAGAAGGTTCTTGGTACCCAAGTTCATCTTAGTTTATCTTTTCATCCACAGACAGATGGTCACTCAGAGAGGACCATTCAGACTTTAGTAGATATGTTGAGGGCATGTGTTCTTGATTTCAAAGGCAGTTGGGATTACCACTTTTTGTTGATCGAGTTTTCCTAGAATAACAATTACTATTATAGTATTCAGATGACCCCGTTTGAAGATCTTTATAGTAGGAGATGTATACCACCTGTTGGTTGGTTTAAAGTAGGTGAGGCCATTTTGATTGGACCAGATATTGTGTTTGAAGCCATGTAGAAAATTCAGTTGATTCGAGAGAGATTGAAAGTAGCTCAGAGTCATCAAAAATCTTATGCAAATGTAAGAAGAAGAGATCTTGAGTTTAAAGTAGATGATCTTAGGTATTTGAAGGTTTCACACATGAAGGGGGTGAAGAGATTTAGCAAAAAGGGGAAGCTTAGTCCCCGATATGTAGGCCCTTACTGTATTTTGAGTCATGTTGGGAAGGTAGCGTATGAGCTTGAGTTACCCATAGTCTTGTCATCAGTTCACCCAATGTTACATGTGTCCTTATTAAAGAAGTGCATGGACGATTCAGCTATTGTAGTCCCTCCAGAAAGCACAGATACTTAGAATAGTCTTTCATATGAAGAACTTCCAGTAGAAATTCTTGATTTTTAGATCCGTAGACTAAGGAACAAAGTAGTTTCCTTGGTCAAAGTTTTGTGGCGAAATCAGACTGTTAAGGGTGCTACTTGGGAAGTAGAAGCAGACATGCAAACCAAGTATCCTAATCTCTTTTACACAAACTCAGATTCAGCCGAAGGTAACAGTCTTCCTTATTTTAGTTCTTTTCCAGTCTCAAATTCAGACATGTAATTATCTTTATGTAAATTCATGCATTCGCAGATTAGTTCAGTCGCTCAGTATATTTTAGATTCAGTCATACAACTTGTTTCAGTTGTGCATGCCAGCATATAGCCTCAGTCCCACAGTATCTTCGGTTTAACTAGTTTCATTCGAGGTCGAAAGTTTCCAAGGGGGACATAATGTAATACCCAATACTTTTCCTAGATCAGTTTAGCTCCTAGAATTTCATTGGTTAGCTTCAAAAATGAATAACTCTTGATACATGTAGAATTTTCAACCTATAGACCCACCAATGTGAAGATAATTGGCTCACCTTTCCAATGATACCAATTTCACCTCAATCTAATACTCGGTTAAGAAGTTATGGCAATTTTAGTGAAAGTAGTAGATCACCGCGATAAGCATCGCATTACGGTGAAGGACAGATTTGTGATTGTCTGATTTCCAGTGGAGCACCGCAATTAGTCCACGTCGTAGTGAAGCTCCAGTTCCCATTCGTCCCATTTTAGTAGCTCAACATGATTAGCCCGTATTACCTACAAAATTCCCAATTCGACAAATACCGTGTCACAGTGGAGTGCAAAATTACACTTGTCCTTTTCCAGTGACGCAACATGATTTCACCGCATCGAGCCAGATGACAAAATGGCAATTGTCCTTTTTCCAGTAAGTCACCACGATAGTGGTGCCGCATGGTGGGTGGCAAAATTGAGATTTCTAGTTCTGAATAAAATTTTAAAAGGGCAATTTAGTCTTTTCCCAAGTCCCTAAATCGTGTAAAATACAAAATTTATCATATTCTAACCAGTATATGCATATTTTCATCAAAATTGCTTTCCAAGGAAACCCTAGAACTCAAATCTTTATCTCCAAGAAATCCAAATTCCACCTTTCTTTTTCCAAGATAGCTCAAAATTAAATATTCCCAATCCAAAACTTCAATAATCTATCTTCTAGAGCACAAGTAGGAACTCAAAGTTCAAGTTTCTTCATCGAAACATCAATTAAGGTATGTGGAGTTTTCAACAAGGATAATCCTTTCATCCTTGTTCCCAAAATAAGTTTTTGAATATAATTTTACATGAGTTTTCAATTAGGGCTCACACCCAATATTGTTTTTGCAAAATTTTGAGATTTTAAGGGATTTAGATATTGAATTACATGTCTACTTTCATATTTTCATACGTATTGCAGTAATTTCCAGATTTGGAATTGAATTATCAATATTTTCATTATAAAGCATGGACTTTATGATGATTTGACATGAATTTGATGCATGGGTTATCAAGCCTTAGTTTGAATGTTGATATTTCAAGAATGACTATGCTTTAAGCATCCTATGATTAGTTATTTTCAGATTTTGATAAAGATTTGATATTTTGACCTTAGCTTTGATATGGAATCCACTTTACAGTTTTAGTTACAAAATAGATTAACAGATACACAATTGGTTTTCATTATAAACCATTTATACTAGTTTTAAAGTGGATTTCCAATAAAATGAGCATACAAATTAAAGGGAGTAGTATTTGGTACCGAGTTAGGTATGTTTACATGCCCCAGAACTATGAGACAATATAGGTACAGAATATCAGATTATTCTCATTTCTATAGGGATGACAGTTGCAGATGTGATCACTTAGATTAGGTTATACTCCTTGGCAAGAGTATGACACCTCTCCCCAATGTGAGGTTTTCCCATAAGGGAACTAGACGTTGGACATTATGATAGCTCACATAGTCTATGTCATTTAGAAGAACCTCCCTAACAGTATAGCCTTTCAGAATAGTGTTTTTAAAGTATTTCCCTATAGCTTACAAAAAAGAGTAAAGAATAATAGAAAAAATTTTAGAAACTAAGTGTAAAGGCTAACAAATTTTATTCAGATATTGCTTTATATGAGGCATTAGTTATAGATGTCAACTTTCAAATTTTAGATGTAAAAGTGAGTCCTTTCTACACTTAGACAACATGATTTAAAGATAGAATACAAATACATTTTTAAGAAACTAAATGTTATGACTCACTAGATCTATCCAACATGTTTTTATATTTATGATTATGATTTTCAGTTTTCAGATATTCCAGCTTATGTGAGTCATCTACATTTAGCATGTATTTTCTACAAATTTATAATAATATTGAGATACTAATTTACTTGTGCATTTACCCCCATATACTCAGTACAATCCAGAAGTACTGATCCACATATATGTCTATGTTCTACATTATCTCATAATGTAGGTTCAGGTGCTCAACTTCTGCAGCGTGAGTGATTTGGAGCATCTCCATCTACATTTCGATAGTTGGTGAGTCCTCATAGTTTGTTGACCCAATCCTTCAGTTTTTCAACTTATTAGTATAGATGATTCAGTATTTTCAGACAGTTTGAGTCAGCTGGGGGTTTATCCCAGTGACTCTCTTGTTATTAGTAGTAGAGGCTTGTCAGACTGCTAGATATGATTCAGATTTTCAGTATTGATTGATCAGACTCTTGAATTTAGTATTTGTAGACATTATATTCAGACACATTCAGCTTAGCTCATACAGAATTCCATATTTTACCTTTATTATATATCTATACTTCCCTATTATGAGTTTTAGATTTAGTAGAGTCTTACAAGTTTAGCTTAAGACTACTTGTAGTCTTGAGCACTGTGTGACATCTCGGGACCTATTTTTAGGGTGTTACACCTTCATTGCTCAACCATCTCAATAGGACAATGACTTACTTCAATTTATCATGAAATACAATTTGTGGCCATTAAGTCCCACACAACTGTTCACATTTTGTTAACCACAATATATCACATTTTCACCACACTTGGTTCCACACATAATTTAAGTTCATTTTTATGTCTAGGGCTTTACCATCTCAATATCCATCAACCAATAAGGTTATAAAATTCATAATACATGGCTCCTAATATATTTGCAATATCATTTATCAATCATTCATACTCATTTGAGCCATTTCCCTAGCTCAATACATTGTCAACAGATAACTAGTCATTTCACTTAGACATTTTCACAAATACCTTATGTGCATGCCATTACCTAGGCTATATTCAAAAAACAACCATCAATATTAGGGTTTATCAAGACTCATTGGTTATACTACTAACAACAAGCACTCATGTGTGCAAAATATGAACAATAACATGTATAAACACAAGTCTAAGCAATAGTTCATATTATTCATCATTAAGCAACAAAACCCTTTTCATTTGATTTCAAAACCACCATGTACACTTACTAATACAAGTGTAAAATACATGGTTTTAGAGTTATTTAGAGAGGGGAATAGATTTATGTCTTAAATAACTTGGATCATCAAGAATGTTGACTCCCTCTTGCCACTAGATGATCACCCTCCAAACCCTAGCCTCCAATCTTATTTCAAGAAGCCTTTAGAGAGTTTAGGAGTGTTTGAGTCTAGTAGAATGAAGACTTAGGAGGCTAAAATACCTTATATAATAAGAGCGGATATGGTTTTAGACAAAGGACATAACCAAAAGGTCCATAGTTAAAGATGAAAAGTGAGTTTGTGTTGGGGTACAACTCCCTCATACGATTCCCTTAGTGATCATACCCTAGGGTATGAGTGGTACCCTAACTCATACCCTAGGCTTATCCTAGGTAACAGACACTGTCAAAGGTATTATAACACACCCATAAGTCGTATCCAAAGGGTATGACTCACCCCCTAGTCGTAAGCTTCAATCGTATGCAAGACAGTTTACCTCAAGCTTAAGTCTCACTCTATATGATTTCCCTAGATATGACATATATACATAGGGTATGATTGAGGAGGGGTATCTCATACCTAGGACAATTATTAACCCTCACTATACTACCTAGGATATGAGAGGAGGGCAAGGTGAGTATGAGTCATGACTAAGGGTATGACTCAAGACTCTAGTCATACCCAACCTAAAGATACCAAAATGAAGTTGTTTTTTAATTGTACAAAGTCTAGGTTTTTCAAGCTTAGATGGTAATTTCAGAAGCTTCTTTTCAGATTATTGCAGAGCATGCTAAGATGATTGAGTCGATTACTCAGGCTACTTAGGGAGGGACTAAAAAGGTGCACCAATAGGGTGAATTTAGTGGATATGCATCCTAAGGTAGGGATTTCATTAGTAGAGGTTCTTGTGGGTATCATGGTAGGCCTATTTAGGCAGCTTTATAGAGATTGGGTAATGGGTCTTTAGTTTTTATGGCCCAAGGTAGCCAGGTATTCGGTCATGTAGGTGGAGGTTTCTGTTTAGTTAATTGAGATAAAGAGGTCATCCTAGCTCTTCTAGGACCCCACGACTTAAGTAAGGAAATAGAGGGTGTAATGTATGTCATAAGGTTGGTCATTTGGTGAAGTATTGTCCCTCAACGTGTGTTTGATTCTTCATAGCAGGGTTCTTAACTTCAAATTTGTCCTACTCCTATTTCTACAGTCAAAGGTGGTTCAAAGAGTGGTGGAGGTATTCCTAGAGTTGCTCGAGGTATATTTAAGAAAGCTCATGGTGGTGGATGCATGGCCGCTCTACAAGAGCAACTATAGCTAGTGTTATCCTATACCTAAGAGACCTAAGGCAAAGCCTATAATGTAGTTACTATAGGTATTATTCCATTTTGATACCGATCAATTTCTATGTTATTTAACATTGGATATACATTCTGTATGTGTCTACTTATTTTTATAGTTGTTTTGATGCTATATATGAGCCACTTTCTATTTCTCTTCATATTTCTACCCTTATAAAAGAATCTTTAGTGGTGGATCGGGCATCCCGATCTTGTGTTGTTACCTTTATAGGGTGTGAGACCTAGATCGACCTAAATATCCTATATATGGTTGATTTTGATGTTATTTTGGACATGGATTAGTTAGCTCCTTATCATGCTATTTTGGGACTATTATGCCAAGAATGTGGCTCAAACTACTCTAGACATGCCAAGGTTTGCTTGGAAAGGTACTCTAAATTTGGGGCCTGAAGTGAGTTATATCTTTTCTATGTAATCATCTCATGTTAAAAAGGGATGTTAATCTTTTGTGGCGTTCATTAGTGATAATAGTATTGTTTCACCTCCTTCTTTGGATTCAGTTTGAGTTGTCAGGGAATTTCATGTCATGTTTCTCATAGATTTTCCTTGTACGCCTTTGAATTATGATATGGTTTTTCATATTGATGTTAAGCTTTGTGCAAATCCTATATCCATTCCTCCTTAAAGTATGAACACGGGTGAGTTAAAGGAATAGAAGAAGCAATTGTAAGATTTGTTGAGTAAGGGTTTCATTAGACCTAGTGTGTCCTTTCGGTGTACTCTTGTCTTATGTGTGAAGAAGAAGGATCATTTGAGCATATGTGCATCAACTATCAAAAAATGTACAAGGCGACTGACAGCATCCAAGCACACACAAAAGTATACGTTGTCTACCAAGTAATATAGTGGCCTTTAAGAAAGCCGAATATTGATCCCACAGGGACTTGTTCTAAGCAACTACTCCATTCTAGTTCAACAATTGAGATAAAGTAACCAGGAGAGTTTTAGAGTTATAAACTAAAAGTAAAGGAACTAATGCAGAAAAGTAATGACTTTGGATAATCAATGGATAGAGACCTAGGGCTAAGGCTTACGAACAATTATACTTCGCCATTGATCTTTATTCATTAGATTGCTTATCTTAGTTATTGATTCGTAGGGTTTATCGCGTGATCATGGTCTCCCAACCTCTGATCGTCTACCTAACTTTGATATTACAACTACATTGTTGAGTGGGGAGGTAATAATCCAATTAAGAGTGTAAGGTTATCATCCTACATATGAACCAAAAAAGGCTTCTAGGTATATCCCTATCCTAGATGGTAATTCAAATTCCTTATTTTATAAAGGAATAAGAACCTTGCTCTATCTACCCTATATTCTATCTTTTTATTCCCTCTCCCGAGATCACAAGGTCGCCAATGAATATGTTATAAGGACCATGAATCCTTCAAATAGTTATAACAATGGGAAATAAACAGCTATTATGATAAGCAATTCAATAAACTTAACTCAAAATGAAAGTAGTCATGATCTTAGCCTTAACCCTGGAAAGGGGCATTTAGTTGCTAATCGACATAAACGTGATCCAAAAACTTGAATACATAATAAAAACAATTAATAAGCTAAATTTTAAGAATAAAAACCCTAAAAACGAAGTTCAGCAGCCTCCTCTCGTACAAGAATAATCCAAAAGTGATTTTCAAAACGTGACAAATCCTATTTATAGTAGAACGCAATTTGTTGTCGGTGGGAACAATGATGCACCGCGTTGGTTATCACATTTAGGAAGTGGCGTGTAGTACCTAATTCACATTGGTTAACTATTTTGGGTACCTTAATAATCTTTTTGTCTATGAAACGAGTCCATTGGCCAATTCCAAAGTTCTCCATGCACCCTGGACATTCTAGGTATCCAAATTGCATCAAGTTGTGTATTGTGCTTTCGTTGATCCATTCCAAGACTTTTTGAGTTGTTTCCACTTGATTTTAAGCTTTTATATCCTTAATATATAATCATAATCAATTCAAAATAATCCTATAACATTAAACACAACAATTTAGAGCTCAAAACAACACAACATCCAAGATGGTGAACAAGAAACTCGAGCTAAGACTAGGCTTCATTCACTTTAATCTTTTAACTTATTGTTTTGACCCTTGGCTTGATCCAATTGAACTTTGCACATTATATACAAGTTTTTACATATATAAATACACTATTAAACCATTTGTAACTCATTTAAAACATTATAATCTATCGAGATAGACTAGACAAGCACCTAGCTCAAGCTAGTAACACTAGTTTCCTCTATTGAACTCTAAGTAACCTATTTGAGTACAAACTTATTTGGAATACACATTGAACATTGTAAACACACACTTGAACACTTAGATTCTTATTTATATCATAATTAACACATTAATTACACAAACAATCCTCAAAACAAGGCTAAATGAGATAAGATAACAATCTCAAAGTGTATAAAACCACCTCAGTTCACCACCCCAAACTTAAACCCTTGTTCGTCCTCGAACAACTCTTTACTCTAAGCATCATAAGATGAGGTGAATATACACTTATAATACTACAAATCCACTCAATATAGTACTACAATGACTACACTAACTGCAAGTTTCTATACTAAGCATGTTATACACAATTGAAAGCTTAAGAACACTACTTCGAAACATCCTAGCCTCAAGAATTGACTCAATAAGTGGAAAACTCATGCACATTGCTCAATATAAGAAATCATAAAATTAACCCAACATTCACTAAACTTGTGACCCTCACAACAAGAGATTTACCCAAAATCACTCACAATAATGAAATTTATAACAAAATGGGTAGAAGGATCGAATTTTGCTCACTCTCACAAAAGAATTCACAAGTTACAAATGATGAACCATATGCTTGACCTTAGTGTAGTGCTCCACTAATATCATAATGATGAAGCTTAGGATAAATAGGTTTTTAAAGGTTGTAATGTAGGCGGCCGGGTGGGTAGGAACTATTTTGGCCAATAATAGTGACTATCTTTCCTAAGCACTTTAATATATCACCTTATACACTTGAGACTAATCTCTAACAGCCAATTCACACCTTTACTACTTTATCACATCTTTTCTTTTTACCCATCTCATTAATCTCATCCACATACAATATGGTGGGAGGTTCTATTTAATCATGATTGAATTTTTAGCACAATTTTTCTTTTTCACTCCCTACCACAACATATCAATTTTTACACTAATAACTATTACTTTGGTGCTTTAATTTCACCTTTTCTCCTCTTATATTTCAAACTCCTTAGCCAATAAATTTCACACTAAGGGATTAGGAGCTTTTGATCAAATTAAAGTCTATCAAAGAAGGGATTAGGCTACATATGAGGCTTCCAAACAACAAGCTAAAGGCTCAACGGGGCTGACTAATATTATGCACAATGGTAGGTACATAGAGGTATGAAACAAGGCTGTCAAAGAAATGCCTAAATCATCTCCTAAACACACACTGGGCAAGTTCTGGCATTAATTGCAATAAAGAATATACCAAAACCTTACACACACATGTCATATGCTTGACTCACTTGAACTTTGTCAATCACAAACATATTGTTCCATATTTAATTACATACTCAAATCATTTGGAACTCATTTAACACACTAGAATCCATCAAAACCAACTAGACACACCTAGCTCAAGCTAGTAATACTAGTTTTCTCAATTAAACTCTAAATGACTCAATTAAGTACAAACTTGTTTGGAAAAAACATTGAACATTGTAATCTCATCCTTGGACACTTAAATGCTTATTTGTATCAATATCAACACGTTAAGTACTCAATTTACTCTCAAAAAAAGGCTAAACAAGCTAGAATAATGACACAGATTTGTATAAAACCACCTCAAATTAATCATCATAGACTCTCAACCAAACAATATCATGAACTCAAATGAATACACAAGTACAAGAGTCATAAACATGAGCCTAAGAGTCTCAAAAGTAGTCATTCACCCAATCACAAGCTTTTCACAACAAAAATACTTGCACCATAAAATCAAAAATAGCACCAACAAAAATATCATCTTTATTCTTAAAAAAAATTAAATTAACTCTAAAAATAAGAATTTCCCCACCCCACACTTGAAAATCTACTTTGTCCCTAAAGTGAACTTAAATGTTAGAGATAGAAATACTCTTTGAGGCCTCTAGTCCTGCTAGTAGCATCTTTATTCATCAAGAAATTTTGGGGATCCTACACTCAGTCTTTGCCATGCTCCTTAGCTCAGGTTTTTTGGTACTCAAACTTCCCATCAACCTATGACTCAACAAAAACTAAAAGTACATAAAGTAAAAAAATTTAAAACTAAAATGAAAACATACCTTAACTTGGGTTTCCTCTCAAGTAGCGCCTGATTTAGTGGTGCGGCATGACCCAACCAACTTTTTCCTCTACCTTGAGGAAATAAATTTCACCCCCAACTTTGCATACATATTATTTCCCCGCTCATATGGGGGTGGTACAAAGGTTAAGAAACTGAGGGATAGATTTTGCATGGTAAACCACTCAACCTTAAAGTGAGGTATGTTATATGTTGTTTTTCTTGTGCAAAATTAAGAATATAAGATTCTTGTTCCTAATCTTTACACTCTCCCACTATTTTAGATGATTCCACAGAAAATACATCATCTAAACATACTGTAGAAAAGTCCTTTGAATGAGGCCCAACAAATCCTACTTCAAAATTTACATAATCAATAACACACTCACTCTTATTTGCCTTTTCAATTTCAGTCTCAAGAGAAAGATGACAATAGAATGGCTAAAGTTCTTATGTTTTTCTCTGGATATGGTGGTGGTGGTATCTCCTTAACCTTTTCAGCAACTACATGTGTCGATTACTAAGACTTTCTTGAATTATCAATAATTTTGTCTGCAACTAGTTAAGGAGTCAACTCTACATCTACCTCCTTAGTTGACTCTTGAGCATTGCCCCCAAATATGACTAAATCAAGATTAAAACCACATATATCTACAGAATGATACATATTTCCACAAACCACACACCAACTTGTGGTCTACTGCACAGGTCACAAATAAGCAGGTCCCCTCCAAATGCTTGGATAAAAGTCTAGACAAAAAGCCTCATGGTGGGGTCCTCCACAAAAATGACAAGAATCATCATCCCTCAAAAATTATCTATCCCAAACTGACATCTCAAGAAGTGTGATAAAAAACAATAAAAGAAACTAAAAAAACTAAAACAAACTAAACTATGCAAATCTTAATATAGAAAAATTAAAATAAGATAGCTTCCTATTTACAAGTCTCCGACAACGGCGCCAAAAACTTGACAGCGCACACGCAAGTGTACGTGTTCTACCAAATAATATAGTGGCCTTCAAGAAAGTCAAATATAGATCCCATAGGGACTTGTTCAAAACAACTACTAAATTCTAGTTCAACAATTGAGATAAAGTAACTAAGAGAGTTTTAGAGTTATAAACTAAAAGTAAAGTAACTAATGCAGAAAAGTAATGACTTTGGATAATCAATGATAGAGACCCAGGGTAAAGGCTTACGAACAATCATACTAGGCCATTGAACTTCATTCGTTAGATTGCTTATCTTGGCTATTGATTCGTAAGGTTTATCATATGATCATGGTATCTTGACCTCTAATCATCTACCTATTTTGGATAGTACAACTACATCATTGAGCGGGAATATAATAATCCAATTAAGAGTGTAAAGTTATCATCCTACGTATGAACCAAACAAGGCTTCTAGGTATATCCTTATCCTAGATGGTAATTCAAATTCCTTATTTTATAAAGGAATAAGAACCTTATTCTATCCACCCCACATTCTATCTTTCTATTCTCTCTTCTAAGATCACAAGATTGATAATGAATATAATCTAAGGTCCATGAATCATTAAAATAGTTATAAAAAGGGTAAATAAACAACCCTAATAATAAGTAATTCAATAAACTTAATTCAAAATGAAAGCATTCATGATCTTGGCCTTCACTACTAAAAAAACTATGTTTAGAGATGAAATTTACTGACAGACCAATTTCCGTCACTATATAGCGACGGATTAGCAACAGAACAGTCAATTTGGCTGCATGCATAGAAATTCAATTTTTATGTATGCTATTAGCAATGAATCAGTGATAGAACTATGATTTCATTGCTAAATAATTGTGGTATGGTGACGGATTAGCAACAAATATTGGTCGTTATGTTAATTATTTCTTAGCAACAGATTTAGCAATTAAATATTCATTGGTACGCTTCATATTTTTAAAAAAATATATTTTATTTAGTGACCAACTTTTCCATCGTAAATATTCATTTTACTTTTTTAATTAATCATTAAGTGTAGAAAAGAGGGGGCTTCTAGGGTTTCAATTCATTTCATCCCCCCCCCCCTCCTTCTCTTTTTACTCTTTCTCTCTCAAGAACCATGTTTATAATTTGAAATCCTTTTTCCCGATTTAAACACCTTTTGCATAAATTGGAGGCATCTCTATATGTATTGAAGGTCAAGCTTACATTGATTTGCCGAATTGAAGCATTGAAGGTATTTTCTTCAACTGTACACTCTCTATCGAAATTGAAAGTTATGTTTTCTTTAATTTTTTAGTGGGTTTTAAATTATTGTTCACTCTCTATCCGAATTGAAGCCTATCATTTTCTCTGAGAAATAGTTTGGTTTTGGATGTTTGTTTGTGATTTTACTTTACAATCGGTGAATTTTGTGATTTTCCTTTACTTTACATGATTTTGGATGCATGAAACTGATTGGGTTTATGGTTTATGGAAGTATTTAGGTATAGGGTTTTTGGGGATAGGATAGTTGACTGTTTAGAGCTAGGGTTTAATTCTGCCTCAAATATCCATCTATTTTGTTTTCCAGGAAAGTAACTATTGTCGTGAAAGGTTTTTTAAAATTTTTTCAATATGGGATAGTGAAAATATTGAATAGCAATGATAACATAAATTATGTCATAAGAGCACTGTAATACCCTGGGAAATTTTTCGTTGAAATTTTGTATGTAAACGTGTTGGGTTCTATCTTCTAGAATGAACTATAAATTTTCCATGCGAAATGTCTTAGATTATGACCCACCTTTGTGTAGAGTATCAACTAATATTTCTAACGATATGTGGATCATCCAAAATGGACACTCGAGCGACGAGTTATGAACATTTCGATCGAACCATGAATAGTAGTGAACAGTAAAACGTGCAGGAAAAAGTACTGAGGCCTGGCATATTTTTTCTCCAACTTTAAATGATCATAACTCCTTGTACATAATGATCTGGGTGATCTACTATATATCAGTGGAAAGCTTTGCGAGTCCTCTTTCTAATGAAATTAGTTTCATCCAATTTGGATATTGGAGTAAAACGTTATGGTTGATCTACTTAAGACTATCAAAACAGTCCACCAAAGGACAGATTAGAGAATATTTTTAATTTTTAGGGGCATTTTAGTCATTCCTCCTCACCCAAAATCCATCCAAACCCTATATTAAATCCTATTAGAAGTATTATATGTTATATTTCATCAAATTCCCTCAAAAAAAAAACCCTAAGCTCCTACATCCAACTTCAAGAACCTCCAAAGTTCACCATTAATTCTACAAATTTATTCAAGATTCCAAGTTCCTAGTTCAAGAACTCCAAGAACCATCATTCAAAGGCATGATTAACATCTCAAAAATGAGTATCGATCTAACGTTCATCATTCAAGGTATGTGGGTTTTTTCAACAAGAACTCTCTTTCATTCTTGTATCCAAAAGTAATTTTCTTTATAAAGGCATGATTTTTATTTAATTTTTATGTATTTGAAGCATGAAGCCATATCTTATGATGATTATTATGAAATCTTGATGTTTATGATTTTGAAAGATGAATTTACATGTGTGGTGATATAAAGCATGAATCTTGAATGATATTTATCATGATTTTGATATTTGGGTCGTGAATCGCCATTAGAAATTGTATTTTTTTTTTGAGAAAATGTGTGTTATAAGCACGTTGATGTTGAATATTTAAGATATTTTGAATGATTTGACTTTGGTCTTAATGGAGTTATTTTGAACTCGAGTGTGAAAGAAATCTACAACGTGGTTGATTTTGATAGATGGGAAGCATGATGGCTCCCGATGTATATTTATATATTACTGAAATTGTTTTGTTGTGGATTGTCTTTGAAATGATCTGAGCTAAGTATGGGAGAAATCCTTAGCACCAAGTGGGAGGTATAAAGCGACCTTACTTTCTTAGAACTACGTGCCCCCGTAAGAGTAAGCCTGAGTCTAATTTATATAGTGATCACTAGTTTGTGTGGATTTTATATCGATAGTCCTACTCCGATGGCAAGGATAGGATGGCTCTCCCCAATGTGGGTTGTACGTTGGACTCCATATAGCTCACATGGTTTATGTCAGTTATAGGATCTCCCAGTGTGTATATGTGTTTCCTTGTGTCTATGGTGAATGGTGAAGTGATTTGAAAGTGGAATTGTGAAAGTTATTCTTTCAAAAGATTTAAATGATATTTACATTATGAGAATTGATATTCTTGATGAACTGAAGTGATTGACAAATTATATGATGACTCACATGTGTTATTGTACTTATTTTATCCTCTCATGATTATGATGATTTTCTTCAGGCTATGTGATTCTTTCATACATCCTGCATATTTCTTATAAATATTTATGATGATGATGTTTATACAACTGTATACACCACCATATACTCGGTTCCTTTCCATAGTATTGACCCACATCTTCGGATGTGGGCTGCATTTTCTCAGAATGTAGGTTCAGGTGCTCAGTTCCAGGTTCGACAGTGATTCTTCAGGCATACTGTTCTATATCCTCTGTTGTAGTGAGTCCTCATGTTCCGAGGACGTGATGTCTGATGTTGGTTTAACAGAATTATTTATATTTGATAACTGAGTATGAGTCAGTTGGGGCATGTCTCAATGGCTTGCTAGTTTTATTGATTTTCTTAGAGGCTTGTTAGACTAGTATAGATGTTGGGAGTTGACTAATAATTTATATTTTGTTATCTTTCTGAAATTCTTTTATTCTTGGATGATGATTACTTTGTTGATATTTGAGGGTTATTTATGAAAACCCCGTTGATTTGTGTTGAACTAAATGAAAATGGCTCATAGGGTTAGCTTGGGGCTACTCATAGCCTCAAGCACCGTGCGACACTCCGAGACCCATTTTCCAGGGCGTTACAAACTTGGTATCAAAGCCTAAGATTTTAAGGTGTCCTAGGGAGTCTGACAAGCCGCGTTAAGTAGAGTCTTGATCATCAGTGTGTAGCATGCCACATCTATGAGCAAGAGGCTACAAGATGTTTTAGGAAAAAGTGTGATTCTTTCTTTTAGAAGTCTATCATGCTTAAAGTGTCTCTCCCTGCTATTGATTCATGCTCTTCTCTTTTAGAAATATGCCTCCATATTAAGCGAAAAGAAATAATGATGGTCAGCAACCTCAACCCGCTGACCCATTGAATGAAAATATGTCTCATGCTGAATTTCGGGTAGCCTTTCAGGTGCTGGCCTAAGCTGTTACTGCAAATGTTCAGGCCAACTCGGACCCGACTCCACAGTAGTAGGGAGATGATTGAGCTGCTGCCAGGATCCATGACTTCATGTGGATGAATCCGCTGGAATTCTATGGGTCCAAGTCTGATGAGGATCTATGGTTGTTTTTAAAGAAGGTACGGAAGATTACTCAGGTAATGCATGTATCTGAGGAACATAGTGTGGAGTTGGTTGCGTATAGCTTAAAAGACCTTGTTTATGACTGGGTTGTCGCTTGGAGGAATGGTGTAGGTAAGGGAGCTGTACCTATAACTTGGCAAGAGTTCCAGGATGTATTCCTAGATAAGTTTTTCCCTTTGGAGATGAGGGAGGTGAAGGTGGAAGAGTTTATGAACCTGCGACAAGGCTATATGACTATTAGGGAGTATTGTCTAAAGTTCAATTAGTTGGCCAAGTATGCTCCTGACTTAGTGGCTGATAATCGGGCTAGTATGAGTACGTTTGTGACTAGAGTGTCTAGTTATGTGGTTAAGGAGTGTAGGTATGCTATGTTGAATAGTAAGATGAATCTTTCTAGGCTGATGACTCATGCCCAACAGATTGAGGCAGACAAGATAAAGGAGAGAGATAGAATAAGAGAGAATAAGAGTGCTAGGTCCGAGCAGCACAGATAGGTTTAGACTAGATCGCAGGGAGGGAGTCGCCCTCAGTATCAAGATTGTTCGTCTATGCCAGCATCGTCATCTGCTAGTGCTCCCGTGCCTAGAGGTAGACAGGAGCAAGGTAGCAGGTCATATGCATCCAGGTCCCAGTACAGTGCTGGCAGTAAGCCAAATCACCCCTTGTGTCCTAAGTGTGGTAGGGCTCATTCAGGTGAGTGTTGGGGTGAGAAGAGGGGTTGTTTCTGGTATGGTGACATGGGTCACAGAGTTAGAGATTGTCCACAGGATGGACAAGGGTGTCGTGACTATCGCCCTCAGACCCAAACTCAGACTGTTAGTGCTCCAGTTCCAGCGACTCGCCCAGCCCCAGCTCAAGGCGCCTCTTTTAGCAATGCTGGTGAGCAGCGCTAGAATAGATTCTATGCTTTACCATTCCACCAGGAATAGGAAGACTCTCCTGATGTTGTTATTGGTATGCTTCGTATATTTCAGTTTGATGTGTATGATTTGTTGGATCCTAGATCCAGTTTCTCATATGCTACACCTTTGATTGCTGTGAATTTTGAAATAAGACCTGAGATTATTCCTGAGCCTATCCTAGTTTCTACCCCAGTGGGTGATTCGATTGTTGCCCAGAAAGTGTATAAAAAGTGTCCTATTACCGTTCTTCACAGAGTCTTATTGGTTGATCTAATTGAGTTAGACATGGTAGAATTTGATATGATTCTGGGTATGGACTGGTTATATTCTTCTTATGCCTCTATTGATTGTTGGACCCGAGTGGTCAAGTTTTAATTTCTGGGTGCATTCGTGTTTAAGTGGTCTGGGAATTCTGTGTCACCCAAGAGTCATTGTATATCTTACCTCAAAGCCAAAAAGCTTATTTCCAAGGGGTGTATTTACCATTTGGTTAGAGTCAAAGACACTAAGTCTGAGACTCCAACTCTCCAGTCTGTTAACGTCGTCAATGAGTTTTCTGATGTCTTTCTGGATGATCCCCAGGGATACCTCCTGATAGAGTGATAGAGTTTAGGATTGATCTTCTTCCCGATACTCAGCCCATTTTTATTTCTCCTTACCGTATAGCCCCTGCAGAACTTAAGGAGTTGAAAGAGCAACTCAAAGATATACTAGATAAGGGTTTCAGAAGGCCCAGTGTTTTTAATTGGGGTGCTCCTATGTTGTTTGTGAGAAAGAAAGATGGCTCTTTGCGTATGTCCATTGATTACCGCCAACTGAATAAAGTCACCATCAAAAATAAGTATCCCCTTTCGAGAATAGATGCTTTGTTTGACCAATTGCAAGGTGCAAGTTATTTCTCAAAGATAGACCTTTGTTCCGTCTATCATCAACTCAAAGTTAGGGAGTGTGACATCCCGAAAAATGCTTTTCGAACTAGTTATGGCCATATTAAGTTTCTTGTTATGTTTTTCGGGTTAACTAATGCCCCAGCAGCTTTCATGGACCTCATGAATCAAGTGTTTAGATTATATCTGGATATGTTTGTCATAGTGTTCATCGATGATATACTGGTGTACTCCCGTAGTGAGGATGAACATCCTGATCATCTCCGAACTGTCTTGCAAACCCTTAGAGATCACAAGTTGTTTGCCAAGTTCAGTAAGTGTGAGTTTTGGATAAGGTCAGTTGCTTTTCTGGGTCATATAATTTCTTCCGAGGGTATTAGAGTTAATCCCCAAAAGACCAAAGCTATTAGAAATTGGCCTAGACCTATTTCTCCGACTGATATCTGAAGTTTCTTGGGTTTAGCTGGCTATTACCACCGTTTTGTTGAGGGTTTCTCCTCTATAGCATCTCCTATGACTCGGTTGACCCAAAAGAAAGTGAAGTTCTTGTGGTCCGAATCTTATGAGAAGAGTTTTCAGGAGTTGAAGACTCGACTCACTTCAGCCCCTATTTTGACTTTGTCTGATGGTGTTAATGGTTTTGTGGTGTACTATGATGCTTCGAGAGTTGAGTTGGGTTGCGTATTGATGCAGAAGGGTAAGGTGATAGTTTATGCTTCTAGATAGTTGAAACCCCATGAGAAAAATTAACCCACCCATGACCTTAAGTTGGTTGCTGTTATGTTTGCTTTGAAAATCTGGAGACACTATCTGTATGGTGTCCATGTTGATGTTTTCACTGATCATAAGAGTCTGCAGTATGTGTTTACCCAGAGAGAATTGAATCTTAGGCAGAGAAGATGGTTAGAATTGTTAAAAAACTATGATATGAGTGTGTTGTACCATCCGAGCAAGGCCAATATTATGGAGGATGCCCTAAGTAGAGTGTCCATGGGTAGTATTTCGCATGTGGTAGAAGGTAAGAAAGAGTTGGATCATGATGTACATTGTTTGGCTAGATTGGGGGTTAGGTTGTTTGACTCTGCTGAAGGTAGTATAGGGGTTCAGAGTAGTTCTGAATCCTCCTTGGTTTTGGAAGTAAAGAAAAGCAATACTTAGATGCTAGTTTGGTCAGACTGAAGGAGTCAGTCAAGGATCAAAAAATAGAGGTTTTCTCCCAAGGGGAAGATGGTGTGTTGAGATTGCAGGGTAGATTGTGGTTTCCGAATATTGATAATCTGAGACAGATAATTATGGTTGAAGCGCATGGGGTGCGATATTCTACTTATCCTAGTGCCACCAAGATGTACCAAGACTTGCGGGAAATCTATTGGTGGAGTGGCATGAAGAAAGATATAGCAGTATTTGTAGCTAAGTGTGCAACATGCCAACAGGTTTAGATTGAACACCGAAGACCTGGTGGTATAATGCAACAGTTTAGTATTCCCACCTGGAAGTCGGAAGAGATAAATATGGACTTCATGATTAGTTTACCTCCTTCCCAATGCCATCATGATTCCATTTGGGTTGTGGTTGATAGGTTGACTAAGTCTGCTCATTTCTTGCCTGTTCATACTTCATATACTGCTGAGGATTACGCTAGATTATATATCCGAGAGCTAGTCAGACTGCATGGAGTTCCCTTGTCTATTATTTCGGATATGGGTACTCAGTTCACTTCGCAATTTTGGAAAGCTTTTTAGAAGGGTCTTGGTACCCAAGTGCTTTTGAGTTCTTCTTTTAATCCGCAGAATGATGGTCAGGCTGAGTGGACCATCCAGACCTTAGAGGATATGTTGAGAGCTTGTCCACTTGACATTAAGGGAAGTTCGGATGATCACTTACCATTGATGGAGTTTGCTTACAATAACAGTTTCCACTCTAGTATTGGTATGGCTCCATTTGAAGCCTTATATGAAAGGAAGTATAGATCACCCATAGGTTGGTTCGAGGTGGGTGAAGCGGCTGTGAGTGGTCCTAATTCGGTATTTAGGGCTATGGAAAAATTTAAGTTGATTAGGGAAAGGTTGAAAACTACGCAGAGTCGTTAGAAGTCATATGTGGATATTAGAAAGAGAGACCTTGAGTTTGAAGTTGGTGACCTAGTGTATTTGAAAATTTAACCTGTGAGGGGGGTGAAGAGATTCAGAAAGAAGGGGAAGCTTAGTCCCCGTTATGTTGGTCCTTACAAAATTCTTAGTCGTGTTGGTAAGGTAGCTTATGAAGTCGAGTTGCCTTCCGAGTTATCCTTTATTCATCCAATATTCCATGTCTCCATGCTTAGAAAGCATATTAGCGATGTTGTGGTAGTGGATTCCTCTGTTCTCAGGTAGGAGTAAGACTGCTAATCATGAAAAAATACCTTCTATTCAAACTCCAGTGATTTAATAGGATGATACAAGTTCCATCCCTAGCAATATGCCAACCGATCAAACATTACTGTCTAATAGTATGTCGTCAGTTCAAATTGGAAGAAAGAATTGCCCCGGTCATTCTTAAGACATCTCTTGCTTCACCTAACCAAAGCAACCTAACAGGCCAGAATATGAATGCTCAAAGTAACACAGCAGTCAAGGGAACATCTAGTCATGGAAATGTATCTGGTTCAGGTGATTCTAGTTGTAGCAATGGACAAGACCTTATTTTTCTGAATTCTTCAGGGTTAGTAATTACTACTTATTTTTTATATATATTATTAAATGAAGTCTTCAATGTTTTTACGGTCTATTGATCATTATTAGTTGATAATCAATGCCATGGACTATTTTTCTATTCCTAATTTTTTTAAGTTATACTCATGTATATTTTCGTTAAGTGTATATCTATTGAGATTGGTGTGGTTGATCTATATTTTGTAGCTAAAGTAATTCTTTAGTAGAAGTACAAAAAGGAAAATGTTAAGAGATGTATACATAACATGTCAAAGTCATTCAATTTTGATTTACATGTGTTAGTCAAGATAAACAGCCCAAACAGCTTTTATGTTTACTATTTTTGTACACAAATGTTGTGTAGTGTTATTAGTGTTGGATTTGATGTTGTACAGGTTGGAACCTTCATAAAAATGCTCCAGTTCTATTACATTATCTTTCAAAAGTAAGTTGATCCCAATGGGATCAACTGGAAAGTTTTCTCAAAAGATGTCAAAGATAGTTATTTTGGAGAATTCAAGGTAAGTTTTTTTAAATAATAATCGATGGAAATTGTTTGAGTTTGAAGCTAACACTTAATTATATTACTTTAAACTATATTTTAGAAGAATTTTTATTGGGATACTTCCGTTAGTGAAGCTGTGGTGAAGCAACAATGGTTGAAGAAGGTTGCATTATGCTATAAGAATATCATTTCTAATATAAAAATACATAAAGCTACAGTTCAACCAGAATTTCTAAATAACCATGTGTGGTAAAAGTGGATGGAACTTTGGAAAAGTGATGACTATATTTAGAAGTCTGAGACAAATTCAAGAAATCATTGTAGTGGCCGTGAAGTAGCTTTTGAGACACACACAGGTGGCTCTATCACAGCTGGAGGGCACCGGAAGAAACTTGTAAGTATAAATTTCATGAACAGTTTTTCAAAATTGATATGCAGGTCATATAATTAAACTACCTAAGAATTGTGCTTTGATCATATAATTAGCTGGCACACTTTTCGAATTTATATTCATATCTGATTATTAAGATAATGGTGATGGTTATTATATATTCATCATATGGTTGCCAGTGATGATTGTAATAATATGATGAGTATTGATGATTGTTGATTATGTGTGGTTTACGTTGTTAGTCTGTGATGGGGATTATTTGGCTTTTTAGTGGTTATTGATATTGATGGTGGAGATTATTAATTTTGTTGATATTAGCCTATGGTTATGATAGCCAATGGTTGAGGTTGCCATATGGTTAACATAACTAGCTAGAGGTAGAGAACTTAGTTTACATGCTAACTTATTAGTCTGTGATATTGTGTTCTGCTACTAAATACCTAGAAATTGTTGATTAGTTTCCTATCATTTCCTTCCATTTTAGTAGCTATTGTTGTGTCTAAATTATGTAGCAAGTAGCTAGCCTAGCTGCTATTTTGTTTGGTTTGCTGCTATGTCCTTTTGGCTACTGCTATGTCTTTTTGGTTGCTACTATGCTACTTTTTTCTCTTTCTTTTGTTGTTGTATTGATGCTCTAGTCTGCTGCTATAATTAAACTTTGGAGGGTAGATGAACAAGTGACAAAAGAAGTCATGGCTGCAAATAAAGCTGCCACTGCTGCTAGAGTTACTGCTATCATAGCACTCTTTGATCTGCTTCCTATTATGAAAAAATACAAATTAATTCCTTCATTTCATAAAGTAATTATGTATGTTGGATATCATTAATGTATGTGATCCTATATATGTGATGTGTAGTGTGAAACTAATGAGTGAACTTAGTAGTGTGAAACTACTGAGTGAACTTAGTTGATTTTTTTGTTTCTGGAGAAGTTTTTAAGAAACTTAAGCACCTAGTAATCGTTGCATTAATTTATCTGATCACATAGGTAAGATTTTTCTTCTCTTGATAACATGTACAATACTTTTATATTTTGATAAATTACCAGTAATATTATCTTTGTTAGAGTATCCCACATTGACCAGGTCTGGTTAAGTGAATGTACGGTGTGTCTTTATTTAGAGTATCCCATATTGGTTAAGTGAATGTACAGTGTGACATTGTTTTTTTATTTTGATCAAAGAGTTGGCACTGCTTCTAGAGTTGCTGCTATAATTAAACTTGGGAGGGTAGATGAACAAGTGAAAAAAGCAGTCATTGCTGGAAATAGGGCCACCCCTGCTTGCAAATGCAATTGGTGGTTGAGTGTAACTTCTTTCAAGTTTTTTACTTAAACACAATTGTAACTTGTATATAATGAATGAATGTCCTTCACCGTATGTATATCAATGAGAATCAACATTTTTCTACCTTGTCGCCCTTTCTTAAAGAAAAGCTGGAAATTGTTGATTAGTTTATTGTCGTCTCTTTGCCATTTTAGTAGCTATGGTTGTGTCTAAATTTCTCTGCTATTTTGTTTGGTTTGTTGCGATGTCCTTTTGGCTACTGCTATGCTACTTTTTTCTCTTTCTTTTGATGTTATATGTCAAGCAACTACTATATTTCTTGTAAGCAGCTGGCCTTCCTGCTGTAATTTCTAATGCTATATTTCTTGCAAGCAGCTGGCCTTACTGCTATATTTTCTTTGTTTTGTTACTATGCCAAGAAGTTTTATGACTCTATATTCTTTTGGTTTACTGCTATGTACGTCGGCCTAATTCTAAATACCTGGAAATTTTGTGTAGGCTCTTAAATTAGGTCGAGATCCAACTCCAAGTGAGTTGCATTTGTATGTCCATACACATAATCAAGATGGAAAATCTTTTGTTGGTGAGGGTTCCTGACTTCTACATATAAGTCCATAATCTACATCTAATGATATGATACTCTTCTCTTATTTTTCTTTTTTATTGACATGAACTTGAGTCTATTTTAATTACTCTACTTATTACAGGAAAAGTATGAAGAAATTGTATGGGAAAAATTACCGTGTGGATCTGAAATTGATCAATTGGAATCATATTATGAACCTGTGGGAGGAGCAAAGCAGAAAATATTATTTGGTCATGGGTCTGGAGCTGAAAGTTACTTTGGAAAAAAACTTTATGCCTGTAATGCCTCCACAACATCAGTACCACCTTTGGTTTCTTTACCGACAACAAATTTGGAGAAATTTGTAAAGCAATTGATTCCGGCACTTACTACTCATTTTCTTTGAATAGTTATTGAGCATGTTGGTGGTATTAGGGTACAAGAAAGGGTCATGCTTGATCCTCCACCTACTAATGATAATGATGACGATGTTGATTCCTAGCTTCATCGTATTCGTAGTCTTTGATTGATTCTGTGGAAGTACAAAACATTTATGTAGTAACAAATACTAATTTTGATGGATGTTGGTTTGACATTAGTTTATTTTTGACAAAGTACTTGAAATTGTGGGTGTTTGGACACAATTATTGTGCATTTTGCTATCTATATGAATGTTGGTTATTTTAATCATTCTATAATTTACGTGTTTCAATTATTATCTTACAAAATTATTAGCGTTAAAAAATTTGTAATTAACATTTTTCGGTGCTACTGAAAAACTTTAGGGACGTATAAATTTAGTTGTTAAAGACGGCTGCTATTAGCGACAAAATTAGTGACTACCTTTTGTCGTTGCTACTAAAAAACTTTAGCGATGGATAAATTTGGTCGCTAAAGACGGCTACTCAGTCAAACAAACTATGTTGCAACAGATCAGCAACAAAATATTCAGTTGTAAATTTAGCCACAACAAAAATAAATTATGGGAATAGCAACAAAATAGCAACGGATATTCCGTCGGTAACACCAAGAACTAAAATATTTCATCGCTAAGAGGTCACAAATTTTGCGACGAAAATCAATTTTTCGATGCTATGAGGCTAGCAACTAGAAACATAGTAACATAATTTTATCCGTTGCTATTTCATCACTATTTATCTTTATCGACAGATTTTCATATGATAGCGACAAATAGTGTGTGTCGCTAAATGCTATTTTTTTTGTAGTACTTAACCCCAAAAAGGGGGCGCTTAGTCGCTAATCGACATAATCATGATCCAAAAACTTTAATACATAATCAAAGCAATTAAAAAACTAAAGTTTAAAAACAAAAAAAACTAAAAACAAAGTTCAGCAGCCTCCTCTCATCCAAGAATAATCCAGAAGTGATTTGCAAAACATGGCAAATCCTATTTATAGTAATAGGCAATTTGCTGTCAGTGGGAACAGTGATGCACCGCATTGGTTATTGTATTGAAGCAGTTATGTTTCATGCCTAATTCGCATTGGTTCACTATTTTGGGTTCCTTCTAAATCTTTTGGTGTATGGTATGCACCCATTGGCCAATATCAAGGTCCTCCACACGCCCTGGACATTCCAGGAATCCAAATTGCATCAAGTTGTGTATTATTCTTTTGTTGATCCATTCCAAACCTTCTTGAGTTGTTTTCACTTAATTTGAAGCTTTTATATCCTTTATATATAATCATAATCCATTCAACAAGAATTATATAACATTAAACACAATAATTTAAAGCTCAAAACAACACAACATCCAAGATGGTGAACTAGAAACTCCAGCTAAGACTACGCTTTATTCACTTTAATCTTTAACTTATTATTTTGACCCTTGGCTTGATCCAATTGAACTTTTTACATTATATACAAGTTTTTACATATATAAATACACTATTAAACCATTTGGAACTAATAACATTAGAATCCATTGAGATAGACTAGACAAGCACCTAGCTCAAGCTAGTAACACTAGTTTCCTCGATTGAACTCTAAGTAACCTATTTGAGTACAAATTTGTTTGGAATACACATTGAACATTGTAAACACACACTTGAACACTTATAAACTTATTTATATCATAATCAACACATTAAGTACACAAATCATACTCAAAACAAGGTTAAATAAGTATATAAAACCACCTCAGATCAATGACCATCAAGAATAAGTATTATTTGCTTCACTTTGATGATTTATTTGACCAGATTTAGGGTGATTCAATATTTTCAAAGATTGACTTGATATTGGGATATCATCAGCTAAGGATTAGATCTTCAACTGCTTCTAAGATGACTTTTCAACTCAATATAATCATCATGAGTTTTTGGTCATGTCCTTTGGATTGATGAATGCCCTTTAATGTTTATGGATTTGATGAACTGGTACTCAATCATATGTTAACTCTATTATGATTTTATTTATAGATGATATCTTGGTTTATTTCAAGAATGATGCTGATCATCTGACATACTTGAGGACTCTATTTACAGATTACGTGATTATAACTTATATGCTAAGTTCTCTAAGTGCAAATTTGGTTGGATTCTACTTCTTTATTTGTCACATAGTGACCAAGGACAGTATTACGGTTGATTTCGCTAATATAATAGTGATTAGTGATTGGGCTAGACCTACTTCTCCTACCAAAATTTAGATATCATGGGTTTAGTAGGTTATTATTAGTGTTTTATAAAATGTTTTTCTTCTATTGTTGTTTCTTTGACCAAGTTGGCTCGGAATAAGTTTTTATTTTAATGGTCTGATGCTTGTGAGGTGAGCTTTCTAAAGATTAAGAAGTTGACTTTATCACCGATCTTGACTTTACCCAAGGAAGGCATGGTATTTACCTTATTTTATCATACTCTCAAAGTTGGATTGGGTGTTGTGTTGATGTAGGAGGGTAAGATTATTACTTATGCTTCTCTTTATTGGAAGTCTCGTGATAAGAATTACCCTACCCATGACTTGGAGTTACAAGTAATCATATTTGTGTTGAAGTTATAGAGGCATTATTTGTATGGGGTCTATTATGATATTTTCTCGGATCATCATATCCTTAGTACTTATTCACTTAATGAGATCTTAATATAAGTTGCAGTATTGGCTTAAGTTGTTTAAGGACTATGATCTCACTATTCTTTATCATTTGAGCAAGAAAAATATGGTTGCAGGTGTCTTGAGCCAAAAGTTGACTAGTATGGGAGTCTATCTCATCTCTTGACTCAAGATCAACCTTTTGTCCTTGGAGGTTCAGCCTTTAACTCACCATTTAGTTAGGCTTGATATTTCTATATTGAGCTACGTGTTAGCCTTTATTGAGGCTAAATCTTCTTTGATGGAGCACATTTGATCTCATCAAATTGATGATGGTAGGTAAAGATTGATCTATGATAAGGTGTTGAGTGGTGATACTAAGGTGGAATCTCTTGATTTTAATGTTGTTTTGAGTATTAGTGGCTAAGTTTGTGTGCCGAGAATTGGTGGATTTAGATTAATCTTTGAGGAAACTCATTGTTCTAATTATTTTATTCACCTAGAAGTGGCTAAAAATATATCATAATCTAAAGAAGTATTATTGGTGGAGTGTTATGAAGAAGGATATTATGGAGTTGTTGGCTAATTTTTTGAATTTCCAACAAGTGAAGTATGATCATCACCGATTGGGGTGGTATGATGAAGAGGATGCCCATTCCTGATATAAGTAGGAGTGGATCACCACAATTTTCATAGCTGGTCTACAACCAACTTTGGGGAAGTTTGACTCTATTTGGGTGATTATGGATTGATGGACCAAATCATCATATTTCATTCTTGTGAGGGCGAGTAATAATGTAGAGAAGTTGGCGATGATATACATTAGGGAGATTGTTTGATAAGAGTGTGCTCCAATTTTTGTTGTATTCGATAGTGATATTCTGTTTACCTCAGGTTTTTGGAGTATTATTCAAAGCGAGCTGAGTACTCAACTTGATTTGACATAGCTTTTCACCCTAATATGGATGGTTATCTAAGATGGCTATTTAGGTGCTAGAGGATATGCTACAAGCATGCATTGTGGATCGTAACACCCCAAATTTTGGGTCCATGAGAATTTTTAAGGTTTGCACTTATTTCCTAAACTATGACACTCCCTATAAGTCATTAGGTGTTATTATGGGTCACGGGACCCTAATCATAGCTAGATCAGTGTGTTTAGTCAAGTTCCTATTCAGATCATGATTGGCACTCAATGAGTCCTTAAGACTCATTACAAGTCATATAGTGGTTTTTGTAGCCTAACAAGTATGGTACGTAAATATTTCTACTTAGACAATGACTAGACCATATGAGTCATAAGGTCTGAATACAAGTTTTAGGGGATGACTCGTAGTTAGACTAGTGTACATGCCCCATGATACTTTCTAGACTATGAGTATAAGGGATGACTCATAGCTAGTCATTACAAGTCGGCATGTGACCCTTAGCGACTGGGCAACCAATTTTCTGTCTTTTAATTAGTGCACTTTGGATATTTCCCATTTTCTCCAATAATAACCCACGACTTAAAATCCCTTTATCTTATCATTATCACTCCAAACCAAATCAAAATAACTTCATAAACTCTATAAAATTCAGTCAAGCAAAAACACTTAAGGTTTCTTAAGGTTGGAAAATAGAGATTCCAAGGGTGATTCCTTCTTCAAATTTCTTAGTGATTATGGCATGTGACCCCACCCTTGAACTTATTTTTCTTAAAGCGTGTGTATTAATTGATTATTGATATGAAATTGAATGTGGGTTTTGATATGGGTTGAGGATTTTTGCATGATGATTCTTAAACTATTTTCCCATGATGTATTATGGTTTTCTCATTCTTTATTAATGGTTTAAACTTGTAAGGTGATTGAGCATGGTGAATAAACTAAGGGGTCAAGGATTTCCCCAAATTTGATGATTTTTCCATGACATATGGTTTAGGAAATTGTGTTCCCTTAACCTATTTGTGAAATTGATATCGAATCATGGTTTTACCACATGGTTGACTTGCTTACTTACACTAATGCATTGACATAAAAAGGTTAATAAACCATTGATTAATTTTATTGAAACTTGGGGTTTGTGGATTTCCCATATGAATGAATAATTAAACCAAGAGGGTTTATAAATTTCCCCATATGAATGGTTAATTGATATGGCATGATAATGTTAGCTCACAGTGGAAGTTGGTATGATAATACCAATAGGGTGCCTTAAATGAATGGATCGGTTCAATCAATAAGAATATGTGATAATATTTTAATTGGGTTTTAACAAGGGTTGTATAGCTGACTTTGAAAGTAGAGGTCCCAAGGGACCAATACTAGAAACTGTATTTGCTGAGGTGAGGGACTAAATGACCGAGTGGTTTGAGTCCCCATTATTATATAATTGGGAGGTTCGAGCCCCCCATGTCAAATTATAAGGTGCTTAAGTTACCTTTGATATATGTCAAGAGGTTTGAGTCCCCCATAGGGCATATGTATATATGATTATTCTCTTATTCATGTGACTACACATACTGGGCCCTTTCATTTGGGGAAGTGCTACACTCCAATAGCCCATGTGTGCCTTATTATGACAGTTATGCTACATAATCCAGTCTAAGGTTTTGGATTGCATGCTAACCTTTTGTGAATTTGGATTTTTGATTGATTTTGTATTGTAGGTCAAGGGATTACTTTATCCTTTATCCCTGACTACATGCTGGTGCTCAACCCATTAACCATCTTTGAATGTTTATCACCACGTGATGTAGGTCACGAAGACACTTCTTCTTTTCCTACGTAGTGATTAAGTGATTCTCAAATTGATCGAGAGTTAACTTAAAATGGTAAGCTTCCATACTTTGGAGGACCCTCATTTCATGTTTTGGTTTCCTTATGTCATGGACTTTATTTTGAATGTATTTTTAGCTATTCTTGGGGGCATGTCCCTACAAGATTGGTTTTGGTTATTAGAAGGCTTTGTGGATATTACTGTGGATTAGGTATTGGTCATTGACATATCTTATATTCCTTTGAGCTTATTTTTAACTATCTCATTATATTTTCAGAATCTATCAAGTACTAGGATATTATATTTTCTTTGACTAGGTAAAGGGGGTAGTCTTCGATCTACGGTGGACTTGAGATGTCCGTCACGACCAAGCCTTGGTTTGGATCATGATAAAGTTGGTATTAAATCCTAGGTTCATGGTCAATTGGGTGTCTACAAACCCGTGTAAAGTATAGTCACTTTTATGTATGTGTAGCGCACCACACTTATAAGAGAGAGGCTATGAGGCATTTAGGAATGTTTCCATTTCTTGTGTTCTACTTTTGGGTTGTAGTGTCTATGATGTTGAAATCTCCTTTAATTCATATTTGTTTGATTTTCAAATCATTCCTCCTATAATATCTGATGCTCATAGAAACTCTTCTGTCTCGCTTGAGGATAATATGGATGGTACTCGTCCTACCTATGAGGTACAGACCTGGTCTAGGGTCCCTGCTTCTAATTGCTCCATGGAGTTCCAGCTGTTCTTACTGATCCTTCTTCTATTGGTGACACTCTTTCTAAGTTACCTCAAAGAGATGTTACTTATATCAAGTTTTGCTATTCTATTCCTATAATAAACCAGTTGGTGACATCTTAGTCATGTCAATCGGGCCCTACCGATGTTGTTGTGAGTTCTTTTAAGTTTACTCGAGTTGGGTAGTTCATGAGACTCAATCCTCTGACCTTTATTGGCTCTAAGGTTGAGAAGGATACTCAAAGGTTCATAGATGAGATAGAGAAGATCTTTTGAGTTATGCATGCTTCTACCTCTGAGGGTGTAGACCTTACCGCATATCAATTGAAAGATATAGCATAACAATTATACAAAGAGTGGGATCAGTCTAGGGGTGTTGATATGGAGTTGGAATTATGGGATGATTTCTCTAGCGCTTTTCTTTATCATTTTTTTCCTTAAGATTTGAAGGAGGTAAAAGTTGAGGAGTATGTGAGTTTGAAATAAGGTTGGATAATTGTGAAGGAGTATGCCTCAAAGTCTCATCAGATGTTCTGCTATGCTCCTGAGTTAGCATCTAGCATATGAGCTAGTATGAGGAAGTTTGCTTCTGGGTTGTCTCAAGACTTAGTGGTTGAGTGCAAGGCCACAATACTGAATAATAACATGGATATATCTAGGCTTGTTTTGTATATGCAGCAGGTTAGAAAGGAAAAGAAGAAGGTAGAAAATATAGAAGTGAGGCAAAGTAAGATGTTCAGATATTTAGATTAGGGTGGAAGTTAGCAGCAGAGTGGTAGAGGAGGTAAGAAATGGTCTAAGATGAATTGGGAAAGTTCTAACTCTTACTCTATAACTTATTCTCCTTATCCAAAGTCATTTGATGATCCTCATTTCTAGGCTGACAGTGGGTTTAGAGCAAAAGGTTCCTAATCGTAGTTCAATGAGGGTCAGTCAACTCTATCATATCCTCTTTGACGGTTCTATGGTCAATTATATCATGATCAATCTAATAAGTGGAGGAATCAGTATTTTAGTTGTGGTTAGATCGGACACCAAAAGTGGGATTGTCCTTCCATGGTTACTTTTAGGGCTAACAAGGTACAGTTGCCACTTTATTATCTCCTGCACTAAAGAGTGCTACTTCGGACTCCAGTACTGGTCGAAACTATCTTTATGCTCTTGCCACTCGCTAGGAATTTGGGTTATCTCTTGATGTCATTACTGGTATATTGCAACTCTTCTCTCATGATGTGTATTGCTTGCTTGATCTGGGGTCTACTCTTTCTTATGTGACCCCATACATGGTTTTTCATTTTGGTTTTCGACCTGAGTGTAGTACGGATCTTTTTATTAGTTCTACCTCAATGGGTGACTCTGTTATGGCTAGGGGACATTTAAAGGTTCGGTGGTGTCTGTCTGTGGTAGAGAGACCCTGGTGGATCTGATAGAGCTAGATATGGTTGACTTTTATATGATCTTTAGGATGGATTATTTGCACTTATGCTATGCCTCTTTAGACTGTCAGATCCGTAAGGTCATTTTTAAATTTCCTAATGAGCCAATTATAGAATCGGAAAGGAGTTCCCTAGTTCCTAAGGGAAAATTTATTTCATATCTTAGAGCCCAAAAGTTTATTCCAAAGGGGTGTCTTTATCAACTAGTGTGTGTTAAGGATTCTAGTTCAAAGGGTGCCTCTCTATAATTTGTCCCTATGGTCAATGAGTTTCCTGAGGTCTTTCCTGATGATATTCCTGGTATTCCTCCTAACAGGGAAATAGACTTTGGGATTGATCTTGTTCCAGATACTCATCCTATCTCTATCCCTCCTTATAGAATGGCTCTAACTGAGTTAAAAGAACTTAAGGAGCAGTTAAAAGATCTTCTTGATAGGGCTTTTATTTTCCCTAGTGTTTCTCCATAGGGTTCTCCTATTCTCTTCGTGCAGAAGAATAATAGTTCCCTTCAAATATGTATAGATCACGCTAGTTGAATAAGGTATCGATGAAGGATAAGTATCTTCTCCCTGATCTTGATGATCTCTTTGACCAGTTTCATGGTGCTAAGTACTTTCCTAAGATTAACCTTCAGTCGGGTTATCATCGATTGAAGATTAGGAAGGTGGATATCCCTATGACTGCTTTCAGAATTTGGTTAGTCATTTTAAGTTTTTGGTGATGTTCTTTGGTTTGACTAATGCACCGACGCATTTATGGATCTTATGAACTGGGTATTGTTAGCCCTTGGATTCTTTTATGATTTTTTTTATTCATGATATTTTATGTATTCATGGAGTAAGGAGGATCTTGCAAATTACCTCTATATAGTGTTGCAGACCCTTAAGGATCAGCATTTGTATGCCAAGTTTTCAAAGAGTGAATTCTAGTTTAGTATTGTGACTTTTCTTGGCCATGTCATTTCTAGTGAATAGGTCATGGTAGATCCACAGATACTTGTGGAGGTTAAGAAGTACCCTAAACCTACGACTCTAATTGATATTTGGAGCCTTTTGGGTTTAGCCGGTTATTATAGGAGTTTTGTGGAGAGATTCTTATTTATTGCTGCTCCATTGACTAAGTTGACATAGAAAAGATGAAGTTTTGTGGTCTAATGCATGTGAGGGTTTCTTTGAGAAGTTAAGAGATTAGTGACTTCTGCTCCGTTCTTGACCCTACCCAAGGGTACTAATAGATTTGTTGTTTATTGTGATGTGTCCCATGTGGGACTTGGTTGTGTGTTGATGCGGCATAGTAAGGTTGTGGCATGTGATTCTAGATATGTTAAGGTTCATGAGAAGAATTATCTTATGCATGACTTGGAATTATTAGTTGTTGTCTTAGCTTTAAAGATTTGGTGCCATTACTTGTATGACGTTCATGTTTATATCTATTCTGACCATAAGAGCTTGCGGTATATTTTCTCCCAGAAGGTGTTGAATTTCAGGCAAAGAAGATAGTTTGAGTTGCTCAAAGATTGTGATATGAATCTCCACTACCGTCCAGGTAAAGCAAATGTTGTTGCTGGTGCTTTTAGTTGGTTATCTATATGCAGTTTATCCAATATGGATAAGGAGAAGCGTGGGTTAGGGAGGGATACTCACCATTTAGAAATATTGGAGTTCGTCTCTCGAACTGTGAGGATGGAGGTATGATTGTGAAAAAGGTGGTAAAGTAATCTCTTGGTACTAAGGTGAAAGACAAAATAGGTTTTGGATCCTATCTTAATGCAGATCAGGGATGATATTGGCCAGCTAAAACTGATAGATTTCAAGAGTGGTGGTGATGGTATCTTGAGATACAAAGGTAGGTTGTGTGTTTTTAATGTTAATGGGATGAGAGAGATAATCTTCACTATGGATCATTAGTCGAGGTACACTGTTCATCTTAGTTTGACATAGATGTACCATAACATGAAGGAGATTTATTGGTGGAATAACATGAAGATAGATGTGTCCAATTTCATGGCCAAGTATATGGTTTGTCAGCAAGTGAAGGTTGAGAACTTTAGGCCTGGTGGGTTATCTCAAGAGATTAAGTGGCATGTATGGAAATAGGAAGTGATTAATATAGATTTTGTTATCCGTCTTTTGCAATTTTGTATTTAGGTTGATTCGATTTGGGTCATCGTAGATAGGATGACTTCTTATTTCTTGCCTCTAAGGACTAATTTTTATGCTGAGAATTATGTAAAGTTGTTCATCCAGGAGATCGTCAAGATGCATGGTGCTCCAATTTCTATTATATCTAATCGAGGTGCGTAGTTCTCATCTCACTTTTGGCATTCTTTCGAGCAAGGTTTAGGGACTAGGGTGAACCTTAGCATCGCTTCCAAACCTCAGATGGATGGAAAAGAGGAGAGGACTATTCAGACTTTGGATGATACGATTCTATCTTGTGTGATTGACTTTGGGGGTAGTTTGGTTGGTCACTTGCCTTTCATCGAGTTTGCTTATGACAATAGCAATCATTCTATCATTCAGGTGGCTCTATTTGAGGCTTTATCTAGTAGGAGGTGTCGTTCTCCTATAGGGTGGCTCGAAGATGGTGAAACTAGATTGTTTGGCCCTGATTTGGTTCATCAATATATAGAGAAGATGAAGGTTATTAGGGATAGTCTTAAGACTATACAAAGTCTCCAAAATTCCTATATGGATGTGAGGCAAAGATAATGGAGTTTGATGTTAGCGATTGGGTATTTTTAAAGGTGTCTCCTATGAAGGGAGTGATGCGGTTAGGTAAGAAGAGGAAGCTCAAACCCCAGTATGTTGGTCCTCACTTGATTTTGAGAAAAGTGGTCCATGCGGCTTATAAGTTGGATTTTCCTTCAACTTGGGTTCCATTCATCTAGTATTTCATGTTTCATTGCTGAAGAAGTGTGTGGGTGATCCATCCTTGATTGTTCCCTTAGAGAGTGTGGGTACTTTGGATTCCTTGTCTTATAAGGAAGTCACAATGAAAATCTTGGACCGACAAATCCGTCGGTTGCAGACCAAGGACGTGGCTTCGGTAAAGGTCCTTTGGAGGAATCATAAGGTTGAAGAAGCTACTTGGGAAGCCAAAAAGGACATGAAGTCCAAATACCAATTCTAGTTCCACATTCTGGATAATCATGCTTAAGGTATATGTTTTCCTTAGTAGATTTGTTTTCTGACTTTGTTCCTTGATATCTTTGTTTTCTATCTTTGTAAAAGGTAGGTGTGGTTGTGTTTTGGTGTCAAATTGTGTTAATGGATGCCTTATCTTATAATTTAGGGACGAATGATCATGGAGGGGGGAGAATGTAACACCCCAGATTTTGGGTCCTTGAGAATTATTTAGTTTTACACACACTACCCAGAATATGACTCTCCCTACGAGCAGTAGGGTGCCATTATGGGTCGTAGGACTCTAATTGTAACCTAGCCAGTGTGTTTTGTTGATTTCCTATTCTGATCACAATTGGCACTCAATGAGTCGTCATGACTTATTACGATTCATATAGTGCTTCCCGTAGCCTAACCAATATGGTGCCCAAATATTTCTTCTTAGACAACGACTAGACCATACGAGTTGTAAGGTTTGAGTATGAGTTGTAGGGTATGACTCAAAGTCATATCAGTATGCATACCCCATGATAATGTCTAGACTATGAGTCTAAAGAACGACTCATAGCCAGTCATCATGTGACCCTTAGCGATTGGGCAGCCAATCTTCAGTCTTTTAATTAGGGGTACTTTGTACATTTTCCCCTTTTTCCAGTAATAATCCATGACTTAAAACCCCTTTAGGGTATCGTTATCACTCTAAAATAAATCAAAATAACTTTTTAAACTCTCTCAAATACTCTCAAGCAAAAACACTTAGGGTTTCTCAAGGTTGGCAATTAGAGCTTCCAAGGGTGATTCCTTCTTCAAATTTCTTGGTTATTAAGGCATGTGGCTCCACCCTTAAACTTATTTTTCTTAAAGCATGTGTATTAAATGATTGTTGATGTAAATTTGAATATTGGGTTTGATATGGATTGAGGATGTTGGCATAATTGATTCTTAAATTATTTTACCATGACTTATTTTGCATTGATTATGCTTTATTAATGGTTTTGAACTTGTGGGGTACATGGGCACGGTGATTAAACTAAGGGGTCAATGTTTTCCTCAAATTTGATGATTTTGCATTGACATATGATTTTGGAAATTGTGTTCCCTTAACCCATTTGTGAAATTGATATCGAATCATGGTTTTGTCACATGGTTGACTTGCTCACTTACACTAATGCATTGGCATAAAAATCTTAATGAACCATGAATTTATTTTATTAAACCTTGGGGTTTATGGATTCCCGGTATAAATGAATAATTAAACTGAGAGGTGGTATGAATTTACCTATGTGAATGGTTAATCGATATGGCATGATAATATTAGCTTACAAGTAAAGTTAGTATGAAGATACCAATGGGGTGCCTTAAATGAATAGGTTGGCTCAATCAATGGAAATGTCTGATAATATTTTAATTGGTCTTTAAAAAGGGTTGTGTAGATGGACCGTAAAATTGGAGGTCCCAAGGGACCAATATTGGAAATCACATTTGCCGATGCGGTGGTCTATATGATCCGGTGGTTTGAGTCTCTCTTATTATATTGATTGGAAGGTTTGAGTCCCCCATGTTAAACGACTGGGTGCTTAAGTTACCTTTAATATATGTCGGCAGGTTTGAGTCCCTCATAAGGCATATGTACCTTTGATTATTCTATGGTTTGTGCAGCTACACACACTAGGCCCTTTCAGCTGGGGAAGAGTTGGACTCATATAGCCCGTGGTTGCGTTATTAAGATGGTTATTCTACATAATCTAGGAAAAGGTTTTGAATTACATGCTAAGCTTTGTTCACTACCCCGGCACGTAACACATATATATATATATATATGCATATGCTTGTGTGAATTTGGATTTAATTATGATCAAGGCATTACTTTATCCTTTATCCCTAAGTTACACGCTAGCGATCAACCCACTAATTATCTCCGAACGTTGTATCCCCATGCGATGCAGGACACGGATACACTCTTGCCTTTTCTACATAGTGATTAAGTGATTCCCAAATTGATCAAGAATTGACCTAAAGTGGTGAACTTCCATACTTCGGAGGACCCTCATTTCATGTTTTTGTTTCCTAATGTCATAGACTTTGTTTCGAACTTATTTTTGGCTATCATCGGGAGCATGTCCCGGCAAGATTAGTTTTGGTTATTAGAAGTCTTTTTGGATATTACTGTGTATTGGGTATTGGTCATTGATATATCTTAGATTCATTTGAGCTTATGTTTATCTATCTTTTTATATGTTCGGAATTCATCCATTCTAGGATATTATGTTTCGTTTGACTGGGCAAAGGGGGTGGTTTCTAATGCACTGTGGACTTGAGATACCCTCACGGTCAGGCCCTGGTTTGAGTTGTTACATGGACTTGAAAAGTCATTGGGACCAGTACTTGCCCCTAGTGGAGTTTGCTTACAACAACAAATATTATTTCAGCATTTAGATGGCACCTTTAAAGGCTTCATATGGTTGGAGGTGTAGATCTCCTATTGGCTGCCCAACTTTTGTAGAAGAGTTATGCCTATCATCAAGCCCATTATTTATCAAACATGATTGGAGATCAAGTTATGTTGAAAGTTTCACCCATAAAGGGTGTGATGAGGTTTGGTAAGAAAGAGAAGTTGAGTCTGAGGTTTATTGGCCCTTTCAAGATTCTTGAGAAGTATAGTGATGTATCTTATAGTCCAGCTTTGCCTCCATATTTATCAATGGTTCATCTTGTGTTTTACATCTCTATGTTAAAGGGGTACCTTCCAAATAATAACTCTATGATTTAATGGTATTCCATTGTGTTAGACCGTGATTTATCCTTTGAAGATGAGCTTATTACTATTCTAGACAGGCAGGCTAGGAAGTTATAGTCTAGGAGTATCAATTCAATGAAAGTCTAGTGAAGACATCACCCTATTATGAAGGCTACTTGGAAGGTCAAAATAGATATTATCATAGATACCCCCAACTTTTTATCGCTTCTGGTGCTATTAGTTTGAGGATGACCTAGTATTTTAGTGGTGGATAATGTAACAACCTGTTATGTGAAATTTTTCTTTTTATGTGTTTTGACCATTTTTACCTTTCCATGTATTTGTTTGATTCTGATTATAGGTGCGGGGATTGTTGGCATGGTTCTAGATGCATTCGGGAGTAATTTCAAAGAGTTTGAGACTATTAGAGGCTTTAAAAGCCATTAGTTTGACTTGGGTCATCATTTCATGAGTTGAGCATCAGATGGTGTTTCGATCAGTTTGATTAGATCTAAAATATCAATTTTATATTAATAGTGGTTGGTTCGAGTTCCAAACCTTTATTTTGCATTTCGACCCTTATTTTGAAAACTAGAGAAAATTGCCTAAATGGGGTCCCAAAGGTTAATTTGTCGAAATAATTTTTTTTGCAAAACTCTTAACATTTTCATTGAGTCTGAAACATTGAAAATAGCATAGTAGCATATATGTTTTATTTTTGTGGGGTCCTAAATAAATCTCAAGGGTCCATTCAGAGACATTTAACATAGAAATTCAGCTAGTGCACATTTGATATCTGGTGCATAGAACACTCTTGTCACGACCCGAACTAGGGCGTGGCCATGATGAACATCCGACCCATAAGGCCCTGATGTCCCACTCTATCTGGTAATCATGCACAATATTCATATAATAAAAGGAAAATGCGGAATTATAAATCAAATACGGAAACATGGTCATACTCTGAAATTAGTTTAACAATGAAAGAAAACTCCAACAATATCTAAATAACATCTGACCCAGTCTGCGAAATCTCTACTAAATCTCAAAATAATACTATATGAAGTCTGGGACAAGGCACCCAGTAGAGAAAAACTGTAAAATGATGAATATTTGTAAGACATTAGGCCTTTCGGAATATAGAAGACTCACCACTGCACAATCTCTTCTGTTGTCTGAACTATCTACTGCTTATCTTGACTCCTAGACTGTGCCTCAGAACCTAAGAGGTTGGATGGGGAGGAGGTCAATACAGATGTAATGGTATGCAGAGCTAATTGAAAATATTCATTTATAATCAACATATATGAGAGCAATTTAAAACAGTTCATAAACATATCATATAGTAAGAAATCACATAGGCATTTTACAAACTTTGAAACATTTCTTTGAAACCATGACTCACTCTTTGCCTTACTTTTTAGATAGATGGTAAACCCTACAATCTGTAATTCCACGGGCTATATGGAATCCGTCCTTGACTCAGCGGCCAAACCCCCAATCCAAGTTTGCCGCAAAGATTGGAGTATCTATAAGGGGGCACGCAAGATCACACTGCAGGGTGCCAAAATCCCTAATCAAGTCAACATTTCATGGTAATGCACAAGATCACAAAGCAGGGCACCTAACCATAGTCCCAATTTGGGACGACATGAATCAAGATACAAAAGATCACAAAGCATGGTACCATAATTCTGTGTCAGCAAATCACGGTTTCTAGCATAGAGTCTTTCAAATCGTACTTTCTTTGGGTAAACATCTAACTCTGTTAAATCAAAATCTAACACTGTCATGGCATACATTTATATGGTATCGTCATACCATTGACTAGCAAGTCACAGTACCGCATCAATTCTCCAACTTTTCTTGCCATTTACAACATGGACATATATAAAACTTTCACACACATCAAACACATGCACCATGGTTCTCAACATGTAATAGTTTCAAGAAACTTTATCATTTTTGATTAATATCATATCAATTGCAAAAATTCATGCTCTGAATGGTTTAACACAAGTATAGTGTGTGGTATAAAACATTATCATGGGGGATTTAAAGAATTCACAATTCATATACATCGCACCTTTTGAAATTCAGATCACATGTTCACATTTCAACAATTGAAATATATGCAAGCCAATAGCCCCATGATATTTCAATATTTCTTTCAAAACCATATGACAAAACATGTTATTGATATTAAAACAAAACCCCACTTGTAAAAACATATGTATACGTCTAGATAGTAAGGTCTTGTGTAAATTCTTTTCAAAAATCATGCCCATGAAATTTCGGACAACCCCACATACCTCTATTTCAGAAAGTAAATGGATGATTCTTGGAGCCTATGATGCGAGGATTTCAAATCTCCCATTATCTTTTAAAACCCACGGTTAAATCTTGAGTTATGAGGATTTTTAGTCTGAAACCCTAATGGAGTTTCTTGACAGATTTTGATGAAAATAAACTTACTTTGGTGTTCTTGGGATTAAACCCCATGTTTGAGATGATAAGGGGTTGGAGAAGTACCATTTTTACCCTTAATGAGACACAGAAAAAATATAACTGGTGCCCGATTTTATGGGCCATCGCGACACGCCATAATCGCGGTGGCTAAGTAGAAATTGCCAATTGGGAAATAGTCTCACTCCACGACCCGTCACAATTGTGGAGTTACACTGGAAATTGACGAATGGAAAATTAGAATCCTCCACGATGATCTAAACACCTGAATGACGATGTTTTATGACTAGCACATAAAATAGCCATAACTCCCTCACTAGGTGTCCGTTTTGGACGAATTTTATATCAACGGAAAGCTTATTCAGTCACCTATGTAATGAAAAGTTAAAATTTTAAAAAATACCACAGGGATTTAAGTATAATTCAATCTATAAGCCCATGCTTGATACTTTTAGGGACAAATTTTAGCTTGAAAACTTTTGGGGCATTACAATATCCCCCCTTGGGAACATTCGTCCCCGAATGTTGATGCGGAACATAGACAAGCATGACTTCAAGCATACTAAGGCATAGAAAGAATAAGGCAAGGATTGTACCTTCCATTTCATCATCCACTGGGTCAAAAAGGTTTGGGTACCTAGCTCTCATGTCAACTTCAGATTCCTAAGTTGCTTCTTTAATTTTCTGGTTTCTCCACAACACTTCAACTAGGCAATCGCTTTATTTCTCAATTTTCTAACTTTACGATCCAAAATTTCTATAGGCTCTTCTTCATAGGATAAGAAGTCTGTCACTTTGATTTCTTCGATAGGCAATACTAAAGAATGGTCTCTAATACACTTCTTCAACATAGATATATGAAATACCGGATGAACGAAAGCCAAAGTGCAGGCAATTCTAACTCATACGTGACTGCACCTACCCTTCTCAAAATCTTATATGGTCCTATATAGCGAGGACTCAGCTTACCTTTCTTCCTAAACTGCATGACTCCCTTCATGGGAGAAACCTTTAGAAATACCCAATCTCCAACCTCTCTCCTAACATCGGTGTAGGACTTCTAATGACTTTGGGCTGTCTTAAGTCATTCTCTAATGACTTTCACATCCTCCATTTCCTGATGAACAAGATCAGGCCCAAATATCTGTGTCTCATCCACTTCATACCACCCTATTGGTGACCTACATCTTCTTCCAAACAATACCTCAAAAGGTGTCATCTTAATAATGGAGTGGAAACTGTTATTATATGCGAACTCTTTTGAGGGAAAGTGCTCCACCTAGATTCCTTTAAAATTAATCACACATGCCCTCAACATGTCCTCAAGGGTCTGAATGGTGCGCTCAGCCTGCCCATCAATCTGAGGGTGGAAAGCAGTGCTTAGGTTCACTTGGGTACCTAAGCCTCTCTGAAAAGATCTCTAAAACTGAGAAGAAAACTGTGTACCTCGGTCAGATATGATGGACACAGGTGCCCCATGCAAACAAACTATTTCGGCAATGAACAGCTTGACATAATCCTCTCCTGAGTAGTTAGTCCTAACAGGTAGAAAGTGGGATGACTTGGTTAGCCTATCTACAATTACCCAAATGGAATCATACTAGTTTTGGGACCTCGAAAGCCCTATAATGACGTCCATATTAATCATCTGCCACTTCCAAAGGGTAAATTTATCTCTTGGGAAGAACCATCTGGCCTTAAATGCTTTATTTTAACTTGTTGGCAATCAAACAGTTGGAAACAAAGTCAGACATATCATGCTTCATATTATTCCACCAATACATATATTTCAAATCATGGTGCATCTTAGTAGAGCCTGGGTGAACAACATACCTCGAAGTGTCAGCTTTATCAAGGATTCTCACCTCAGACCATCTACATCTGGCACGTACAACCTACCCTGATATCACAAAATGCCATCACCACCAATCTCAAATAACATCACCTTCTACTGACCCACATCACTCTTTATTGCATCAAGATGGGATCTCCGGCCTACTTTTCTTTAACTTCTGCACAAAGGGATGATTTAGCTATCTCATGTACCACCACCACTCTATCTTCAAAATTTATGATTCGCACTCCAAGATTTTCAAGTCAAAGAACATCCTTTACCATTTCTCTCTTTCCTTCCTCAACTTGAGAGAGGCTACCCATAGATAATCTACTGACGGCGTCGGCTATAATATTTTCCTTACTCGGATAATAGTGCAGGTTCATGTCATGGTCCTTTAAAAGTTCCAACCATCGTCTCTGCTTAAGATTTAACTCTTTCTATGAGAAAACATACTGTAAACTCTTGTGGTCAATAAATATATCAACGTGCACCCCATACAAATAGTGCCGCCAGATCTTAAATCCAAAAACCACAGCCGCTAATTCCAAGTCATGAGTAGGGTAGTTCCGCTCATGCACCTTTAACTACCTAGATCCATAAGCCACTACCTTACCATGCTGAATAAGAACATACCAAAGTCCCACTCAGGATGCATCACAGTATACAACAAAACCTTCTGTACCCTCCAGAAGAGTCAAAACATGAGAAGTAGTTAACTTGTCTTTCAGCTTCTCAAAACTACTCTCACAATAGTCAGACCAAAAAAACTTCACCTTTTTCTGAGTTAACTTAGTAAGTAGTGCAGCTATGGAAGAAAAACTCTCTACAAATCTTCTGTAATAACCCACCAAACCCAAGAAACTCCAAATGTCGATTAGATTCATGGGTCTGGGCCATTTCCTCACTGCCTCAACCTTTTGGGGATCAATACAAATCCCCTCACTAGACACAATATGCCCCAAGAAAGCAATAGGATTCAACTAGAATTTCACACTTGGAGAATTTTGCATACAACTTATGATCTTTGAGAGTCTGAAGAATAATTCAGAGGTGATTGGCATGGTCCTCCTAACATTTGGAGTAGATAAAGATGTCATCAATAAAAACTATGAAAAATAAGTCTAGGAACTAACAGAAAACCCTATTCATTAGGTCCATGAAAGCTACAAGAGGATTAGTCAACCCAAAGGACACGACCAAGAATTTATAATAACCATATCTAGCTTGGAAAGCTGTTTTACGAATGTCTGACTCCCTAACTTTCAACTGGTAATAGCCCGAACGAAGGTCTATTTTAGAAAAACACTTAGCACCCTAAAGTTGATCAAAAAGGTCATCGATTCTAGGAAGAAGATATTTATTTTTCACTGTAACCTTATTCAACTGGAGATAATCTATACATATACGGAGGGAACTATCTTTCTTCCGCACGAAGAGTATAGGTGCACCCTAAGGAGAAACACTAGGTCTGATAAAACCTTTTTCTAGGAGATCTGCTAGCTACTCTTTTAACTCTTTTAACTCTGCAGGATCCATTCTATATGGCGAAATAGAAATAGGACGAGTATCTGGCAATACATCAATGCCAAAATCTATCTCCCTATCAGGTAGAATTCCTGGGAAATCACTTGGAAAAACTTCTGGGAATTCATTCACTACAGGAATAGACTGAAGAGGAAAACTTTTGGTGTTAGAATTTGTAACCCGAATAAGATTATACAAGCAACCTTTGGAAATAAGTTTATGAGCCCTCAGATAAGATATGAAGTGCCCCCAGGTGCTAAAGAGTGCCCTTCTAACTCTATTGCTGGCTTATTCAAAAAAGACAAGGTAACCTTCTGGGTTCTACAGTCTAGTGTAGCATAATACGAATGGAGCCAGTGCATCCCTAGGATAGCATCAAAATCAACTATATCAAGCTCTATGAGATCTGCCACAATATCCCGACTAAGAATAGACACTACATAACTTTTATATATCCTCTTAGCCATAATAGAATCACCCACTAGATTGGAAATAGAAAAAGTATTGATAATGACTTTGGGCTCAAACCCAAAACCAACAGCCACATATGGGGTCACATAAGATAAGGTAGACCCGAGATCAAGCAACACATATATATCCTAAGAAAATATTTGTAACATACCGGTGACCACATCTGGAGAGGCCTCTTCCTTATGGCAGTTGGTCAAAGCATATAGCCAGTTATGACCACTCCCGGCAACCGAAGTGGCTCCCTTCTAAAGTGCTGGTGCATAAGAATTTTCCTGTAACTTGGCTCCCCCAATATTACCTCCTGTATCAGGGAAATCTCTCTGAAGGTATCCCACCTGACAGCAAGAATAACAATTTCTCCTCTCAAAGTAACACTTTCAAGGATGATTCTTCCCGCAGGTGTTACAATGGAGAAAAAATCTGGTGGGCTGCGCCACACTGCCCTGTGACTGAGTATCCTGAGCTCTGGGTCGCTAACTAGTCTGAAAACTCTGAGATCGCCTATCAATTAGGGGTTTGGGCACTGGGGCGCTAGCTACAGACTGGGCCTTGCCCCAAAACTACTTCTTTTGTTATTTACCGCACCAGTTACCACTCTGTGGCTGACTGTGATTCTAATCCATTATTCTAGCTCACTTTGCCTGCCTGTCTTTCTCTCTAGATTTACATATTTTCTTTTTCTTCTCTTTTACCTGTTACATATGGACTGACAGTCTAGCAAAGTCTACTTTCCTATTTAGCATCACCCCTTGACATTCAAGTGCTAGATCATCGGAAAGGTTGGATGCAAATTTCCTCATTTGGGCCCTCATACTTCCTATCATTTCTGGTGCTTAACAAGCTAGTTGATTAAAACTCAGAGTGTACTCATGGACACTCATCTTCCCTTATTTAAGATTCATGAATTTCTCTACTTTGGCTTCCCTCAACTCTAGAGGAAAGAATCAGTCAAGAAAAGCTCCCACGAACTCATCCCAAACTATGGGCTCAGCACTCTCTCTTTTCACATTCTCGCACTCGTTGTACTATTGGTTCGCTACATCTTTAAGTTGGTACGCTGCTAATTCAACCCCTTCCACCTGATCCACATGCATAACTCTGAAAATCTTCTCCATTTCATCTATGAACTCCTGGGGGTCCTCTTCTACTTTAGTGCCAGAAAATTTGGGTGGGTTTATTCTCATGAACTGGCCCACCCTAGTGGCCTCAGAAGTGACAAATGCAGACCTAGTATCTTCTGACCATTGAGTCTATGCAGCTACCAGCTGTGCAAGCATGTGAATGGACTACCAGAATTCTACATTCAATATGTCCCTCTGAGAAAATTGAGGATAGTTAACATTTATCCTCGGATCTCGAGGAGGACTGGTCGGGACTGGAGGTACTCCCTGAGTAGGAATAGGTTCTGAGGTATGGGCTCTATTATGGGTCCACATACCAGGAGTGGGAAGGACTTCATCATCCTGAGTATACTAGTTTCTAGAATGACGAAGGGGCATGACTGTTTTCTAAAATACGATGGATCACTAATTAGGGGATAGTTCTAATTTAGACTCTAAAGTATGAACTAAATCACAAAGAGAGGAACCACTTTCCTAAACGCCTAGTAGCTTCCTGCTTATAAGTGTGGCGCGCTACACACCCATAAACAAGACTCTACCTGACGTGATTTTTCAAACATCCTAGGACCATAAACCATGCTATGATACCAAGTTTGTAATGACTCGAACTAGGGCCTGGCTGTGATGGACCTCCGACCCATGAAGGCCCAAATGTCCCACTCTATGTAGTAATCATTCACAATATTCATATCATAAAAGAAAAATGCAGAATTAAAAATTAAATATGGAAACATGGTCATACTCTAAAATTAGTTTAATAATGAAGGAAAACTCTAACAATATTTAAATAACATCTGACTCAGTATGCAAAATCTCTACTAAATCTCAAAACAATACTATTTGAAGTCTAGGACAAGGCCCCCAGTAGACCAAAACTGTAGAATGATGAATATCTGTAAGACATTAGGCCTTCCAAAATATAGAAGGCCTACCACTGCACAATTTTTTCTGCTATCTCAATTATCTACTATTTATCTTGACCCCTAGACTGTGCCTCAGAACCTAAGAGGTTGGAGTGGGAAGGGGTCAATACAGATATACTGGTATGCAGAGCTGATCCAAAATAGTCATTTATAATCAACATAGATGAGAGCAATTTAAAACAGTTCATTAACATATCATATAGTAAGAAATCCCATGGGAAATTTAAAGACTTTGAAACATTTCTTTAAAACCATGACTCACTCTTTGTTTTACTTTTTAGCTAGATGGTACACCCTACAATCTGTAATTCCATGGGCTATATGGAATATGCCCTTGAATCGGCGGCCAAGCCCCCAATCTAGGTTTGCCGCAAGGATTGAAGTATCTATAAGGGGGGCATGTAAGATCACACAGCAGGGTGCCAAAATCCCTAATCAAGTCAACATGTCATGGTAATGTACAAGATCACAAAGCAGGGAACCTAACCATAGTCCCAATTTGGGACGACATGAATCAAGGAACACAAGATCATAAAGCATGGTACCATAATCCCGTGTTGACAAATCATGATTTCTAGCATAGAGTCTTTCAACTCGTACTTTCTTCAGGTAACCATCTAAATCTGTTAAATCAAACTCTAACTCTGTCATGGCATACATTTATATGGTATTGTCATACCATTGACTTTCAAGTTACATTACCACATCAATTCTCCAACTTTTCATGCCATTTACAACATGCACATATATAAAACTTTCACACACATCAAACACATGCACCATGGTTCTCAACATGTAATAGTTTCAAGAAACTTTCTCATTTATGAGTAATAATATGTCAATTACAAAAACTCATGCTCTCGATGGTTTAACACAAGTATAGTGTGGGGTATAAAAAATTATCATGAGGGATTTAAAGAATTCACAATTTATATACATCACACCTTTTCAAAATTCAGATTGCATGTTCACAATTTAACAATTGAAATATATGCAAGCCAACAACCCCATGATATTTTAATAGTTCTTTCAAAACCATACCACAAAACATGTTATTGATATTAAAACAAAACCCCACTTATAAAAACATATGTATATGTATAGATAGTAAGGTCTTGCGTAAATTCTTTTCAAAAATCATGCCCATGAAATTTGGGACAACCCCACGTACCTCTATTTCAGAAAGTAAATGGATGATTCTTGGAGCCTACGATGTGAGGATGCCAAATCTCCCATTATCGTTTAAAACCCATGGTTAAATTTTGAGCTATGAGGATTTTTAGTCTGAAACCCTAATGGAGTTTCTTGAGAGATTTTGATGAAAATAAACTTACTTTGGTGTTCTTGGGATTAAACCCCATGTTAGAGATGATAAGGGGTTGGAGAAGTACCATTTTTATCCTTAATGATATGGAGAAAAAATATAAATGGTGTCCAATTTTATGGGCCACTACGACGCGCCACAATCGCGGTGGCTCACTGGAAATTTGCAATTGGGAAATTGTCTTACTCTGCGATGTGCCACGATCGTGGAGTCTCACTGTAAATTGACGAATATGAAATTGGGATCCTTCGCAAAGTGCTAAACACCTAAATGACAATGTTTTACGAATAGCACATAAAATAGCCATAACTCCTTCACCGGGTGTCCATTTTGGATGAATCTTATATCAATGGAAATCTTATTCAGTCACCTACATAATGAAAAGTTAAAATTTAAAGAATTTCATAGTTAGTTGAGTATAATTCACTCTAGAAGACCATTCTTGATACTTTTAGGGATAAATTTTAGCTTGAAAACTTTTGGAGAGTTACAACTCCTCTCGAATGGGATCTTGACTATGATCATGGAGAAGGGAATTTTTATCCATCATGATTGTAAGGGTGGTGACCATTATCAAGAAAGGTTGTAGATTTGGGTCAAGTTTTATCCATTATCACAAATGTTATTGGGCTATCGCAAATGCAAAGGTCTGGGTTACCGGCCTTCACAAATGGAAAACCCTAGCCATAATGCAAAGGTCAAATTAATTTTATGGTCTATGTTGACCCTCACAAACATGAAGAATTGACTGTGTCGTGAGGTATTATTTAAAGAATAGTATAAATAGTCCACTTTTGCAATTTTCTAAATTTTTGGACCTTGAAGCTTAGGGTTAGGGAAATTTTATGGGTTTTCTCTAAATCTATGCTTGAGTATGCTCCAAAATATTATTTACATTAATTTCCATTGATTATATTATTAAAAACACTCTTTAAACTTGATTTCAATTTTGGTTTTGGGAGCTTTTGCCAAAAATTCTTAAAATGATTTTCTTCAATTTAAGCCTCATTTTTAACTCTTTTTCACATGAATATTTTACTATAGGCCCCTTTAATATTGGGAAACATGTTTCTAAAATAAGATTCTAGTTTTACTCCTATCATTTTTGAACTCATTTCGACACTGTTTTGGACCCTTCTTAAAAATAGTCAATAAAGGAATTCTTAGCTTTGTATTAACGTGTAGATTCTATATTTGAATATTTCATCTCATTCTGAGATTGATTCTAGTTTTAGTCCTTTTATTTTTGAACTCATTTCGACATCGTTTTAGACCCTTCATAAATTTCATCGATATGGAAATTATTAGCTTTGTTTTAACAAGTAGATTCTATATTTGAATATTTTATCTTATTCTGAGACATTAGAAAGGGAAAAACTTTATGTTGAAGATTGTTGGCTCGGATTTTTGTCACTAAGAGGTAGATTATTACTTAACGTTCTTGAGACTGGGATAGGTAGTTAATAAATGAGTAAAGCATGTTATGAATTGAGAAATTAGCCATGCGATTATTATTTCAAGATTATTAATGATATTGTACGCTCGTGTGGGGGCTTATATACTTATTATTGTTGACTTAAGATTTCATATATTGTGTGTTGCTCGTACGAAGGCTTTATTTAATATCATAGGCCTTATTTGTTCATTATATATCATTATTATTAACGTGATTCCTATGTGGGGGCTTGAATAGATATTGTCGAACTTTTTGATCATTACTTATCTCTATCATGATGAAAACACCCAAGTATGGAATTAAAATAATATTATTGATGTCTTACATATCTATTTATTCTGGTGGTTCCAAGTAAGAACTTATATCATGCATTAGTAAGTCCTTGAGTTGATCCTGAGATCACTTATACATGTATTGAATGGACTTCTACCATTAAACTGATTGATTGTGAGCATTTCATCCTCACTTCATAAATACATATTCATGAGACATTGATACCATTGAGACACACTGATTTGAAATAAAATGAGACATTTTTATGAAGACTTTTGATCCATGAATAATAGCCCAAAAGCTAATTGAGATTTGAGGTACTATACGGGTTACGAACCCCTATGGGAACTATCTGAAGAGCGGTGAGGCTCAGTAGGTGTATACATAAAGTCATGTGATAACTTTCATTTATTCATCATGATCCCATCATTATTGCATTGCACATGTATTTTTTATGCTTCTTTATGTACCCTTGATGTGTACTTACTTTCCATATGTGTAGTCATGTTTAGTTTTTACTATATTGATCTTATATTGAAGAACTGCTAGTAGAGATAGTGTAATATATCATTTGAGAACTTTTCAGTTTGTTGGTGACATGCTCATATTATCTTCTACTTATATTATTTCGTGCTTTGCTCAGTCATCCTGTGATACCTACTAAGTGCTAGTGCACTGTACTCACCCATACTATGTCTTTTTGATGCAGATCCTACCTCAAGTACCAGACACATGAGCTAATTCGTGCTACTAAGAGTTGAAACTTAAGGTACTAACGTCCTCTAGAGTTCATAGATGATTCCAGGCCTCCTTTTGTCCTTATCTTGTCTTTAATCATTTTCAAAGATAGATTTATGTATTCAAATATTCGGTTATGTGTTAGATGCTTTTGTACTTATGACATCAGATTTTGGAGGTTTTAAGTATGTTTTATTTCAAACTTTTGCTATATATATATATATATATATATATATATATATATATATTTGTGTGTGTGTATGTTGACCTGACTTTGTTTCAGATCTCTTATTATTTTGTTTAGTTTACTTTTAGAATTATTTTTCTTTTGGGTAATTGGCTTACCTACCAAGGTTGGGTCTCGGTAGGAGCCATTATAAGCCCAACTTTTGGATCATGGCATGGTTTTTATCCCTGAAAAGGAATAGAACACCCTCACAGTAGGGTTAAAGATTGGTATTTACATTGCTCGCATGATCTATGTCGTTTATGCGAACCTCTATAATTTGAGTATAAGTCAAATTGTACTTGGTCTATGATTTCAGCTAAATGTATTACTATATGACTTATAGTTTTATTCAGTTCTAAGTTTATATTTAGGTAATAGCACTACAGTTTAGTTAAGATTGCATTTAGTACTTTTAGCCTAATTAATTTGATTCACATCTATATTGCATTTTCATATTCTTAATACATTCAAAGTATTGATTACGTACTTGCTCTTGGTACGACATCATTTTATGATATAGGTTCAGACGCTTAACACATCCCTATTATTAGTGCTCTTTGGTGTCATTTCAATAGTTATCAGTGATGATTTCCCGTTATTCTAGGACAAGAACCATTACCTTTTATTTCAATATTTTGATTTTCAGACATTTAAAGTTAGTCGGGGACTTGTCCCAGCAACTCTTCAGTTAATAGAGGTTATCATACAAAGAGTTAGATATTTTAGTTTTCCTCATTATTACTACTTTGCTCAAACTTAATAGATTTTAATATTTATCTCAAATTTAGCTTCCGCTCATTATTTTATACAAACACACACACACACATATATATATATATATATATTATTGCTAATATTAAGCCATTCCATAGGTTAGCTTGGGGTTGTGTTACATTTAACATAAAGACTCAGGTTATGATATTATCAATTGGCACGATTTTCATAGCTTTCCAAGCTTGAGTAGATGTGATTCTCTGAATGAGCGCACCTTCTTACTGGGTGTTAGGATTTTTCCATCTTTATAACCTCTGAGTTTGGGATTGTAACTACTCAAATGAAGTACCCATGAGGTTGCTAAAAAATTTATAGCACTTTCTTGTATTGATGGATGTTTTGATGCAATATATTAAAGTTGTTTTTCCTTGGTGTATGTTGTTTTTGGATTATATAGTTTATGTTGATAAGACTCGTGATTGATTAAATTTAAGTTGGGAGTTTGGAGAAAACTACAACACCCGAGTTTCAAAACTATGTATGGCCTACTCACTGAATATGTATAGACTCAAATCTAATGATTTAAAAATTATATATAGGTGTTAATATTAATTCCATAGTGTGGAAAGAGATTTGGATATGAATTAAAGCCATAAAGAACTTCCAGCTCAAAGTGAAGTTGAAAGTTTCTTTACTGATTAAGTTTCCGTATAAGATTTACTAGGTCAACTTCAAAAGATAATAACTCCTAGAATATGAATATTATTGTATCTCAATACCCACCAAATTAGATGTCTTGGGTCTTTCAGTTCCATTGATTACTCATCTATCCAATAATGGAGTAAAATTTCATGACAATTTTACCAAAGGGTGTCCATCTACCAACAGATGACGGATGGAGTCACGATCCATCGCCAGGAAGATGGTCCATAATTTGAGTCATCGTCACTATCTCTTGAGCTTAAAAAATATCCCAAAATCAATGGTTTGGACCACAATCCATCAACAGACCAATGGTCCATCTTCTGGACTGTTCTAAGGGATATATGGTTTGGTCCTTTTCTTACCCACAATACCTCTCTCCAAGACTTTAATTAGCCAATAAGGATTATTTCTTAGAAAACCATCAACAAGTTTCTCCTAAATTACTTCCCTTCTCCTTAAAAAAACTCAAGAGCACGTAAGAAAGGTTTTTCAAACCCCATAAATGTAAAGTTTCCAAGTTCAAGATTCTATCCAAGAACTCTTGTTTTTTAGGTATGTAAGACTTCAATTAGGATTCCTTTCATTTTCATGTCCAAACCTTCATAAGTTTTCATGAATTCAAGACAATGGTTAAGATTATAAGCCCACTTCCAATTTTATTTTTTATGAAGTATGTTTCATGATTTTTAATGCTTTCAAATATGATTTTGATTTCTATGAATATTTCATTAATGTTTTTTAACCTCTTACTCTTACTATGATTCTTGAATGTGGATTTTCTTAAAATTGGCATCTCAATCATGATTTTTGAATCATTATGACATTGTAAGATTTCACAAAACTAGAACTAACTCAAAGAAGGCTGACTTCTATGAAAGCTATGAAATATGAGCTTTTATGAAAAAAAAAAAAAGCAAGCTTTATATACCCCCAATAAGTATGATTTTTGTCTAATATGAGCATATGGTATGAAATATTTCAGGAGTAGTATTTAGTAAACGAGTGAATGAGAGTTCAAAATACTCAAGTTCCATAATAATGTGCTACCTTAGGTTATATGTTCTCCCAAGAAGAATGATTCAGGATCCTTGTGTACATAGTTCTAACTTTGGATGGTTAGAACAATATTTTTTCTGTGTGAGTGTATAACACTATACTCTATGAAGCTCACATAGATTATATTGGTTATAAGAATCTTTCACTTAAAAGACTTTACATTATTTTGATGACTTACTTTATAGGACTATTATACAATTTCAGATAGCATGATTTTAGATATGCATGACTAAACAATTCTTACTTCTGGTTTAAACTGCATTTCATTTTGTTTGGTACTTATAACTATGAAAGCTCCAGTCTTTTCTCTATTTATGATTTCATTTAGTTATTTACTTTGTTCCTACATACTCAGTACATTCAAATATACTGATCACATACTTCTTTTGCCTATATATTTTATGTGATATAGATAAGGGTGACCAATCTCAAGAACGTGGCTAATTGTACCCCATCCAGATCCCAGTAGTGGTAAGTCCTCATTATTTGAGGACCTATATTAGTTATTTATTTAATTTTATTAGGGTAATGCTCAAATATTCAATCGAACCATCGAAAATGACTCATCTATGCCACCTATTATAAATTTGGCTTATTTATGCTATTGTCGCTATATAAAGGATCATTCATGTCATTATTTTTAATGGTAGTTTTGTAAAATTATTTTTTTACATGACCTCTTATTAAATCAACTAGTATTACTTAAAAGCAAAATAAAAAATCTGACCCATTAAAATTAAACCCGACACGATGAATAGGCGTGATTTTTATTTTTAATGAGTTTGATTTTATTTTTAATTGGTCTAAATTTTTATTTTAACCATGTGGGTCAAATGTTTTTAGTGGGTTCAATTTTTGATTTTGATTTTAAGTAATATTGGTTGATTAGATTTGGTGATCTGGGCCTCTAATAAGAGGTCATATTGCAAAAATAGTTTTGTAAAACAACCATTAAAATAATGGCAAGAATAAACCTTTCTGTAATGGTAGTGGCATAACGAGCCAAAATTTTATAATTGATGGCATAGATAACCCAAACTTATAACAGATTCCATAGAGGAGTCATTTATAATAGTTCAATGGCATATTTGAGCCTTATCCCTTTTCATTATAAATATTATTTTAAGGTTGGCCAGGGGTCTTGTCCTAGTAAATTATGTTATTTAGTTTAGAGACTTCAGACATTAACTTTGTGGTTCACGTTAGCCCATCAAGCTTTGCATCCATATTTTATACATTATGTTTTCAAATTATGTTTTAAAGATTTCCATTACGATTCTTATTACAACTTTCACTTTAATTTCATATAATATGCTTAGTACGCCATGTCAAGGTTTAGTATGGGTCTACTTGTAGCTTTATTACATCGTGCCTTAGCTAGGGTATAATCTCGAATCTTGGAATAAACCTTGGAGTCTAACTGGTTGAGAAGGACCAAGACTGAATACTTACAGTGAAAATTCAGTGATATGACACATGAGCCTGAAGTGTAAGTGTGGCTTGATAAATAGGAAATCTAAAGAGAGAGTTTCAAGTATCTTAGGTCTATTATTCAAGATAATAGACAGATTGATGATGTCACTCATCGTATTAGTACAATATGAATGAAATGAAGACTCACTTCTGGAGTCTTGTATCATCAAAAAGGTCCACCTAAATGTCAAATCGAAATTCTACAAAGTGGTAGTTAGACTGGCTACATTGTATGGAGCAAAATGTTAGTCATTTAAGAACTATCACACTCAAAAACTAAAAGTGATGGAGATGAAGATTTTATGATAGATGTATGGGTATACCAAAAGAGATACGTTTAAAAATTAAGGATATCTGAGATAAAGTAAGAGTGATATTGGTAGAAACAAAATACAAGAAGCAAGGTTATGATGGTTCAGACATGTGATAAGGATATGCATGTATTCCCTAGTGTGAAGATGTGAGAAGTTGGATATGGGTGTATTTAGTAGATGTAGAGATAGACCAAAGAAGTATTGAGGAGACGTGATTATGGCGTAGTTGCAATTTACCTTAAGTAAAAGGTTAGTTGGTAGGAGTGTGTCTGCACTAGTAGGTAACAGTGCATTGTCTTGTTGGCCTTTCTAGTAGTCATGAGACTACTTGTGTAGTTTCTTGCTCTGCAACTTTGTTACTGTATCTATTTTTTCTCTTATAGTTTGAGTGAAGTTTAATTTATTGTAGTACATTTTTTATTTTACTATTTCGTATTTTTTGATAGAATCTATTGTTTTTTGTACTTCCATTACATCATTTTTAGACTATTTTTATCTTGAATAGGTCTATAGGAAACAACCTTTATGCCTCATCTCTAAGGTAGAGGTACGGTTTTCATATGTTCTACCCTCCCCAAATCACAGTTTTATCATGACCCAATTTACGGGTCATGATGGAACCTACTTTATCCCACAGTAGGTAAGCCAAACCATAGCCCAGAGCTATAAGTAATGGGCTAATTTGGTGGAAAATAGCCTAATGTAGGAAATCAACAATAAAAGAATTATAATAAAATTAAGACAGTAATGATAGTCTAAAAGATAGAAAAAACATCAACAACCATCCCACAACCTAGTAGTGTCGGTACAATAGCTAAAATAAAAGGAACATAAGTACGAAAATAGTTAAATACAAATCTATCTCAAATAGTGAAAGACTAGACATAGATAATAGAAGAAAAAGGGACAAATCTGACTCTAAGAGCCCACCCTATCTCTAGAATCAACTCAGCACGATCATCACGTCAGCAGTGGCCACTAGTAGTTCGATCTGCACCAAAAAGGTAAGTGTAGTATGAGTACCAAAACCACATGTATTCAGTAGGCATTATCGACCGACTAATCTAAATCATGATATAAATACAATAAAGATGCAAGATAAATAATCTAAGTCAAGGTAACAGGGAAAAACTAGAAATAAGCTCGAACACTGTAAATAAATAACTGAAACAAATATAATATGAAAGAAAGCATAATAAATACAACAAAACTGGCCCCATAAGCCAGTAAGTGCATAAAAATAAGCAACCCAACTCGGGCCCCCATAAGCCCGGAGGGTGCAATCAAAGGAAATTAAATAACTGAAGATCCATATATTTACCGAATATTAGCTATAACTATGAGTTTGTCTATACTATATCATATCATAAAAAACTCTCAATGTCAGACTCGAACGGGAACTTAATATCATCGTAATCATCATTATTTACCATACTTGAACCAAAACAAATATCATTAATTCCATATTTCGCATAATATCATAATTAGTATAATATTATAATTATACTATGAATTAGCTCAATATATAAAGATAAACCTAGTCGACCTAGATGCCAAAGAAAACCCCAAAAAAACTGCTAAGTTAGCAATTTTCCTTTTTGAAAAGCTTCTATAAGATGCCAAGCTATCAAAATCATAATCTACTTATCAAACTAAGAACAATAATACCCATATTGCACTTTTGTGTTTTGGGTTCAAAATTACATAAAAAATCTATGTCGGCCTCATTTGTGGAATCACACTTTCGAAATCGACAACACATCCCTCTATACTCAAGGAACATTTATCCTCAATAATGGGTTGAATTTCAAACTCTAATAGTGATATAATCGACCCACCAATATTCTAGGGATTTTGGAAAAAAGATGAAGCATTTAATCAAGAAATTGGTGGAAACTTTCCATGAATTCAGAGAAGAAACGTGCTACTTGAGCTTATGAACATTCTAAAATTACCCACTAATAGTTCTCCCAAGTTTTCATACTTTTTAGGATTCTACACACCTGGAAATGGGTAAAATAATTAGAGAAATCAGGCTAAATAGGGACTATATATGCACCAGGTGCTACTAAAGTGGTACCCACTCTGATGGGGCAGGTCATTTAAGCGGTTAATTGGTGCTAAAGTGGTTTGTGCTTTAGCGGCCAACATGCCACTAAAGAAACATTCGTTGAACCTAATAAGGCCACTTAAGGGTTGGAATACCACCAAATCGACCTCCACTAAAGTGCCCACAGGGTCGCTTTAGTGGTCACACCAGCTGAAATGCATCAGCTGGAGACTTAGAATTTTCGGAGTCTCTGCTGACCCCTTGGGATTCATTCAAAATCCCGTATATGCAAACGAACTATAATAACCTATAAAATTAGACATTCCAAACTCAATGGCACAGTCAAAATATCTATCTGAGATTATTTCAATGAAAAGAGGGTCCCACACTTATGTGTCATTTCTCTTATCTTCCAGCCAATAAGCCTAAATAAGTCCGGGAGCCTCAAGACACAAACCAAGGATCCACCTAGCCTAAAATGACATTCTGAAGTTGTTAGAATAGTCTAAATTAGCATATGAGGTTGTCTGACTGAAGCTTTCATTCGATAGTAAATTTTAACATGCAAAGACTTCAAAATAGGTAATTGCCTCTAAAAACTAAAAAAGTTGCTTGGTATCCGAATTGTCAATTCCACTAAGTCATAAATGACTTAGAGCAGCTATTGGAAAGCTCAAAATGGTGAAAATGAACAAAAATATGGAAAAAGATCTAGAGGGTCATTATAATATCCACTGCTAAAAGGACTTTCGTCCATAAAAGTAAAGGGTTAGATGTACCTAATGCCTCAAACAAGTGAGGATACTGGATCTGCATCTCACACTCAATCTCCCAAGTATCCTTATCTACGAGTCGGTGCCTCCACTGAACCTTAACTATTGGAATCGCTCTAGTGCTCAACCCTCTAACATCACTGGCTAATATGAGCAAAAGCTCTTTCACGAAGGACAACTGCTCAACCAACCAAACTGAGTCCCATCTTAGCATATGAGATGCATCGAAAATGTATTACCATAACATAGGAACATGGACAAGAGAATATACAACAACAAAATCTTGCGGTAAAGCTAACTCATAAGCCACATCACCAACTATGTGAAGAATCTCAAAGGGTCTGATATATCTGGGAATGAGCTTGCCTTTTCTCTCGAACCTCGTCACACCCTTTATGAGCTATACTCAAAGGAATATTCGATCACCAACTCCAAACCTCAAGGCACAAAGTCTACTATTTGCATAAGCATTTAACCTACTCTAAGTTGCCCTCAACCTACCCTGGATCACACTTACTCTATTCAATAACTCCTAAAGCAAGTCAATACCATGTGATCTAATCTTGGAGGTCTCAAACCACCCAATTGGAGAACAAAATCACCTACCATAAAAAACCTCAAAAAGCTCCATGTCAATACTCAAATGGTCGTTATTATTATATGTAAACTCGATCAAAGCTAAGCGCTTCTCCCACTATCCTCCAAAATACATAACAAAGGCTCAGAACATATCTTCGAGAACTTAAATAGTCTATTTTAACTTCCCATTGATATGAGGATAGAAGGCTATACCAAATCAAACTCAGTACCCATCTCTTCCTGAAAAGCTCTCTAAAATCTAGAAATGAACACGAACCTCTATCCGAAATAATAGCTATAGGACCATCATGCTAATGGACTATCTCACAAATATAGATATGAGCTAACCTCTTGCCACTGAAAGGCATCTAATTAGGAATGAAATGTGCCAACTTGTGAACCGATCCATAATGACCCAAATACCATCAGAACCACGAAAAGTGAAAGGCAAACCACTAACAAAGTCCATGGTGATTTACTCCTACTTCTATTCGACAATAGGCAACATATGAATAAAGCCACCAAGTCTCTGATGTTTGGCCTTCACCTACTGACAACATAGGCCACGAGATACAAAATCCTTCATATCTCTCTTCATACCACCCCATAAATAAGTCTACCTCAAATCTTTATACATCTTAGTTGTACCCAGGTAAATAGAATATCTAGAGTTGTAAGCCTCATGCAAAATTGACTGAATCAAGTTATCAACCCTTAAAACACAAATACGGCCATCAAATCTTAAAATACCCTCAGAATCATAGTATCCCTCTTGGACTCTCCACTCAACACCTGATCATGGATAATGCAAAGTCTCATATCCTCAATTGACAACTCCAAATTTGCTCAAATAGCAAAGACCGCACCTCAACACTAGCAAGAATCCTCCTAAGATTTAAAATGTTAAGTTCGCACCATAAAGTTGGATATGGAATGGACGTCTCATTCCAATGGCCTTTGAGAAATTGAAATAGAAGCTAATCTACTTATAATCACCGTCTTCCAACTCAAGGGTCTTCTACCACGTTCGCCTTGCCCGAATGATACAAAATAAAGATGTCATAATCCTTAAGCAACTCTATCCATCTACACTGCCTAGAATTAAGCTATCTTTGGGTTATAAGATTCTAAAGACTAGGATGATCTGTGAAATCTCATAATGCACGCCATAGAGATAATATCTCTAAATCTTAAACACTAAAACTACCACCTTAGACTTTAAATTATGAGTAGGGTAGCTGTGCACGGGCACCTTTGGTTGCCTCAACTATAAGCAATAATTCGACCCCACTGCATCGACACACAACCCAAACAAACACTATAAGCATCACAATACACGGTGAATCTATCACCCTTGACAAGAAGATCCAATATAGGAGCTAAAGTGAGAAATCCCTTAAACTTTCCAAAGCTCGACTCACACTTTTTAGACCATCAAAAAGGGAACTCCTTTCGAGTCAATCTGATCATCGGCACTGCAATAGTAGCAAAACTCTCAATAAACCGTCTATAGTAACTGAAAAAACCAATAAAGCTTCAGACCTCGAATGGAGATATAGGCCTAGAATAATCATGAATAGCCTCAATCTTTACTAGGTTTACCATAATCTCATCCTTAGACACTACATGCCTAAGGAATATCACCGACTCAAGCTAAAACTTACACTTAGAGAGTATTGCAATAGCCAATAATCTATGAAATTCTGGAGAATAAACCTAAAATATTGCATATGCTCCTCTCTACTCCTCGAATACACAAGAATGTCATTAATGAACACAGTAAGAAGGAATCCAAATAAGGTCTTAACACACAGTTCATCAAATCCAAGAATACAGTTGGGGAGTTGGTCAACCTAAAAATCATCGTTAGGCATAATGACCATACCAAGTCCTAAAGGTTGTATTTGGGATATCCTCAGCCCGAATCCTCAACTGATGGTAGCCTAATCTTAAGTCAATATTAGAAAATACCATTGTACCTTGAAGCTGGTCAAACAAATCATCAATGTGAGGCACAGGATACCGGTTCTTCACCGTCACCTTATTAAGCTGTCTATAATAATACACATATGTATGGAACCATCCTTATTCACAAATAAGATAAAATCTCCCCAAGAAGACATACTCAGTCTAATGAAACCCTTTCCAAGAAGGTCTTAAACTGACAATTTAGCTCCTTAAGCTCAGCAGAAGCCATATGGCAAGGCGCCATAAAAATTGGTTGAGCTTGTGGCTCAAGATCAATAACAAGCTCAATATCATGCTCAAGAGTAAAACTAGAGAGATCGGTAGGGAAAATATTAGAAAAATCATGAACTATAGGACAGATTCAAATGACACTCTCCATATCAAAAATATAAGTGAGATAAGACTCGCAACCCCTCAAAATAAGTCTCCTAGCCAAAATACAAGAAATAACTCCCTATGGATCAAAACTAATAGCTCTCTTCACACAATCAGAGGTATACTGAGCATGGCTAAGTAATGATCTAGACAACACAATCCAAGACTGCGTGATAGTTGGATAACTAGTGCATACCCAAAATCACATCAAAATCAACCATATCTAACACAATAAGATTAGCCTGAGTATCAAATTCTCAAAAAGTCACAATACATGATCTATTAACCCAATCCACTACTAAAGAATCACCCATAGAAGTAGATACATATAATGGAACCAATAATGAATCCCAAGATAAATCTAACCATAGGACATAATAAGCAGATATATGAATAAGTGGATCTTGGATTAAATAAAGTAAAGACTAATTGATAGCACACCAAGATCGTCCCTATGATAACACCCAAAGACTCAACCTCGGGTCTAGTAGATTCGCATACAACTAACCACCCCCTCCACCTAGTTGGGCTCTTGATCGATCTTCTATCTCACCTACTTGAGAACTTCTATAAGCACCCTGGGGGCTACCTCAATAGCTATGCACACTACCTCTAGCTTGGTACACAACTACCCAAATCAATAAAACACTCTTAGCTAAAGGAACCATCGATCCACGGCTAAGGCACTCTCTCAAGAAATAGCACAAATCCCTACAACCATAACATGCCCTATTCATTATACTAAAATCAAAAAAATTTCTTACCCAAAATAACCACCATATTAGAATTACAAGAAAATAAACCCCTCAAAATCTAGCCACTACTCTGGCCAGGATAAATATTAAAACTAGACTGACCTCCATTTATAATCTGAAGTAAAGCTTAAATAGGCCTATTAGACTGTCCCTGATGCTAATATTGGTGACGCAGAGGGTACCTACCTTAAGAACCACTGCCTATAAACTAATATGGCTCCTATCAAAACTACCATGACACCATAGCCTCTTATTGATTCCCTCTTAGGTCTCATGATGTATATCTACTATAAGCTAAGCATGATCAAAAACCTGAGAAAAATACCTATCAACAGCAACAAAACTCTATGTAGACATGGGAAGATGAAGTCTCAATCCCTGAATAAAGCAATAAACCCTCTCATACTCAATAGTTAGAATAGAAGTAGCATGTCTAAAAAAACTCATGAAATTGAGATTCATACTTCATGTCATTCATGGATCCCTGCTCTAACCTCAAAAACTAAACTTTTAAACAATTTCTAAGGTTGCAAGGCATATACTTCTCTAAGAAGATCTTAAATAACTGAGTACATGTCAATGGGGGAGATCCGGCTGGCCTGGAATGAAGATGACCTCTTCACTATTGTCGAGCTGCCAAGTCCAACTTAATAGTAGTGTAATCCATGTGATGATTCTCAACTAGGACCAAATTATAGAGCCTATCCTCACAAGCACTTAAGAACTCATAAGTATCCATACTTGGGGCACTAGAAAACCTAGGTTGATCCAATCTTAAGAACCTACCCAACATCTTTTTCTCCTCAATAGATATAGCAAGTCGGGCAACTATCGGTTGAGCCACCACCAATAAAGAAGGGACCTTAGCTCTAAGAGTCGCAGCTATAGACTATGTTTTGGCCTCAATACCGCTCTACTCTGTAGATTATACAATACCAGATGGTGCACCAATAACTAATCAAAAAAGTTAAACCAATACATCCTTGAGCACTAATAAAGAAATAAAACCCGGTGGAGCCTAGGCTGGTCCTTGAACCGCCATTGGCTGGGGCAGAAGAATCTCTAGCTCAGGAGTAAGAATAGGGTTTAGTGAAGGCCCCTTCTACTGTCCTCTAGTTGGGGACATATATCTAGGTTGTCCATGACCTATAGGTAAACTATGAATAGTGATAAGATCCTTAGGCTTAGTCTCGGGATCCTTATCTTATAGAGCGATAGCACGTGTCCTATCCATATGCAAAAGAGTGAAACCAAAGGAATTCTTTAGAAACCAAATCAAACTCTAAGCATGAAATGAGTGAAATATGTTAAGAACTCCTAAGAATGTCCTATAGCCTCCCGAAAATAAGAAAAGAATGTCATTATTTTATTTATGGGACTCTACTAGATAGTTGTTTTTATACCAACAATAGTAGTGAACCAAGGCTCTGATACCAATATTTCATGACCCAATTTATGGGTCATGATGGTTCCTACTTTATCCCACTAGTAGGTATGCCAAACTATAGCTCGGAGGTATAAGCAATGGATTAATTTGGTGAAAAACGACCTAAAATTGGTAATCAACAATTAAAGACTTATAATAACAATAAGTCAGTAATGATAGTCTAAAAGATAGATAAATCATAAACAATTATCTCATGACCTAGTATTATCGGTACAAGAGCTACTACAAAAAGAAACATAAATACTGAAATAGTCAAATACAAATCTATCTCGATTAGTGAAAGTCTAGACTTAAATAATAGAAGGAAAAAGAAAAAACTCTGACTTCAAGATCTCACCCTATCTTTGAAATCAACTTAGCTCGATTGTCACATTAGCGATAGCTACTAGTACTCAAATTAATACAAAAAGAAATAGAAGTATAGTATGAGTACCAAAACCACGAGTATTCAGTAGGCATCATCAACATGCTAAGCTAAATTATGATATAAATATGATAACGATGAAATATAAAAAAAGGTAAGTCAAAGTAAAATGAAGACCTGAAGATAAGTTGTAATACCCAATACTTTTCTTAGCTCAGTTCAGCTCCTAATTCCATGCATAAAAGGCTTAAAGCCTGAAAAAATCACCAAGTGTTGGGGACTTATGCTTATTTTTGACCTCTTAACTTTGAAGATTTTTAATGGGTTTTCCCGACCCTGAGATGTAGATTTTTTAGTTAATTCATGTTTAAGAGTGTAAGAAGCATGTCTCAGGGAAGTTTTGAATTTTTTAGATGAGGATTGGGTCGTGTTTGAATTTCGATTCTAGAACCTCACTGCGATAGTGGCGTGTCATGGTGGGTATAACGATGATCCCTTTATCACATTGTGGTGAACCCCTAATCCATATTCCAGTTGCAAATTTAATTCTCTGAAGGGCAATTGAGTCATTTCCCCTCAACCCAATTCGTAAAAACACAAAGTAAAACGTTGGTAAGGGAATTATATGCCAATTTTTTCCCAATTTTCCTCTCAAAAAAACTCTAATCATCCCCCAAGTTCATCAATTTCATTTCTTTCTCTTCAAGAATACCAAGAAATCAAGTTACCAAATCCAAGAACCTTCAAGGAAGCTTAAAAATTTGTGTTTCTCTTTTAAGATTTAAGGTTTAAGGTATGTGTGATTTTCATCCATGGGCCATTTTCACCCATGGAGTCCAAGAATCCCCTTTTGATATCAAATTATGAGTTTTTACATGTTTATGATAAATTATCTCCATGGAGTTATTATTGATTTTGAATATAAGATATGGTACAACTATTTTGTGATGGAATGATCCCTTATATGATTTGAGTATTGAAATCATCATGTTAAATCCCTAATTCATGGTTCAAGTATTGTAACTATGCTTTTAATCACATGTTTTATCCATTCCTATTCTTAAATTCATGACTCTCATGTGTTTCATGAAATGTCTAAACGTTGGGTTTTGAGAAATGATCCTTTACTATGGTTTTTAAAGCTTCATATGTCCTTATTGTTATTTTTATTCAGAGTTGGAGGGCTATGAGTACCCGATTCTTAGCTGTTTACATAATTCCAGTACCTTCTGAATGATTTTAGATAAACTATGAGTGTTGTCATGTAGTTAGTATCTTGATCAATTACTAGAGTTAAGTTTAGTTTAGTCCAATAATCAGTGTCTTTTAGTTTGGAATAGGATTTAGCACCGAGCGAACCCAGGGATGGGGGCTCACCTGCCAGTAGAGGGTATGACCTTTAGTAGAAGTCCCGTAGTTCCAAAACTGCATAGCTAGTATAGGTTAGAGATATCAATCTTCCAGTTGAGGGTTGATAAAGTGTTTATCAGCCAGTTAAAGGTAACACATATCTTACTATAGAACCTACTAGTTGAGGGTAACTCATTAGTCCTTTTGTACATTAGTTTAGTGGATCTGCACAACCAATGTTAATACCCGTAGCACAGTACTGACACCTTTTCAACTGGGGTTATAGGTTGAACCTTGATTATTTCTGATTAGGGCATATTGGTTAGGTAATACCTCCTACAGTCTTAGTTCAGTATTTAGTACAGAATTCAGTTCAGATTTTCTTGCCCATAGCATACAGTTCATCAGTTATTTAGTTACTAGATTTTAGTATTTCAATTTATAGACCATTTTTGTATTATGTTATATGATCGGTCAAGCATTTCCTAATTTTACAGCTTTTACGTCTTTTATTCATCAGTTATCTCATGCTATTCAGTCAGTCTTTTTTCATGTACATAAACCTATGCATTTCAACCTAACCTTATCTCATATGCCAGTATATTCAAAGTACTGATCACATACTTTTCTTCGCACTATGATGTCTTATATCATAGGTTCAGATTCTTAATTTTCTGATCGTGCTTAGACAGTTCATCTTATCAATAGCAATAGTTGTGGTGAGTCCTCATATATTGAGGACCTTTTATGTTATTTTAGTATATCTATCATTTATTTCAGTTAGTTCAGTTTGGAGTTAGTTGGGGACTATCCCATTAACTTTTTAGTCAATTTAGAGGTTTTTAGATATTTTTAGTCATTCAGAAAGATAACCAGTTTATTAGTTGTTAGATCATAATCAGTTTATCAGTTGTTAGATCATTCTTTTTAGTATATCATCAGAGATTTAGATGTATGATTTAAATCATATTTTTAGCATTTGAATCCTATGTCTTTATTCAGTTATTTTCGCACCAGCCCGTACCTCCGCTTGTTCAGGAAAATCCCCTAAATAAGAACGTCTCTCATATTGAGTTTAGAGCTGCATTCTCTACCTTAGATCAGTCAGTAGCTGCTCAGAATAATCAACAGGTTGGTGCCCCATCTAATCCAGTGGCAAATACAGCTGCAGCTAGAATTCAGGACTTCACTCGAATAAATCCCCCTTTGTTTTCAAGATCCAAATATGAAGAGGATCCATAATAGTTTCTTGATATGGATCAGAAAGTGATGGATATTATGGGTGTCACTTTAAGTGAGAGTGTATATTTAGCTGCTTACCAGTTGCAAGAAGTAGATCACATGTAGTATAAGCAGTGTAAAGAGGATAGGGGCACAGATGCAAGTCCTATAGAGTGGGAGAAGTTTGCTATGGCCTTTTTAGATGGGTTCTTTCCTTTAGAGTTGAGGGTAGTTAAGGTGCTTGAGTTTATAAATCTGAAGCAGGGTAATATAAGTGTGAAGGAATACTCATTCAAGTTCACACAGTTGGTGAGGTATGCTCCTTCGATGGTGGCTAATAACAGGTCAAGAATGAGTAAGTTTGTGTCTGGTATATCTGATAGTATGGTTAAGAAGTTTAGAACTACTATGTTTATTAAGGAGATGGACATATCTAGGCTTATGTTCCATGCTCAACAAGTTGAGGAATAAAAGATTAAAGAGAAAGAGAAAAAGAATAAGAGGGCCAGAACTGGTAGCTTTAATTTTTCTAAACCTAGGGAAGAAGATGGTAACCGTTGTTAGTTGCATTAGAAGTTTTCATACCCAGCTCCATGTTCATATAGTACGCTAGTGTCAAAGTTCAGAAATGACAATCGGTGTAGAGCGCCAGGCTCCAATTCTTAGGGTAGTGTGAACAACAGTCGTACTAATCTTCTTTGCTAGAAATATGGTAGGAATCATCAGCGTGTGTGTAGAGCCAGCAGTGATGTATATTTTGGGTGTGGTAAACCAGGCCATAAAGTCAAAGATTCCCTAAAGAGTGGCCAATAGGGTCAGTCTAGTCATCCTCCAGTTTCATTCGATCGCCCAACTCAACAGGGTGTCGCATCCAGTGTAACTAGTGCGCAGTGCCAGAATAGATTGTATGCACTCCAGTCCTGTCATGATCAATAAAACTCTCCTGGTGTTGTTACGGGTACGTTACAAATCTTTTATCTTCATGTTTATGCTTTGTTAGATCCCGAAGCTTCATTTTCTTTTGTAACCCCCTATATAGTTCTCAATTTGGGTGTCATTCCCAAAACTTTAGTAGAGTCTTTCTCAATTTCTACCCCAGTGTGTAAATCTATCACAGTTAGATAAGTGTACATAAATTGTTCAGTTACAATATCCCAGAAAATTACATCAGTAGATCTTGTAGAGTTAGAGATGACTGATTTTGATGCCATTCTCAGCATGGATTGGCTCCACTCATGCTATTCTTCAGTTGGTTATAGATATAAAGTCATTCAATTTTAGTTTCCTAGCAAACCAGTCATTGAATAGAGGGGTAGTACTTCAGTGCTTAGGGGTCAGATTGTGTCATATCTTAGAGATAGAAAAATTATATCAAAGGGGTGCATGTACCATCTTATTCGAGTCAAAGACTATAATTTTGAGACTCTAAGTATCAATCCAATTTCAGTAGTAAGGGAATTTCTAGATGTGTTCCCTGAAAATCTTCCCAGAGTTCCTCCTAAAAGGGAAATCAAACTCGGATAGATCTCCTTCCAAATACCTATCCTATCTCTATTATACCCACAGAATGGATCCAGTTGGGCTTAAGGAGTTGAAATATCTCTTAGATAAGGTATTTATTAGGCCCATTATTTCCCCATGGGGCACTCTAGTTTTTTTCATACGTAAGAAGTTCTCTCAAAATATGCATCGACTACCGTCAGTTGAACAAAGTCTCAGTCAAAAATAAGTACCCACTCCCCATGAAAAGAATTACCCTACCTATGATCATGAGTTAGCAGCTGTTATTTTTGCCTTGAAAATTTGGAGGCATTATCTTTATGGAGTTCATGTTGATGTGCTCATGGATCACAAAAGTGTAAAGTATGTATTCTCTCAGAAAGATTTAAATCTTCATCGAATAAGGTGGTTAGAGTTTTTGAAAAATAATGATATGAGTATGGTGTATTATCCGGGCAAGGCCAATGTAGTGGCAGACGCCCTTAGTAGATTTTCTATAGGTAGTGTTGCTCATGTTAAGGATGATATGAAGAAGTTAGTCAAGGAGGTTTATCAGCTAGCTAGATTAGGCATTCGGTTGGTTCATTCAGCTAAAGGTAGTGTTTAGGTTTAGAATGGTTCGGAATCTTCCTTGGTTACCGATGTAAAATAAAAGCAAGATAGGGATCCCAGTTAAGTTAAGTTGAGAGAATCAGTTGGAGAATAGAAAGTAGAGGTTTTCTCCCAAGGGGAAAATGGTGTGTTGTGTTGTCAGGGTAGGCTCTGTGTGTCGTGTGTAGATGGTTTGAGATAGAAGATTTTGGCAGAAGTGCATGGTACGCATTACTCTATTTACCCAGGAGCCACTAAGATGTACCGTTATTTGTGAGAAATATATTGGTGGATTAGTATGAAGAGTAATAGTGTAGAGTTTGTAGCTAAGTGTTCTAACTGTCAGCAGGTTAAAGTTGAACACCAGAGGCCTAGTAGTACATTGCAAGAGTTAGTATTCCTACTTGGAAATGGGAAGAGGTGAATATCGATTTTGTGACGGGTTTGCCTTATTTGCATCGTCATCATAATTCGATATAGGTTGTTGTAGACAAAATGAATCCACTAAGATTTACCATTATTTGCGGGAAATCTATTGGTGGAGTGGTATGAAGAGGGATAGTGCAGAGTTTGTAGCTAAGTGTTCTAACTATCAGCAGGTTAAATTTGAACATCAGAGGCCTAGTGGTACATTATAGGAGTTTAGTATTCCCACTTAGAAGTGGAAAGAGGTGAACATAAATTTTGTGATGGTTTGCCTCATTTGCGTCGTCATCATGATTTGATATGGGTTATTGTAGACAAAATAAACGAATCAACTTATTTCTTATCACTTTATACTTCTTATTCAGCTAAGGATTATGCCAAGCTCTATGTTAGAGAGTTGGTTAGGTTGCATGGGGTCCCATTGTCTACTATTTTAGATAGAGGTACTCAGTTTACCTCTCACTTTTGGAAAGCTTTTCAGAAGGGTCTTGGTACCCAAGTTCATCTCAGTACAGCTTTTCATCCTCAGACTAACGGTCAGGCAGAGAGGACCATTTGGACCGTAGAGGATATGTTGAGGGTGTGTGTTCTTGATTTCAAGTTTTGTTAGGATGATCAGTTACCATTGATCGAGTTCTCCTACATTAACATTTATCACTCCAGTATTTAGATGTCACCATTTGAGGCTCTCTATGGGAGGAGATATAAATCTCCTATTGGTTAGTTTGAGGCAAGTAAGGTCATCTTGGTAGGGCCAGATTTAGTGTTTGATGTGATAGAGAAAGTTTAATTAATCAGGAAGAGGCTTAAAACAGTCCAAAGCCATCAAAAATCCTATACAAATGTGAGGAGAAGAGACCTTGAGTTTGAGGTTCGTGATTCAGTCTATTTAAAAATCTCACCCATGAAGGGGGTGAAAAGACTTGGCAAGAAAGGGAAACTCAATCCCCGATATGTTGGCCTTAAAAAATCTTGAGCTATTTTGGGAAGGTAGCTTATGAGCTAAAGTTGCCTGCAGATTTTTCATCACTGCATCCAGTGTTCCATGTCTCTTTGTTAAAGAAGTGTATAGGTGATCCAGCTGTTGTAGTCCCTTTAAAAAGCACAGATGTTTAAGATAGCCTTTCTTATAAAGAAATCCCAATCGAGATCCTTGATTATCAAATTCGTAGACTAATTCCCTTGGTCAAAGTTCTTCGGCAGAATTAGTCCATTAAGGGAGCCATTTGGGAAGAAGAAGCAGATATACGTACCAAGTACCCTTATCTTTTCTCCGCAAAATCAAACTCAGCTTAAGGTTATAGTTTTCCTTATATAGTCTCTTTTCTATTCTCAGTTCTAGCTATATAATCATTGTCATGTATTTGCATGCATTCATGAATTCAGTTCAGTCATGTATCATGTTTCAGGCTCTGTCATGTAATTATGTTTTCAGTTATGCATGTTCAGTATGTGATCTCAGTTTCCCCAGTAGTCTTAGCTTAATCAATCTCATTCAAGGACGAATGTTCCAAGGGGGAGATATTGTAATACCTCATACTTTTCTTAGCTTGGTTCATCTTCTAGTGGCATGCATAAGAGGCTTAAAGCCTAAAAATTTCACTAGGTGTTGGGGACTTAGTCTTATTTTTGGCCTCTTAACTTCAAAGATTTTTAAATAGGTCTTCCCAACCGCAAGACATAGGTTTTTGAGTTAATTCATGTTTAGGGGTGTAGGGAGCATGTCTCGAGGAAGTTTTGGATTTTCAAACGAGGATTAGGTCGTGTTTGGATTTTAATTCCAGAACCTCACCGCGATAGTGACACGTCGTGGTGGGTATAGTGATGATCCCTTTATCGCATCGTGGTGAACCCTTAATCCATGTTCCAGTTGCTAATTTAATTCATTGAGGGGCAATTGAGTATTTTCTCCTCAGCCCAATTCATAAAAACACGAATTAAAACAACGGTTAGGGCATTATATTCCCATTTTCCCCTAATTTTCCTCACAAAAAAAACCCTAATCATCCCCCAAGTTCATCAATGTCATTTTCTCTTCTAGAAAACTAAGAAATCAAGTTACCAAATCTGAAAACCTTCATGGAAGCTTAAAGATTTGTGTTTCTCTTTCAAGATTTAAGGTTTAAGGTATGTGTGATGTTCATCCGTGGGCCCTTTTCACCCATGGAGTCCAAGAATTCCCTTTCGATATCAAATTATGAGTTTTTACATGTTTATGATAAATTATGTGTATGAAGTTGTTATTGATTTTGATTACAAGTTATGGTAAAAGTATTTTTTGATGGAATGAGCCCTTATATGATTTGAGTATTGAAATCCTCATATTATATCCCTAATTCATGGTTTTAGTATTGTAACTACATTTTCAATCACATGTTTTACACATTCCCATGCTTAAATTCATGACTCCCATGTGTTTGATGAAATGTCTAAATGTTGGGTTTTGAGCAATGATCCTTTACTATGGTTTTTAAAGCTTCATATATCCTTATTGTTATATTTATTTAGTGCTGGAGGGTTATGAACACTCTATACTTAGCTGTTTACATAATTCTAGTATCTTCAGAATGATTTCAGATAAACCATGAGAGTTGTCATACAGTTAGTATCATGATCAGTTGCTAGCTTAGTTAAGCTTAGTTCAGTCCAGTAATTAGTGTCTTTCAGTTAGGAGTAGGACTTAGCACCGAGCGAACCCAGGGATGGGGGATCATATTCCAGTAGAGGGTGTGACCTTTAGTAGCAGTCTGTTAGTTCCTGAACTACATACCCAGCGTAGGTTAGAGATATCAACCTGCCAGTTGAGGGTTGATAAAGTGTTTACCTGCCAGTTAAGGGTAATACATATCTCACTAGAGCACCTTCCAGTTAAGGGTGACTCATTAGTCCTTCAGAAAATTAGTTTAGTTATCCACACAGCCAGTGTTAGTACCCGCGGAACGGTACTGACACCCTTCTAACTGGGGTAATAGGTTGAACCCCGATTAGCTCAGATTGGGGCATGTTGGTTAGATGATATCTCCCACAGTCTCAGTTCAGTATTCAGTACAGAATTCATTTTAGGTTTTCTTGACCATAGCATACAGTTCATCAGTTATTCAGTTACCAGATTTCAGTATTTCAATTTACAGACTATTTTGGTATCTATTATATGTTTTGTCATGGATTCTCATATTTTACAGCTTTGGCATCTTTTATGCATTAGTTATTGCATGCTATTCAGCCAGTCATTATTTCATGTATATGAACCTATGCATTTCATCCTAACCTTATCTCATATACCAGTACATTCAAAGTACTGAACGCATACTTTTTTTTGTGCTATAATGTCTTATATCATAGGTTCGGACGCTCAATTTCCTGATCGCGCTTAGACAGTTCATCTTATCAGCAACAACAGTTGTGGTGAGTCCTTATATGTCGGGGACCTGTTATATTATTTTATTATTTTTGCCTTTCATTTCAGCTAGTTTAGTTTGGAGTTAGTTAGGGCCTATCCCATCAACTCTTCATTCAGTTTAGATGTTTTCAGATGTTTTCAGTCTTTCAGATAGTTAGTCAGTTTATTAGTTGTTGGATCATTCTTTTTAGTATGTCATCAAACGTTCAGACTTATGATTTAAATCATATTTTCAGCATTTGAACCTTAGGGATTTATTCATTTATTTCTGCACATGTTTATTATTAGTATATTATTCAGTGCTCACTGTAGGCACCAGCCCATGGGTTAGCTTATGATCACTTGTGACCTAAGCACCGTTGTCGCGACTAGGGGATAGCCTCGGTCCGTGACATAATCTCCAACACTGTAAATAAATAACTAAAAAAGATATAATATGAAACAAGGCATAATAATACTACAAGACTGGCCCCCAAAAGCTAGTAAATACGAAAAAAAAAAGTAAATAACCCAGTGAGGGGTCCTCATAAGCCCTACGGGTACAATAAAAGAAAAGTAAATACTGAAGATTCATAAATTTACCGAATATCAACTATAACTATGAGTCTATCCATACCATATCATATCATAAATAACTCTTAGTGTCGGACTCGAATCGAAACTTAATATCATTATAATTATCATCATTTTTTGGACTTGGATCAAAACTCGTATCACTAATACCATATCAATTATTGGACTTAAACTGAAACTCAATATCAAATAACCACCGGATTTGGCCCAAAATTAGCACCAACTCCCAAGTACCAAACTATCATAAATATCATGAAACAAATCTCCTTAATATCCAAAATAAGCATTTTAAAGGGGTATAACATATGTATAAAAGTCTACAAGAGCTAACATGAATCTTGGTCTAAGGTGGGTTGGAGAGGCCCACTTCTAATTCCCGAAGTCGGTTCTAAGGCAATTTTTACCCTGGACTAGTCTAAGGTATCTAAATTAACTTCTAAATATTACATAAGTTTAAGTTAGCCCTAAGATACCAATTCTAGCTAAATCGTGTGCAACTAAATCAATTTCTCCTAAATTACAATTCCTTAATAGGCTAAACAGTCCAAATAATAGTATTTATGTCAATCATACCTTCAATACCTAAATCTCATCCCACACCTAGCGTAATATCATAATTTTATTATGAATTAGTTCAATCTATGAAGAAGGTAAATCTATCCTACTTAAATACCAAATAATTCGCTAAATCAATTATTTTCCTTTTTTAAAAGCTTCTGTAAGATGGCACGCTATCAAAATTATAATCTACTCATTAAAACGAGAACAATGATACCCATATTGCACTTTTATGCTTCGAATTTAAAATTATGCAAAAATCTAATGTGGGACTCATTTGCGAAATCATGCTCTCAAAATCAACAACACATCCCTCTAAGATCAAGGAACATTTATCCTCAAGAATGGCGAATTTCGAGCTCTAATGGTGCTACAATCAATCCAACAGTATTCTAGAAAATTTAGAAAAAGATGAAGTATTTAATCCAGAAATTGATGGAAGCTTACCACAAATTCTGAGAAGAAATATGTTACTCATGCTTATGAACACTCTAAAATCACCCACTAATAGTTTCTCAAGTTTTCACACACTATAGGGTTTTACAATCTGGAAAATCGGTGAAAAAATGGGAGAAATTAGGCTAATATATGCACCAGGTGCCGCTAAAGTGTGCCCTGGGCCACTTTAGCGGTCAGGGCTAAAGTGCCTAGGTGCTGCAAATGCAGTCCCCATGTTGATGGGACAGGCAGTTTAAGCGATCAGTTGGCGCTAAAAAGGCTTGCGCTTTAGCGGCCAACATGCCGCAAAAGCGACATCTGCTGAGCCAGCCAAGACCTCTTAAGAGTCGAAAGACCATAAATACGCCTTCCGCGAAAGATCCTAAAGGATCGCTTTAGCAATCACACCGGCTAAAATGTATCAGCTGGAGACTTGAAATTTTCCAAGTCTCCGCTGACCCCTCAGGTTCATTTGAAATCCCGTATACGCAAACGAACTATGCTACCCTATCAAATTCGACGTTCCAAACTTAATGGCGCAACTAAAATTTCTATCTGAGGTCATTTCAATAAAAAGTGGGTCCCACACTCATGTGTCATTTCTCTTATCTTTCGGCCAATAGTCCGAAATGAGCCTCAGGACCCGAACTAAGAGTCCACCTAGCCTAAAATAGCGTTCCGAAGTTGTTGGAACTGTCTGAATTGGCATACGAGGTCGTTTGACTTAATTTTTAGTCCGGTAGTCAATTTTAACTAGCGGTAACTTCAAAACAGGAAATTGGCTCTAAAAACTAAAAGAACTTTCCGGTAACCGAATTGTCAGTTCTAGCAAATCATAAATGACTTGGGCAGCTATAGGAAAGCTCTAAATAGAGAAAGTGAGTGGAAATATGGAAAATGACTTGAAGGATCATTACAACATTGTTGGCTACATTAGGCATAATGTTGTTGGTGTTTGATACATTACATACATGATCTTCATTTCAAGACTATAAAATCCAAGTCTTATTTATTTTCTTAAATTTTGTGCGGAGTTAAACTAAGGCAACTGAAAAATAAATTAAAAGGAAGGGAGTAGTATTTTAAATCTATTTTACTATAAAAGTGACGGATAAGAAGCATGGAAAGTGATGATTGAAGGAATATTGATAGGAATTGAGATGATGTGTTCAAGTTCACGACGGCTCTGTACCTAAATTCTGTTTCCGTAGGAATTGTGATTCAATTCTGATAATATAACAATTAGTAATATTTGTAGCATACATATATATAGTTTTCTTTAGTATAATAATTGATTAAGAAAAAAACAAAGGGGGGAAACTGCGAAGAACCTGTGTTGTTCAAACTTATTCGTGGATATGACTTTTGCCCCTTTGCCAACCTTCCCACAATCTACCAGCCCTACTCAACTTCGCTGTCTCTCCCTTCTCTCTTCTCTCTCCTAAACTACCCCCCCCCCCCCCCCCCCCCCCCCCCCCCCCACCTTAACCCTTTTCAAGTCTTTTTTTTTGTGTTAATAGTTTTTATAGTATTAACATAGTTAACATGAAATAACAAATAGTAATTTTACCTTATTCTTTTATCATACGTGTAGCGCTTTGATAATACAAAAATGTATAAAATAGAATTTTCCGTTGATACGATATGTTATTTTTATCATTCTCTTTCAAGACCAATCGTGGTTTTCTAAAATTTACCAAGAATATGAACGAATCCCTTACTTCGCTACATGTGTGATAGCGTGTGTATGTGCGTGTTTTTTTTTAAGTGGAAAGCAGGGAAGCAAGAGAGATTATACGTGCTGCGGTCCAAAAGTTCAAATCGTTAGGGAAATAATAATATATATTCACTACTAATAGTTTGGTTTCACATATTAGGTACTAATGTAATTAATTTTGCTTATGTACCATCTTGAACATTGTTTAAAAACAAGCTTGAACAATTGTCTCTCGTGCTATAATAGTTTTTCGATTTTTAGATGGAAACATGGAAGTTATTGAAAGATACTTGGAGGAAAATGAAAGTTACATAGAGTTTAAATGACAAACAAAAGTAACACAATGTGTGCCTTTTCCCCATAAAAGTTAAATGGCTCTTACCTACATTACAAACATTAGCTTACAAAAGATGGGAGTTTATTTGATCCCATCACCTATATTAATGTCCCCGATCGGATATAGAATAGTGTTGGGTGGTAAAGAGTGTTTAAAAAAAATTGCAAACATAGTATTACATATACTACGACTGCAAAAATTTGAACTACTTGTGCAGTAATTTGTAAAAATAAATTTTTAAAAAATAGTATTACATATACTGTCAATAGTCCTTTTTTCCGTCAGTGTAATTTAGCACTGTATAACGAGTATTCTTTACCTTGTCTCTTATTCTACTTAATATATGATGTTCCAGATTGACATATATAAAAGCGGTGAACATGATAACATGAGTCTATATCTTTAGCTCCCAAACATATATATACACGAGCATACATGGTCGACAAGTAATAATAGACTAATGGGATAGGGAAGCAAGAGAGACTATATATATGTACAAAGCAGTACGACTCCAAAGTTCAAATTGCTATGGTGATTATAATATAATTCACCACTAATCGTTTTGTCTAGCAAATTTAGTAAGTAAATTAGTTGTTTCGATGGAAAAACTGAAGTAAAACTCGAATGAAAAATGAAAGTCGCAAGGGGTTTAAATGACAAAAAAAAGGTTACACAAAGTATGCCTTTTATCCAAAAGGATAAATGGTTCTTACGTATATTACATACATTAGCTTACAAAAGATGGAAGTTTTTTGGTCCCATGTTAAGGTCCCCCTAGCTATCAGATATCGAACAGTACTCTTAGGTGGTAAAAATAATAGTATTTCCAACCAAACACCATTAAAAGTGTTTTTTTATTAATTATGTAGTAATTTGCAAATAAAACAAAAAAGCATTTTGGTGTACTAAAGCATATGTTATGCGCAACGATCTATTATAAACAGTCGTAACTTGCATTGCTGTCAGATGTTGTTTACACTGAATTTGCAAATATAAATTTTAAAACATTAATATTAATTTCAAAAATTTCAAAAACCAAATTCGCTGGCTACATTTTATGGCCAATTTATTGGTATTTATCCTTGTAATTACATACACTACAAAAAAAAATGTGTTTTAGCCAAGTGCAAAACCGTGGCTATATGGTACACAAATTGTGGCTACATAGTTTAGCCACTGTTAAAGGTGTGTCTAACAAGGGCGTGGCGAGTAAGTTAGCCACGATTTTAACGTCCGTGGTAACATTTTACTAGCCACAGTTTTCGGGTGCATTTAGCCACGGTCATTCCATGGTTAATTTGTTCAATTTTTTTGTTATCATATCAATTAGCCACAATTTTTATCGTGGCAAAAATGCCCATTTTTTAAGAAATATATTTTTTGCATATAAATTAGCCACAGTTTTATCCGTGGCAAAAGTTCTCAGTTTTTTTAAACAATATATACTTTGCTGTAACGCCCCGATTTTCTGAACCAAAACGCTACATGGTGTTCATGACCCCGAAGGACCATAAGCTAACCCATAACTGATATATGTACCTGTAAACTGCATAATATCTCATAAAATATGCGAAAACATGAACTGTAAGGCCATAAGGTTCAATACTAATACATATCTGAATAACATGGTATAACAATACCAAAAAGAAACATAAATACTGAAGTCTGAACATCTAATCTAACATCTATTCCGAAATCCTCTCACTGAACTGAATAAGGAGTTGAAGGAACATGTCTCCAACTAACTCCATGAACTGAAAAACTAATCTGAAATATTGTAATAAAGTAATAATAATACTTTCCTCGAATGAAGAGGAGCACTGACTGTTGAAATCTGCAATGCTACTGCTGCTCTGAAACTCGTGCCTCTGTACCTATGGCGTCAAATAAAACACCATAGTGCGAATGCGTCAGTACGATTGAATGTACTAAGTATACGAGTGAGGTAGGCTAAATGCAAAGGGTTTTATATGCATGAACAATGCTGATAATATGAACGTGAGAATACATACGTACATAACTGCAACTAAACTAGTGGTGATACTGACTACTGAGTCTGAATACTGACAACATGAGTTTACTGATGCTGAGATACTGAATGACTGAGTTTACTGATATTGAGTTACTGAATGACTGAGTTTACTGATATTGAGATACTGAATAACTGAGTTTACTGATATTGATATATAATTCACTAATAAGTGAGGAACTGATATTGTATTACTGAATACTGGGATACTGATACCATATTACTGATAAAGGAATGATTGTTTCTGATAGTTCTAATTATGAAAAACTGATTTGATTGACCGTATATAAAAGTCCTGAAACTGAGCTCATGATAACATGACTACTGAGTATGAATACTGATGACATGTATTTACTGATAACAAATCATGAATGATAACTGAATTTTGATAACTGGTATATCTGATAATATGAGTTTTGATAACAGATAGCATGAATGACTGTATCTGACAGTCCTAAATCTGATGGAACTAGCTGAGTTCCGTATTGTATCTGAGTTGACTATATCTGACGGTTCTGATATCTTAAAGAACTATCTGAGTTCTTTTACTGAGATTGATACTGAAACTGTGAAAAGTAGTTATCTAACCGACATGCCCCAAATATGCTATAATAGCTAAGCTGGGGTCCAATCTCTACCCTGATTGGAAGGGTGACCCTCATCTGGCAGGTACTCTAATGAGAACAGTGGAACCCTCATCTGACAGGTTAAGCCACCTCATCTACCCTCAACTGAAAGGTATTAATGTCTCAACCTACGCTGGCTACATAGTTCTGGAACGCAAGGACTACTTCTAAGAATCACACCCTCTACTGGCAGGTAAGTTCCCATCCTTGGGTTTGCTCGGTGCTGAATCCTACTCCCAACTGAATGACACTGAACTGATTATACTGAACTGATTTCCTAGTTCATACTAGAATTAACTAAACTGTTACTGATTGTTCTGTTTAACTGAACTGAACATGGACTAAGTTTATTGAGTTTCGATGACTAGCGGAACACTACTGAATTCTATTAACTGACTAAATGCTACTGAGTTTTGTTAGCTGACTGAGTTTACTGATGTCTGAACTGAATACTGAACTAAATTATACTGATACTGAGATTTACTAAATTCCATAGACTGACGGAATTACTGAGATTTCGTAGATTACTGAGTACTGAGTAAAACTGAACTAATACTGCCTTTACATGAGTTTTCCTGAGTCATGAGACTAACTGAAGTCTACTGAACATGGCTTGATTGAGAGTATCATGAAAACATGACATGGCTCTAGGCACATAGCTATATTTTTTGGGTACAAGTACCCTCAGGACTCGATAGAAGGAAACTGACACTTCTTGACATTCTTGAATACATGATCAATATCGACCATTCATAATAAAATAAGTTGGGGATTTCATGAAGTACATAGTTAACATAATCTTGTTCATGGTAGGAATGTATATAATCAAGATCATAATTTCATACTCTAACATCATGACATGCCAACAACATATTCATTGTACAACAATAGTATGTAAGTCATTCAAGCATGAGGTCAATGGCATGAATTCACCTTTTAGGCCATATTAATCTATACTACATGTTTCTTGTTTCTCTTAAACATTTAATCAAACACCTTTCATGAACAACTTAGGCATAGGTGAAATCATAAAATTTTCACAAAGTATAAATCACCAAATTCATGGACTTCAACTTATTTTTCAACATAGTTTCATGATTTCACATAAAGATCCCAACTTGGGAATCATTCAACACCAACAACACGATCATCAACGTCCAACTTGCAATTTCAAGAACTCAACATAGAGTTCATATGAATAATATTACAAAATAAATTAGTTTTCATGATTCTTGAGATAACTCATGGAATTAAAAACTCAATTTAACATCATCAACATGAACATAATCATCCCACCACAAAATATTCATGATACATAACTTAAAACTTGATTCTTGAGCTCTATGGATGAAAGGAATCCATGGATGAACACTATGCATACCTTAGTTCTTCATTTTACGAAGATTGACGGAGAGAATTTCTTGAAATTAAATCCCCAATTGCAAACCCTCTTCTTGTTCTTGATGAATTTTGAGAGAAATCAAGCATATGTTGCTAAATTATGATGAATATTGTATTTGTATAAATATATATAGAGGTGGGAAAGCTAAAATACCCCTGGAGAAAGAGAGAAAAACACAGCTGTCCTCTGTTATTTTCAGGCTGATAGGCTGAATTAAATTGATCATAACTTTTTACTCCAATATTCAAATTGGATGAAACCAATTGCATTGGAAATAAGACTCAAAGATATTTCTATTGATATATAGCAGCTCTAAAAGTTCATTATATGCAGGAAGTTATGATAGTGTGAAGTTGACTAAAATTTTTGACCTGAAATACGTCCGGAATGCAGAAGCATTTCAAACCAGTGAGTTAGCCACTGAAATGCGCCCAAAATGCACCCAGAATGTGTCCAATATGTACTAGGGACTTTTCCCATCACAACACAACTTGAAAATCTAAAAACGGAGGTCGGGAAGGTCATCAAATAAATCCCCAAAGTTAGGAGGTCTAAAATGAGAGTAAGTGTTGAACTTGAATACTTAGCAAAAAAAATTTGTAAGTGTTGGAATCTCTCATGGAGCTTTACGAGCTGAGTTTGACATGCGATTTTTACGGGGTCTTACATTTGCATATAAATTTGCCACAGTCTTAACCAAGGCAAAAGTGCCCAACTCTTTTTAAATATAAATATATATATATTGCAATTGTTTACCTTTTAAATACGTTGATAGTCTGATACTAATTCCTGAATAATGATAGACATTCACTTATAATTGACCATTATACACACGATTGATATTAATTGTAACATAATTATCAAAGTTCTTATATTTTTCAATATATAGTCACAAAAGATAAGGTCCAAATCTTAAATATTCATAAAAGATACCACAAATACTAATGTTAAAAGTTAAAGAAACACCATATCTGTTGTTTGTTTCAAAATATACTAAAGGCTAAGAAGATTAGTCCAAACTTCAAAGTAATCAACTCACTACCAAATTTAGATTGTAAAGAACTATGAAGAGATGCCAAGTGATTCTCATTTTGCGCAAGCTTTTCTTTGGTTTCTTCATATCCGGTCAACTTTTCTTTCAAGGTTTCTACCTGTTTCTCAAGGTCTTTAACCCGTTCACGAGATATACTGCTTAGTCTTTAACCCGTTCACGAGATATACTGCTTGAGCTACTAAGATTCACATGACTATTTCTGGACATTCCAAAAGCCTTTAAAGGACAAACATTACCACCTAAATCATACACACATATAGAATGTTCAGGTCCAAACACTTTTCCAATGGCGTCGTTAGGATGAGCTAGTATCTTCAAAGGAATACCATAACTGATAGAAAGTTCTTGATCTTCAGGTAGATGCTCTGATATTTTATCCTACAAGCAAAATAGATAAATAAGACATTCTCGTACCAATAAGATTTCTCAGTTATAGATAATTTAAGCAATTACAACAACAACATACCCAACAACATACCCAATTTATCCTACAAGCAAAATACTACCAAAATGTTGTCTGCTGAGAATAGAACCCACGTCAAAGCTATTGTTTAGTTTTCACACACTCTGATGTCAGTTTACAAAGACAAAAGTTGGGTATGAATATCCAAACCTGTTTTGTAAGTATAGTAAATATTCAAACAAACTTCAGAAAGAGCTCGGTGGGCCTATTAAAGTACAAAAGAAATCCATGAAATAGATTTGTCAGTCACTGTTTTACCAGCTCAATCAACCTATATATAGTTTATCACGAGTGTGTCAAGGAGCTATACTGATAGTTTATAAAGATAAAAATCAGTCAAAATGTTATTATGTTAGAAATCCTTGGATGAAAAAAATAACAGGTCATTTTTGCATTATGAGATTTCAAAATGACCTACCTAACATATTTACAAGCTAGTAAGTACTCAACTAAACAAGTTTAACTATCTCATAAAAGCTCAGTATCAAAGTGGCACCCATTTATAAGAAAACCTTGATGTCAGAAAATTCTCAAATAGTTAATTAGTAAACCTACCTTAATTTGTCGTAGTTTCAAGAACAGATTTTAATATTTTAGGGCAATAGGAAATCTAGAAACAATGAACCTTAAGTCATGTCATTAGATTAGAATCTAGAAGAAACCAAAACTTGCTTAATGAAAAGTATAGCTAGTAAAAGTGTATATAACCATATCCGTCATCAAAAGTAAAAAGCATTTACAATTATAGCCCCTAATTGGACAAACCGTAGAGTAATGGAAAACTTGTAATTTATTGTACGCGAATAACACATGAGAACATATAATGAAGAAACTTGAGTTGAAACATTGAAGCTCCAAATCCAACATGTCATGGAGATTACAAATCTCTGAAAGGGCACATTATAGAACACAACAAGGATGAATTCTTGTCTATTCCTTTTTTTTCTTTGTAAAAATTCCATGCATGAAGCTAATCGTTGCAGCTGTCATATGATATTTTGCTATTTATCTATGTTTTGAATCAATTTCAAACAACCGGGGATGTTATACATTAACAATTTTGTAAAGAATCTTTAAGACATATAGAGGTTATGGACATTGAGTTATCATTCTCTACAAGACATTGATTCAAGTTGTTTAGGATAGGTAGCAGCAATAAGAGTTTGTCACAATTTGGATTTTGTTACCAATATGAGACTTTTGCCATTAGGTACTTAATTCATTGAAGTAGGTTTGACTCAGATTTCTCCTAGCACCTGTGGAGTAATAGCACAAGAGTGAAGTAATACAATAATGACCCAAAGAGTGAAGGACTTGAACTTTTCACCCTCACTCTAGTCAGGTGTAGCAGGGTTATCATCAAAGGGAATAATTGAACCAAGGATAGTTTCTCTAAGCTGAGTAAGAGTTGTTCTGCATACTGGAAGGAGAATTATAGCCATATTGAACTTGAGAGTTTCCCCAGCAGCTTTAGCTAAACAGACACAATACCACATAATATTGAAGGCTACTCTCCCTTTAAATTATTAAATCTTCCATATGAATACTAGAGGCACAAGATACTACTAAAAACTATATATCCAAAACCATAGACAACACTCATGCCACGAACAAGAAACTTCACACACATATAAACTTGTACATGCATAGCTAAAGGCAAGAAAAATATAAAGGGAAAGCAAGAATGTTTTGGCATATATCTACTGAAATTTGAATATGGACAAGTATATGAATCTTACATCTAAAATATTCCTTTCTTCATTCACAAAATTTCTATCCTTCTTCAATAAAGTTGACAAAATAACCTCACTTCGACACACAGGTTGTCCCAATTTTTGCTTCTACCATTAACCAAGTATATAAAAATAAAAAATAAATAGCATGAAACACATTTTATAAAATGATTTTCAAATAAAATTTGATATTAAGAAACTTACCATCTGACGACCTCTCCTTGCATTGCTTTTGCTACCACCAGTATGCGAAACTTTAAGTTTCTTTCTATTTTTTTGCATTTTGTGCACATTGTTTCTGTAATTCTCAAAAATCAATTCAATTAGCAGTAGTAAAGGGGCACAAACACAGAATTGTACAAAAAAAACCTTGAGGGATTATTTAATCCACTACTTTCATATTCTCCTTATTATAGTGATGCACAAAAGCAGTCCAATCAACACAGAATCAATGTTTTTGAGAGTTTTCTCAAGTAGCTCTTCTTTACTTTTGTTGGGATAGAAGTATTCATTTCGTAACTTATATTTGGAGGCGGTGGAAGCTTTATGAGTGTGGAGCTTCACTTAGCTCATTTTAGAAACCCTATTCCTCCTTTTTATAGACTCTTTGAAAGGCCGGGTCGAATTAGTTGGACCGGCTATTTTTTATATATGTGTTGTTGATTTTGTAATTTATTGGATGGGTTGGTCTATCCATTTTGGATTGATTTAAATCATAAATTAAATCAAAAAAAAAAAAAGATTAAAGGACCTCCACCTATCGCGTAAAGATTGCATCACCCAATCAACTCTAGCTTCATAGTCAAACTCAAAATGCTTCTTCAAATTTATTTGTATTCATAAATCAATATATATCAATAAAAAAATAAACTAATTGAATGACAATGAAGTTAGGTAGTTACCTCAATAAGCTCTCGCATTACTTGTATCACAAAGGATATAGGACACAATACAGACTTTGAGAAAGTTTACTAAGAAATTTCACAAGCAAGTTTGAACCATTATCACTTTCTTGTCCATCTCCATTGAGTTCCACCATGACTTTCTATTTTTTTCTAAGTTCCAAACTCAATCTACTTGCATAATTTGAGTTGTGATTTCTCCGGTTGAAGTATCTACCATTTTAACAAGCAATTAGCTTTCATAGAAAGAATAAAATAAAATTACTTCTAACCTTTAATCTTGACAAGTAGCGGCTCCTCTTTCACTTTTGAGCTAACTTCATTAGAGTTTGAAAAAGAAATTAAATTTTCATCACTGAGAGTAGGAGTTGTCATATTCTCATTCACAACATGATCATTTTGTTGATCCAAATATTGGAAAGTTATGTTATGGTTTTCAGTTTGCTGTCCTCGTAGGCTCACTAACAATGATTGTGTTGACTTCTTGCGTTTTTCTTCATATTTTTCTAGAATATGAAAAGAATAGATTTATTTTACTATATCAATTCAAAAGAAAGTTTGGCATTTTCTACTAGCTTCAGTAAGCAGTAGTCACTGCTTTGATACTTTTCTTTCTTTTACCTACAAAGTGAAATCTGCAACATCAAAATATAAGAACTTGAAGTAGAAAAGAGAAAAAAAAAAAAGGAAGCTTTCATATAGCTTGGTGCTGGGTTGAACACTGGTTTCCCTTCTTTTCTCAAAATGGATATAATTGTTATGCTCTCAGCTTGCTGGGCCAGGTACCTAACTCCTATGTTTCAACAACTGTAATTATATTTAATAAAAGGATATAGAATAGGATGGAAATCCTGATGCTTAGATTTCATGGTAATTGAGCTATATTGATGATTTCTGAAATGCATTTAAATTGAATATGTAAATCAAGACACAGTGAATCAAGAAAGATTATTATCCTTCATTTTAATTTGTCTGTCTAGTTTAGACTTGGCACAAAGTCTAAGAAAGTAAAAGTGTCGTATGGAAATTTGGAATTAAGTAGTTGTCAAGGATAAAAAGAGACATCTTTTTGAAATAAACTGAAAAGGATGAATTGGAGGTAGTAACATATTTGCCTGAACCAGATCTGCTTGAGAATAGCTTCATCATGGTATTTTGATAGCCAGAATATAATGAATATGGAGTGTATCTTAAACTTTCTTTTATTGAACCACACCACTCATTAACTTTTTAAAAACACTTTTTCTGATAACTCACCCGATTAAGAAAAAAATAATGTTATGCAATTAGAGAAGTGGTTTATTATTGAAGATAATGTGATGAGACAAAATTAGAGGGTGAAAGGAATTAGACTAGGTGTTGCAAATGCTAAATATCTAACTTTATTAGCTAGCAATATTACCTTACCTTGGCTTATATCTATAGATTTCAATGCAGTACTAAGTCCTTAAGACAAGCTCTTTGGAACCCTACAAGAGGTTAAACAACTGTTTGTGGTACTTATATTTTTCATCATGTGGCAAATACCGATGATGTCTCACAAAGTAACTTTTTCTACCAAACTTAAGTCTCGTTGAATCTGTGTTAAAGTTACATGATGGACAAGCAAATAATTTATGTGTATTTCATCCAGACAAGTTGTCAAGACCTGGAAAATCACTTATGGTTCACGTCAATGTAGCACACAATCTAAACATTTCCTTAGTTGAGGAATCATAAGCACTCACACCATTTCACAACTGATTCAACTCCGCAATTAAAGGCTGTAAGTAAACATCAATGTTGTTACCAAGCATTTTAGGACCAGGAATTATCATTGACATGATAAGAGAAGTTTACTTCATAAAACACCATGGAGGATAGTTATAAATGTACAACATCACAAGCATCCCAAATGGATTAAAACTATCCGTAGCTAAAGTAAATCACACATTACGAGTTTCTGAAGCAAAGTCGGGATAGCATAAATCAAAATGTTTATATTCTTTGCCATCTTTGGGATGTCGTAATAAACCATCTAGATTAGCCTTTGTAGCATGCCACTTCAAGAGTTTTGCAGTCGTAGAGCACATGTATAACTTTCTCAATCTAGCTATAAGTGGAAAGTACCGCAACACTTTTGCTGGCTTTGGTTTTCTTTTCTGTTGATCATCAATTTCAGCATTTGTGCCAACATCATTTATTTCTGATATATACCTGGAAGTATTGCACTTCTTGCATTTATCTCTATTTATATCCTCAGGTGTTCCCCAATATAACATGCAATGACTCGGACATGCATCGATTTTATCATAGCTCAAACCCAACCTCTTGATCATCTTTTTGACTCATAAAATGATGATAGTAGTCTTGCATGGGGAAAAGCATCCTTTAACAGGTCAAGAATCATTGAGAATGTTTTATCAGTTGCACCACATAAGACCTTAATATGATAAAGATGAACAATGAATGACAATTTACTATATTTTGCACAACCATCATAAAGTTCTTGATTCCCATCCTCTAACAACTCCTTAATTTTCTCTTTTTCTGACTTTAGCCTTCAGCACCCCAAAAATAGTCATTATCTAGTAAATTTAATGGACCAGAATCTTGAAAATTATTATCATCAAAGACACTAAAAGCATCCTTCAGCATATCTTGCATGGATATATCTAACCGACTCAGATTGTAATCGGGATGTTGATGCTACATTGGAAACTACATGTTTTTCACCATGCATAAACCAATATGTGTACTTTTCTGGAAATCCCTTTTGAATAAGATGACTAAGCACTTCAGCTCTATTAGGCATAATAGAAAATCCACATGTAGTACAAGGACATGAAATTTTTCCATCTACAGACACTTTTGAAAATGCAAAGTCCAAAAACTGAACTACACCATTTGAGAATTCTTTTGATTTAATTGGCTTCCAAATCTAACTCTTGCCAATCATGATGGAATAAAACTATTTCAAATATGAAAAATCAAAATACATGACTAATAAGGCCAAGATCTTAATAAACTTAGGTAATGAAAATGCTTACAAAACAAACAATTACTCACTCACTAGATTCAAATAAGGTTCTACAAAACTGAAACTCTTACTAACAGTTGCAGAATACCACTGAATTCAAAAAAAAAAAATATTAAGTTTGTACTTTAAACATTTCACCTTAATGTCATTAGTTTAAACAATGATTAAAAATAGAAAAAAATCACAAGAAATGGAGAGCCAAAGACCACTGATGCAAATATCTAAAAAGATAGCCTCCAATCAAGTTTTTATACATAAAGCTTTTGCAGTATGAAATGTTATGTCAAAAGAAAACACACATATATACATACATACATACATACATACAATGATCAAGTTATCAAAGGACTAGCAAGCAAACATGTCAAATAATAATAAAGATGAATCTTTAATCATGGAGGAACATTCTCAATAATTCTTTTTTGAAATTTGTCCCACAGACATGCCAAAAATGAAAAAGAAAAAAACAAAATACCTCGTATTTCGCCGTGTACTTTTCGAATTCTTAGAGAGAAACGTAATACTTGGTCAAACGAGTCTTTTCTAATAAGTAGTAGTAAGCTATTAACGACTAGAAAACTTATAAAAATTATAACCTTCCAGCAACTCTGATAGGGCCTAATTTAGCCAATGCTCGTTCCACCTCTTCACTAACATGTTCAGGTCAAATGGTCAAAATCCAATAAGAAATCTTGACATCAAATAACTAAAATCACAAAAGATAATTCTCACAGCACGTTAGATTATTGGATATTGTACAAATACATGTATGTGTCTTTATGTAGTTATACGCGAAAGATCATTCATCTTCTCACTCTGATAGCACAATGAACTATAAAATAACAACATATATAATGTATTCCCACAAGTATGGGTCTACGGAGTGTAGAGTGTACGCAGACCTTACCACTATTTGTAGAGATAGAGATTAGGGAAGTTATTTTCTAAAGGCCCTCGACTAAAATAGAGCATAACAAAGCAATTTAAAAAGAAGTTGTCAAAATATGAGCACCAAGGAGGTAGATGAATAGATGATCAATGTGTAGAACAAGAACTCATCCTACTTTGTTGAATGGATCCCAAATAATGTCAAGTCAAGCATGTGTGATATCCCACCAACTGGGATTAAGATGGCATCAACATTTATTAGCAATTCAACCTCTATTTTAGGAGATAGTTAGGAGGGTGAGTGAGTAGTTCACAGCCATGTTTAGGTGCAAGGCTTTCTTGCATTGTTACACAGGTGAAGGAATGGATGAAATGGAGCTCACTAAAGCCGAGAGAAATATGAATGATTTGGTTACAGAATATCAACAATACCAAGATGCGACAGTAGATGACGATGAAGACTATGAGGATGAGGAGGCCTCTGATGATCAATATGAATCCTAAATATTTTCTACATTTTATATTATTGGTTAGTTCAGTTTGTACCAAGTGAATTTGTTATGTTTCCTATTGTCTTCTCTACATTTGAACTTTGTGTTTGGTTTGTTGAGAAATGAAATGTCTTTTATTGGTCTAAATATGAATACTATTGTATTGTATTGGCTCTTTTTATAGAGAAAAAAGGTTGTGTGAGCACATACATTGCAGTTTCTGGCATTATAGAAAGCTATTATAGCGTTATCTTATGCATACTTATTCCTCTAAAGTAACAAGTATTAATCAGCAATGACTTTCTAAACATTACAGAAGCTTTGTAATCGTGTAGTTGATCGAGTATGACTTGATATTTCAAATATCTTTTCTTTCTAGAGCTAGTTCATTGGCAATAAAATAATAATTCTATGGTTATATTCCTAAAGTCTTCCTAAACAATATATCTAGATTCTCTAGTTCCCACAAATATGCTTCACCTCTGTAAACTATATACTTTATGCAATTTACAGTCACTTAACTCTTTCATAATACAGTGTCTTTTGAAAATGTATTTACTTTCTTTGACATTATATCCCTGAATAGCCGTAGTGTGTGCCGTAGTCTTTTCCCCAGAAAAATTTTCTTTTCAGCATTCCTTGACTACTATGACATACCATACAAGATCATTGAGGTCAACCCCATCAGCAAAAAAGAACTCAAGTGGTCTGATTATAAAAGCGTGTCTGTTCTGGTGGTTGAGGAGCTACAAATAGCAAATGGAATTGTACTTGTTTTGCAATTTCATTAGCGGATCAAGAGTTGTTAGTCTCTATTAAAAATAATCATTAAACTATATGTATATATTTCATATTTCATATCAAAATGAATTTACTCGTTTAGTAATGTTAGAGTTAGAAGCACCAAACCCTTTCTCTACTTACTGAAGTTGTCAAAAGTTTGGAATATCTCAAATACTGGAATATCATACTCCTATGAAACTTTAACAGATCTATTTTTCTTGCATATTCACATAAAATCCATCAAAATTGCAGATTCATAAAACTCATCAAAATTTCCAAAATAATAACATAAAAACCATCAATATTGCAGATTTCATAAAACCCATCAAAATTCTCATTCTTAAAAACTAGAAAATCCACGCACACAAAAATCAAATTGCTAATTTCGTAAGCTCACCATTTCAATAAAAAAGAAAAATATAGAACCTTATTTTCAATTTTGACCTTAAAAACTCTAAACTACAAAGATTTGTTACCTGGAAGGAGTAATTTCACCACTTTTCACTGCTATTGAAGTGAAGAAGAGTTAATTTTTTGGAAGAATTGATTTTCGTTCTAGCTGGGTTGTACTGGATTGGTGTCAAATTCAGAACTAGATGGTTTAGGGTAAATAAAATTTGGGGGAAAAGGAGTTCGCTTTTGAGAGAACTGGACAGAAAGTGCAAAAATAATACCTACGCGTGTTAGCCACGAAATTTTTGCCACGATTTTTTATGCGTAGGGAAGTTCTTATTATTTGGTTAATTTTGCCACGGTTTTTGTAACCGTGGCTAATAAACCGTGGGTAAATGACGTGTTTTTGGTAGTGATAGGGCAGTCAAGGAAGTTCCTATCATTTTTGTCAACTTATGCTACTCTTCCCATATCTACAATAATTTATGCCCTCTCCTTGTCATTGTTCAAATCCCTCTTACTTCCAAAAATTCAGTGCATATATTCTCTTCTTTTCTCTCTTCCCAAAGCCAATCCCTTTCATCAAATCACCCTTTGCCATACACCCTCCTTATCCCAAACCCATATAAGAAATAATTAGCACAAAAAAGGAATCAAGAGAAGAAAATTAATGGCTAGTCATCATGAACTTGAACTATCGTATAATTATAGTGATCATAGTGACGATGACGATGAAGATCAAGATAACCTTGAAGAAAAAGAAGAGGAAAAAGAAGAAAATAATTCTAATGACTACAACATTTGTGGTCGTGAACGTCGTGGAGGAGGATTGATAGACTTTTTCTCTTGGAAAGTAATAGACCCTAGAGCACCTTGGGTACAAGAATGGAACCGAGTGTTCTTACTAGTATGTGCCACGGGTCTTTTCGTGGATCCTCTCTTTTTCTACGCTCTTTCTATAAGCGAGAGTTGTATGTGTCTTTTTATCGACGGTTGGTTTGCGGTTACAGTCACAGTTCTCCGGTGCATGACTGATGCTTTACATTTATGGAACATGTGGCTCCAATTCAAGATGCACAAATTTCGTCTTCATGAGGGAGAAAATACTAGTAGTCATCCTCGGATACACCATGAAAAAAGTCTTCGACGTTCTGTGGCCTTACGATACTTGAAATCCAAGAAGGGTTTCTTTTTCGATCTCTTCGTCATACTTCCTTTACCTCAGGTGCGTTTGTTGAGAATATAATTAACTAAGTAAAATTATGTTTTCTTTAATAGATTAAATTTTTAGGTATTAATAAAACAAGCTAAGCACAAAGAATTTCTTTTTTATAAAAGAAAATGATACTATGATACGATTTTTCTTAATGAGGTAGGTATATCGGGATGATAACTGGTGATGCATGTCTGTATTTTAGTTTGAAACTGTTAGTAAAAGAAGAAAAAGAGGCATGCATGCATATGTCATGGCCGTTGTTTCTTAAGCATGCAGTGATAACTTTTATGCAGATGCGGGGGCAAAGCTAGAATACATCTAGCTTACGGATTTGGTTGCCTCTAATAACTTTGATCATAATTCTATATTATTTTTGAGATATTTATCAAATATATATAAATTTATTACTTTTAGAACCTCAAATTATTACTTTTAAGACCCTAATATGAAAAGACTAAAATCACGAACTGATAAAAATTTAAAGTTTAGCTCCGTCTAGCTATAGGATTCTTTTCTTTGTTCACAAAGGTGAGACAGGCGGAGGAACTAACACACATTTGTACGACAATCCAGTGACGAGTAATGGACCTCCAGGATATCTCCAAAGTCTATTTTCCTTCCATATTTTATTTACCTTCCGAATCACCAGCAATACGGAAACTGAACTGAGTTTCATAACTATTTATGCTGTTTCTAAAATGATTGAAATATCCTTGAAGCTAATTTTTAATAAATAAATTTTATAGTACTTTTACATTTGAAAAAAAAAAAAAGATGAATGGCGATAATAGAATAAAAAAGTAAAAGTTATGTTTTAAGAATGTATAGATTAACAAAGATATTAGAGATTAAATCACAAAATATTTTGTCAAACCAAAAATACTTGTAAGTTGTAAAATCATAAGATGAGTTTAGGACTTTTAATTAATTTTGCCTAATAAACTCTTTTGGTATTTACCAAATGCGTAATTAAGCTTACAAAACACTTATAAAGTAATAATTTGGTCGATCTATAATATTAGACAAACAAATACTAGTTTTTAAGAGTTCCTTTTAATCTCTTTCCTTGGTTTATTCAGCGTTTTTCCTTCTTGTTTTCCTCCTTTTGAAGCAAAAATTTTCAGAGGTCAACTTAATTTTGTAGTCCCTCCATCTTATTATGAATATGTCAGATCTGTACACAAATTTAAGGAAAAAAGTTCAAAAATTTCAACTCATACGCTAAAGATATATAACATACTAAAATACCCATACCATGTCAATTTCTCCAAAAAAGGAAAAATATATCATCCAAAAAAGGGCAGTCCGGTGCACTAAAACTACCGCTATACGCGGTGTTTGGGGAAAGGCCCCACCACAAGGGTGTATTGTTCCTAGTCTTACCTTGCATTTCCAAATGTCCACAATCGACAAACGTCCAAAAATTGGCTAAGTTTGTACAAACGTCCCTTTGAAAATGGGCTCAATCGGTGAGGGATTTTGCAAAAAGAATACGTTAGAACTGTTACCAATCAAAAAACAAAATTTCAGCGGATTCCATTGAAAATTAGCAATTCTTGTTATAGTGATTAAATGTGCTCAAATTTAAAATTAAAGGACGCTCTAAATATAGAAATTTGTTGGGTTTTTTAAATGAGTTAAACAAGAAAAAAAAAATCATGCAAATGCACAATGGGTCAAAGAGAAAAGAAAATCTAATTGAACATTTTCTTGATCTGAGAAAATTTAAGAATGTTTTATTTCAATTGCATAAATAATTTAATTGAGAAGAAATAGTTGTTTGCTTTCGTAACTTACAAAAGAAGCTGAAGAAGAAAAGAAAAAGGAAAGTAGACTCCGATTACCATATTTCTTACTACTCCCTAATCCCAATTTAATTTCACTTCTAATTGTCCATTTTTCATATATCAATCGAAAAATATGCACTTCCCTTATTATTTTAAACGGTGTACAAAGTCCATTATGGACAATCAAAAGTAAGAAGATGGAGTATTTTCAAACAAATCGAATTTCCCATTCGATAAACAAACATTTTAAAAATACTAGGCTTAGTATACTCACTCCGAGCGTGTATTTAATTTCAATGAATTTAATTTTATAAAATTACTTCGATGTTTATTTTTTGGAAAGAAAAAATTTGTATTTAACTAATAAATTTAGAAATTACTTTGAAGCAACTATTAGTATTTCACTAAGTTTTTAAAGTGTTTTTAAATGTATTTTTCTCCAAAATACTTTTAGAACAAAATTACATTCTTTAGGTTTTAAAAGTAGTAGAATTTAAACCTCGTTCTGTTTATTAGATTTATTTTAACCCAATCACTCATCCTTGGGCCTAAGGTATTTTCAAATATATACTTAATTTAATGCATTATGTAACCACAGTATCTTTCCCGTTAATTAATCTAGGACTCTATAATTAATTAATTTTTTATTTAAATTTTTTTTATTATTTAAATTAATTTTTTTGATGCGTGCTTTAACATAGCAATTTCATGTAAATAATGAACATGATTAATTGAGTAGCAACTTAACAATTTAAACTCAAACTAACCGAAAATTTTTCTAACCTGTAAAAAGAAAAAGTCAAAAATTGGCTTCATAATCCTTTGCATGAGGTATTAACATACGTTATAAATTAATACATGCCCACACCTATGAAAAATTTCAATCGTTCTATTAACATAGCAATTTCATGTAAATGAAGAACATGATTAATTGAGTAGCAACTTAACAATTTAAACTCAAACTAACAGGAAATTTTTCTAACCTGTAAAAAGAAAAAGTCAAAATTTGGCCTCATAATCATTTGCATGAGGTATTAACATACGTTATAATTTAATACATGCCCACACCTATGAAAAATTTCAATCGTTCTATTAACCAAGCACATATAAATATAAATATTTTTGTTCACAAGAAAACAAATCTAAAAATCACAAAATTAAAGATCCATTCAAAAAATTACAGCTCTAATTCATAAAGTTCTAAGATCAAAAATATATTCATAAACCTAGAAAATTGTTGAACTTGAAGTTGAAATATCATGATGTTATGTGACGCTTACATTACAAATATTCACAAAATAAGATTACAAAGAAAATTATAATAAAAACATTATAAGATTTAATATGCTTTAGTCAAGTGATCTACACATATCAAAACACTAATATTACACACATAAAACTTAGAGAGAATAATCTGTCCAAAATAGAATACTTTACTTGTGGATGCTATTGTATTATTTGTAGCAATAAAGAATCCTTATTTATAGAAGTCCAAATTTTTTTCCTCCAAAAAAAGATTAATCAAATATGAAAGAAATATTTTTAAAAAAAATATTTTGTCATAAGAAAAAACTTTAATTATGGTAGAAAATTTGACCAAATCCTAATAAAAGGGAAAAACTCTTAAACTTGGAAAAAAACGTGATCATTAATAGTTATTAAAAATCAAAATTTATTTTAAAACTTTCCTTGATTAGAAAGTCCATAAACCCCAAAATAAATATTTTTAAAGTCTGAGTAATTAATATGACTTTGAAAAGAACTCAAGTTGAATAGTATTTTAAATTTATCATATATTTTGCCTTTCTGGTATTTCTAGGACTCTTTAAATTTTTAATAATTAATTAATAATTAAAATAAATAGTGAAAAGACAATTTTGTCTATTATAAAATTTTTTAATGAAGGACAAAAAGTTCAAATCACCTTTTTAAAAATCTTCACACTTTTAATATATTATAAATATAGATTATAGATATAAATATAGATTATAGATAGAGATATAGATATGTATGGACAGAAAAGGGTACTAAACTCGAATTTGTGATCGTGATATGCATAAAGAGTTTCTTGAAGCCGCAAGATTTTAGTTGATCGATCAAACGCCAACGAAAAATAAAAAGATTACCTTATTCATAAGAGTATCCAGAATTCCAAATTCTTAACCTGTGGCGGATCTACATAGGGTCCAGGGGGTTCATCCGAACCCCGTTCGTCGAAAAATTATACTATTTTTACATGGTAAAATTTTTTTGTATATATAAATAGTAGAGGTTGAACCCCCTTCGACTAGTCCGTATATATACTACTGAACTCCCTCACTGAAAATCCTGAATTCGCCCCTGTTCTTAACAACGTACTGTGGCTGAATAATAGTACTCTGATCCCTTAGTTTCAATTTATTGGGTTTATTCTTTTTTTTTTTTTGTCTTTTAAAAAGATCTTTTTCCCTTTTTGGTAACTTTTAATTTTAAATTTTCTGCTGGTATTTTAAAACCACAAGATTAAGGGACGTTTTGATACATTCTATATATTTTTAGCTCAAGATTATAAGACTTAAAAATCTTCTTTACTTTTTTTAAATCATTTCAAATCAAAATAGACAAACAAATTGAAGCGCAAATTTAAGAAAATAATTAATCAATCATGGATGTTTAATTTAATTAAATATTTATTGCAGATAGTGGTGTGGGTAGGGATTCCAGAATTACTGGAGAAAGGATCAACAACAACAGTGATGACTGTATTGTTAATAATGTTTCTGTTTCAGTATCTCCCCAAAATCTATCACTCAGTTTGCCTATTGCGACGCATGCAAAGTCTCTCTGGCTACATTTTTGGCACTGTTTGGTGGGGAATTGCTCTCAACTTGATCGCTTATTTTGTTGCCTCCCACGTAAGTGTACACACAAACTACCCAATTTTGATTTGGATTTCGAAAAAGTACTTACTTTTATTTATGATTATGTATATATTGGGAAATCTTATTAGGTTATTAGGTTCTAGATAAATTAGTAGAATATTATTTTCAATTTACTTGATAGTACTTCTCGCGTTTATTTTTAGTAGTACATTAGATGTATTTTGGATAAAGATATATAAACGATATGGAAATAGGTCGAGTAATCTATTTTTTTAGTCAAGAGAAAACATATCTAATTTGCATGATCCAATGATTAGATCACAAAAATTTCAATGATAAATTGAATAGGTAACTAGTATATACAGTTCCTAGCTAGCCATGATATTTGATGTATTTTGAATAAAGATATATAAACGAATGAAAATAAATCGAGTACTCTGTTTCTTTAATCAAGGAAAACACATATCTAATTTGCTTGATCTAGTGATTAGATCACAAAAATTTCAGTAATAAATTGAATAGGTCACTAGTATAGATAGTTTCCTAGCTAGCCACGATTATGCTATTTGAAATTAAATTGAATTAAATTAGCATGACCATTAACTTTCCCGGTGGATCGATTGACCACTAAAGTTCTCTGATTTTATTTGTTGTTCTTTTCAAAGTCATCTTATTTTACCAAGTAATAATCAAATTTATTTTTTTTCGATGAAAATTAAGGAGGTGGAAAGTTTACTTTTTGGCGAAATACCAATTTAAAACCTGGATCAAATTAAAACAGAATCCATTCTGCAACGGGATGTTGAATAGTAAGGGTTCACCATTACTAAGGGGTTAGGTCCCTAAGAAGTTTAGTTTTTGGCGAAATACTAATTTAAAACCTGGATCAAATTAAAACAGAATCCACCCTGCAACGGGTATGTTGAATAGTAAGGGTTCACCATTACTAAGAGATCAGGTCCCTAAGAAGGAATACGTAACAGTAAAACAAGAATGCAAAGTAAATACTCAAAGTAAATCGACACACATGATTTTTACGTGGAAACCTCCTTACTCAAATGAGGAAAATCACCACCTGTTCTCACGGGATTTCTCAAGTCCATTATAATCAATCAACTCTACTTACATACTCCAACTGAATTTAACTCTAAATCCTAAAGCTTGCAACACCTCTATTACAAATCTACTCCAAATAACTCTGTCTCACCTCTCACACAGTCGACTAACTCTACCCAACCATTCTTAAGTAACTCTACCTAAGCAAGATCAAACTAAAATCAAAAGAAATCTTTACTCACAACACTGGAGTAAATCAGTTTCTAGTGCATGACTTAAGAAAAAAATTAAAGAACAATGGAATTTCAAGATCTTGAGCTCAAGGGTTTTTACTGACGCTACAAAAATATCAGATGCAAAAACTGCTTCTCAAAGTTGATTCCTTTTGATTAAATAGAAGTGTTAGAGTATTAGATGAAATTTGATTAGATCAGGTGTCCATTTATTGTACATTGTGTACTTGCACAGTAATTATACTACAGGACAAAACTGTGTAAAGTGCGACAATATACAACTTTCCTTCAGTAAAGCATATATTGTACCTAGTCCCTGAATGTTTCATAATCATAATTAAAACATAAAACATTAATTTTTACCCTTTTGAAGACGACAAACTATATTCGTTAAGAGCACTCAAATTCCCCCTCACTTCAACACAACCACAAGAATTTAGATCTCATTTCAAATTTCCCATATCAACAACATCACATATCTTTCTTCCCCCTATTATCGGCATTTCTTCCCCTATTAACAGTAGACCTTTCATGATTATTACATTAGAACCCACTAGAGACTAGGTCTCAAATGAGTTAACACTGAGTTACCTGGTTGTAGTGAGATCATTATTCCCCCTTTGGGCATCATAAAAAAGTAAAAACAATAAACCAAGTTCAGCAATTAGCATAAATAGACTAACTCATGTCCACTGGGAAACACTACTATGAATGGACAATTATAAAGGAAAGATAAATAATAGACACAAATAAAAGTCCCATTCATATCATACCATACATTTCCATCCAAAAAAACATAAGAAACTAATCTGATCAGCTACAGAAATAACAAGAAGAACTGACTCAAAGGAAAAACAGAACAAGAAGGGCTTAAGAAGGTGGAGGTTTGGGGGCAGGAAATCTCAGAAACATCTCCATTCTTGCACTCTCACTAGAGTAAGTGTTCAGAAGTTGCTTAGTAAGGTCTTTGATTTCAGCATTCAGCTCTTTCATATCCTCTATTAAAGCAGTAACCTATGCATTCAATGCTTCATTTCTGCCATCAATTCCTCTGAAGGACCAGGTCTTTCTGATGACAGTTGTTGATTCCTCAACTTGAGGTGTGTAATCTCTTCCTTCCTTTGAAGCTAGTGCCATCCTTGTTTCATCCACCTTCATACTTAAATTTTCTTGGGTAGCAATGAACTCTGACACTTGGTACATGGTCCTCACCTTTTCTTCAACACACTTATTTTCCATTAGTATGTTCAGAGTGAATATTTTCTTTACAGTGCCAGACATGCCCTTCTCACAAACAATATTAAAGTGACTAAACACTCTGTTTAGAAAATACCCATATGACATTCCATTCTTACCCTTTTTAACATGTACGACCTTGTGCATGTGTTCAATCATTAAGGCTGGCAAACTCACAAGTTCAAACTTTCTTTCACATTCCATCACAAAAAAATATCAACTATAGAGGCTACAGTCCTCTTTTCTGACCTAGGCATTACCACTTTGTTGACAAACTTATACACCGCCTGGAACTTACCCTTTAGGAACTTCTTTCTAACACTTGTGTAAAAGTCCCACCCACCTTTGAAGCATCCTTCATGAACTAAAAGTTACTAATTCTTTACAAAAATGACTCTAATGATGGGAATTTCTAGAATCTTTCCAAGGGTCTCCTCATCCAGTTTTACCTTTTTTCCTTATACTAAACTGATAAATCTTGGGAGGGGGTGCACCACCTTATAAGAGACCAGGTCCCTTACAGTCAGCTACAGGCAATAAAGCAGTAAAGCAGTTAGGAAATAAAATCTTATAGGAAAGTAAAAAAACATAATGATTTAACGTGGAAACCTCCTTGATCAAGGGAGGAAAAACCACAGCTTGTCCTCACAAGCACTCAATAATCCACTATAATCAAACTCATGATTACATACTCCATTGGAGCTTAGCTCTAAGCTCTACTAATTTGTAATAAATCTATTATAAACTCTCTTTAACAACTCTGCCAAGATCTCCTCTCGGTATTGATTAACTCTAACCAATATCAACTCAGGTAACTCTACTTAATCACTCTATAGACACGAGAAAAGCACAACTCTTATTAGATGAGTAATTCAAATACTGACTAAGACTTGACTCAAGAACAACTAAACGTGAAGCGCTCATACACACACAGATTTGGAACTTGAGCACTATGAGTTTTCGCCTTTTTTCTTATTCACTATGGTTACAAAAAATGGTTGAATGAGAAGCATCCTTATCTATTTATAGTAGTGAATAAATCAGGATTGAATTTTGATTGGACCATATGTCACAACGGGTACACTGCACTCCTGCATAGTTAGTTGCACTAGCAGAAAAAACTATGCAGAGTATGACAGTTATATCACTTTATAATGAGCCAGGGCCTTTCAAAGACAACTGATCATCATCAAAACATAAGACATCAATTTTTTCCCTTTTTGAGGATGACAAACCATAACCTTAGAACATCAAAATTATGAGCCAAGGGCCTGTTATTTAAAGACAACTGATCATCATCAAAACATGAGACATCAATTTCTCTCCCTTTTTGATGATAACAAATCATAGATTTTGAATCATCATAATTCATTTACCTCATTCAATCAGAGTGACCCCCTTATCACTATACACAATGCTCCTCCCTGTCAAAATACCAATATACCAATATGTTTCCTCTGATTATGTTCTTGTTATGTTCCCCCTATTATTATTTCCCTTATTTTATAGCCACATTGAGATGTAGTTCATAGAACCTGGTCACTACTATAATGATCCCTACCATACCATAATGAATTCAGTATTTCTCCTTTTGGTATCATTGAAAAGATTGAACAGTAAATCAAGAGTAAATAAGCACAAATTGATTAAATCATGGCCACTAAGGCAACACTAACATGAGTGTACAACTTAAGTAAAGAAGATAGATGATAAACACAAATAAGGAATTCATTCAAATTAAATAGGATTAGTACCATTACAACATACCAAAAAAATATAAAACATCGATCTTCAAAAAGCCACATCGAAATCAAGAATAGAAAACTGGCACAGAAAAGATGGGGCTTAGGTGGATGGATGTTTAGGGGATAAGGTCTTAAGAAGCATCCTCATTCTACAACTTGTAGCAGCATGAGAATCCAATAACTGCTTTGTTAGGTCCTTTACTTCAACATTCAAATTCTGGACCTCATTAGTGAGTGATAAGACTTTCTTTTTCAAATCTACATTCTCTGCACTAAGTGTTTCACTGGCACCTAGCCCCTCAAATGACAGATGCTGATTTTTCTATTTCAGTGTAAGAATTTCTACATTCTTTACAGTTATAACAACTCACATCTCCTCCAATTCCATACTCAACTTCTCCTGAACTTGCAATAATTCTAATACTTGGGACATGGTCCTATTTTTCCCTTCAACGCACTCATTTTCAAACAAAGTAGTTAAGCTGAACATTTGCTTTGTTGTACCAGGAGTTCTCTTTTCACAGAGTACTCCAAAATAATCAAACACCCTAGTAAAAAAGTATCAATAAAGCATACCATGCCTTTAATCTTTCTCATAGATTACATTGAATATATATTAGATCATCAATGTAGGTAGACTAATCAACTCAAATTTTCTTTGGTACTCCATCACATATAAATCTACATCAGAAGCAATGGTTCTTTTCTCAAATCTTGGAAGCACTACTTTGTTCATAAGCTTAAACACCAATTAAAACTTACCCTTGAAAAACTTCTTTCTTACACCAACTACAGGTGTTCATCCCATTTTGGATGCATCAACCATAAACTCAGTTGAGGGCTGTTGTTTTGAAACAGTCTTCACATCCATAATGGGAACACCCAGAATCTTTCCAAGATTTTCTTCATCCAACTTAATTTTTTTCCTTGCACTATTACAGTTAGGCTTTCCCCATCTTCGAAAAATTAGACAGTATAGAAAAACTATCTTACTTCATCTTTATAGATAGAGGAAACTGGTCTCTCTATAAGATACAACCATCCTTGATGTCGTACATACTTTACAAGCTCAACCATTCCAGGTTTTTCAAGAATCTTGGAGTCAAATACTCTTCTAGTCAACACTTTTTGTGACTTCAATATTTCATTTCTCTCTTTTATGGACACAAACTTTTCTTTCTTATCTTTCCTTCTTTTTTTAGAACCACTGTTTTGTTCTTCTTCTCCATTTTTTCTCTTTTTGGGACTAGGTCCCTCAGAAACTTTCTTTTTTCTTTTAACTATAATGTGTTTTTATTTTATCCCAGCAAGGCTTCAAGATTTTGAAGTGGAGGACTTGGTCCTTCCTTCAACATAAACTTTTTTTCTTCTCTTTTCTATTGTAGATGCAATGTTAGGATTAACATCCTCACCATCTCTAACATCTACAACTTCGACATTTTTATTCTCCACTATAACGACTTTCTTCAGTCTTCTTCTCTTTGAAGTATATGACTTTTTAGCCTTCATAGTATCCTTTAACAACTTTTTCTCGGATCCTCTAGTTGAATATGTTCTGGCAATCTTTATACCAGTGTCTACCACTTTCTCTTTACCTTTACTTCCCCTTTGTTTTAGTATTGACCACCTCAGCGGTGGTTCATCATCATTATCCTCATCCTCCTCATTTGAAGGTTGTACAAACTTTCCAATTTTAGGAACATCTCCTTTAGAAGATGGATCACTTTCCTTTTCACTTTCTACTGGTGCTTCGTCGCTAAGGGAGATTTCTCTTGGATCATTAGCAAGCAGGATTAAATGTAAATTCTCAGCCACCCAATCTAGACTACTAGAAAGATCAGATCTTTTTATAGGTTTATTCATCACATAGTTGAGCAAAAATAAGGTTTGACTCGAGGGAGTAGGGGAACCAGGTACGTTAAGTGATTTATAAGCTTCAAGTATTTTTTGTTCTTCTAGGGAAAAAAGAACTTTGGTTTGAGAAACTTCATGTTCAATTAGTGAAACAAAGCCCTAATTCAGGTTCATCACCATGGCAGACTCAATAGGGGTTTCCATGGTATTTGTAGTTTATTCTAAAATAGGTTCATTTGGAGGGTAAGGAATTTCAAGGGAAGTTGTAGTGGGCGGAACAATCTCTTATTCTTGAGGAAGATTAGAAAAAGAATCTTCTATTGTTTTGGACATAGAAGGATCAGGAAGTTCAATATTGGGATTTTCAGACGGAAGTGATGAGGTTTGAAGAATTTTTTATTCTTTAGTGGGGCTTGAAAGAGTAGAACTTTCTGTCATTGAGAAGATTTTGTGAGAGAGTGAATGAGAACGGCTTATTTCTGAAAAAGACGAATTTTTGAGAGGATTATTTGAGAGTTAATTGGAAAATAAATAGAAGAAAAAGGATATGATTTTATATTTAAGGGAAGTGACCATTGTTATTGAGGGACCTTTAGAAATAAATGACACATTTGGTCCTAATAGATGCGACCCTTCACTTTTATAGGGATTTGACAACTTTTACTCAGAGAAGGAAAGACACATGACTATTTAGACAGATTTTTATGAATTTTTAAAATACAAAGTTTTGGTACTAACCTAAGAGAAGGAACCAGGTCCCTCCCTTTCTTGATTGAATCCAAACACTTATGCCTGTCTCATCTGTTTTCCTACAAAAATTTTCCCATTCATGTATACCTGCAAAGGTATGTTACTGAGTTAGACCAATGAGTACATACTCTACTAAGGATACCTGTCTCCTGATCATAGTCAATTTATGGAGGAAAACTGATCTATCTGGTAGCTTAGGTTATTTTAATCAGCTCTGATCTCAACCTGTCCTTCATAAAATGATCATTGTGAAAAGCCTTTGTAAAGATGTCATCTATTGATCTCCAGTCTTGCAAAACTTTTATGCAAATAGCTCTCTTCTCAACATTATCTCTTAGAAAATGATCTCTTACATCAATGTGCTTTATCTTTTTATGTCGTAATGGACTCTTAACCATATTAAGAGAACTTGAATTGTCATACATCAGAGGGATAGTGTCTGAGATAATCCCAAAAATCTTTTAGTTTCTATTTGACCCACAATGATTGAGCAAGTAAGAAGCTACAACTACATACTCAGCTTCAGCAATAGATTGAGCAACTAAATTTTGATTCATAGAACCCCAGGAAATTAAGAAAGAACTGGGAAAATGAGCTATTTCTAAGGTGTTTTTTACCACTAAATATGCAGCATAATCAGCATCAACATAGCCTATCAGATTAAAATTGTCTCTAGATGGATAGTATAAGACTAGGCCCCCTCTCCCTTTCTGATACTTGAGAATTTTTTTATAACTTTTAAATGATACTCCTAGCACACATTCCCACACTAAATACAATATTTGGCTTACTTGAAATGAGGTATAGTAAGGATCCAATAATCTCTTTATACATGGTCTCATTAACTGAAGGACCAGTTTCATCATTATCTATCTTTGAACTGGTCCTAATTAGAGTTTCAATTGGCTTGGCATCTTCCATATTATATTTCTTCAGTAGATCCTTGATGTACTTCTCTTAATAAATCATTGTTCCTTAAGAAGTTTGCTTGATCTGTAGGCCTAGGAAGAAACTCAACTTACCCATCATGTTCATTTCGAATTCACTCCCCATTAAGTTTGCAAATTCTTCACAGAGTGATTTAAAAATAGCTCCAAAGATTATGTCATCGACATGTATCTGAACAATTAGTAAGTTGCTACCGCTGGACAGGCCCTTGGTGCTTGCTTTAAACCAGAAATATCTTTGTCTAATTTATGAATATGATGGGAAAGATCTACATCTTTAAAACCTGGAGGTTGCTTTACATATACTTCTTTTTTCAAGTTACTAAAGCTCCTCCTACATTGCATTGATCTAGTCAGCATCTTTTAGAGCTTCTTTCATATTTTTGGGCTCAAATTAGGATAGGATTACTGTGAATGCCATGAAATTTTTGTCCTGAGCTCTTGTTTAGACTCCAGATTCCAAAGGTCAAGTCATGTTCTCAAGGAAGTGAGAAGATTTGTGCCTCTAATTTTGATATTTTGGTCTGAGTTTTACTAGGACTGGACCCTGGATATTTTGAATAAACCCCTTTTGTAGTGTTTCTCTTAAAACTGCAATCAACAACTGAGATATTGAGTCACCATCACCTTTATCCTTCTCAACTGTATCACTTTGTTCTTGACAATCATCTTCAGCATTTTCAAATGAGACTCCTCTAACTTGAAGTGTCTTGAGAGAGAAAAAACAGTCAGTTCTTCCAGTCATATGCTTTGAACATCTACTATCCATAAACCATTTCTTACTGTAATCCCTTTCACCCACTGTAAACAAAAGTCATTTGTTAGATTTGGGAACCTATTTGAGTTTGAGTTCCCAATAGAAAGAAAAAGGTGTGATTAAGTCTTTCTTGGCCCAACTAGGTAGTGAGTTCTTCTTTACATTTTCAAAGATTTCGAACCCTTAAGATAGGAATTCTTCTACTTGGACGTATCTAGCATTGTTCATTCTAGGGTTGACCCAACTTTGACAATTCCCCTTCAAGTGCCTATCCCTTCCACAATGTGTACATAGAGGTGCATAGACCTTGCTTTTGGCATCGTGAACTACCTTCCCTGGATACCCAAGTGAGCGGGTTCCATACTGATATCCAAGGCCTTTACCATTTTTGACTCCCTGACTAGTTAAATTAGAAAGGATTTGTAAGGATGTGGTCTATTTTAAGAATTTGTTAAGATCTTCTCTTCTACGGACCAGGTCCCTCTCTAATTCTTCATTAACATAGAGTGTAGTTATGAGGTGCTTTTGAGAATCTCTCAATTTTTCTACAATCTCAATTTGAAGTCTTAAGGATTCTTTCTTCCCTTTAACATCAGAATCATTTACTTTCTCTAGTTGACTCATTAAACTCACATTCTCAGATTTCAATTTTGTGGATAGTTCCTTGGTTTTAGATAAATGGAGAGTCAAGGAAACTAATTCAAGCTCTTTATTTTCTATTTTCTCTTCCAGAGTATTTTTCTTAGCAGTCAATTACATACAAAATCAATCAATACTTTTGCAAACTTTTTTATCTTTCTAGCAGAGTAGTTATCTAGATTTTCATTAATGTCAAAGAGAGTTACCTTATTTTTTTCTTCATTATCAGTGTTTTCCATAAGAGAAAACAAGGAATCACAGGTGACTTCACTCTCCTCTATAACCATCATAGACATATTTTAATGTTTTTCAGCTTTATCAAATTCACTGGAGGAATCTCCTCAGATTGCCAAAGCTTATTTCACTGCATAATCGGTTGCAGCTTCTCTTATTGACTTCTTAGGACCTAGTCCTTCTTCTTTCCTTTGTTAGCTACAAACTTTAGGTATTCCTGGTTGTTTATTTTTTTTTTTTTGCAATGGACAATCCTTGATGAAATACTCAGGACTTCCACATTTATGACAAAACTTCAGCGGTACCTACCTTTTTGCTGCTACTTCTTCTTCTTTAAAACTGACTACTTTTCTTCATTGCTCTAATAATAATTTTTGCCAAATAAGCAACATCATTGTTTTGTTCACTTGAGTTATACTCTGAAGCCTTCAATGCTAGAGATTTTCTCTTTTGCTTCCTTCTATTCATGCCCGTGCTGCTTCTTGAGTTCATAAGTCTTCAGCTAACCAATAGGTTCATCTATAGTAAGAGTCTTCAGGTTCCTTGCCTCAGTAACAACATCCACTTTGCTTTCCTATGACTTATGAAGAACACCTAGAATTTTTCTCACTTGCTTAAACATAGGAATAACTTCTCCTAGACAATGCAGCTCATTTGTGATTGAAGTGAATCTAGTATGCATTTCTTGTATTCTTTCTCTTTTCTTCATAGAAAAAACTTCATATTGAGTAGTCAGCATATCAACTTTTAAATCCTTCACATCAGTTGTTCCTTCATAAGTTATATTCAGGCAGTCCCAATTGTCCTTAGCATTTTCACAAGCAGAAATTATGTTATACTTATTTGGTCTTATACCACACACAAGCAATTTCTTAGCCATGTAATTCTTTTTAAATTTATTACGATCTTCATCATTAAATTCTCTCATGGTTTTGACAACTATTCTTGTTATGTCTCCTTCTTTGGCCTCTCTAACTAACACATGAGGACTATCAAGTTATACATCCATCGACTCATTTTCCTTAGCTATAGTAAAGTTATATATCCTAGTTTTCCACCACCCATAGTACTACCTATTAAAGCAGGGTGGTCTAGTGGTAGATTTCTCTCCTTCCAAATTAGGTGGGGCAGCTATGATCAGTAAACTACTCTAGGTGTGAACCTTTTAGAGTTTCCTGTCTCATATACCAATTGATGAATCATGGGGGGTGCACCACCTTATAAAGGACCAGGTCCCTTACAGTCAGATGTAGGCAATAAAGCAGTAAAGTAGTAAAGAAATAAAACCTTGTAGAAAAGTAAAGGACACAATGGTTTAACATAGAAACCTTTATGCTCAAGGGAGGAAAAATCGCATCTTGCCCTCACAAGAACTCAACAATACACTATAATCAAACTCATGATTACAGACATCCATTTGAGCTTAGCTCTAAGCTCTATTATTTTGTAGTAACTCTATTACACACTCTCTTTGACAACTCTGCCAAGATCTCCTCTCAATATTGATTAACTCTAACCAATATCAATTTAGGTAACTCTACATAAGCACTCTACAAACAGAAGAAAAATATTACTCTTATAAGATGAGTAATTCAATTAAAAACTAAGACTTGACTCAAGAAAAACTAAACTTAAAGCACACATACACACAGAGATTTGAAAATTGATCAATATGAGTTTTCATCATTTCTTTGATTCATTATGTTTGTAAAAACTGGTTAAATAAGAGGCACCCTTATCTATTTATAGTAGTAAATAAATCAGGGTTGAATTTTGATTGAACCATGTATCACAATAGGTACATTGCACTCCTCTATAGTTAGTTACACTAGTAGATAAAACTATGCAGAGTGTGATAGCTGTATCACTTCATGATGAGCCAAGGACTTGCTCATTTAAAGATAACTGATCGTTATCAAAACATGAAGCATCAATTTTTCCTCTTTTTGATGATGACAAATCATAACCTCAGAGTATCAGAATAATGAGCCATGGACCTGGTCCTTTAAAGACAAGTGATCATCATCAAAACATGAGACATTATAAACTAGTCTAACTCAAGCCATCTTCTGCAAATTTTATGGTGTAAAAGAATTCTCTATCCCCCATTTCAAATAAAAAAAGGGACTGGTTCCTCAAAGAGGTAAAACCACCCCTGATGTCTGACATACTCTATTAGTTCCACCATTCCTAGTTGTTTGAATATTCTAGAGTAAAATACTCTTCTTGAGAGAACTTTTTGAGCGTTTCAGAATTTGATTTCTATTTTCTCTTGATAGGTCTTGCTCATGTTTTTACACCTTTCTCTTTTTAAAGCCATTTTCTGACTCTTCTTCTAGCAAGCTCTTCTTTACGAGACAAGGTCCCTCAAGAACTATCCTTTTCACTCCAATATATTTCTTTAGGGTGACCAATTTTGTCTTTAGTTAGGAGGACTTGGTCCTCCTCCCTTCTTGAACTTACTTTTTTCTCCTTTTAGTTGTAGTACTAACATCAACATCAACCTCTTTCTCTCTTTCTCCCACATCAACTACCTCATCATGGTCTTCATTAACCATAGTACCCTTTTTTAGCCTTCTCCTCTTAGTTGTGGCAAACTTACTAGATTGCATGGAATTTTCCAATAATTTCTTCTCTATATTCCTTGTGGTATATGACTTAACCACTTTAATTGGTTCATTAGTTTTCTCTTTACCTTTACGTTCTCTTTGCTTTTACATAGCCCATCTTAGGGATACATTATCATCATCCTTATTATAATTATCCTCCATATAAGGCTACATAACTATATCAGGTTGCTCGATAGTTCCAGGGGTTGTACTAAAAGTAAACAAATTCTCTTCCATCTCTATAGTACTCTCTATTTGTGCACTGTCCAACCGAATTATGCTTTCATCCACCTAATCTTATTCAACTAAGATACTACTAGAAGGATTTGATTTTTTGACTAGGATATCTTTCTTGAACAACAAATAAGATTGGATTCAGAGAGAGTAGGGGAATATGGTTCTTTGGGATATTGAGGGGGAGTGTCCATTTTTAAGGTTCCCGAGGGAGTAGAAATAGCTGGTAATTTTGTCTCTATGGGTGACTGAAATGCCTCACTGGTATCAACCACAAAGGCTTTTTGTGGGTTAGGTTCTATAATTTTAGAAATTTCTTCCCTGGAGGATTCTATCATGGACACAAGTGATAGAGAATGGACGAAGAAAGGGTTTTCAGTAGAGGGTGTGGGGGAGTAAGTGGTTTCTAACTCTTTTGATGGGTTTGAAGAAGTGGATTTGTCAGATATGTTAGTTTTTTAAGGAAGGAAATTTACAGGTAAGAAAGAAAATATGAAGAGGATGAAGATAGCCATTGAGAGGGGGGAAAAGAGTTTAATGAGAATTTAGGATTAAGTGAGAGGTGAAAAAGGACTTAATTTGGTTTTACAGAAATAAAAGAATGTAAAATTTGGACTTAAAGGGAAAGGGATGTGTCTGGTACCAATTGGTGCACCTTTTCATATTTAAATGATTTGATAGCTTTAAGATAGGTAGAAAAGGACAAGTTACTTTTCAAACAGTCACTTTATGCTATTTTTTATGAAAGAGACACATGGTACTAACCTTTTGGATGAGACCAGGTCCCTTCCTTGCTTTAAAGAAATTCTTTTAGTTTATGTTTATTTCATCATCTCTCCTTCAAGGGTTCACTTACCATGTGTGCATACCTGTAAAGGTATGGTACTAAGTTAGACTAATTTGCACAAATTGAAACAATGATACATGTTTCCTAATCATAGCCAAAATTTGAGGAATTTGTTCCTCTAAAGTAGGTTAATTCATCTTGATCAGACCCAGCCTTAGCCTGTTCTTAACAAATTGCTCCCCGTGGAGAGCCTTTGTGAATATATCATCCACTTGATCTCCAGTCTTACAAAACTTCATATAGATTGCTCTATTTTCAACATTGTCCCTTAAGAAATGATGTCTCACATCAATGTGCATTGTCCTTTTGTGATGCATGGGGTTCTTTCCCATATTTAGAGCATTTGTGTTGTCACACATCAGTGAAATAGTGTTAGTAACAATTCCAAAATCCTTCAATTTCTATTAGATCTAAAGTAACTAAGCATAACAAGAAGCTCTAGCTATATATTCAGCTATAGCAGTAGATAGACCAGCTGAGTTTTGCTTTTTAGAACCCCATGAAATGAGAGATGAACTAAGGAAAAAAAACATTCTAGAGTTACTTTTTATATCCATCAAGTATCAAACATAGTTAGCATCAACATATCTAATTAAACTAAAATTGTCTCCAGAAGGATAGAATAGGACTAGGTCCCTTGTTCCTTTTAGATATCTGAAAATTCTTTTGGCAGCTTTTAAATAGGAATCATTTGGACAAGCCTGTAATCTAAAACATATAGCCATACTGAACACAATTCTAGGTCTACTATCAGTAAGATATAGTAAAGATCTAATAATCCCACTATACATGGTCTCATTTACAGAGGGACCAGGTTAATTAGTATCCAACTTAGAGCTAGTTCCTATGGGGGTATCACTAGGCTTGGCATACCCCATGATAAATTTATTTATCAATTCCTAGATGTATTTTTCTAGACATGTCATTGTTTACTGAGATGTTTGCTTTATCTGTAGGCCTAGAAAGAAACTCTACTTACCCATCATGCTCATCTCAAATTCACTTTCTATCAGTTTAGCAAATTCTTGAGATAGCGACTTAGAAGTTACTTTGAAATAATGTCATCAACATAAATTTGCACAATTATCAAGTTGTTTCCCCTAGACTTCAGAAATAGGGAGTTGTCAATTTCCCCTCTCTTAAAATTATTTTCAGAAGAAACTTTAATAGTTTTTCATATCAAGCTCTAGGAGCCTGCTTTAACCCATAAAGAGCTTTATCTAATTTCAGCAGATGATGTGGAAGATCAGTATCTTCAAAACTTAGAGGTTGCTTGACATAGACTTCTTCCTTCAGATTTTCATTAAAAGATGCACTCTTCACATTCAATTGAAAAAGCTTAAAACCCAAATAAGTAGCAAATGCAATAAGAATTCTGATTGCTTCCATCTTTACAACAAGAGCAAAAGTTTCATCATAATCAGTTCCTTCTTATTGATTGTATCCTTGTACAAAAAAACTTTCTGTATTTCTTATAATAATGTTATTCTCATCTTTCTTGTTTTTGTACACCCATTTTGTCCCAATGATAGTTTTGTTAGCAGGTCTGAGGACCAGGTGCTAGACTTTACTTTTTTCAAATATATGAAGTTCATCCTGCATAGACTTTATCTAGTCAACATCTTTGAGGGCTTGCTTCACATGTTTATGCTTAATTAAGGATATGAAAGCTAAAAAGCCATAAAGTTCTTTGCTTATGCCCTTGTTTGCATTCCACATTCTAGGGGAGAAGTTAGATTCTCAAGCGGGTGAGATGACTTACGATTCTAATTTAATATTTTTGATGTTGATTGGGGTCTGTTGTGACTAGGTCCATAAGAGGCATGGTCCTAAATTTCCTGTTGGGACTCATCAGAGGCAAGCTCCTACAACTGAGGGTCCGGTTCTTATCCTCATCATTCTTCTTCTTCTTCTTCTTCTTCTTCTTCTTCTTTTTCTTCAACTATATTATTCTAAATATTTTGACCTTAAAACTCAACCTCTGTTGAACCATACCTTTGAATAGGAATTAGTTTTTCTATATTAGTGGCATTACTTCCTGTAGGATTTTCCATGTTTCCTAATTTATCAAAGCTGACATGCACACTCTCCTCTACACACAAGGTCCTTTTATTATAGACCATTAAGCTTTACTAGTAGAGGATTAGCCTACAAATATAACTTCATCATATACAATTTCAAATTTCCCAATTTATTCGTACTTTGTTTAGAACAAAACATTTGTAACCAAAAGGCCTGAAGTAATTAAGTTTGGGCCTTTTGTTGAATAAAAGTTCATAAGGAGTCTTGTTGAGTATAGATTTGATCAGACATCTGTTGGTAACATAATATGCAATGTCCATAGTTCCACTCCAAAAAATCTTAGAAACAACACCATTTATTATCATGGTTCTAGCTATATCAATCAAAATCCTATTCTTCCTCTCAGCTACACCATTTTGTTGTGGAGTTTTTGGAGATGAAGAGTTGTGACTAATTTCATTTTTAGCATAAAATTACTCAACTTTAGCATTCTCAAATTCAATTCCATGATCAGATCATATTCTTGTTATTTTCATGTTCAGCTTCACTTGAATTTGTTTAACAAAGATCACCAAGACTTAATAAGTTTCATCCTTAGTTCTAAGGAATATAGTCCAAGTGAATCTAAAGTATTCATCCATAATAACAAAAGCATACTTTTTTACTCCTCAACTTTAAACCTTTACAGGTCTACATAAGTCTGTGTGCAGTAATCAAGAAGTCTACATGTACTTACTTGCTTCTTCTGCTTAAATGAAGACCTAGTTTGTTTTCCTCTAACACAAACATCACATAACCTAGAGTCTGAAAACTACAGCTTTGGAACTCCATGGACTAGCTCCTTCGAAACTAACTTGTTAAGTAAAGAAGAGCTTACATAACCCAATTTTGTATGACAAATATCTCATTCTCACTTTGAGCACTCAAACAAGTCAATTCAAATCCAAGAACTGAGTTTAGATCATCCACATACATATTTTTGCATATTTTAGCTCTAAGAATAACATTTCCTATTTTCAAACTAGTTACAATACACCAATCAAATAAGAACTTTACTCCATTTCCTTTATCACAAATTTAGAAACGCTTAGTAAGTTGTATTTTAAACTACTCACATAGTACACATCTTTAATAGCAAGATTTTAGTACTTTTAAATCTTCCCAACACCAAGAATATAAACTTTTTTGCCATTGCCAAAAGATACACCTCCACCATGAAGTGACTTAAGAGAGAAAAATAGTCAGTTCTTCCAGTAATGTGTTTAGAGTATCCACTATCCATGAATCAACTTTGAATGCTTTTATTACTCTTACCTCTTTTTCTTCTTCATAAGCTCATAGGGCAAGATGAAGATCCGGAAAAAGGTTAAAGAGATCGTCAACTTCGCCTTGGCATGCTTCCATCAGCGCTGAAAAGAGAACTAAGGCAAGGCTGTTGATGTGCCACTGTATGGAGGGCTCAGAGAGAGTATAAGCACTTTCCTTCACGCTGAGTGTGAACTTCCGATTTGAGGCTGCTCTTAGACCAGGAAGATTGCTTATGACATCAATCAGCTAGGTCCGTCCTATGTCGAATAGTTTGTCAATGCATGCTTCCGGGAGAGTTCTTTGAACTCGATTCGCCGTGTGTGATAGAATTGTTTGAAGGAATGGAATTCGAAGCAAAGAATGCTCTGTTTGTTATTGAATCAGAATGGAAAAGCATGAGAGAAAAGAGAGAATTGTAAGTGGTTTCACCATCTTCTATAGCCAACGTAGAGGCATCTTCGGGCATTTCTAATTCATCTGACTCACTTGATGGGTTTCTCTAGGCAGCTAAGGCTCATTTTACTACATATTCTACTATAGTTTTCTTCTAGAGTTATCAGGGATCTGGTCCCTTTTCTTTGATTTATCTCCTCCTGACTTTAGATGCTCTTAATAGTACATTTTGTGTAAGGGATAATCATTAATTAAATGTCCAGGTTTGCCACATTTGTGACATAACTCATTTGCACCTGTTGGCTACTCTTGTTTCCTTTCTTTTGAAACTTCTAACTTCTTTTCATGGCTATGATGAACTTTCTAAATAAGTAGGCAACCTCTTCATCTTTCTCACTAGACTCAGATTTTAAAGATTTTAAAGCCAAAGATTTCTCCTTTTTAGGCTCCTCCTTCTCTTGATCCTGTTGCTTCTTCAGTTTATAAGTCATCAGATTTCCAACTAACTCATCCATAGTAAGAGTTCTAAAATCTCTAGCTTCAAAAATGGCATTAACCTTACTTTCCCATGACTTAGGCAAAGCTCCCAATATCTTTCTTACCTGTTTGCTATATGCATTAACCTCACCAACACAATGTAATTCATTGGTGATAGATGTAAATTTGGTGTGCATTTCCTAATGGATTCACTTTCTTTCATAGAGAAGGCTTCATATTGAATGGTCAACATATCCACCTTGGATTCTTTGACCTGACTAATTCCCTCATGAGTTGTCCATAAGTATTCCAAAATCTTCTTAGCACTCTTACAAGCAAAAATACGATTATACTCATTAGGTCCTATGCCACAGACCAAGAACTTCTTAGCCTTGAAATTCTTTTCAATCTTTTTGTGATCCTCTTCATTGTATTACCTTCGAGTTTTAGCAACTAGCCTAGTGATTTCTCCTTTCTTAACTTCTTTCATAGTAACATAAGGTCCATCAAGGATAACATTCCATAGCTCACTATCTTCAACCATGCTAAAATCATGTATTCTTGTCTTCCACCAACCATAGTATTGACCATTGAATCGAGGTAGTCTGGTGGTTGACTATTATTTCTCCAGATTTGGTGGTGCAACCATAACCAAAGATCCACTCTAGGTGTTAACCATTTAGAGTTCACCGCTCTGATACTAATTGTTGAATTTTAAGGGTTCATCACCACTAAGGGACTAAATCCCTAAGAAGTAATAAGTAACAATAAAATAAGAATGCAAAGTAAATTGACACACACAATTTTTACATGGAAACTTCCTTGCTCAAGGGAGGAAAACCACAATCTGTACTTACAAGCTTTCTCAAGCTTCAATATAATCAATCAACTCTGACTACATACTCTAATTGGATTTAACTCTAAATCCTAAAGCTTGTAATACCTCTATACAAACCTACTCCAGACAACTCTATCTCACCTATCACACAGTTGATTAACTCTAGCCAACCATTCTTAGGTAACTCCACCTAAGCAATATCAAACAAAAATCAAAAGAAATCTTTACTCATAACATTGGATTAAATTAGTTTCTAGGATATGACTCAAGTAATGAAATTTCAAGATCTTGAGCCCAAGGGTTTTTGCAACCTTCACAAAAATATCAGATACAAAAATAACTTCTTAAAGTTGTTCCTTTTGCTTACATAAAGTGTGAGAATATTAAATGAAATTTGATCGGACCAGGACTCCATTTGTTTTACACTATGCACCTACACAATAATTATGCTACAGGACAAAACTGTGCAGAGTGCGACAGTATACAACTATTTTTCAACAAAGCATGTGTTGGTTTTAATACTCTTAAAAACAGAAAATAGAGATGAGTTAGAAGAGAAGAGACTCAAAGAAGTTTTTTGTTCTTTTCTGGTAAAACTACTTATTATTGATCATCAACTCCTCTTTAAATAGTGCTATTACAACCAAAAGTAAATTAAATTTACCATAAAAGAAAACCTATTTGCTACCAAAAATAATAACTAATCAATTTTCTATCAAAACTAAAAATCCTAATTTGAATAGGAGTTGTATGTAAAAAAGTTGAAGAAAAATAAAAAATAAATCACGTGCATTATTCCTTAAAGCAATTTTTAACACTTATCCTTGCTTTAGGAACTATAATTTTGGTCTTCTGTCTTAGGATCTCCACACTTGATAACCAAAAGTGACCTTGTGAATAAATCTGTAGATTTATCTTTTGGCCTGTAGTAAACTAAATTCACTTCTTGTCTTGAATGCAACCCTTGACTATTAAATTCTTTTGGCATGTCTTCCTGCTTCGTTTGCATCTTAAATTTGAATTTACCTATTTTATTTTACTGAAACATAGATAACTCCTCCATTGCTTCCATTCCTTTACGATCATTGAAATCTTATTTAAACTTAGGTGGTTCACATATTGCTTGTGCTTTTTCAATTAGAGGATCATCTTCTAATTTTTTCAGCCTATGATCTTTTTCATGTTCGACAGAAACATCTTCCATTGGATCAAATAAGAAATGTTTACCTCTCATCTTAATGTTTAAAACTTATTTTCCAGCACCATCATTGATGAAGAAATATTTATCCTCAAAGGTTACTTTGTATCCATTTTCTACCAACTGACAAATACTCAACAAGTTTTGATCAATATCAAGTAGATAAAGAACATCTGAAATTGTTTTATTACCTGAGTTTATTTTGATGACAACTATTCTTTTTTCTTCAACAAGAATCTGGTCACCATTTTTTATCCTAACTTTGGATATTTCAGTAAGCTTTAATTCTGTAAACAAACTCTTGTTATAAGTCATGTGGTTGGTGCAACTGCTACCAATCAACTAAAAATTTGTTGAAACTTTACTTGAGATACATGTTGCAACAAAAAGATGGTCTTTTTCTTCTTCATTGACCCCACGTGCATCTGCTTCATGATTTCAAATTTGCTTTTGCAAATCACTGCTTCATGGCCAAGTTGATTGCACTTGATGCACTTCCCGTCTGGCCTTTTCCAACATCTGTATGGTGGATGACCCATTTTTCCACAATGCTCATAAAATGGGTAATTTTTTTTATATTTTGACCCCTTCTTTGAGTTTTTGATTGGCTATTAAGGCTCCTTTAATCATATTATTATGCCTCATAAGTTTAACAACTCCGCTAAAGTAATCTTGGACAAATCATGTGTATTTTTCAAGATAGTTATACATACTTCATATCTTTCGGGTACTGTAACAAAAAATTTTTCAACAATTCTTGAATCTTTAAATTCAGTCCCTAGCAATCTTACCTTGTTAACAGTGCCAAGTAATCTGTCAGAGTACTCTTTTAATCTCAGTCTTTCATTCTCTACAACTCAAACTCTTTTATTAAATTCAGTACTAGCATTCCGAGGATTCTTTCTTCACATAGTTTTAAATTTCTTTTGGTAATGTGAGAGACATAATTCTTGTAAACAGAAGCAAACAGAGTTGCCTTTGCCTTAGATTTCGTGGTTTTCTTTTCCTTGTAACTCTTGATTTGGGTTGTGGTGGGATTATTGGCTACAGAATAATTTCATAATCATCTTCCATAGCTTCCCATAGATTAAGAGCCTCCAAGTAAGTTTCCATTTTCACGGCCCATAACTGATAATTTTTACCATAAAAAATGGGTAGAGCCATTCGTGAAAAACTATTTTCAGAATCCATCTCTTCACTCACAGGTCCCTCAAGAAAAATAGCTCTGCTACCAATTGTTGATTTTAATACTCTTAAAAACTAAAAATAGAGATGAGTTAAAAGAGAACAGACGCAGAAAAGTTTATTTTTCTTTTCTGGTAAAACTACTTATTATTGATCATCAACTTCTCCTTAAATAGTGCTATTAAAACAAAAAATAAATTAAACTTACCATAAAAGAAAATCTATTTTCTACAAAAAAAAAAATAACTAATTAGTTTCGTACCAAAACTAAAAATCTTATTTTGACTAAGAGTTGTATGTAAAAAAGTTGGAGAAAAATAAAACATAAATGACGTGCATTATTCCTTAAAGCAACTTTTACTAGCATGTACTGGACTTGGTCCCTGAATGTTCGTAGTCATCATTAAAAACATAGAACAACAGGGTATGTACAATAATAATAAAAAAAAACTTGAAAGAAAAACCCTCCCGAAATATTTAATTCTTGCATGTTATAATTAGCCAGAACAATCTTAGCAGAGGTCAACTTCTAGGGAAGAAAAAAATTGAACAAAGATGAAAACAAAATCATGGGTAAACATTTTACACGAAAAGTGCAAGGAACTTTTCATATAAGTATAATCTAAGCTTGTTAACATTGTTATTTAATTACCAATCAATACTTATAATAAATGTTTGCTCTATAACAAAATTATCGTATAAACAATTGGATCATATAAATATTTTTTTATACTAACAATATACATATATACAGGCAGTGGGAGCATGTTGGTATTTGCTAGGAATCCAAAGGGCAGCAAAATGTTTAAAAGAACAGTGTAGAGTTACCAACGATTGTGGCCTCAGAATGCTTGCCTGTGAAGAGCAAATATTTTATGGAACACACAGTTTGGTAAAGCACAAAAGTAGAGTCATATGGGGGGAGAACAAAAATGCAAGGTCAACATGCCTAGCCTCTGAAGACCATTTTGATTATGGAGTTTATAAATGGACTGTTCAACTTATCACTAATGAAAATCGTTTTGAGAAAATACTCTTTCCCATATTTTGGGGTCTTATGACTCTCAGGTACGTAACGTTCTTCTATCTACTTAATTTAAAAGTCTATCGATAGGTTGGACTATAAATTAAGATACATAAAATTTGTACTACTTGATTTGATTAATAAGAAAGAATTTTCTTGAGAATTAGAAGACTCTCGTATATATGAGAACCCTTTCTTACCATTAATAACCTCTTTCATTCATACTGTCTTTCAAGATTTTTGTACACTCATTAAGAAGAATATTTAATAGTTTTAAATAGCCAGCAAAGTCTGTATTTTGTCTCTCTTTTAAACGTCTCACTTAATCATGAGCACAAGGCACCTGTTGAAGCAACCAAAGGTGGATATGTAGCATTTTCATAACACCATATTCATTTCTGAATCAAGTGTTTTTTATGCGAAACATAAATATATGTGAAAAAATCTATTAAAATTATGATAAATAGTAGGTCTAAACCCATAATTTACTTTTTGGTCACTTCGGTATAAAACAACAAATCAGAATTTTATGTTTAAATAAATGCTAATTTGACAGTACTTTTGGAAACTTGGAGAGCACAACAGATTGGCTGGAAGATATATTCATAATCATCGTTCTCACTACTGGTCTACTTCTGGTCACCATGTTGATTGGTAATATCAAGGTAACTTTCATATAATCATATACATGCATGCAGTAATAGACTGGGATGGATCTAATAATCTTGACTCTGTTGGCTATAGTTTAGTAGAAGCTAGAATTTCACGATTAAACAAGAAAAGCGTAGAGAGTGCGTTTCGTAATATCAGAAAAATATTTTCTTAGAAATTTAGTGGTTTTCTTAACAATTTTTTGGTGTTTGATAAATAAGCAGTACTAAAAATACTTATATGGAGTATAATTTAGAGAAAAGACACAAAATCACCTCCAAACTTGTCAGTCGAACCTACTTTATCACTTTAATTTTTTTGGTATTCAAATACCCCTAAATAAATCTAAAATGAATTAAGTACCACCCTAAAATTGTAATATCACTCTCACTATGGAAAGTGTATTACACACGCAGCATGTCATTACCATATCAGTGCCATACCCTTGTCATGTTAAAAATTATTTAAATTTTAATATTTTTTCGTACTCTCTTTCTCTTTCATGAACACGTCCTTCACCTAATTAGAACCTTCTTTGTTGACTAATTTCAATTTTTGCTAATTAAAAAATTGATCTAAAAAAATCTTAATCTTCATTATATATAATTTTCTTTTTTCAAGATTTGGCCTGAACATTAATTAATTCTCAAAACTATAAAATATATCAATGTAGTTTTTTTATTCTCTAATAGAAACAGAGTTCGTGGGGTAAGGGATTGAAGAAGGAGAAAGGGGTAGGGGTTTAAGGAAGAAGGGAGTTCGAGGGTGGGATTTGTAGGACGGGGTAGGTGGATGTGATAGGGGAGATTTTGTAGTGGTGGTGTGCGGGCAGATTTAAAGAAGAAGGAAGGGGAAGGGGAAGAAGAGGGGGGGGGGGGGGTTAATGAGGAAGAAAGAGGATTTTAGTGGGGTTGGAGGTTGGGTGGGTTTGAGGAAGATGAAAAAGGGTGGGATAAGGGGTGATTTTTTTTATTTTTAATTTGTATATATATAGATAGATATATTAGTAGTAGTAAAATCATCTTTTTAAGAAAATTACGCGCTTTTGATATTTTTTTAGTGATGAAATTTATTCACTTAAAAGTTATTTAAAGGATAAATAATTGCCCATAAAGTTAAAATGTTAAAGTTACACTAAAAAGTTTAGAAGTATTTTATATCTTTTCTCTATAATTTAAGCAACAACCATAAGGATGGGATAAGAGATGGGGGGACGAAGTAAGAGTATGGGGGTTGGGGTGGGATGGAATTTTAGGAAAAATGAAATTTTATCTATGGATCTTCATTGTTTTTCCTACTTTTATTAGAAAAGTCATTTTTAGGAAATATTTTTAAAAAAATTTAACCAACCAAACATGAAATTCTGAAAGAAAATTTAAAAAGTTGACATTTGGAAGAAAATAAAAAAATAGAAGAAAAGATTGGAAAATTCATTAACCTAATGGATGAATTGTGACTGTTTGTTTATTATATTTGTGTTAACCCCAAACTGTGAGTTATGACTGTTCATTTATTATAAATCTTTATTGTCTTCATAATCTTTTGATTTTCCTCGTGAAATAACTCTTCAATAGTTTACTATAATTATTAAAATTACTTATCTTTTATCTTTTAGATATTACTAATAAAAAGAATGATCAGAGAAAATGTCAAAAAGAGAAGAAAGATACAATATACGGTTAATGAAATGGAATACAAAGTTGAATCTTGTAAAAAAGAACATATAGGATTTCTAACCAAACAAAGATGTCAACTTTTCTAATGTGTATATAGATTGATAGGATAACGAAAATGTAAAAATAAATAAATTAAAGGAAAAACAAATGAGTTCAAAAAACAAATTAAATATGATAAAATGAATATATTAAAATGTGTTTAACCTAGCTTGATATGTTTTAATGCATCATGCACATTCAAAATTTGAAGTTTACTAATAATTAGCTCCTACATTGATTGTCAATTGGATTAGCTCATCATAAAAGAATAATTGCATGTTCAATAAAAATTAAGTTCTCTATGGTGTTTATTTTCTTTCTCTAAAATTGTCCGACTTTTCTGTCGAATTTCACCACTGGTTTTGCTAGCATGGCTCCATTGATGACGGTGGAACCTCTCCAGCCACCGGACTAGCTTCAATAGCTGCGCCATGGTAGTACATCTTCACCCCACAAATGTTCAGCCACACTTGTTTCCCACAATTCTCAGGACTCCACTGACCGGTTGTGAGGAGCTCAATCAATTACTTTCCAAAGTGCAATCAAACTTCCTTGAGCTAATTCCAGTCCATGGAAATGATTCTACATCTCCTAATCCATCTACTATTCAAATCTTAGAATATTTCAATTTGCCAGAGGGGAGTACTTGTCAAGGCGATTTTGGTAATGTTACGAATAGTTCGCCAGTGGTGTGCTTTCAATCTTGCCCCTCATCAGAGCCAAGTGAAAGAGCTTCAAGCTCAGCTGGATTGTCAAAGTTTACTATTGTCAGAGTGCATTCTATTTTTGGTGATCGTGATTTTGTAATACCCTGAGACTTTTCCTAAATATCACATGGTACTTAGGATTACAAGTAGCCCCAAAGCTAACCCATGATTCCCACTCAGCAATAAAAAAGAAACACTTAGTGTAAACATAAGCTGAAATATTAACTTATATAAGTTGAATTGTACTTGAAATATCAAACTCAATAAAAACAGGATAAACAAAACCATAACTAAAAGTCTAAATGCCAAAATAAAATAAAATATCTGACAGTTTCTGACAAGCGTTTAACTAAACTAAAGACTCATTGGGACAGATCCCAATTGATCCAAAAGAAAACATAATGTCTAAACTTTTATTTAATAAATGAACATCTAAAGTAACCATAATCTTGGCCCTTAAATCATGAGGACTCACCAACTAACAAGATATAGGAAATGATGATTGCGACTAATCGTACTGTTGAGAACGAATACCAGAACCTACATTATCAAACAATATAGCCACAGAAATATATGTATGTATATATATATGGGGGGGGGGGGGGGTCAGTATTTCTGTAATTTATTGAGTATATGGAGGTAAATGCAATAATTAAAATTGAAGCTAAATATACTCATAAAACATGCATGCTAACTGTAAATAAACTTACCTTGATCATAAATAAAACTGAAAGCTAAAATCTCATAAAGCATAAATCATAAAACAATATCTAGATAAAGCTTGTGAGTCATTACATTTAGTTTCTAAACTCTTCTTTACTTTTCTTGTAGAAGATTTTTATAACTGACATAGTTTATGTGAGCTAGCATGAAGTTCAATGTCTTATCTACATTGAGGAGAGTTGTTCCACCCTTGCCATAGGTATAGACCTTAACTTAGAGTAATCACTAAATTAGTCCCTAATCACTAAACTAGCCCCTTGGAGCAAGGAGACACTCTCTGGCGAGGCATCTTAAACCTATGGTGGCATATAGTTTTTGAAATATAAAATGCGCTAAGCCAACATTCTCCTCTCAATTCTAAATATTACTCCTCTATTATATAATCGTATGCTCATACTTATGAAATTCACCTTAAAATAGTGTATGAGTTTATAGACCTGAAAATCAACTATGCTTCTTTTGCTTAAATCATACTCACAAAGAAACATGTGAATTTCATATCTTATCTAAGGTCATAAAGTCAAAAATGAAGATTTAATCATGTCGTCATACTTTGTAACATGAACTAATAAGCTTGAACTTCTTGTAAACTGAGTACTTTATGCTCAAAATTGTAATCACTTACCAATTCATAGAAACTTTAAATCAAAATATCAAACTCAATGCTTAAGATTATTTTCATGGATAAAAACATAAGTAAACATAAAATCTTGTACTAAACAAGGCTTAACTCATGAGGAAACATCATAATCGTAAAGCATAAGAAAAGTGGATATGAACCCTCGTAAATTAATTTCTTCATATTCAAATAAAAATTAAATTTTTGGGCACAAGGACAGAAGAATATCCTTGCTCAAACCCCATATACCTAAACTTGATGAATTTTATGTAAGGAAAGCTTAAACTTGAGCTTTGGGATCTTGAATTTCGGAGAAAACCCCTTACTTGGTGTTCTTAAGAATTTAGGGGTCGTTTGGTTGGGAAATAGTTATCCCGAGATAACTAGTTTTGGGATTAGTTATCCCGAAATCATCCAAGATAACTTATCCCACCATGTATATGGGATAAGTTATCCCATCACTATGATGTAAATGGTGGAATAAGTTATCCCAGTATTGACTAATCCCTCTAACCAAACATGAGATAAAATGATTTTCATTATATCCAAAATTACTTATCCCTTACGTCTCACATCAAACGACCCCTTAGGTAAGAGATGAATCAAGTATTCTGACTTATAAGGGTGAAAATCATGTTTAGTATTGTTGTGGGAAGAGGTAAAAAATCAAAAAAACTCACAAAATTTTTCAAAATCAAAATTTAGTGTTTTTGCGCACTTGACCATGGCACGCCCTTATCGCACAAGCCAACCAGCGCGGTATGACTTTATCATGCCAAACCACTGGTTTTCATGTAAGGGCGTGTCATACCTCTATGGAACGCCCTAAATGCGGTTCCTAGCTATTTTAGGGTTTTGATATATCCCGTAATGAATTTCAGAAGCTTCGAAACACTTTGTAATAGTCCTGTTATCTTTTCTTATCATTATTAAACTCAAAAATCGCAATAAAACGAGATGGATCTATCAAAAGAAAATCATTAAAATCTTGGGATCTAATAGGTTTATGCAGTATAGTGATGAATTTGGTATACCAATCCATTCCTGGGGTTGATAGGTGTGCCCCGGTCCAAGAAGCCCCAAGAGTTAACACATCTAACTCCACCAGTTTGGGAATTAGGGTTCCTGTCTCTCAAGGTACTGTTCATGGAAGTGCAACTGCAATTTCTGCGTCCAGGGTGATGTGGTTGATTCTCATGTTCATCTGAAGCTATCTAATGGTGAGTTTATCTAACCTAGTTCTCTAAATCCCAATCTTTTGAAGGGGCTTAAGGTTGAGCAGGGTGATAGTGCCATCGATCATAGTAAGGAGCTTAGGGTTGGTCCAGAGGTTTAAGGAGGTTGTTATGTCAGCCACAAGCTTATGAACCTAATAATGCTCCAATGGAAGTGTCGTAAAATTTTATAGTTCCACCACTGGTTGAATCCAAGCATATGCCCATATTATAATTGGAGCAAGAAGCTGCTCCATTCCCTCCTCTTGAAAAACAATCTACATTGCCTAAATTACCAAATATCCCGGATCTTCCTCTTTCTAAATCTAATTACCAAATATCCCGGATCCACCTCTTTCTAAATCTCATTCCTTGGTTACTAAGATGCGAGCTCAAAAAGCTATGAAAGTTGAGCTTATCCCTATTGAACCTCCCAAAATCACAAAATGACTTGCACCCTCACCGTCTTTAAATAAAGTATTTTCGACGATAGAACCATGAATGGTGCATAGTAAGACAGTGCCTTTTACCGACAACTCCCATCATATGAAAGGGATTCAAGGACTAATTATAAAACCCTTGAAAAAATAAGACAAACCGAAATATAGATGTCATACTAAAACTAGGTTCAAAGAACCAACCAGTCTAACCTAGTGGATATCAAAAATACAGAAACGAAAACAACTATTGGATCAGAAAATGTGATTGCATTATAATGTCTCACTTGAATAGATCGAGAAAGCTAGAATTGACATAACATCAAACCTATTAGTCCAAAAGATCCAAGGAGGACTACAAGGTCAAACTTGCTCATAGATGCAAGTACATTTTAATTGGGAAATTTGTAAACACTATGCCTAAAATAGAGATTATTAGGAAGTAGTTTATTCTATAGACTGAGTTACACGAAAAGTTAAACTCACTTTTTTCAATTTTAAACACTTGTAAATTGATTTGTATAATGAATTTTTTCATTCCACAGTGTGGTCAAAGGGTGAGATGTATATTCAGGGTCAGTTGATGAGGTTTCAGTTGTTAACACCAACCTTTATGCCTGATAGAAACCCCTCTTGTTCCGGTTTGGGCTATTTCACCTAAATTTCCTTGGCATTGTTACTGCCTTGAAGTGGTAAAACCCTTGTTATCTCTTATAGAAAAGGTCTTATTTCATGATTTAGCTACTTACAAAAAGACTAGGGGCAGTGTTATTTGTCTTGGACTTGCCCCCGTTCTTTCCAATCTCATGTCCCCCAATCAGTCAGCATTTATTAGAAGAAGGAATATAGCTGAAAATATTATGCTTGCTTGGGAGATTATATATGGCATTAAGAAGTATGTTATTGGTGGAAATATAGTTATCAAATTAGATGCCTATGATAGGGTCTCTTGTCATTTCTTTCCTTGATTCTTACGAGGTTTGGATTTGATAAAGTTATTGTAGACATGATTTGGAGAACCTTGTCAAATAATTAGTACTCTGTCCTAGTTAATGGCACTAGGCATGGTTTCTTCCACTCAACTACGGGTTTAAAGCAGAATGATCCTCTTTCACCCGCTTTGTTCATTCTTAGAACTGAGGTGTTATCCAGATTCTTAAGTAACTTACAGAATCATCCACACTATTATGGATTTCACATGGTAATGAAAGGTTCTCAGATTAATCATCTCAGTTTTGCTAATGATATTATTTTCACTACTGGTAGAAGGTGTTCATTGAGGTTGATCATGAAGACATTAGCTGAGTATGAAAAGGTGTTTGGTCAATTAATTAACAAAGACAAAAGCCATTTTATTCTTCCTGATAATGCCTTTCCCTCTACTATTTCTAGAATTTTGGCTGAAACAGGTTTTAAGCAGAAGCAAAGTCCCATTACTTATCTTGGTTGTCCAATTTATATTAAAAGACAGAGAATCAGTCATTAGTCAAAGATGATTTGCAGAGTGGCATCACTGATTATTGGTTGGCATTCAAGAATCATTAGTTATGGTGGTAGAGTAACTCTGGTGAAGCATGTATTGCATCCCTCTCAATTCACATTTTGTCAGCCTGCATGCCCTCCAAGACAATTCTTAAACAGCTTGTGGGTGTATTTGCTGATTTATTTTGGGGTTGGAAAGATAACAAGAAGAAGTACCATTGGTCTTTGAGGAATCCCAATTTTCCTTAGGAGGAGAAGGTTTTGGTGTTAGACACATTTTTGAGGCTTGTGTTTCTCTGCAGTACAAACAATGGTGGGTGGTCTAGAACCAAGGATATCTTGTGGGGAGATTTTTTGAGAGCCAAGTATTTCTAAAGGGCTAATAATGTGAAGAAGAAGAATAAGAAGAATGGTCAATCTTTGGCATGGAAGCATATGATGAAGAATAAGCTTCATCTTGGAAACACATTTACTGGAACCAAATCTGGTACCTATTTTTTTTTTGTGGGACAGCTGGTTGGGTGTGGGTGCTTTACACAATTTTAGAATTGATCGGGTCAGATCTAATAATGTCTAGGTTGCTTTTTCCTTGACTGATAGGGCCTAGAATCTGTAGAAATTGAATAAAGTAATTCCCTTAAAATAATGCTACTCATTCTGAACATCCCCTTCCAGTTTCAACATAGAATCGCTGATCAACCAATATGGAGGCTCAATTCTAGTGGAGACATCAAATGCTTTTCTGCTTGTAGTTTGATAAGAGAGCATAAATCTTCTACCATGCTTAATTCCTTCACCTGGCATCAACACATCCTATTCAAGTGCTCTTTTCTCCTGTGGAGAGCACTAAGAGAGAAATTACCTACAGAAGCTCAACACTTTTGGTCATGCACCTAAGGATTGCTATTGTTCTTATTATCCTAGATCTGATTCAATTCAACACATTATGGTGGCAAGTCATTTTGCCAGGACTATTCAGAGTTACTTCGTTGCTTCTTTAGGTGTTCATCATGTCACTTTACCTTTGAGGTATACCTTGATAAAATGGTTGAAGATGGAACATGTAAATGCTGCTCACAAACTAATTACTCAGGCTCTTCCCGTCTTTATTTATTGGAATTTGTGGAAAAATATGTGTGCTATTAAATATGGTGGTCAGCAATCTAATCTTTCTAAAGTGAAATTCCTAATCTACAAGGATATCTCTCTCTTGTTACTCACAGTTTTTCCTTACATTAGTTGGCCAGCTAGTTGGAAAAAGTTAATTACATTTGTTGACAAGTGTACTCATGAGATTAAGGCCACTCCTGTATATTGGGCTAAACCACCCTTAATGTAGTCAAGTTGAACTCTGATGGCAGTGCCTTATCTAATTCGAAGAGGACAGGAGCTGGAGGTGTCATAAAGGACCATTATGGTGACCTCATATATGCTTATGCCATACCTTTTGGGCATGGTACTAATAACCAGGCTGAAGTAGAAGCAATCAATTGGGGCCTGTCCTATGCTTGAACAAAGAAATTCAACAAGTGATCCTAGAAGTTGATTCTAAGTTACTTATTAGGTGGATACGATCACAAGCTATACCTCCTTGGCACCTGCAACATTCTCTTGAGTCTCTTAGCAGACTCATGTCCCAGTTCCATCTTTTAATCTGTGAACATGTCGATAGGGAGGCCAACTTTGTGGCTGATTCTCTATCTAAAATAAGTCATAATATTAACCACCCTCATTATTACTTTAATATTCAATAGATCCCTGTAAAGGTGAAAGGTTACTTCAGTATTGATAGGTTGGGTGTTTCCAACTTCAGAAGAAGAAAATTGAGAAGAATCACGGTGGCTTGCTTCTTGGCACCTTCCTTTGTTTTTCATAACCTACTTACTAAGTTTCATCTGCACATTAGGATTAAGATACTAGGTTGCTTGTTAGATAGCTTAATCCTCATCGTCATGTATTATGTATATTCTGGATGTTTTGGTTTGGTACCCTTCAATTTACTTGCTTGTTTTTATGAAATAAAAATCTTAGGGGTGTTGCTCTACCCCTGACCCACCCTGGGTCATTTTCTAAAAATAAATAAAAAAAAATAAAATTAAGTTCTTCCAACGCATACTGATGGTTTATATGATTCCAATATGACAATAAGAACCTAATTCGGTGCCTAGTCCATGTATGAGATAAATGAAGAACACTAAATAAAATAGTAGTAAAGTAAATAAAAGAGATGTTTACGTGAAAATCTCATTGCCTAAGGAAGTAAAACCACGACGTATCCCAATAGGACTTCACCAACCACTTCACTAGTCACTACGAAACAATTTTAATTACAACCTTATGCAATCTTGGAACTAAATTCGTAATTCCTACTCAGTAGCAATAACTAAATTGCTACTATTATTTCATAGTAACTCTACTTGAAAGACTTCATTAGCTAACTCTATCTAAAGAACCACTTTAATATGAACTCAGTATAAACAAACTACTCACACAGATCTCTCAATTGAGACGTGAGTTTACAAATGAACAAATAGAAATAAAGACTCGATTAACTTAGAAATAAAAACATATTTCACTATAAGCAAAGAGTTTCTAAGTTATAAATCCTTGAACAATCAGAACAACAAGAAAATTTTTGCTTAGAGAAAATATCCGTTTTGAATATGCAAATATTGAGGTTCTCTCCTCAAGATGATGAATATATATGAATTGCATTGGGAGAGAAGCTTTCTCATTGGAGGACACTGATGAGGACCGCTGTAGATCGTGTCCCACGTCTATTCTGTTATCACTGTCAGAAGGTACTAGACAACTGACCCATAAGACAAAAACAACTCTGTACTGCAAAAGTTAGAAACACCAACTTATGTAGTTGGTCCTTCGGCTAGATTTGTCAATCATCAAACTATGAAAAGGCAAGAGGGACCTGAACCCAATATTTTTTTCCTTTTTCATGATGACAAACACATATTCACACTTCCCCAACACTTCCCCCTCACACCAAGAACATCATTACCAGATTAATCACAACATCTCCTTAATCAACCACTTTTACTTCTATTTTACCCCAATACTTTTCCCTTGCGCCAAGAACACATAACTATCAAATCAGTTACCAGATTTATCCCATCTTACACTTCTTCCACTTTTCCTCTTTTGACATCATTAAAAAGAAGGTACAGTAACATAAAACAGAAATGCAAGGCAAAATACAACTCAAGTTCATAAAGCTAACACATGCATGATAAGAGATCAGAACAAAAATAAGATTAATGACATTTTCATATTAAATTTTAGAGAAAATCAATAAGAACTATTAAACAGGATAGAATATAAGTCTTAGAAAAAGGAAACTAAGCATGCACATAATGCCAAACAAAATAAAAGATAATAGAGATTTTAGGAATGAAAGGATGGACAAGAGAGATCAAGTTGTCATGACCCGAGCCGGGGCCCTGGCCATAACGAGCATCCCGAACAATGAAGGCCCGAGTGCCCTTCTAAATCTGGTAATCATCCACAATATTCATATAGTATAAGAAAATTTGTGAAAATACAAAACAATACGGAATCATGGTCATTCTCTGAAATCTGTGCAACAATGCGGAAATAGGTTTATCAACATTTAAACAACATCTTTCTCAGTCTGCGAAATCTATACTACACATGACATCAATAACTGTCTGAAACCTGGGGCAAGGCCCCCAGTGGACCAAAACCAAAGCAAAAAAAATGTCTAAAAAGAGACATGCCTTCCGGAATAAAGAGGCTCACCACCGCAAATTTTGCTTCTGTCTGAAAGCTCTACGAATTAGCAGGACCTCTAGACTGAGCCTCAGACCCTGGAAGGCAGGGGGGTCAATACAGTTGTACTGGTACGCAGAGCAAATTCAAAATAATATTTTTTTTATTCAACATATATGAGAGCAATTTAAAACAGTTCATAAATATATCATATGGTAAGAATCATATATGCATATTTAAAAGACTCTATAAAATCATCTGAACTCTGTGACACTCTTTATTTTACTTCTGCGCTAGGTGGTATACCCTACAACTCTGAAATTCCACGGGCTATATGGAATCTGCCATTAACTCGGCAGCCAAGCCCCCAACCCAAGTTTGCCACAAGGGCTGGAGTCTCTGTCTCTACTACGCCACAGGGCCATCGCCAACGTACAATAATAATATACCCGTATCAGCAAAATACGGTTTTAGGCTAAGAGTTACTTGAACTCAAGCCTTCTTCGGGTAACCACCTAACCCTCTTTAAGCCTTTTTTCAACTCTTTAAAACATTTCATTCTCTGAAATCAAACTTTGAAAAACTCTAGCTCTGTTATAACATACATTTATATGGTATCGTCATACCATTGACTTGCAAGTCGTGTCTCTGAGCCATTAATAACATATTATAATCTCTGTTTTCAAAACATAAGGTTTGGGACCACCATATCAATAAATCAATTCAAAGAACTCTTTCTTAAAACTCATGTATACACATGCAAGAAACTCTCTTTTTCAACATTTCAAATACACAAGGTTGTCATATCAAAGTTCTTAATCACATGCAACTCTTTCTCTTTAACACAAGAACATAATTATATCAAGAAACTCCCTTTCATCATCCCTAAATCATGCCCAAATACTATGATATTGAGAAAACTATTTTCAAATTATAAATCATGCATTTCAAACCATTCACAATAAGATCATAAACTTAAATTCATCACAAGAGAGGGATTTCATAATTTGTGCTCTCAAACGATCTTCAATCTAAATTTTCATACATATACATATACGTAAAAATCAATTTTAAAGGGAAAAGACCTAAAGGCCAAAACAACAATGTCATTAAAACATTCATGATGCATAATTAAGACATAGATTCTAAAACTCCTTTGTAATTTCGTGATTGATAATCTTTAAATCATATTCAAGTGTTTCAACAAGCCCATGTAGTTTTAGGATAAACCCCACGTACCTTAAATTATTTAGTTTGAAAGATGGAGCCCGGATTTTGATCCGTTTCTTGGAATTCTTGATCTTAGGAATGAGTTCTTGAATTTTGGGAAGGAGTTAGGGTTTTGATTTTGAGAGGAAAAGTGAAAAATAAGCAATTTTGGCTTCTTGGGGCTGAAATTCTATGTTATAGACGGATTTTGGGTGAGGGGAAATGACCACGGTGCCCCTAGACCCATTAGAAATTGAAATAATGCGTAAAACAGCCTTATATCCGCGTCTAGTTTCGTGTCGACGCGATGCGTCATGATCGCATCGGCTTACTGCCTCACACGGAAAAAGCCATAACTTTTCGCTCGGTTATCAAATTTTGGCAAAATTGATATCGTTGGAAAGGTAATTCAATTATCTACGATTTGGTGGGTCTTGAGCTGAAAAATTCTCTGTGTATCAAGAGTTATCCACGTTCAAAGTAGACCCTTGTAGAATCGAATATCCAATTTTGGATGATTGGAAGGTTCTTAGCTCAACTTTGCTTTAGGCCATTTCTATGAACATTTTTCACCTCATAATTACTTCATATACTTAAGCGAAAGATCGTGACACATGAATCTAAGCATAAACCATGGAATTAGAGCTTATGCACGTAGGAACGACGGTTCGATTTCTAGCTCAAAAATGCGGGGTGTTACACAAGTAGGGTGGGAAGCACAGAAGAACTTATAAAGAGTTGATCAAAAAGTTTCACAGAAGAATGATTGCCAATAATCAGTTCATCATTCGTGATCTTTAACCGGACATTCTCATCCTTAAGTTGTGCATTCTCATTCTTTAACCTGGTATTCTTAATAAGAAGTTTGTTTAAGACACCGGGGGTGCTTCGTGTTCCCTATGTGACTTCAGTGAGCTGAGCTTTCAATCTTGCAATCTCATAATCCCTTTTAACAACCACAGTTTTCAGCTCTTTTATCTATATATTATTCTGTGTCTGTGTAGCAATGAAATTTAAAAATGTAGAGAGAAGACCAACTCCTTTTTTTATTTTAACACACTCACACTCTTCAAGAGTAGTGAGTGTGAACTTTTGCCTCTTTACTCCAATAGTACAAGATTCAGGTCTTTGCCGTATCCCAAAATAATCAAAGGCTCATGTGAGAAGAAATCCATATGCCATACCATGATTGATTTCCTTTAACTTACAGAACTTAGTAATATGCTTGATCATGATTTTAAGTAGACTGAATGGAGTGCAAGAGTTAAGAGCTTCCATTAGATACAAATCTAGTATAGCTCCACCTGACCGTCCTTCAACTCTTAAAAGAAACACCTTATTAACCAAATCAAAAAGAAGTTGAAATTCAGGCTTCATTTCCTTTTTTGAGTAACTAAAAGTTGCCCAACATTCACTTTGTCTTAGAGATGTTATCCAAAAATGTCTCCAAAACATATTTGTCCTGTGTAAAGTCTAAATCCAAAAGTAGGCACGCCATGAATCTCTTCAAGCAGTGGGGTTGTCAAAGTAAACTTAATTATATTTCAGTGGCAATAAGTGACAACTCATTCTCTGTAAACACCAAATCAGCATAAAAATCTCTAACTTCAGTGACGTATACAATACCTGTGGCATTGAACAAGTGTAGCCAAGTATGTGCATCAATAATGATAATGAGAGAACTCATTCCAAACTTGGTTGTAATATTAGGGTCAAATACTCTTCCAAAAAACATTGTTTGACTGTGAATGTCTTGATTCCTCTCCTCAATCTCAGAATCTAACTGTGGAATAATTACACTTTTTCATTTTTATTTTGGTATAACCTCTTCTTGATTTAACTTAGAGATCTGAAACGACTTTCGTTTTACATCTTAATCACTTTTTCTTTGGGAACCCTTTCTGATCTTTCATTTTTAGTTAGAGAAACAACTCCTTCAATCATGCTAGCCTCGGATGTTGATCTAGTACCAAGTCTCTCTCTTAAGTTTATCAGAGCTTTATTTGAGGTGACATTCAGTTTTTGCTTAAAGACTCTTAATAAAATCTCCCTCGGTATCTGGATTTTATTCTCATTTAGTAAGAACTTGCTAAGAAGGGAGGGGCAAATCATAGATTTCATACCTTATGGAAAAACTCATATAAACTAATGAGACTGGGTTTTTGGAAATCTCTATATTAGGAGAGATATTTGGAATCAACTCATTTATTTTACCTGCGATAGCCTCAACAAATTCCGTAAGAAACAGTGTATCACTATCAGGGACCACATAATACTCGTGATGTGAGGACCTTTTCTTTACTTCATTGTCCCTTTTTGATGTACAAAGAGACCTGGTATCTCAACAAGTTCCACTAAGTGACCAAATTCAGAGCAGGCACCATTATCTTTACTATGTTTTATGGCGGTCTCAGAGATGTCCTTATTAACCAGACTCCTAGCAAAATCTGCTTGCCCTACTTTAGGGTGACATGACATTTTATTACCAGTTTCATCTTTAGTTATTTCAACACCATCCCTTGACAAGTCATGTTAGATTTTAGACATTCTTTGTTTCTCACGAGATTCTGGGACAAGAGGGGAGTTGGAGTCAGAAGCATCAGATAACAGGGAAGTGGGTTTTTTAGATTTGAAAAGGATTGGATGGTTTCAGACACGAAGGAACTAGTTTTAGTTAGAGGAATTTGGAGAGTTTCTATGAGACACTTTGGTAAGGAGAAAGGAATAGAGCCATTTTCCATGGTAAGAGGAGAAGATTTTGTTTGAGACATTTCTGGTTTGGGAAATAGAGACCTAAGAAAGAGGTATATTATATTAGGTCTTTTTTTAGAAGAGGTTCAGAGATAGATTGAGGAAGAATTATAGGAATGAAAAGTATATCAAGCATATAAACGATGGAGATTTATCTGTCGGAAAAGGTTTGTAACGTCTCCCCTTCTTTAGAGGCGGGATAAAAGTTTAAAAGAGAGGACCAATACGACAGGATCTTAGAAAAGTGGGAAAATTTTATTCTGGCACAAGTGCACAGTTAATAACCATTATGTAAGGATGGGCATACCAAGTTGTACAGGAGATGAGGTCTCTGCATTTAGTGATCAGAGAATTTCTTTAATTCTCAAAACATATTCTATCTTTATTTAAGTGGGACCTCACCACGAGCGCATACCTGTAAGGATATACAGATTGAGTGAAAATTCTCGTCATCTACCTCATGTATGGGTCCTTTTTTTAGCCATAAGAAGAAAGCTTCGACAAAGCAAACCATAATTAGAGTGACTTCTTCCAGAATGGCTTCTACCAAGAGCCCTCATGAGGTGTTGGCAACTTGAACCTTCTATTCAACAAAAGCTTAAGCATGTTCCCCGTATTTTCATAAACTGAATGCTTCAAAGTCTTCAAACAGGTGCATTATTCATACCAGTTGAGTCATAGCTCATGGCAATGAATTTATTCTCAATCTTAGCAGTTGATAGAGTAGCCAAGTTTTGCTTTTTGATTTCCTCTATAGAGTTAATGATGATCCCGCAATTCACTATAGTGAATCTTGATACATGCTCTTAGATTTAGTTTTGAACCATAATAAACCTTGTCTACCAAAACACATAGTCTGCATGCTCATAACTCGGAATGAGGAGACTATTAAATTAGGCTTCTTCCTTCAATTTTCAATTCAGAAGGGCATTCTTACATTCACTTGAAACAATTTTGGACTCCGTCTAGGAAACAACTGTCACGACTCAAATCACGAATTGTACGGGCACATATCTAACTTTACCTTATATAGATCCGTATTATCCAATCTTTAAGCATTGTAGAAAGAATCCTTACTACCCAATCTTTAATTATTACAGAAACAATATCAAACTTTAAGCATTAGTAAACGATGAAACCTTCTAATCAAAATAATATTTTATTACAAAAACAAATTGCAGAATTCTATAAAATAACTTCTCAAAACCTAATATAAATTGGTACAATAGCACTAAACAATGGAAGGATGACTCGAGACACAACATCCATGTATGTGTATGAAGACAGGAGCTGCTAAAGAATAATCACCGCTATACCTATAGAAACTTCAACTGACCTACAACATGGTTATATTCCCGAATAGAGATATAGTAAGTGTAGTATTAGTACAACCACACGTGCTGATAGGTATCATCAATCAATCAGGATTAGAATCATATAACAACATATAGCAAACAAGATGAAACCATGACAGGCATACAAACTTAATATCTGAACAAACTCAACTTACTTCAACTTTCAACCTTACCATCTTTCCTTTACTTAAGCAATATTAATTTATCTTCGGGGTGTGACTAACTAACTATATTCCATGAATTAATCTAACCCATAATTTTTACGGACTTACCTTATTACAACAACTGTATATATTTCTCTCATTAATCATATTTCATGACAATACTCGCACTAAATTAAACTATTATTAACTATTGGGATTGCAACAACCAAAACAATAAATAGCACCAACAATTTTGCAAGAAGGGATACTATAATATAAATCATGTATATAAGTATATACACAAGAATATAAGAAATACACTATCCAGAACATACCTTTTATTCACACTTTGTTGGAACACACAATCACAACCATAAACATAATCGGTCCACTTAAGAAACCATAATATCTCATCAAATTATCAGTCCACACATAGAACCAAATAAACTTAAGGAGATTCTTCAACACAATTCACCACGCATATATGCACACACACATACATACATGTAAATGCATATGATAATTATATGCATGTAAGATGTGCGTATCATGTCTTTCTCATCGTTAATAATTTCATCACGATCTCGATATCATCATCAATATTAGCAATTCATCTCTACACTATCACAATATTCATCATCAACATCAGTGTAAATGCAAATGCAGGATGTAGTCAATAATTACTAGTAATGTCTAAAAACGAATCATAAATACCCAATTCAAATCAGATACAAGTAACAACGATCCAAGCAAAAATTCTATTAATGACAACCAATTAAATGTAGTCAAAAGTTAATAAGTTCATCACTTCCAGTAAATAATGAATATCCACTAATACATAATATCACAAGTATGCCCGAAGACTAATTCACTAATTATTCAAATGAGCATTATCTACCCCAATCATCACACATACATGTCTGAAGACCATCAAGTATCTATTTTTGGAGTGCACATTCCACCATGATTGATATCTATACTCTAATTCATTATTCTATTTTTCTCACCAATTTAACTCTTTTTTCCTATTAAAATTGATAAATACGGTTACCAAATAGTAAATCTTACACTCAAGTCATCATTAAGTTCAAGACATATCCCTTTAAGTTGATCACATAACCATTTGGGTCTATTCAACTTGCAGTTCTAGCAAGAGTCATACATCGTCACACATCTTACTTCCTGGCACTTAGACAAACTTAACTTTAAGTTCTTAAGTTCTGACGTCACATCCTCTTATCTCAATAAATTCTTCTAAATATCTTCTAGCAAGAATATCTCATACTCCAAGCATACACAGTATCGGGTTCACCTTTTTAAATATATTAAAGACTAGTTCTATGGATTACAAGTTCACCTAATACTTACTCCCTCCGTTTAAAAAAGAGTGACCTACTTTCTTTTTTAATCCGTTTAAAAAAGAATGACCCCTTTCCTTTTTTGGCAATACTTTAGTTTCAACTTTCCACATGACATGTTTAGAACCACAAGATTAAAGGGCATTTTGGTATATTTGACATAACTTTAATTTAAGGCCACAAGATTCAAAAGTCTTCTTTATTTTCTTAAACTTTGTGCCAAGTCAAAGTAGGTCATTTTTTTTTAAACGGAGGGAGTATATTGTTACCTATATTCACATATTAAACTTTGAATGTCATCAAGTAATTCATACAAATACAAACACCCATCAAAGATTCATACAAAATCAACAAGACGCAATTATATTACTATTACGTTAATTTCATATTTTATCCATCCAAACTCCATGTTTGTAGGCCTAAATAAATCTCATGTCAAATATAGTTATTAAATGAAACTAATCCAGGTCTACTACATATTAAATCATAACCTACCTCAATCGAAGATCTTGAAACACTCAAGCCACACCAAGGTTACTCTTTTCATTCTTTCATGCCTCCATTAGCCCAATCCTCTAGAAATAAATAATTATGGGAGTAATTAAGCAATTGCTCTTCATATCACTGCTTTGGGAATTCAACCCACTAATTACATCATTATTCATGGTCACCAGAGGTCAATTAACCATTAACTATTTCTATCATATTGAATCCATCTCCGTTACTAAAGTTTCAAGGCTAAAGATACCATTTTTATAGATTTCTTGATCCCCAACCATCAATTCACGTTTTAGAATACTAATTCATCCTAGGAATTATTAATTAATAATATAGAAGTAATTCTAGGTGATATTAACCCAACCCATATGTTTTTCCCCAAATATCATAAACTTAGGATCCAATTCCCAAAAATTTCATTACTAAGGATTGTTCTAATGATTTGAAGGTGTTATTGGATTGAAAAATGAAGAAGATGAAGGAGGAACTTACCTCAACGAAGAATTTTTCACCCAAGGTCTTGAAAAATCACCCTTATGTCCTTGGGACAAATATTTTTAGTTAAAAACTCCAAAAACATCAAAAATAGGCTTTTGTAACTAGTTACTGTTGCAGAAGTTCAATTATTGTTGAATGTTACTATTGTGGGTGGTCAAATTTTTGCCCGAGTAGCATCATAGCCATAAGTTTTTACACCAAAAATGGATTAACAACAGTGGAATGCATTAGAAAGAAAACTCAGACATTTTTTATTTGGTTGATATTGGACTCTATTAACTCTTTATATTCTTGGAGATATGGCCATTTGAAGTTGACCCTAGTTTTCTCTTTTAGCTCAAAACTCAATCGGTAAGAAAACTTCCAACTTAACTTTGTGCTAGGGATATTGTATGACCTTTGTTCAGGTCTAATACATTATTATACTAAATAATTAATCCTATAACTTATAATAAATTAGGTTCTTATGCCTTCACCACAAATATTTTCAATAATAATGGAATGGGTCGTTACAGCAACAACAGTTAGAACTCAAAAAGCCTTTATTTAAGTAGCTGGAGAATGTTTCTTCGCAGTCCATCCATTCTTCTTGATTAATCCTTGGCACACCTATCTTGATTCATTTCAAGTATGTTACCAAAATAAACACCTTCATCTATAAATACCCTCCTGATCCCTATGACAGTAAGTACCAGGTCCCACATTTTATTTCTTTCAAAAATTTTATGGGTCAAGACTAGAGTGTCGAGAGGTAAAATATTTCTTGTTTAGATTGAACGTTCACTCCTGAGTTAATTCGAGAAGATAAGAGTTCTTGTGCTTTCAATATGACACTTGCAAATTTATTTGTAGCAGATTGGTACCTGGTTCTTCTAAGATATCCCTTTAAAGTTCTTGATCAATAAAAAAGTAGTTGTCATCAGTCGATGTGGATGCATATTCAGGTGTACCTTGATCCTGAGTAGGAGAGGAGGTTGATCCTGTCAGTTCATTCTTACCTTTTATAATGGTTTAGTTTTTCATTGGTAGATCCAGATCAATAAAATCTTAAGGACCTTCCTCCTCTCAGGCTCATTCATCTCATCAAAAGATCACATAAACACTTTCTTCAACATATTAAGTCCTTTTTTTCGAATACTCTGTTAGCTTTTCTTTAAAATAAATAACACAGATAAACTCCTTCATCACTTTTAGGATCAAATATTCCAAAGTTGTCTGTACCATTACTCAGGATAAAATAGTTGCACCCAGACACCTTAAAATAAGACGTCTTAGGTTTCCTTTCAAACATTAGTTCATGGGGAGTTTTGGATCAGCAATGACCTGGTTAAGCACCTGTTCATAACATAGAGATCAAGGATCCTTTCTTCTATCAAAATATCTTTGTACACACCACAAATAACTAGCTTTATTTTAGCAATATCTTCACTTCTAAAAAATATGGTCCATGTGAACCTTGAATAGTCATCAACATTCACAAACATATTCCTCTTTTTGCCACAACTTGTATTTCTCAAAATTCCACAAAATCCATATGAGTGGTATCAAGTACTTAGAGGTGTTGGATTCTTTCTTTGACATGAATGTGAGACGAAGTTGCTTTTCTTTTAACACAAGCATCAAATGCGTTAAAATCCACGAACTTTCTATTAGGTAGATCACACCCATTCCCTTGATATCGGCTTGTATATACAAATAGGGTCAACATGACTCAGCCTCCTATGCCATAGCACGTCATTATTTCTTACCACACTCAGACACTATAGATCTTCACCAAATATGGAATAAAGATTAGCAGAATACATCTTTTTGTCTTTGTGAGCCACTAGAATAATGTCTCCATTTTTAGTGTTTCTTTCGGTACATGAGGCTGAAGTGCACTGTTCTTTAATTCTTTGTTACAGATCTAAGACATACTTAGCAGTCTATTATTCAATCCATCAACATAATAAGCAATTTTAAAAACATATTTAGGAAATTTCCCAAATTAACTAACTACAATACCATAACCCTTCTACCCATTTTTAGAAAACACACTGCCTCCGTTGACAGTCTTGAGTGAGAAAATTTTCAATTCTACCAGTCATATGCTTAAAGTAACCATTGTCCATGTACTAGCTTTGTCCCATTTGTTTTTTTGCTCTCACTCCCTCCTTCAAGAATAGTCATTTGTTAGTTTTGAAAACCTAAATAATCTTGGGTCCCTTGACATGGGAAAATGGTGAATGATGTTTCTTCTAGTCTAGATGGTAAGATGAATTTCGTCATCAAGGGACCTAGTCCCTTAGAGTTTTAGATAGATCTGAATATTTCAGGTTTTTCTTTCTACCGTTGATAGAGGATTGACAATTTTGCTTGTAATGGCCATTTTGACCACAGTTAGTGCATAGCCAATTATTTAGGACAGATATTTGCTATTAGAGTTATAGAGAATCTTCTTCCTTTTACACCAAGAAATTCACTAGTGTTAGACCTCAGACTATTTATATCAGTAAGAATCTCTGAAGAAGTAGCCTATCGGAGATATTTCTTAAGCTCCTCTTTTCTTATAACCAATTGTTTTAAAGATTTTTATTACATTCAAGTTAGGCTACAAAAACTAAGTTGATCTTGCCAAGTTTAGTCTCACGATCAATCTAAATGTTGCTAGACTTCACTTTTCCTTTCAAGTAATTTTTAGAATGACTTGTCAACTTCGCATTTAATGCATTATTTTCATTTTTGACATTTCTTAAGACTTCTTCTAGATCATGAATCCTTGAGGACAAAGAGGTTCCTTGAATTTCATATTCATTTAAAGCATTGTGTAAGGAATCCTTTTCATTTACAAAACCATGATAAGTATTAATTAATGTATCGGTCAATGATCTCAAATCCTTATTGGAATAACTCTTTAAATTCAAAGTTGAACATCAAGAAAAGTCAACTCATCCTCTTTTTCTTCATTAGATTTGGCCATGGGAGCAAATAAGGAGTCAAACCTTGTGTGTGTTTTTTCAAGAGCCAGCATGGAAGTATTATGCTCATTATTCCCTAGTTCTAATTCACTTGAAGTATCTCCCCAGGCAGTCAGGGCTTGCTTAACTATGTTATCAACAACTTCTCTTTTTTTGAACTTGTCCGGGACCTGGTCCATCCTTCGAATTTTCTCTGGGTTACTTTTGGTGTACTCCTTATAGTCCTTTTTATAAAGAGGGCAATCCTTGATGAAGTGACCCAATTTTCCACATTTGTGACACCAGTTGTTCCCTTTGAATTTCCTGTTTAATTTTCTCTTGCTTCAAAATTTGTTGTTCCTTTTCAACATCTGTTGGAATCTATGAGTAATATATGCTAAATCATTGTAATCGTCACTAGTGGATTCACTCTTTGAAGCCATAAAAACCATATTATTTTCTTTTTTGGGATCTATTCTACCAAGATCTTATTGACGTTTGAGATTGTAGGTCTTCCGATTCCCAATAAGTGCATCCATAGTCATTTTATGCAGTTTTTTAGCTTAAAAACTTCTGAAATAGCATTTACCTCGTTTTCCCATGAGGAAGGAAAGATGCTCAAGACTTTTCTAACTAAACTTGTACATCTAAATGTTTCTCCCAAGCATTTGACTTCATTCACAGTGGATGTGAATCGAGTACGCATCTCTTGAATGGATTCTTCTTTACTTATTTCGAAAAGCTCGTACGGAGTGGTAAGCACGTCAATCTTTGATTGCTTAACTTGACTAGTTCCCATATGAGCATTCTACAGAGCCCCTGCATCTCCTTGGCATATTCATAAGTAGAGACCCAATTGTACTCATCAGGTCCTATTCCACAAACAATGAATTTTCTTGGCCTTGTAGTTTTTCTCAATCTTTTTTCAGTCAACTTCGTTGTAGTCTTTCCTTCTCTTAGGAACTGATTGAGAGATTTCTCAATCACCTCAATTGGCACGTAGGTCCCATCTCAGATAACGTCCCATAACTGACTATCTTCTATCGATAAAGTCATGCATTTTAGTCTTCCAACAGTTGTAATACTGGTCGTTAAAACTTAGTGGTCGAGTGGTTGATTGTCCTTCCTCGAGACTAGGTAGAGTTGCCATTGAAAATAGGATCATTCCTAGGTGTTAACCTTTTCAGGAAGTACTGCTGCTCTGATACCAATTGACGGTTTATACAAGTCCACCTTGATAATAACGACCTGATTCGGTACCTTTGTATGAGATAAATGGAGAACAACTAGAACACTAAATAAAATAACAACGAGATGTTTATGTGGAAACTTCCTTTCTCAAGGGAGTAAAACCACGACCTACTCCGATAGGATTTTGTCAACCACGTCATTAATCACTAAGTAACAGTTTCAGTTAAAACTTTATGCAATCTAGGAATTACACTCTTAATTCCTACTTATTAGCAATAACTCTATCACCACCCTTCTTTCGCAATAACTCTACTTGAAGATCCCATTAGCTAACTCTAGCTAAAGAACCACTTTGACATGAACTCAGTATAAACAAACTACTCACACACATCTCTCAATTGAGAAATGAGTTTACAAATAAATGATCGAAATAATGACTTGATTTTTTCACTGTGAGCAAAGAGTTTCTAAGTTAATTAATCCTTGAAAAGTCAGAACAAGAAGACATCTTTCTCTTGAGAAAATATCCTTTTTGAATATGGAAAAATTGAGCTTCTCTCCTCAAGATGGTAAATAGATATGAAGAACATTGGGAGAAATCCTTTCTTATAAGACTGATAAAGACCACTCAGAGCGTCCCACTATTATGATGCATTTGCCAGAAGGTACTAGACAGTTAGCATATAGGACGAAAGATAATTCTATAATATACTACAGAAATTAGGAACACCGATTTACATAGTTGATCCTTTAACTAGGTTTGTCGATCATCAAAACATGAGAAGGCAAGAGGGACTTAAACCCAACACAATCCTACAAGCACAGAACAATCCAATTACTTAGACTACGAAATTAATTTCTAAAACACTATCACAAATCATATAATATTCAAATTACAATTACGAGAATAATTTATGTAGAATCGGCACTCCTTCAGATTCTAAATTTGTAGTTATCACTTACAATCCAAGGAAAGTAATATTAAAATGTATAAAAGTCAGATAAAACTCTATCATATAAAATGAAAAGAGTAAGTGATTAGAAATTCTTTCAAATTTCATGTTACATCTTCTTAATTAACTTCCTTTATATATGCTTAATCTTCTTTTAAAATTAAATTCAGCTCAATAATCTATTCAAATAAGGGACAACTGTAGCATAACATATCGTGTTATAAACGCAATATTTAAATTCATATAGCTCCATCCAAAAATTCAAAAGTAGATGAGATTTTCAAGTACCCGAAACACAACATAAGTAAAATTACATTCTTTTGAATTAAGAAAATTAGGCAATATATGGGTCATCAAACATCAAAATATTTCATCCAAAAATAATTCTCACCTTAAATCACCAAGTTAGGATGAAATTTTCAGTAGCAGTGCAAATATAATTATGCCAAAGAAATCACATAATTTGCTACCTATATGTGACGCAGAGAAGAGGTGCAAAAGAGAAAAAAACACGTTTATAGTAGTAATATAAAAAAAGCAAGGATTTTGAATTTGACTCACGATCTCTTTAGATTGGATGTCATAGTACGAATCTCATTTGTTTATATAACAATTTTGACAAACTGACAGAATATAGATAATTATAAAATATATCATGAAATATTTGTGAACTCGCGCAACCAAATAAATAAATAGATAGAGTGTGTGTGTTTGGTATATAGGAAAATAGATTGAGGGTGTGTTTGGTATAAGCAAAACCATTGTTCTAACGATATTTGTACATAATTTAAACAAACATCATAAGAATATGGATGGGAGAGATGAGGGTGTGAGGGAGGGGGTGTGATGAGCCATGAGGCGTCATGGGAGATAGGAAAGTGAAATTTCACCTGTGGATCTTAATTGTTTCTCCTATTTTCACTAGAAGAATTATTTTTTAAAAATATTGTAAAAAAATTTTGATCAATCAAATATGTGAAAGTTTTGCAATATACAAGATCAAAATTATTTTGTAAATATAGAGAAAAATATGTTGAATTCCCAAAACATCTTCATATATTTATATTTTTATAATTTGAATTCTCTAGTTAAAATTGTCTCTGCCACTTTCATTAGAAATAGATAGAAAAGAAGAAACTACTAGATAGGTCTTGGAGTATATGATGGTGTATAATGGACATAACATAATATTGGTGCAGGTATTCTTGCATGCAACAACATCAAAGAAACAGGCAATGCAACTAAAAATGAGAAATGTAGAATGGTGGATGAGGAGAAGAAGATTGCCTCAAGTATTTAAGCAAAGGGTCAGAAATTATGAACGGCAAAGATTTGCAGCAACACGTGGAGTTGATGAATGCGAGATGATAAGCAACCTCCCCGAGGGTCTTAGAAGAGACATCAAATATCATCTTTGTTTGGACTTGGTTAGACAGGTAAACTTTTACTATTCCCTCCATTACAATTTAAGCCTCTTAGTTTGACTAGTCATAAAGTTTAAAATATAAAGAAAAATTTTTGAATCTTGTGATCTTAAATTAAAGATATTTGTGATTGAAAATTTTACTAAATATAAAAGAAATAAAAAAAGACGCTCTTTTAATTGCAGACCAAAAATATACGAAAAAAGAAAATAAACAAACATGAAAAAAGAAAATAAATATACACCTTAACTTACTTTATTTACACAAATCTCCACCCTTACAAAATAATTACAAAAATCTCAACTAATTATGTATCTTTGTTGGATGCATCAGAAGCTAATTATGTATCTTGACAGACCTAAAATCGAAAAAAAATGTATTGAGAGCTAATTATGTATTTTTACAAAGGAAAAGATGTTTCTTCATTGAATGTATTATATATCTCTGGACCTGAAATCAAAAAAAATATATTGGGGGCTAACTATGTATCTTTACAAAGAAAAAAATATAGCTTTGTTGGATGTATCGGGTGCAAATTTTTTATTTCGACAGACCCCAAATCGATATTTTCAATAATTATGTAAAATATCACAATTCTATAGTTAAACTCCATACTATTGAAATTTATGCTGTTGACTAGGCCCCGTTTGACCATGAAAATCATAATTCTTGGAGTTGGAGTTGGAGTTGAAGCTGGAGTTGGAGTTGGAGTTGTGTTTGACCACGAATATAAACTAAAGTTGTTTTTGAAATTTTGTGAGGGAAGTAGGAGTGGAAAAAAGTGAAAACAAGTAAAACTTGTTTTTACTTTTCCAAATACAATTTCGGAATTATACTTAAAATTTTCATGGCCAAACGTATCTTATTTTCACTTTTTTTTCACTAAAGTGAAATAATTTTTCGAAAAAAAGAAAATAATTTTCATGGCCATTTCTGGAATTTGATTGATAAGTGTAATGGTAGTTAATAAGGAATATTTGAATAACACAAATGGGCCTAATGTGGGGTTTGATGGTTATTCAGTTTTGATTTTATTTGGGATAATACTCACAAAAATATCTGAATTTTGACCGAATTTGCAGTTGAGCATACTGAACTTTGCGGGGGTCCTATTACCCCCCTAGATTTTTTTATTTTTTTTTTGTGTTTTAATGGCATATATTTGCCCTTTTGGACACGTGTAAATATGATGTTGGCGCGTGTAAATACACGTGTAAAAAGGAGATTGTTGCGTGTATTACACTGCCAGCAGCCGAAATTGGGTATAGAGTTTCGAGGGGGAATTAAATCCATTTTAAAAAGTCTAAGGGGTAATAGGACCCCCGCAAAGTTCAGATGTTCAACTGTAAATCCGATCAAAGTTCAGGTATTTTTGTGAGTATTGTCCCATTTTATTTCAAGTGAAGTTATCAAATTATCTTTTGTAACATAAAAAATCTGACTTTATTAAAGTATTACCGAAGTTATTAAAATACTTTTTAAAGTGAAAAGTCATACAATTTTCCTTTAGCGTCACACCTAAGTTGTGAAACTATATTAAATATGTTATTGTTGTTGAATTGTTATGATTCTCGGCCGAAGTTAGAATAATTCTAATAATACAAAACGTGGTATAGTATCTGTCACACTTCTTTTTTGCCCGTGGTTGAAGTCGAAGGATTTTTCCAATTAAAGTGACAATAAGGATTATTTTAACTACAGAGTCGCCACTTGGAATTGAGATATGGTGTTCGAAGTCATGGCTCTTTATTAGTCTGCGAAAACAGAAGAACGGGTAAGGAATTCTATTGACTGAGGAGAGGGTATGAGACACCCTTCGAGTCCCGTGGTTCTACCACGGTCGCTTTTATCAACTTATACTTAACTTAAACTATTTTGATAGATTATGTTTTAAGACCTTGATTCACTCATTTTTAATATGCTAAAACTTGTCTATTATTCTTAGATTAAGCCGATATAAGTTAGTTTATATCAATCTTTGTCGAAGTGCAATACTGCATCTTCTAATTATTTAAAACATCTCATAAAGATGCGTACACCGCATTCTTAAATGAGACAAATATTTTAAAACGTGCCTAAAGCTCATCTAACGTCAAAGACATTTGTTTTGTCTCTTATAAATTTGAAACAATTTTATCTTATTAATTTTTTCACTCTTTTCTTCTTTATTGTGACAGGTTTTGAATAAATTCTCGTAACCAATCTTATTTTATGTCATATTAATTAATGAGCCTCTCGTTATAAATATTTTCTAGGCCTGAACATCTATTATGGGCATATCACTAAGAAATTAAACCAAATCAATAAGTTAGCGCAACTTAGTATTCTTAACACATTAATAAGCCTACAAAATACTCCAAATTAACTTAAATAAGATTCGAAACAAATTGTAATAAAGTATTTCACGAAAACATGTCCACTAAGATTAATATGATAAACCAATATTTTTAAAAAAAATATGTACAATTAAATAACCATATTATATGAATAAAATCTTATCTATTTTAAAAAAATTATTTTAGATCTATTACAAAGTTTAACTTGAATTAAAAAAAATAAAAATAAAAAAATTAAGTTTAAATGTAAAGACTGACTAATCTTAACAAATCCTCGTCTAATTTTTGTGTTTAAAAGGAAACATATTCTTAGGATTTTAAACTGCTAACTAATCTAATCAATGATAATAACTATACTTGCGAATATTCTTTCAAGAAAAATTTGATCTTTTCTTAATATAAAATTCAAAGCACATCATAGTTCTTCAGAATTCCAACCAACAAAAAGAGTCAACTTTCGATAATCAATGATTTAAACCCAATCATCATTCAAGTACCATTATCAATAAACAAGCTTATAATAACAGAAACAATATATAAAATCAATAGCTTACAAAATCACTAAGCAAAGATTAACATGGTGTCAAATTTAAACATGAACGAATCTTTATATTTTAGATAGTAATAAATAATCAGACCAGCCACTTATAGATATAGTAAAATATATATATTGGATGTAACGATATCATAGTCTTTAAATTCCACCAAAACTAAATTAAGAACTATTCTATAATTATGTTATGGAGTCTGTGTCAAACATATAAGAGTAAGGAATAGAACTGAACATGAACTTGTTGATAATTAAAGCAGGAACTCGAATGTCGTCACCGAAAACTTCAAACAGAATTCTGAAACTCGAATCCTGACTCATTCTATTCTTTATTTTCTTTGTTTTTTCCTTCTCCCTTTCTTTTTTTACTCTATTTTTCTCTCACTCTATGTTTTCTTCTCTGTTTTTTTTCTCTCTTTCTATTCTCTCTCAGTGTCTGGTAATGTCCTTATCTGTGTTGCTCTGTCAAATGTACGTCTCATTTTTTTTCTGAGGATGAGGGAATTCCCTTAAATAAAGGAATTTTTGGGGGAATAGGTAAGGGGGAGTCAGATAAAAGGGAGAGAGGTTGGGTAGTTTTAGGATTTGAATTTTGATTTTTTTTTAATTTTTTTAATTACTATTAATTGTAATAATAATATTTATCAAATTAAAATATATAAAATAAATAATAATAATATAAATAAAAAATATTAATTAATTAATTTTTATTTTTAAGAAAATATAATAAAAGTTTATAAATAGTCTAATATAAATACAATTAAAAGAATAATAAAACTGCTAGCCTATTTATTAAAATTAAAAGGAAAATATATATTTTTTTTGAATTTTTGTATTATTTTAAAAATAAAAATAAATAAAAAAAATAAAAAATAAAATTAAAAATATATAAAAATGTAACTTTATTTATTTTAAACAAAAACTTATTAAAATTAAAATAAAAGATAAGATAAATATTGGACAAAAATAAAAATATTTAATGTCGAAAAATATATTAAACTCGGGGAGGGTCAAAAATCACGTGTCTACATTTTGCTCCTCTTTGTGTGAAATCTCGAAGAGTTTTCATATAAAGAAGTAGACAGAGATGTTTTTTGATCCTCCGATTATTCAAAAAATGAGGATAAAGATAAAATAAAAAAAAGATGTGACTGAGTCCTGATTTTGGACCGCCTATATATCCCAGGTTATAAGGGAATCAGGTCATGTGTAGGTCAAAGGTAAAATGGTGAGTGAACGAATTAGAAGTCGAGTGAGGTTTCGTCGAGTTTTCGGTTCATGACATTCTGCTTTTACATTGAAATGAATAACAAAAATAAAATAAAGATACAAGTGAAAGATCCTATCTATGCTGCTTTTCTGAAGTGTTAACTTGACTCTTCATGACTTTTTAAATGGTGAGATAGTCGTTATTCTGAGTTGCATTTGAAACACAAAAAATTCCTTCTCGTTGACTTTTGACATTAGAGAAGAACTTAATAATTGATTTATTCTTTAGATTTTTCTCTAATTTGAACTTGACAATCTCCACCCTATTCTTCAGGCAGGCTCCTGAACTTGCAATTGATAATGTTTACCCTATTCTTCAGGCGGGTTCCTAATTTGCTATTTCTTCACCCTGTTCTTTAGGCGGGCTCCTGACTTGTTATTTCTTCACCATATTCTTTAGGCGGGCTGTGAAACAGAAAAATAACATCCCATTTTTCAAGAGGTCCTGACATAAAATAAATTTTCATTCTTAAAGAGGATCTTATCCCATTCTTCCGGAGGGTCCTGTCCCATTCTTCATGAGGGTCCTAAGCAAAAAATAAATTTTCATTCTTCAGGAGGGTCCTGAGCTTAAAAATAAATTCTCATTCTTCAGGAGGGTCCTGAGCATAAAAATAAATTTTCATTTTTTAGGAGGGTTTTGTCTCATTCTTCAGGAGGGTCCTGAGCAAAAAATAAATTCCCATTCTTCAGGAGAGTCCTGTCCCATTCTTCAGGAGGGTCCTGAGCATAAAAATAAATTCTCATTCTTCAGGAGGGTCCTGTCCTATTCTTTAGGAGGATCCTGAGTAAAAAATAAATTCTTATTCTTCAGGAGGGTCCTAAGCATAAAAATAAATTTTCATTCTTCAGGAGGGTTTTGTCCCATACACATGAATAAAATTTTTTCCCCAGTTTGCACTAGAAACTTTTGTGAGTATCATCAGATCACAACTTTTAAAAAGTTTAGTAAAGAGGGTGAATCAAGGCCCTGCTAAAGAAATGTGTTTCTTCAGAGTAAAATTGATGACCAAAATTAGAAAATGCGTCTCCTAACACATGAAACTTAAATTATCCAGACAAGAAAATGCGTCTTCTAAGGGTTAAATGAAATTACTCAACTAGAAAGTATGTCTTCTAGGAGTGAAAGTTCAAGTTAGGAAGTGTGTCACTTAACAAATGAAAACTGAATTAATCAGATCAGGAAATGCATCTCCTAATGGTTAAATGAAATGACTCAACTAGAAAGTGCGTCTTCTAGGAGTGAAGGTTCAAGTTAGCAAATGTGTTACCTAACACATGAAAACTTACATACCTTGACTAGGAAGTACGTCTCCTAGGGGTTAAATGAAATGACTCGATTAGAAAGTGCATCTTCTAGGAGTGAATGTTCAAGTTATGAAGTGCGTTACCAAACAAATGAATCTTGAATTATCCAGACTAGGAAGTGCATCTTCTAGGGGTTAAATGACTCAACTAGAAAGTGCATTTTCTAGGAGTAATGGATGACGAGTTTTAACCATAATTGTGATTACTAAACATGTGTAGCAATATTGCCTCTTGCATTTTCAAAAGTGAGGAATTGCATCTTTTGATATTTAGGCTTTGAAGCCCTTGATTTGAAGGTAACATGTGTTTTTGTTTCATACAAAAAGAAATTTTAAATTTTAAAAAAATGCGGTGGTTGATTTGCGGCATTTGGCTATTGAGGCGATCGATTGTGCACTTGCGATGCTCAGCTCCATTGAAAATCATTGATAGGTATTGTTGATTTGTCATACTTTCGACCCCAAATTTGACTACCAAATTTTTTTGACTCAAATCATATTTCTCTTGCATGATGCCTCTAGATTCAACTTCAAATACACCCTTTATACTTCTATGAGTCCAAAAACTGTCGGATGACAAGCATTCTCGAGTACCTTTCTTTATTTTTAAAATATGTTATTTTTGTGTGTCGGTCCTTTGTCTTGCTTTGCACAACTGAATGAGTTGGTAGCAAATTTTGAAGTCCTTCCTCATTTGACTCAAAAATACGTGAAAGATGACGATTGTGATTTTTTTTTTTACCACAAAGACACAAAAATCAAAAATAAAAATAAAAATAATAAAAAGAAAAAAAAAAGAAGCCAATAAGCATCTATTTTTCGAAACGACAAAAAAGAAAAGCTTATTTGAGTGTGGTAACCGATTCCAATGATTATGACATACATTTTGAATTAAACCACTTGATCTTTCCACACTAATCATGATCAATTTTTTGCCCTTTTATTGAATATGAAACTGAGGCATTGTTGACCTTGTTACTTTCAAATACAATCCTTTTTTGGCTAGTGGCACCTCAATGGGTTGTTGCCAACGAGCCTATCTCATTTTTATTTTTTTCTCAACTCACCGCTGTCTTATGGTGTCCAAGAGGGTTTCACCAATAAAACTCTCATTTTTTGTTGATCTCACAACTTGTGTCGTCTTGTGGTGCCCAGGAGGGTTTTCACTAATAAGACTTTTTTGTTGTTGTTGAAAGAAAACGACGCCCAAAATATGAAATATCATGCACCCATAACATGTTTAGCCTTGACATTCTCAAAGATTGATCTGAAGGTCTATCTTTGGTCGTAACTTGACTTTTGGAAAGAGTTAGAAAGAAAGCGCGGCATGAGGCTAAAAAATTTACATAACATTGGATGAAGCATACAACTTTTGAAATCGACTCTTTAAGGAAATTAGCTTTTGTCCCAGTTTTATTTCATTATGGGTAACTTGAATTTTCTTTTAGTTGGACCGAACTCCAGAGTAGGGCTGCCTACGTATCTTGTCATAGCAAGAATCAAGTCAAACGTAGTTCAGACAAGTCATTCTCTTGCTTTTCATTTTCTTTTAATCGAACTTGGACTCTCTTATTTTTCTTTTCTTTGATTCTTCTCTTTTTGGAATTTTTTTTTTCAACTCCACTTTTTTTTTTGGCATTTTTTCTGACTCTATTTTCTTTTTGACATTTTTTCTTGACAATTTTCTGACTCTATCTTTCTTGACACCCTCTTTTTTATTTTTCAAACACTATTTTGATTCCAAAAGAGGAGTACGAAATAAAATAAAATTAAAGATCAAAAGGGATAATAAAACATAACACAACATTTGGATAGCAGAATAAAATGCCTTCGTCATATCAATCCTAAAAAATGCAAGCACTTAACATGCAATCTGAGAGTGAACATAAAGATCATATATATTTTTTTTTAATATTAACCTTGACTGAGTACGTATGTCACTACTTCTCATGTACTTATCAAACAGAAAGGTTCAATTGTATTCACATTCCTCCCATTAAAGGACTCGTGCGTTTTTGAAGTTAATTTTCTTTTGCTTCTCCTGAAAATGAAGACTATATAACCTTTGATTGATCCATTTGAAGAAGTTGAGATGGACTTTCTCATTAATGACCTAGTCATTTTTTGATTCGCAAAGTGATTGCCCCAATCTATTTAAGTGAGACTTTAACTTGATCACCAAACATCTCAATACTTTACTTATTTTCTTATATGCTTTTTCTTTCAACTCCATCTTTTTGATCAAGTGTTTCAAAATTAGATTAGATTTTAAGATCAGTCTGTGAATTCCACATGCATGTCACATCACTAGAATCACCATAGAAGAGCTCTTTAAAGAAAAAAAAGACAATCAAACAATATATATTGAAAAGTAAAAATAAAAAGGACACACATTTGTTGACGGAAAGATAGAAGGGTTTGGATAGAAATGATAATAAAATAAGAAAAGATAGATTTCGAACTACAAACTTAAAATAATTCGGGTAGCAGAAAGAAAAACAAAACAGACTACCAAAACTCCTTTCAAATTGCCGAACTTAATATTTTAGCCACTGATTTGCACGTCGGCCTTAATGGAGTCTCCACCATCATTGAGACATCACCGTTAAACTCTCTCCAAAGTAAGCCGTCAGCGGTTTCTCTTTCCCCCTACTCCTCTTAATTGATTACAAAACTTTTTCAGATGAGCTGAAGGATAACCATGACCCTCGTACATGTCCAACTTTCGTGTTTTGGACTCTAAAGGGAAGTGAACATTATGAAACATGTACAAATCCTCTTAAGGAACTCTTTTTTTCTTTCCCAGTACTTGCATGTTTCTCATATTTTGCTCCAAACTTTTCACTTTTCTAGCCATTTCTTTTTATTCCTCATTTCTAACAGTCTACACCACCTCATCTTAGGCCCTATATTATTTTTTGTGGGTCATCTTGCCTGGTCTTTAGACCAGGTGTTGTATTGGTGAGATGCTAATTTAGCCATAAATCAACCACCTTAATATTATTTTGATTTTTGAGATAGCAAAGGTGTCAAAACTTGACATTTTCAATTTTTTTTTTAAAGAATATCACCAAATCCGACATGGGTTGCCTACGTATCTCATTAAGGTGAGAATCAGGTGTGCGTAGTTCGTGAAATATATGTGAACTTAGTCTCATTATCCTTAAAGGTTCAAGGCTATTAAGATTTATATATATTTTTATTTCATAAAAACTTAGTCTCATGATCCTTAATGATTTAGAGCTATTAAGATATATAAAAATTGGGCTTGAGGATTGGAAAAATAATGGGATAATACTCAGGAAAATATGTGAACTTTGACTGGATTTTCAGTTGAGCATACTGAACTTTGCGGGGGTCCTATTACCTACCTAGACTTTTTTAAGTAGAATTAATTTCCCTTCAAACTTTTTTAAAGTGGAATTATTAACCCCCCAAAACGCAATACTCAGTTTTTGGCAGCTGGAGGTGTAAACACGCGCTCTTTCAAAATGGTAATACTACTATATTCCCTCCATTTCATCATTTTCACCATTACAATCATATTCCTCCTACAAACAACAATGGTAATACTATAAATAATTCCAAAATATTGATAATACTACAAATAATTTCATATTTCTCCTACAAGCAACACAGGTAATCGTCATTTTTTTTTTATCATTTTTTCACCAAAATCTTGATTCTTAATTCTTAAAATTTGACTTTTATTTAGTTCATACTATTTTTTTAAGAATTTTTTTTTCCAAATTTCAAATTCAAATCGAAAACTTTCTTCAATAATTTTATTCAAATCACAAAATCAGTAGTTTATGTTTCCCAAATTCGGCTGTTGTCGGAACTCTGGCGAGCCCTGGTCGCCGGAAAATTGAGGAACGACCTGTTTTCCTCTCTTGTTTCTCTCAATTTCTCAATGTCTCTCTAGATTCTCTCTCCCTCTCTCGATTCTCGCCTCTCTCAATTCTATGGCAGGGTGTGTGTATAGTTAGTGGTCTTCACTGTATGTGGAGTGAAAACAATGATTATGTGAGTATTATTTTAATGGAAAAAAATAAAATAAAGGTTTATATTGAAAATTGAGGAATTATTTGACAAAAAAGGTTTATAGCATTTTTTTAACATTTCACGCGCTCAGTACGTGTGACTTACACACAATGGTCCAAGTGGCAGATATATGCCATCAAAATATGAAAAAAAAGTATAGGGGGGTAATAAGACCCCCGCAAAATTCAGTATACTCAACTGAAAATCCGATCAAAGTTCAGGTATTTTTGTGAGTATTATCCCAAAAATAATTATAAAAGTAATTATATTTTAAAAATATTTTTCAATAAATCTATGAATAATTTTTCAAAAGATAGGGCCGTACCCCAATAAAGGCTTCCTACGAATCCCTCTAAATAGTGAGAATGAGACCCTCGTAGTTCATGAAGACCTGAAAAACTATATATATTTTTAATTTCTTTGGAAAATAATTCGTTAAATTTGAGGATAAAATACTCTCTTGCGTTTCACCAAGTTGCCGAAAGTCGGTCAACAATCAAATGACCTTCCAAATAAATGTCAAAGAGCATGTTGAATGCACATGTTGGTTATTATAAAGAGGGCCATCTGTCCTAGACAGACCCGATCCCTGTGCCAAGTCCTGTTAAGTCAAATGCACATGATGCAAATAAAACGAAACCTAATAGGGATAACCGTATTCTGAGTTTTCTGTTCTTCTAAGTTTAGCCTAATAGGGATAGGTGTCTAGACTGGATTACTCGAGCGGACACTCGAGTCGGGGAGGGACAACTTGTTTGATAGCAGTGCCACTCCGCTTTTGTTGCTAATCCGAACCTCGCCTAACATATGTGACAAATTTCACCAGGTGCCTTGGTACTTCGACTATCTCAAAAATATGATAGGATACATGCGCTGCATTCCTCCTATCCTATTTTAGAGACTCAAAGGGGTGCTCGAGAGAAGACAGTTTGTAATATAGTTCAACAATATCAAAGCAGTAAATGAGCGACAAATAGCACATAAGGCCAACAAATACAATATCAAAAATAATTAAAGCAATTAAAAGTCAATATTAAAAGCTCGAATTCTGATTATCCCTAGCAGAGTCGCCCGAGATGTCACACCCCTTTTTTGCTCGAAGGATCGAAAGAAGGATTTTTCCAATTGAATAGAGATTATTTTAATTACAGAGTCGCCACTAGGAATTAAGATATGGTGTTCAAAGTCACCTTATTAACTCCCTAATAAAAAGGAAATGACTCTTTATTGGTCCACGAAAATAGAAGACCGGATAAAGAATTCTGTTGACCGAGGAGAAGGTATGAGGCACTCCTTGAGTCCCGTGGTTCTATTACGGTCGCTTTTATCAACTTATACTTAACTTAAACTATGTTGATAGATTATGTTTTAAGACCTTGATTCACTCATTTTTAATATACTAAAACTTGTCTATTATTCTTAGATTAAGTCGATATAAGTTAATTTTATAACAATCTTTGTCGAAGTGCAATATTGCATCTTCGAATTATTTTAAAACATTCATAAAGATGCGTACGCCGCATTCTTAAATGAGACAAATACTTTAAAACGTGCCTAAAACTCATCTAACGTCAAAGGCATTTGTTTTGTCTCTTGTAAACTCTAGTCAATTTTATCTTATAATTTTTTTTTGACTATTTTCTTCTTTATTGTGACAGGTTTTGAACAAATTCTCGTAACCAATCTTATTTTACGTCGCATTAATTAATGAGCCTCTCGTTATAAATATTTTCTAGGCCTGAAAATCTATTATCGGCATATCACTAAGAAATTAAACCAAATCAATAAGTTAGCACAACTTAGTATTCTTAACACATTAATAAGCCTACAAAATACTCCAGATTAACTTAAATAAGATTCGAAACAAATTGTAATAAAGTATTTCCCGAAAACATGTCCACTACGATTAATATGATAAACAAATATTTTTTTTACAAAAATAAAATAAAATAAAAATATGTACAATAAAATAACCATATTATATGAATAAAGTCTTATCTATTTAAAAAAAATAATTATTTTAGATCTATTAAAAAGTTTAACTTGAATGAAAAAAAATAAAATAAAAAAAAATTAAGTTTAAATGTAAAGACTGACTTATCTTAACAAATCCTTATCTAATTTTTGTGTTTAAAAGGAAACCATATTCTAAGAATTTTAAACTGCTAACTAATCTAATCAATGATAATAACTAAACTTGCGAATATTCTTTCAAGAAAAATTTAATCTTTTCTTAATATAAAATTCAAAGCTCATCATAGTTCTTCACAATTTCAACCAACATAAAGAGTCAACTTTCGATAATCAATGATTTAAATCCAATCGTCATTTAAGTAACATTATCAATAAACAAGCTTATAATAACAAAAACAATATATAAAATAAATAGCTTACAAAATCACTAAGCAAAGATTAACATGGTGTCAAATATAAACATGAACGAATTTTTATATTTTAGATAGTAATAAATAATCAAACTAGCCACTAGCCACTTGTACATACAGTAAAAGATATATATTGGACGTAACGATATCAATCTTTAAATTCCACCAAAACTAAATTAAGAACTATTCTATAATCATGTTTTGGAGTCTGTGTCGAACATAAAAGTAAGGAATAGAACTGAATATGAACCTGTTGATAAATTAAAGCAGGAACTCGAATGTCGTCACTGAAAACTTCAAATATAATTCTGATACTCAAATCTCGACTCTTTCTCTTCTTTATTTTCTCTTTGTTTTTTCCTTCCCTCTTTCTTTTTTTACTCTATATTTTTCTCTCAGTTTATGTTTTATCTTTGATTTTTTGCTCTGTTTTTTTTTCTCTCTCAGTGTCTGATAATGCCCGTGTCTGTGTTGTTCTATCAAAATGTACGTCTCCTTTTTTTTTTTTTTTTTTTTTTTCTTCTGAGGATGAGGGAATTTCCTTAACTAAAGGAATTTTGGGGGAACAGGTAAGGGGGAGAGAGGTTTGGTAGTTTAGGATTTGAATTTTTTAAAAAAATTTTTTATTACTATTAATTGTAATAATAATATTTAATAAATTAAAATATAAAATATATAAAATAAATAATAATAATAATAATATAAATAAAAAAATGTTAATTAATTTTTATATTTAAGAAAATATAATAAAAGTCTATAAATAGTCTAAAATAAATATAATTATAAGAATAATAAAACTGCTAGCCTATTTATTAAAATTAAAAGTAAAATAGATATTTTTTGAATTTTCGTATTATTTTAAAAACAAAAAGAAATAAAAATTAAAAATTTAAAATAAAAATATATCAAAAATGTAACTTTATTTATTATTATTTTTTATTTATTTTAAACCAAACTTATTAAAAATAAAATAAAAGCTAAGATAAATATTAGACAAAAATTAAAATATTTAATGCCGGAAAATATATTAAACTCGGGGAGGGACAAAAATCATGTGTACACAGTATCTTTCTGTCTTATTTGAGAGTAGTTATGTTATTTTTGTTACAAAAGATAATCGATCGACTTTGATGAAATAAAGTAAATTTGAGTGATCATTTATGCCATCAACTCAACATATCTGTGCCAGAATCATCCGTATTTATTGCCCAAACAAATTATGTTTTGCACACATTTCTTTCAGGTGCCTTTGTTTCAACATATGGATAACTTGGTCCTGGAGAACATATGTGATCGTGTCAAGTCCTTGATTTTTACCAAAGGGGAAACAGTAAGTTCAAATGTAATGTAAACATTTGTATTAATTAGTCGATAATTTTTTTTGAAAAGAAAGGTAGCCAGGAGTTGAGACCATTTTATACATTTGTTTTGTTTTTTCTGAAAGATAACAAGAGAAGGTGATCCAGTTCAGAGAATGTTGTTCATAGTTAGAGGCCATCTGCAGAGCAGTCAAGTACTTCGAGACGGTGTCAAAAGCTGTTGCATGTTAGGCCCCGGAAACTTCAGTGGCGACGAACTTCTCTCATGGTACTCTTTCAATTGATTTAAAACATGAATAAAATATTTTCAATAGTATTTTTTCATTTTTGACTAGTCAATTTGAAAAACACTTATGTCAATATTATAACCAAAAAATTTGTGTTAGGTTAAAGCTTCCAAAAAGCTGCTGGAGAAATATTTACCTTTTCTACGTTTGAAAAACTTATTTTTTTTCTCATCAAAGCTTGGCTAAACACCTTAAAATTTTAAAATAAGCCCTTTTGACTTCCCAGAAACTTTTGCACTCAATCCCACAACAATACTGCAAAGGGGAATCCTATATTTAACGTGTTTCAAGCCTAAATCTTGTGTTCTTCATTCACTTTTTCGCCCAACAGGTGCCTTCGGAGACCCTTCGTAGAGCGGTTACCGCCGTCTTCATCGTCACTAGTGACTCTCGAGACGACGGAAGCCTTCGGGCTCGAAGCAGACGATGTCAAGTACGTCACTCAGCATTTTCGCTACACATTTGTGAATGAGAAAGTGAAGAGAAGCGCAAGGTATTATTCTCCAGGATGGCGAACTTGGGCGGCCGTTGCTATTCAGTTGGCTTGGAGGAGATATAGACATCGGTTGACACTCACATCATTGTCCTTTATTCGACCAAGAAGACCATTGTCTCGATGTTCTTCGTTAACGGAGGACAGGCTCAGGCTTTATACGGCTTTGCTCACTTCACCAAAGCCTAATCAGGATGACTTTGATTTTTAAAAGAGCAACAGATGAATCCTTCTGTGGAATGCCTATGCAGTAATATAGTTTTTTTTGCTTTAAGGAGACTTGCTAGCTATTCTTTTCTGTTATGAGAAAAGAGCACATGACAAGAAATGTTCTTGCTACATCACCGCCGTCTATATATATGTCCGGTTATCCATTCATTTCCTAGCATGCACAAATGTTATTTTGACTTCTAATGTGGTGTCTAGTAATCTCTCTTTTTCAGTTTACGTGAATTGAGTTTAAGAAATAAATGATCTCTGAGATTTGTAGTCTTAAACACATCATAACATTCATGTGGTTGTAAAAACTTGAGATTAACGATAAAGCAGGAAATTTAAGTTACCTTGTGTCTAAATTTAAAAAAGGTCTCACAAACTGGAGCGGGACAGTGTACTTAAGCGTCTTTAAGAATTCTAATTTATGGCTTTTGATATATTTTTTCTTTTTTTTTTGTGGCTTAAAATAAATGTTCAATTTTTTTCCCACCCTAACACTACAGAAGTGCTTAAACATTATTTTAGCTTAAAAGTTACTTGGGCTCTAATTTTTCACAGCTCAAAACTGTGCTGCTTAAAGTTCTGTAATTCATTACGCCAGGAGCAGGCATCCAGAATCTGCTTCAGAATAACCTGCCCTTATGCTTTAGTATTAGCAAATTTTATTTACTTACCTATTATCCTCTTATAATGCGGAGGGCAAGACGAAGTATCTTCCATCTAAATTTCATGATTTTATTTTCACGTTGCCAGAAATTCAGATTTAATGAATGGAACTGTAGAACCAGTGAATTTGTATAAACAACCTTTTTTTTTTTTTACAACTCACACTTGTTCCATCTTAATATACAAATCCCTAACCACCATAAGAATTCCTCATGAACAGACTTGAAGTGTATTCTACTTAAGCGTTAGTGTATCACCTCCTTCTGTTGTGTTATAATCCTTGTTAAGTACGCGCATGAAGTCCAAGAGATTGAAACCTCTTGAGCAGACATGACAGATACTTTTTACACAACTTTAATTAGGTGTAGCAAATCTCCTTTTAACGCCTCCAATTATCATATTGCCCCACCTTATGTATCAGTACATTTGGAGATTTATACAGAACATCTCATATCAAGTGCCTCGCAGTTTATTCTCTAAGCATGCCACTTGTATCTTTTCCCAAATATAATTATTTCTAATCTTATACAATCTTAAATCTCCAATAATTGTTCTTCTTTACATGAAGCATTGCGCCCGTCTCTACCATCAATCCAAGGCAAGGCAAGTATAGTGTGGATCTGATTTTACATTGCTATTCTGGAAAAAGATGCACTTACATAAAACACTCTCTACGGCTTTACTGAATCCACTGCCTCAACCTGTTGTCGAGCAAGATATCTCTCCCTCCGCTCCTTCTATAATGCATAATGAGGAGAAACACATTGTTAGAGGAATGAAGTAGGTCAGGACATAGAATGATTCATGTCTTTACACAAACAGCAGATACACTTACCCATTCATCTACTATTAAACATTCTCCCACAACCTTTGAACCTGTGTCTACTGGAGGTTTCTTTTCAGCTTCTGTTGCAGCCTCAGCTTGGGCCAGCTGACGTTTTAGTTTATCCAGTTCCTTTAATCATTCAAATTACTTTGGTTGGAGACTGTCCATTAGCACAATGTACAGACAAACAAATATAACATGGTTAACACTTACTGGAGAAAGGCGTTCAGGGTCCAAGAACACCACCTTTAGAGTACGCTCAACAGTGACTTGATCCTTTTGTTCATCAAACTGCATAAAACAAACCAATGAGGGCTACACCACCAAGAGCTATTACTTCTGCTACAAACCAGATATTTGATACAAGGGCAACGGAAACCCCACATGTTAGTTTTGGTTGTGACCTATGATTTACTTCTTACACTACAAAGTTTCTCCCATGACTACATTCCTAGGAGTAACGCATGATGATGAAAGGAAAAAAGAACCATTCATATCCAGAATGATAAAAATTTTGACCGAAAAATTGGGAAGAAATGGGTTATGTATGACATTGTTATCCTTCTCATTTTTGTTTGGCAACAGAGGAGGCAGAAAATTATAATTCGGAATAGATTGCAGAAGCAACTAAATATCATTAAGTTCCGAGAAGTTTCTAATCTTGGTAATGGGCACTCTGATTATCATAAAAGCCAATATTAAGATGTTTAGCTGATTGAACTTTTGAGATTAGCGCCTCACATCAAGCCTATGTCTCAAAGGCTTTTCATTGTATAAATCATTATCGGTTTCCTGGCAAAGAACAACATAAATATGTAGACACACATGAAAGGCCATGGTTTAGATAGGATTATAAACGCATTTCTATAAGATTCCATCAAAGAATTTTCAATTCAGGGAATGAATTGATACTAACAAAGCATCTCTTTTCTTGCAACTTCATATTTTTTTAACCAAGAGAAGGTTTCAGGGAAAAATCCTTCAGGCATCACCTACAGAAAAAACTTTGCAGCAATCTACATTTTTCTAGAACCCAACCAAAATGTCTAGAACATCTCCTAAATAAGTGCATGGAAGATGAAGAGAAATTACACCATATGAATATAGCCAGCAACAATTGGTTTTAGACTGTTGAGCAAACAGATTTGTCTCTTACCTAAAGGGCATCAACTACAGAGCTTGTAATCTCATCTAACGAATTACTTCGTAATATATTTAAAAACAGTTAGAAAGAAACAATCACCTAACAAATTACTAATATATTCAATGGCAATTAGAAAGAAACAGTTATCCAATAAGATGTCAATGTGCCAGGCTGTTAGCATTTCATAGAATATTCAGTTATTAACTTTGATGGAGCTCCCTTATTTACATTCAAAACATTTGATGAAAAAAGTACTATTTTTATTAAACACTAAAGATTATAAAGGCTTATAAATCATTGTTTCTAAAATATCTTTGAGCAAATTGAATTGGATTTTACCCAAAGAAGATACACGGATTAGAAAGGAAACAAGAAACTTAATGGCTTCCAATATAAAGTACGTTCAAAACCATGATCCAACCAATCCATCTGGAGATTTTCATTTCCTTCAAGTTTAAAAACTTGCTTTACGTGGATACTAATAAACAGGATTCTGTCAGTAACAAGTTCAATGCATAACAGAAGAAAGTACACATCCATACAAGCCAAGAACAGTGATAGCGTAAGAATTTTAGTTTAATAGAGAAACTTGCCATTTTCAAGACCTAGAAGTTTGATAAACTTACCAACTCGGGTGCGTAATCAGTTCCTTCTTTCACCTTCAAACTTACGATCTTGAACTTTACCTTGGTCTTTTGATCGATAGGTTTCTCGTTGTTCTCAGGTTGCTCAATAAACTTGAAAACTGACAACCGGATACATAATAAAAAATAAATGGAAGATGTAAAAACAAATATCTTCTTTCCACTCAAAACAAATAGAATATAAAATTAATTGAAATAAAAGCGAGGAAAGATTAATACCAGTGGCAATCAGGCTTTCACCAGGTGTAAGAATGCCTCCGGGAGGTCGCATGTAGCAGCTCTTTGGTGCAGTAGTTTGAAACTTAAAAATTCAAAAGGAACAGAAACTTAAAAACTCAAAAAGGACTTAGAAGCTTAAACCACTGCTTATATTTTATCATCCACATGGATTACAATACAGTAATCAACCATGTGCAATATTTCCTAATCTAATTCTGCAAGACACATCACAAATTTTATGACTTAAACAAGTCATAAAACAGTAATCAACCATGTGCAATATTTTCAAATCTAATTCTGCAAGACACATCACAAATTTTATTACTTAAGCAAGTTATAAAACAGTAATCAACCATGTGCAAAATGTGGTGAAAAAATGGTAGTCAGTAAAAAAATAATGGCACCTCATAATGAGACTGTGTTTCAACTCTTAAAAATTCAAAATCAGCAATTTTTCTAAATGCCAAAAGCTTGAAAGGTCGCAAACATAAGAAATAGGCAAAAGTAGTTTACCTTGAAAGCTACATAAGATTTGCTTGTGTTCTTAATCTTTATGGCACTCTTCACCTGCTTTCCCGGTTCATCTTCAGAACACAAAAGCAAAACAGCAACAATCATTCTATCTTAATTGCCAACATTACCTAGCTCAAACAGAATTTCAGCTCTTCAAACATGAAAATTATATTATTTGGTACATGGGAAAAATGTTTTCCTTGATAAAATCAATTTTTAGATTTTAATTACCTAAAATAATGGATATGTTTTTCCAAGAAAATACTTTCCACCAAAAGGTATCTTCCTTTCTTTTATGGACAGAAACCATTTTGCTTTACAAATATCACAACTCCGACTTACATATCACTTAATTGTTAGTATTCAATACTCCACCCTATGCTAGTAAACAGAGTTTATGGGTTCTGAACCACAATTTGCTTTACCTACTACAACAACAAAATTGACAAACCCAGTATATTCCCACATCGTGGGGTCTGGGGAGGGTACAATGTACGCAGTCCATACCACTACCTCCAAAGAAGTAGAGAGGCTGTTTCCGATAGACCCCCGGACCTACTGAGTTTTGAATATATTATTTGTACATATGAAATGAATTTTCTAACACAAATACAAAATTCTAGCCAAACTACTGGATTCTGCAGAACCCATAACTTGCTATGGCTCCATACATGACAAGTATCATTTAATTTTAGAGTGAAGGGTAAAAAACACACCTATATTATCCTGGATTATTTTCTTTTTTGAGTTTAATACCTGAACTATCAGGTGTGTTAGTTTCCTACCTGAACTATCACTAAACGTTCATCGGAAATAGAAAAATACATTCCAGGTGTGATCTAAGTGGAAAGTTCTGTTAGGTCCAGCTAGCTCTAACTTTACACTAATAAAAGATTTAAGGGGAAACTCCTAACAAAAGCACCATGAAATGGGGCTTTTCTCCCAAACATCTCACGCTATACGAGTGTCTATCGCCCCTAACCTTTGAAATTGAGTTGCGCCTCTCTCTTTGTTCCTTATTTGGTTCTTGCCACTGGCTCAATCCGAGGAAGGAATCTAATTCAATCAACCATCAGAACACGAAACTAAAGAATCCATGGCAGTGGGAGCAACTTCTGTAAAGCCCCCATTAACAGCCTATTTGGATGGTGGTTTGCCATGATTTCATAATGTATGGTATGGTGTGGTATGGTATGGTATGGTACCATGTTTGGATGGCCTATATCGTTCACTGCGGTTTAATAATAAATTTTTTGTTTGGTTTGATGGTACGGTATGGTAACAGGTAAATTTACTAAAATGCCTCTAATTGTAATACATTTGAGATATCAACTCTTTTATCCATATTAGTGTTAGCGTAACCAGTTGTCCTTTCTTTCTTGATGCTTCTCATAGCTACCCGATGATCCTTTTAAGACGCCAAATTCACAAGGGTATTTGCTAAACAAAGGTTTGACGAACGCAAACTAATGCAATCGGGAAGTACTTCCCAATCAATAAAACAATTGGTATACATGTATGTATCTTAGAGTTCAAAAATCACTTCCATGTATATGCTTTTTGTGCATTCACTCTATTTCCCTCCATTTCAATTTTCAATTTTTTTTTGATCGAATTGAGTTTTTATTGGCAATAAAACTACTACTACTAAATAACTATAATCATTTGTCTAACTCTTTGAATTTTTATATTGCTAACAGGAAGTCCTGCAATCTTCGATCTTGTTAACAAATGCGTAGTCTTAGCATGTATTTTGTTGATAAGGATAAAATAGGATTAAAGAAAATTATATAAAGGTATAGTTGGAAAAGAGAAATGAAAACCATGGCACACCACCAATTTGGTGGTTCAATAAATTGCTTCATTCCATGGTTATCAAACCATGGAATAGTAACATACCATACCACCATTTTTAGAAAACCATGGAAACAAACATGGTTCCCATGGTAACCATACCATACCATACCATGGGAAACCACCATCCAAACAGGCTGTAAGCATTCACACAGGGAACAGGAACTTAGATTTGGGATCATAGTCTATGTCCTGCCACCCTAACCCCTATCTCCAAAGCCGCTAAAACATATCTCAACTATCAGTAGTTCACTTTTCCTACCTGAACAACTCACACCTTATAGTTCAGGTATTTCAGGTAGTAAAAGTGAACAACTGATAGTTGAGATGTCTTTCAATAAACATTTGGTGATATCTCAAAAAACTGAGATATTTTAGGTTTTTTTTCTTTACCGTTATAACTCTTAATTTTATATCTAACCGAAAAAACTGGAAAAATAAACTAGAAAATGATGGCAAAACAGTTTCAAAGAAAAATTCAAACAATAACACTTCTTCATCTTCATATCTAACAACTTTAAAATGCAATAAAATAGTAATTTCGAATGTTAATAAACTCGTGAGAGTAGTAGAGAGGGAATTTAGGAGCGATGGACTCACAAGGAAAGTAGAGATTACTAGAAGGATCAAGCCGGAGTCTACGCCTCGCCGGTAATATTGATTTAGTAAAGGGGAAAAGCCACCCGAGTATTCCGCCGGACTGCTGTTGCTTGTGCTGGTCGGTGGCGGAGTCGGAAGCCATAAATTTCAGGCAAAAGTGTAGTTCCGATGGTTAACTTTCAATTTCAGGTCATAAATTACTTATTAGGGGCATGAGTATTTAGAAAAATAAGCCAGAAGGGCTGGCAAGTTTCCAATAAAAAATAAAAAATTAGGCAAATATACAATTTATGTTTTTTAATATTACAAAAAAATTCCTAACTATCTAAAATATGTTACAAAAATCCGAACATATAAAAAAACGTAAAGTAATTAAAAATGTGGAAGAGAGGTTAATTATTTTCAAAAAGATTGGTATTTATGTTATTTATACTTAAAAAAGGAATAAGTGAGTTCCATAAATTTGTTCCTAAATCTCTTGAACAACTGAGATAGTTGTGGGACAACTACATTAATTGTCTGAACAACTTCTATTAGTTGTTTAACAACTACGCTAAGTTGTTCAACAACTAGGTGCAGTTGTAGACACTTGTGCCTAGTTGTTGAACAACTTGCACAATTATTGAATAACTTTGGTAGTTGTTAAACAACTTCGCAAAGTTATCAAACAATAATTCAGGTTGTTCTATAACTGGGATAAGTTGTTCGAACGAAAAAATCAAAAAAAAAAAACTCAAAAAAAATTTATCCCTCCCACCTAATTTAAAAAATTTAAAAGATTCTTACTTAATTAAACAATTTATTTGTGCTTTTTAATTCAAAGTCCATGAGTATTGTTGACATTGTTTTTCGTGGAAGACTTTTTTAAGGTCATTATGGAATTCGGTAATCTTATTAACTTGTCAAATCAGTTAATAAATGATCATTTTTCTTACTCCTTACGTTTTTACTTATTTAGTTTTCTATTAGTATAAGGATTAAAAAGTAGTACAAAGAGGAATAATTTTATCATGTTATCTTTTAAATATGATAAATTCAATATTTTAAAAAATATATTCGACAGTAAATCATATTTAATAATAATGATAAAATGAGTAGAAACATGTAAATTATCCATTGACTCTATAAATTAGATAAATATTATTGGACCTCTCAAAATAAAAAGGTGGACAAATAAAGATGAAAGAGGAGAGTATGAATTCGAAAATTGCACATAAGTTAAAATCACTTAGGGGACATTTGCTTTCCGGTAGAGGTGTCAATTGTTTTGAAAAATCAGCTTAACTGATTGAATTGAATCTCCCAGAATCGACTTTTAGGTTTATCTTAATAAAATCTACAATTTATATAAATTCATAATTGAATCGAATGATTAGGTTGATTTATTATTTTATAAAACTTAACTAAAAAAATATCGAACCGTACCAATTTAATATACATGTAAACCATATTAATACATTAAGTTTAACAATAATAAAATATTAAAAGAATTTCTTTAGATCCGGGTAATGGAAGTGACTACATGCGGCAACGTAATTAACACTCAATGTCCCAACACAAAACATATTATATCACTCCAATCAAAATTAAATTCGTTTTAGCATCTCGTTTCTCGAGTAGTGACTAGTAAAAAATAGTATTCTAACGGTATTGGATAACAAGCTACAAATTCTTAAATATTTTCACTCTCTTATGATTTATATTCTTTTATTGGATACCTAATGTAAGCAGACTCCGTTTTGAGTTTCATCTTGATTGATTTATTTTTGCTCATGTGATGTAAATTATATTTTACACTTTGCTTAATATTGTTTTAGACTACCTTAAATTAATGGGATGAACCTCTATTCTTATTTTCTTTTATGACTTCTTGATTCATCACCTTTTAGACAATAAAAATGTCGATAGAATTTTTGCCAAAGTCATATACAAGTAAGAATACATGATAGCATCTTCTAACTTTTATATGTTATTTTAAAAATATAGAAAATTAATTAAATTGTACCGATAGTCTAGTTTTGGTTCTATAAAATAATATAATCAAAAAATTGAAATGATATAAATTTTATAAAATAACCATCGAACCGTATCATTGACACCCCTAATTACTAGATAAGGCCCAATTTAATACATGAATAACAAAATTATTTTTGCATTAACTTTATACAATATTCAGTTGATAGGTATAAATGGTATATAACCTTTATGGTGGTTGATTGTGTTTTAGTAAATTTTACATATTAGTGGAATAATATATAAGCAGCCTCTTGAACTTGTTCGATTTTTTCACTCAAACACCTAAAGTAATGGTTACACCTATGGAACACCTCAACTATATTCAAACTATGTCAAATGAACACAAATTACACAATAAGAGATTAGGTTTAGAGCGTGTAAATCACTTGTCATAAAATGAATAATATAACCAATGATAAAAAGAAACGCCATTAAAGTAAAAAAAAAAAAAAAAAACTAAAAAAAGAAACAAAAAAACTTTTCTCCTATAGTCTCCTTTTTTCTTATCTCTTTCCAAAATTGAAGTACCAAGAAAAGAAGCAAGAGCTAATACCAGATATATTCAACTCCTTCTTTCTCCCTCTTATTTCTCCATTATCACCAGCCTCTCCCTACATTCGTCCTATTCATTTAGTGTCTTTTGATTTTTCACTCACTTCTTGATGCAATCTAAGCTATAAAATCAAGGAACTAACTACGAAAACTAAGAATAATCGATTCAAGATATAAGATAGAAGGATTGGCATAAGAAACTATTAAGAAATTAAGAACTATTGAGTGTTTCAAACTCAAAAATCCTTAATCTAATAGATTCAAACATCAAATATCTTACGTGGGCCAAGAGGGGTACAACGCCTTCAAAACCCCCATTACAAAACAAACATTCAATATAAGTTCACCAATCACACTCTCAAGTGCAATATTCATTCAATATTCAACAAAAACTGATGAAAATAAACCCTAAGAGTTTCTACTTAAGCAAGGGCCCAAAAGTGACCCTATCAATAAATGATAAAATCCCTTGAAGTGGACATTCTGCCTTTTAGTGATGGCCACTAGGATGTCCAGTTGCACCTGTGATAGTCAGTCTCTCTGTTCGTCGCCTTGCACCAGTAAGCCACTGCTTTGGGCTTCCTAGGACCGTTCTAGGGATGGCCAGTCGCCTTGGTGGCAGGACATCACACCCTTAGTCGCACCAAATCAGTGAAGTCCGCCTTCTTCCTTATTATTTTGGCTTCCTAAACCAATTCTCAACGCATAGTATCCCTTGGTAGGTATCAACACAAACTCCAACACCTCTCTTTTGATGAACATAGCTTGCAATTTTTGAAGTTCTTTGGCTTGGCTCCTAGTAAGCGATTTTGAGAAACTTAGAAAGGATCTTTAGGAGCTCAGAATCATATCATCCTCTCCATCTTGAGAAGGATTTGGCCTCAAATCCGTTGGGTAATCATTTTCTAGAACATCAAGATGTGAGAGATCACATATGTTGAAGTTGTTGTGTACTTGATAATCCAAAGGGAGATCAACTTTGTAAGAATTGTCATTTATTCTCTCAAGCACTTAGAAGGGGCCATCTCCTAGTGGCATCAACTTAGCTTTCCTTTGTGTCGGGAACCAGTCCTTTCAGGGATATACCCATACCCAATCTCTCGATTCAGGAAAAAGTTTTCTTCGACCTTTGTTCATTTTTTTTGCCACTTCATGATTCTTATTCTCAAGGTGAAGACTCACATTTTTATGTAACTTCTTTATTGATTTCTCTCTTTGATTGTCATCTAAGCTTATCACAACATCACTAGACAAAAGAGTGAGATCTAAGGGGCTAAGTGGGTTAAAACTGTAAGCACATTCAAAGGGTATCATACCACTAGTCGAATGGATAACACGATTATAAGAAAAATCGAATAGGGGTAGATAATATTCCTAAGAAGCCATTTTAACTTTAATCATGGAACGGAGAATATAACCTAAAGTACTAGTTACCACTTCCATTTGACCATCGGTTTGTGGGTGTCACGACGTTGAGAAAAGCAATTTCGTACCAAGCCTACCCTACAATGACCTTTGAAAGAGACTAAGGAACTTAGAGTCCCTATCATTAATAATGATTCTTGGAACCCCATGAAATTTAACATCATGTTTAACAAATAATGAGGTTACATTAGGTGCATCCCCACTCTTATGATATGGTATAAAGTGAGCCATTTTTGAGAATTAGTCAACCACCACAAAGATGCTATCCTTACCTCTCCCCGTCCTAGGTAACCCTAAAACAAAATCCATGGAAATGTCAAGCCATGGGCATAGGAAAATGGTTGTAGGTGTATAATCCTTGAGGAAGAAGGCGCGATTTGGCACTTCTACAATTCATACACTAGCCACAAACTCTAAAAATATTATTCCATATCTTGGGTCAATAGAACTGTTCCTCTAGGATTCCGAGGGTCTTTTTAATTCCAAAGTGACCTATCATACCACCATCGTGTGCTTCTCTCACAAATAACTCTCTCTAAGAACTAGAGAGCACACATGACCTTTTTTCTTTGAACAAGATTCCATCAAACTTGGAATAGGGTATGGAAGCCCTATTCTTGATCTATTTTTCCCTACCCCATTCTTCACAATCTTGGTAGATTTGAAAAAATGTGGGATCCTCGGGGTACATCGTCTTTAGACACTCAAATATCAATAATTTAGATGACAATGTAGAGATAAGCACATATTTCCTAGACAATGCATCGGCTACTATATTTTTTTTTTTTTTTTTGTATTGAATTACATAAGGGAAAGTCTCTAGGAAAGTAATCCACTTGGCATGCCTTTTACTGAGTTTATATTTGGCTCGGAGGTGTTTCAAGAATTCATGATCGATTCGAATCACAAACTCCTTAGGACACAAATAATGTTGCCAATTACTCAAGGCTCTAATTAAGGCATATAACTCTAGATCATATGTGGAATAATTTATAGTTGCTCCCTTAAGATTTTAACTAAAATTGGCAATAGTTATTATCTTGCATTAAGATGACACCTATTCCTACTTTACTTGCATCATATTCAATTTCAAACATCTTATTGAAATTGTGTAATTGCAAAAAAGAGCGGAGATAAGCATAGCCTTCAAAGCTTTAAATGCATTGTCTTGCTTATCACACCACTTAAAAGGTTTGCCCTTCTGGATCACCTTAGTCAATGGCGCGATGACAGTGTTAATTTTTTGACAAATATCCTATAGAAACTAGCCAACCTATGGAAGCTTCATACTTTGCTAATGGATTTTAGAGTTGGCCAATCCTTGATGGAGTCAATCTTAGATTCATCCACCTTGAGTCCTCCTGAGCTTACAACAAATCCTAAAAACACTACTTTCAGTCACACTAAAAGAGAATTTTTCAAGATTGACATATAATTTTCTTTTCTAAGCAGTTCAAACACACTTTGCAAATATAGAACATGCTCTTTAAGGGATTTTCTATAAACTAGGGCATCATTAAAGTATACCACAAAAAATTTTCCAATAAACAGTTTCATCACATGAATCATCAACCGCATCAAATTACTAGGAGAATTGATAAAAACAAAAGGCATGACCATCTATTCATAGAGACCAGAATTGGTCTTGAATGCGGTCTTCCACTCATCACCCGATTGTATCCAGATTTGGTGGTACCCACTCCTAAGATCTATTTTTAGAACACACATAAGCCATTCAACTCATCAGACATATCATTAAAATGGGTAATTAGGTGGCGATACTTTACATTATTTAATTTATGGCTCGACAATCAACACACATGCGTCATGTCCCATTTTGCTTCAGCACTAGCAACATTGAGACCGCACATGGACTCATACTTTTTTTGATGTACCCCTTGTTGAGGAGTTCCTCAACTTGTCTTTGAAGTTCTTTAGTGTTCAAAGGTTTAGTTTGATATACCATTTTATTTAGTAATTGAGAACCCGATACAAAGTCTATTTGATGCTTGATTACCCGAAGTGGGGTAACCCTTTTGGAAGTTCCTTGGGGAATACATCTTTATAATTCTGTAAAAAAGACAGATAGAATAGGGAATAAAATAAGTAGATGGGGGGTTAGTGTTAAAACTAGATGGAGCATGAGTGTTTTGTCATCATGCTCTTTGAAGATATCTTTGTTTCTAGCCAACATCACCATTTGTTCATTTCCCTTTAATTTTCTTACTTTCTCACCTTCTCCACCTTCCTTTCCAATGGTCTTATCTTCTTTCACCTTTTTTCTTTTCTCCATCAACTCCTTTAATTTTTGATGGGCTTCATTTACTTGTGAGGGTGAGAGAGGATGTAGTGTAACTTCCAACTATTCATTTCAAAGGAATATCAATTGGTTCTCCCATCATGCTTAGTCGGCCGATTATATTGCCATGGTCTTTCCAACAAGATGTGTAATGACCCTTTAGGTCATTTTTAATATTTTAACTTATTTTTAGTGTTAGAGATTTTCTATAGTTGCCCCAAGTCATTTATTACTTGTTGGGATTTACAGTTTGGTCACTAGGAAGTTCGTTTGATTTTTAGAGTCAATTTTCTGTTTAAAATTCTTCGTTGGTTTCAAATAGCCATCGGCCAAAAATTTTAGTAAAACAATCTCGCATACAAATTCCAACTATGCCATAACCTCCAAAATATTGATTTTAGGCTAGGTAGACCTTTTGTTTGGGTCTTGAGGCACCCGAGCTCATTTTGACCTATTGGTCGAAAAGTTAAAAAATTAAAAACATGAGTGTGGGACCCATATTTGGTAGAAATAAGATTGAATGGAAAATATGACTTTGACATTGTGTTTGGAACATCAAATATAGTGTGGTTACAAAGTTCATTTGTGTATATTGAATTCCAAATGAATCCTGAGGCCTTACAGAAAACTTGAAAAATTTCCAAGTTTCAGTTGATATTTGATGTTCAATGGAGATAATGTGATTGCACCAAGGGTGTAAAGATCGCCACATCTAATTCTGAGGTTATATAGTGCGATTTTACACCTGGGTGTACGATTACAACACATGATTACTTGGTATAGGCATAAATAGTCCCCTTTTGCCCGATTTTGGCTCACTTTTCACTAATCTCTTGAGAGCAAAAATCCTAAAGAGTGAGATATCTTAAGATCGAGACTTTTGGGTGACTTGAAAGCTTGATTAACATTTATTTTCACAATTAATTTCCAATTTGAGGTAAAATTACAATCCTTTCGTGGTGGATTTTAGTGTTTTCTTGACCAAAATGCCTAAATAGCTCGCGGGCTTGATTTTAGCCCTAAATTAGCTTGGTTTTCACCCATTCTTGAGGGTTATGATTCCTTGATCATATATGAACATTAGGTTGACCACAAAAATGTGATATTCAAAAGTGGGACCCACTTGGGGTTTTTAGTGTCATTTTTAGATCCGAAGCACAATGGTGCAATATGGGGATTGTTATTTTCGTATTGATGAGTAAATTATGATTTTGATAGCGTGATAAAATTTTCAGATTATGATGTGAAGATAGACATTGGTGAATGATTTAAGAATTTGTGGTTCAACTTTGAGGTAGGCATTTGTGTACTGTTCTTCGTAAGATAATGTATGTTATATATTCCATGTGAATATGAATGTTAAGATTGATTATGGGTAGAATGACTTGGTCTTGATTATTCAATTTAGACATTAGATGAGGGTGTTGACTCGTAAGACAAAATACATATTACACTTTTAGAATCCTATTATCTTCTCCCTAAATTAAACTATTCGCAGAATGCGTATGATATGTGACATAACTCGACCTAGAGCCTTATCATAATGGGATACCAAGTCCAACCACGACCGGATACCACCCCCGTTATCCAAACCAACCTCTAGCCGCCTACCTTGAGTCAGCTGAATTTTGAGCATATAACAAGATAGCATAATTGTCCAATTCCAACTCTGGGATAGGTGTGACGATCCAAGACTACCCCTTAGTTATCACATGGTGCTTACAACCCCGAAGGACCAAAAGCTAACCCATGAATGATATCTACTGTGAGTACTGAGTAATAATACTGTAATAAATGCAGAATAATAGGCTGAAATACCATAAGGTTCAAAATATCTGAAATACTGATAATGAATAATAACATCTAAAAAATTGAATACTGTCTGAAAATCTAGTCTGAAAAGCCTCTAACTGAATCTGTCTGAAAGTGGAGTTGATGGGATAATCTCCCAACTAACTCCATCTACTAAAATACTGCTAAGCTGAAGTACTTAAGTAAAAGCATATCCTCGATAGATGAGGACTCATTGCTAAATCAGCTACTACTAGCTGAATCTGGCTTAGCGCAGTCAGGAACTTGAGCATCAGAACCTATGATATGAAACATCATAGCCCAAGAAATGGGTATGCTGTCAGTAGTGGGAATATACTGGTATGCTAAATGAGGTAAAGTTTAATGCATGGGTTCATATGCATGAACAATAACTAACTTAATGATATGCAAGAGCTGGATTACATATATAGAGGATCTGTAACTACTAAACATACTGTGCATATTGTGACTGAGTATACTGTAATTGAATCTAATAACTGATAATTGAATATACTGATAATCTAAGATCACTGATAATCTATATTACTGATAATTAAGTGACTGTATCTGACAGCCTTGATTTTGCAGAACTGAACTGAGTTCTATTCTGAAGACTGAGATCGAAATTGAAATTGTAGGAGGTAATCATCTAACCGACATGCCCCAAATAAGATAAGATAATTGAGCTGGGGTCCAATCTATAACCCCAATTGGAAGGGTGTCAATACTGTGCCACAGGTAAAGACAAGCTGAAAAGTTACCCTCTACTAGTAGGTTCCCGAAACGAGAATGGTGGTACCCTTTACTGGCAGGTAGAGCACCTCATCAACCCTCAACTGGTAGGTGTGATGTCTCTACCTACGCTGGCTATGTAGTTCTGGAATGCAAGAATTTCTTCTAAGGATCACACCCTCTGCTGGAAGGTGATCCCCAGTCCTTGGGTTCACTAGGTGCTGAATCTTACTTCCAACTGAAAGACACTGAACTGTTATACTGGATTGTACTGGACTGAATTCACTGAGATTACTGAGTTTTCCTAAATTCTGTAATTGACTGAGTTCTACTGAGTTCTATAATGGACTGAGAGTACTACTGATCATGACATGACTGATAATATTCTATAACTGACACTGACTCTAAATAAACAGCTAAGTTGTCGGGTATTAAATACCCCTAAGACTCGATAGCATGAAAAGTAAAGAAAAGCATAATCTTGAATAACATAATAATGTTCACTTGGTCATAATTCATTCATAGAGACATTCCATCAAACACTTGTAATGCATTAACTTGTACATGAATGGGGAATACATGTTTGCATGCTATAATGGAATTATTTCATTCTCATAGATAATTTGTCAAACACATAAGATGCATACTTGGTTCATTAAATCATAAACACTTAGGGTTAACATGGTTATAATAATCAACTTGCAAATTGAAGGGTTTATCATGAATATCATGTAATTCAACACATACTAGAATTAATTCTTGGAACTTGTTTTCTACATCATGGATTAAAACTCAAACAACATCATGAACATGAATTCAATCTAATTCAAACATGAAAATCATAAATCATAAACCTTGTATATTGAAAAAGGATTCGTGGGCTCCATGAAAGGTAAGGATCCATGAATGAACATCTAACATACCTTAATTTGATGAGTTCTTGGAGAATGACGTACTACTGGCATGAATGATGATGTTTAACTACTGAAACTTAAAATCGCCATAACTTCTTACCCAATTGTCAGATTTCAACAAATTTTATATAATTCGAAAGCTAATTGAATTTCCTATGTAATGGCGGGCTCTAATCTGAAAATTACTGAATATTTCAAAAATTTTATCTAGGATAATCCATGTATTGAGGGTTAATCTAGGCTAGGAAAATATGGGGTATTACCATAGGTCTATTGCCGTGACTGACCAAAGCGAGCCCAACTATCCAAAACAAACCAATAACCAAACCATAAACCAAAGCCAAACAATAACCAAGTTCCTATCTGTAACATAACATAAGAGATTGGAACAATCATAAGTTTAACCAAATGGTATCAACCCCAATACCAATGCTAATACTATGACTGACACTAATACTGACACCATCCATACCAACCTATAGTGGTCCCATAAAGCCTTTATTCAAAACAAAAACAATATTTGGTTGGGATATGACCCCAACATAGCCAAAACCAATATCCATAAAATAACCAAAGTATGTAAAAACATCCATGATATAAAATGGAGCCTTTCAGAGTATGGAACTTTACCTCTTTAATCCAATAAACGATCTTAAATCCGAACACTAAGTAAGAGGATTAGAATGATTGGTTCATGCATCACGTGGGGATACAACCGCCCAAAGATGGGTTAGCGGGTGAATGCTAGCAAGAAACTCAGGATAAGGATAAGATAATGTCAACTATTAAAACCAAGTAAACTAACCATATGCATTTATAACCATACACACACATATATATATATATATATATATATATATATATAACCATGCCGGAAAGGGAACTGGGTTTAACATGCATTTAAAACCATTAACCTGGGTATGTGTAGACTAACAATTCTAGAACCACCCACGGGCTATATGGGTCTAGTGTAACCCTCTAAATGGGCCTCGATGCATGTAGCTGCATGAACCGAAGATATCACAGGAGTTGGGTTTTCCAAGTACCCTCTACTCTCTATGATATATATGTACAAGTGTACTTAGAGTATTCTTGTATACCTCATAAGTATCATATATGGTCTCCATGACCAACCCTTATGTCGGCAAACATGAGTTTCCAGTTCCCGTCTACTGGACTCATACCTTCACGATTAGCTACCACACTCTGCTATTATTGCCTAATTAAAAAAATTACCACACAACCAAACTACCATTCCATTTATTATTAACCAAGGCTATAAGTATTGATATTGTTATACAGCGTATAACTAGCAAGCAATGTCCTTAGCCAACCTTTTATAGAATAAGGGATTCCCATGCACCCATAGATTTCATTACTTGGTTGATTGGGAGATTCCCATGTACCCCACAAGATTGTTCATACATATGTTTTCTTGGGGGATTTCCTTGTACCCCACAAAGCTTTCAATTACACCAACCATAACCACCAAGACCTTACCATTTAACCATTCCAAACCATTTATACCATTTAAGATTCCATTACCAAGTTGTACCATTCAATATTTCAATGAAAAGCCAATAATTTAACCAAATACATTCTCATTGACATAATATCAAACATATTGGGGCATAGTGTTTCCAAATCCAAAACCAGTCACCAATTAACCATTACCATGCAACCAATTGTTCAAACCACCATAATAATATGAAAACCATAAGTAAAAGACATGGGAAAACCATAACCAATCATTATAACCAAAACCCTAACATATATTTGAAAACCTAAAATCATACAACATTTATACCATGATTTTTTTTTATAAATTATGCCTTTTTGTTGGAACTAACAAGAGGGAGGAGAAACTTGCCTTAGATTATAAGACGATGGAGAGAAATCACCTTAGCAAGCCCCAAATTGATCCTATGGATGAAACCCTAGCCTCCCTTAACCCTAAAGGTTTGAGAGAAATTGAGAGTGTTTTAAGAGTTTCTAAGTGTTTTAGATTAGAATAATAGGGTAAATAATGTCCCAAAAGAGTTATAAGTCATTGGGTCCCAATGGGTTATAAGGGAAAATGTTAGATTACCCCCAACTTAAATAGTATAAAAGTTCCTGCAGGTGGGTACGACCACCCCTCTCGATACGTACCCTAGGGTATGATGGTACCCACCACTCGTATCCCAACCAGAATCTCAACCCCCACACAGACCCATATAAAACTCCTAATTCTCACTCGTACCAATCCTATGATTGGTACTCATAAATCATACCTGTAATTAAATCAAGAGAAGTTGACACTGTCCACCATACGAGTTAATGGTATGTATCGTACCCTAACTTATGGCTCAAGGTGAGCCACTCATACTCAGATTCAAGTTAAGTTACCATGTTTTAGATTAAGTGATGGAAAAATCAAACCATATAAACCATCACCCACCATCTAACTCATACCCATCCAAGTCATACCTATTCCAGAAAGCAATCCAACCTACCAACCAACACTAGTTAGCATACGACCAAAACCATACCTGTAACACCCCGATTTTCTGAACCAGAATGCTACATGGTGCTTATGACCCCGAAGGACCATAAGCTAACCCTTGACTGATATCTGTACCTGTATACTGCCTAAAAGACTAAAAAATATGAAAACATAAACTAAAAGGCCATAAGGTTCAATACTAATACATAACTAAAAATATGGTATAACAATACCAAAATAAATCTAAAATAACTGTCTGAAAATACTATAGTTTGGAAAGCTTCTAAACTGTCTGAATAAGGAGTTGATGGGACATATCCCCAACTAACTCCATCTAGAAACTAAACTAAAATAGTAAATGAAGCAATAATCATATCGTCTTCGGATGAGAAGGACTTATAACAAACTCTGAACACTGGAATGCTACTGTTGATCTGGAGCTCGTGCCTTTGAACCTATGGTATAACATAAGAGAAAACACCATAGCACAAATACGTCAGTACCTCTGAATGTACTGAGTATACGAGTGAGGTAGGCTAAATCTAGGGTTATATGCATGAACAATACTGACTGATATAAACGTGAGAATACGTACATGCATATGTAACTGTAACTAAACTCATGGAGATACTGGCTACTGAGTTTGAATACTGACAACATAAGTGTACTGATACTGAGATATTGAATAGATGAACGACTATTTATGATAGTTTAAATTATGAAAAATTGGTCTGATTAACTGTCTAAAAGTCCTGAAACTGAATACTGAGTATGTAAATCACTAATAAGTGATCAACTAATACTATATTACTAAATACTGAGGGACTAGTACTATGTTAATGAAACATGAATAACTGTATATGATAGTTCTGATTATGAAGAACTGGTCTGGTTAACTATGTCTGACAGTCCTAAAGCTGAATACTCATATCATAAATTCTGATAACTGATATGACTGATAATATGAGTTCTAAGAATTGATATAACTAATAGCATAACTGTCTGTATCTGACAGTCCATAAATCTGAAGGAACTATCTGAGTTCTATTCTATTTCTGAGTTAACTGTATCTGACAGTCCTAAAAGCTGAAGAACTATCTGAGTTCTTTTACTGAGACTGGGACTGAAACTGAGATTGTGGGAAGTAGTTATCTAACCGACATACCCCAATAATACATATAGCTAAGTTGGGGTGCAGTCACTGCCCCAACTGGAGGGGTATCAATACCGCACCACTGGTAAGGACAGCTATGACTGACCCTTATCTGGGAGGTACTCAAATGAGAATGGTGGGAACCCTAAACTAACAGGTTAAGCCACCTCATCAACCCTAATCTGATAGGATAAGATGTCCCAACCTACACTGGCTATGTAGTTCTGGAACATAAGGATGACAACTAAGAATCACACCCTGAACTGGCAGGTGAGTTCCCATCCTTGTGCTAACTTCTACTCCCATCTGAAGGACACTGAACTGAATAACTAAGCTAAACTAAATAATTGAACTGAACTGATTATCTAAACTGGTACTGATTAACTGGACTGATACTAGTGGTATTGTTTACCAGAGCTATGATGATAGGCGAAATTACGCGCCTATATCAATATATTTTGCCCATATTTTAGCCTAGTTTCGAGAACTAATTATCTATTTCGTACACTTTTAGTCCTTTTTCCTGTAAATGAGCTAACAAATGTGATTAGGAAAGTTTCAGGTATAAATGATGCAAAATACAGCAATTTATGGCTTACTTGACGCAAAAGAAAGCTCACAAACGAGATGGAAAGGAGCTGGACGCATAAAGGACTAAATCTGCTGCATGGAAAATCTGTCCCGGGCTAAAACAGCATTTCTGAAGACTTTGGGACTTACAGACACAAAGCTGGATTTTTGCCATAATACATTAACCTAGTGCAATTAGGTTATGTGTTTCATCATTCTATTTGGATTATAATTTTGTAACCTTACCCTAGTACAATTGGGTCAAGGATTTCATTAGTATATTAGGATTTGGTTATTTATTTTATTAGTTTAGTAGGAGTAGGATAGGAGTATTATAAATACCCTATCATGTTAGAGATTTTCAAGAAGAAGAAAAGGGGGGGGAGACATTCTGACAATTCATTCATCTCCTTACAATTAAGACATCTTCCTACAACCCATTCTCAATTCTTCATTCTTCTACTCTTAAATTCCACAACAAGAGAATCGTTACTTGCTACGGAATCACTAAAACCACACGCCAAACACCTACTATTCACGCCATCCACCATGCAAAACGTGATATCCTTCGCATTCATGGGTAACTAAATCTCTTAGTTGGGGTTATGGAAGCCGAATGAGTTACTATCTATAGCTATGAGTTTGTGAGTTCAAGACAAGTATATTGCTTATATCATTATTCTCTTCATCTTAAATCTACATTCTTTGCGGTTCAAACACAAGAACACGCCATTCTAACATCTAACCTGTTCGAGAGAAAGGTTATTTGTCTAGAAAAGAAGACGCATAGACCAACGCCAGTCTAACATCTGACTTGTTCGAGAGAAAAGTTATTTGTCTGGAAAAGAGATAATGTCAAGGTAGTAGGACACCCTTTCCTATTAAAAAGCTAGTGCCGTACCTGGACTAACTTCTTGGAGAATTCGTACCGTTAGTCACGCTTTAAGCTCGAGAGAGTTAAAGTGAAATAGTCCTTGTTTAGGTCGAGAGACGCTTGGATTTACCATCGACTACAATTCTCTATAAGCAATTACATGTCAAGACTCTACACACTCATAGCCAATAGAGACGTATACCTCAGAAGGTGGACATAACCCCAACGCCTCAATTCTCATTGTTTACAACACACGTGACAATCTCTCTTTATTTTGCTATTTTCAGTTCTTACATTCTTGTTTTGGTTACATACTACAATCCCCCCTTTCCTACGAGACTTGCACTAAAAGTCTAGTAATTTCTCTTGCTTGTTGGCCAAGCTATTCTCTGTGGGATCGATACCCAACCCAGGTTGGGTTCTATATTTGCTAACGACCGCTTTACACTCCCACGAGAGCTGTAGATTGAGCGTTATCAAGCTAAACTAAGTTTACTCGATTCCGATGACTGATGGAATGTACTGAGTTTTAAGGAGGTTGAGAGTACTGAAGTTACTGAGATTAACTGTGAATACTGAGGTTGCTGAGCACTGAGATTACTGAGATTACTAAGTTTTCCTGAGTTACATGACTGACTGAATTCTATAGATTATGGCTTGACTAAGAGTATCATGATAACATGACATGACATAAGGCACACAACTACATTTTTCGGGTACAAGTACCCCCAGGACTCGATGGAAGGAAACTGACACAACTTAACTTTCTTGAGTACATGACCATCAATAATGTTCAATAATACACGAGTGACGGATTTCATAAAGTACATGGTCATCATAATATCTAACATGAATAGGAATGCTTATAATCAAGTCATGAATCTCATATTCTAATAGCATGGGCATTCCGATAACATATACTGTTCATAACGATAGCATGGAAACCATTTAAGCATAAAGGAATGGCAAACATGTAACATTTAGTTCATATTGTAATAATTTGGGGATAACTCATGTGATACTTCAAAATCATGATCTTGTTCATAGCATGGAAGGCATATAAACACACTATGAATCCATTCCCCAATCATCACATACATTTCATTAACACATATATTGCACAACAATGACAAGTGAGCTCTTTGAACGTAATAGACTAGCATGAATTTATCATATAGTTCACCCCTAAGTTATAATACATGATTTTTATCATTCTAGGTATTTTATCAAACACCTTACATGCACAATATTGAGCATAGGTGTACTTAACAAATTTAGAAATCTTGAACTATCTAAATTCATGGTTCCCAGCCAACATGCCCGTACACTTCTTGAAAACACATTTAGATACCATCTTAAAACACAATTAACAACCATCAACATGAATATAATCACACAACAACATAAAAATCATAATTTATTATTTAAAACATGGTTATTGAGCTCCACGAATGAAAGGGATCCATGGATGGACACTACACATACCTTATTTCTTAATTACATTAAGATTGATAGAGAGAATTGATTGAACTTGAATCTTTTATGAAAATCCTAGCTTGTGTTCTTGAGAGGATTTTGAGAGAAAGAATATGTTTTGCTGAAATAAAGGCTTAATTTCGTGTTTAGGCCTTATATAGGGGTGGGAAAAGGACCATTTTGCCCTAAAAATAGACTGTTTAAATCACCTAGACTACAACATGTATGGCGCACACTTTATCACACACATTAGGGTATACGTCACACACCTTATCGCACACATTAGGTTGTGCATCGTACTTCTTATGGCATACTTTAGGTTATGCGTCGCACACCTTACGTTAGGCAACGTACTCCATTTTGAAAAGTCATAACTTCTTGCTCGGGTGTTGGATTTAGGCGATATTGGTATCGTTGAAAAGATAATTCAAAGAGATGTCATTTGATATATAGTAGTCCTTCTAATTCAATGTATACAAGGAGTTATGACCAATTGAAGTTGGCCCAAGTTTTGACGCTCCCTAAAATTTGAACGATAGGAAAGCTTTCAACTTGTACTTGAGTTAGGGAACCTCTATGATCTAATTTATGCTCAAATAGATTCCCGCACTGCATAATTATTTATCACATTAAATTTACATAGGATTTGAGAATTTTAAAACATCTACGTATAGGAATGACGAATTTTTATTCTAGTCCTAAATGTGGGGTATTACAATATCTCCCCCTTGGGAACATTCATCCTCGAATGAGACTGGCTGAGATAAGAGAAAAGACAACTGACGTGAATATAGAGCATCAAAGACTGATCATGATTTCATGGCTGACATGATTGATAAGCTGAACATATCATATTGAACATATATATCTGATGCATGCGTAACTGATTCATAAGTACATGAGGGAGAGTACTAATAAGCTGATCACATATATCTGATGCACGAATATATGACTGAACTATCTTATGATCATGCAAATAAATATGCAATGATAAAGATACCAAGTTTGAACTGGGAACTGACCATGGAGCTTAATGCCAAATTTGTACTGAAATTTGAACATGAGAATGAGTAAGCTCAAACAAGACTACTACCATGAACTAAAAATACCGATGAGTCTGAGATTGATTACTCAATATGCATGAGCAGAAACATAAGAACATAACTGAGTCTGGAACATGATACATAAACTGAGCTGAGTATGTAATGCATGACATGGATAGAGTATCGTATCGTGGCTACACTGAGCCATTGAGTACATGGCTTACTGTTGAGTTTTGAAGCTAGAGGGTCGGCTCATAAGTAACACTTCCTCCATGATAGATTCATCAAAGAAAATGACATATTTAAATTATGGATTTTTAGGGGCTATAGTGTATGTCCCCCTTGGGACACTATGTCCCTTGAAGGATGTTGGGTTGACCTTGCTAAGATATTGAGGAAGTTGAGGAGATGCATAAGGCACCTAGGTACAAACTCGTGACTAATTATCTAAGATCTAAAACTGAAGTGTGATGCACGAATACATAGACATACTGACTTATCTAATTAACTGAGTAACTGGTAACTGAATGCTGGGTATGCAAGACTGAATTATACTTAATCTGAGTAGCTGAGCTGAGGCCATAAAGTATTATGCATATGAGAAGGTACTGAATGAATAACATAAGGTAACTGAGCATGAATGAGCAATACTGTATCACCTCAAGAATGCAAGGCTAGGCGTATAAAATGATTAGGAAACATCCTGTAGACTGAGGTACTAAAATACTACTGGCTGAGTAACTGATAGCTATAGCATGGGTCAAGCAAGTTTGGAAGTAAACTGAGTTTCTGATCTGATTACAGATCTGAAGCTGACACTATAACTTAAGATTGTAACTGGGATCCATACTGGAACTAAATGTTGGGTCCCGATAACTGAATACTGAAACTGAGGTTTTGACTCATACTGAAGTGCATAATTCTGAGATTGAGCACTAATTACTGAGTGTTTAGTACTGAAACTAACACTGAGATGGAAACTGAGTTATGATAGTCACATAATGAAGGCTGACATAAGTCAAGGATCTGAATATACATTCACACTTTGAATTTTCTTTCCAATTTCTAAGTACTACCTCTTGCTAGCCCTTTGCTTGCATACTAACAGGCCATTCAATCCTATCTTCGTATCTACACCCTTGTATAAAACATGCATGCAATAATCTGCTCTTAAAATGAAACATTAACTCTCTCCCATCTAAGCAATTTCTCAACACTACACTATTCTCATAAAGAGAGCTCGCTGAAGGGTTTAAATCAGGAGTATCTAAAATATGAATGGATACTAACTGAATTTGACACATGACTGAAACCTGAGGAATAGAATATCAACAACATGGATTTACCAAAAAGGTCTGAACTGAGTATATACATGATATAGTCTGAATTTATCTGATCAGTGGGGCGTAGCATGAGTTATGGAAACTAAGTATACTGGGGAGCATGATACATGTACATGAGTCATGAGCTGCATGACCTGAGTCTAGAATTTCTAAGTTCATGGAACATGATTTGTAACACTGAGTAATCTAGAACTGAACTTTCTATACTGGGAACTAAAATCACACACAATTCTATGGAATACGTGTGAACATAAGCTATATCCATGAAATCTGAGACATGAAGCATGCATAGGATCTATGCTGACTGAAGTACGAATCTTTACGCTAAGATAAGAATGGGTCGAGAATCGCCTTCCCTAATTGCTTTTCTATACATATTGGCACTACTACTGGAATCTGAGAGCCTGACTTGGTTACTTGATTTATCATCTCTTTCTTAGCTGTAAGCCATCATCATAAGTCTGTAAATACTAAACTAATCTCTGAACTGCACTAAAATCATCATCACATACTTACACTCTGATCAACACATGCTCGCCTTACTAAACACATCATCTGCCTCTGTTTCCTCACATACTACTAATATCTCATTCACACCTTCATGCTTAATTTAAGTCAATAAACTTAAATTTCTAACTCACACTGTTCAAGCCTACTAATTCATTATAGCACAACAAATCCCATGAATACATAATCTATTCAATATAGATATCGTCCCAACTTGTCTACTGCTAAACTCCTGGGTTCATGCTTTTAACTCTGGGTCATATGCTAGCATAGGATTTTGAGAAGGGATCTGATGGCATATCTTAATTTGGGTTCGAAAATGATTTCTCTTGATCATGAATGAGATCCATACTACTTTGGACCATAACTTAACTGATAGGATACCGTATGAGAAAGCCCTATCATTTGGACTTGAGCTTTACTATTTCCGTTATCTTGAAAGTAAGGTGGAATTAACATGAGTGAAGCATGATGAGAATCTACATGAGTTTCTTAGAGAACCTTGCTATAGAATGATCTGAGACATGAAACAAGGGAAACTGTTCCTAAAACATCTCATAGCCTCCTGCACATATGTATGGTGCACAACACATGTATGTACAAGACTCTAATAGATGCGGCTTTCAGACTTCCTAGGACTCTATTGAACCTTAGGCTCTGATACCAATTTTGTAACACCCCAATTTTCTAAACCAAAATGCTACACGGTGCTCATGACCCCGAAGGACCACAAGCTAACCCATGACTAATATCTGTACTTGTATACTGTATAAAAGACTGAAAAATGTGGAAACATGAGCTGAAAGTCCATATGGTTCAATACTAATACATAACTAAAAATATGGTATAACAATACCAAAACAAATCTAAAATAACTGTCTGAACATACTATAGTCTGAAAAGCCTCTAAACTGTCTAAATAAGGAGTTGATGGGATATGTCCCCAACTAACACCATCTAGAAACTGAACTAAAATAGTAAATGAAGCAATAATCATATCATCCTCGAATGAGAAGGACTCACTGTAAACTCTGAACACTGGAATGCTACTGCTGATCTAGAGCTCGTGCCTCTGAACCTACGGTGTAACATAAGAGAAAGCACCATAGCGCAAATATGTCAGTATGTCTGAATGTACCGAGTATACGAGTGAGGTAGGCTAAATGCAAAGGGTTATATGCATGAATAATACTGACTGATATGAATGCGAGAATACATACATGCATATGTAACTATAACTGAACTCGTGGAGATACTGACTACTGAGTCTGAATATTGACAACATGAGTGTACTGATACCAAGATACTGAATAGATGAATGACTATTTCTGATAATTCAAATTCAGAAAAACTGGTTTGATTGACTATCTAAAAGTCCTAAAACTGAATACTGAGTATGTAAATCACTAATAAGTGAGGAACTAATACTATATTACTAAATACTGAGGGACTAGTACTATGTTACTGATACATAAATAACTGTATATGACAGCTCTGATTATGAAAAACTGGTCTGGTTATCTGTGTCTGACATTCCTGAAGCTGAATACTGATATCATGAATTCGGATAACTGATGTGACTAATAACATGAGTTTTGAGAACTGATATAACTGATAGCATAACTGTCTATGTATGACAGTCCATAAATCTGAAGGATCTATATGAGTTCGATTCTATTTCTGAGTTGACTGTATCTGACAGTCCTGAAATCTGAAAAATTATCTGAGTTTTTTTACTGAGACTGGGGATGAAACTGAGACTGTGGGAAGTAGTTGTCTAACCGGCATGCCCTATAACGCATATAGCTAAGTTGGGGTCCAGTCTCTATCCCAACTGGAGGGGTGTCAACACCGCCCCACTGGTAAGAACAGCTGTGAATGACCCTTATTTGGTAGGTACTCAAATGAGAACGGTGGGAACCCTAAACTCACAAGTTAAGCCACCTCATCAACCCTAATCTGATAGGTTAAGATGTCTCAACCTACACTGGCTACGTAGTTCTGGAACACAAGGATGACTGCTAAGAATCACACCCTGAACTGGCAGGTGAGTTTCCATCCTTGGGTTCAATCGGTGCTAACTTCTACTCCCATCTGAAGGATACTGAACTGAATAACTAAGATGAACTATATGACTGAACTGAACTGATTAGCTGAACTGATACTGATTAACTGGACTAATACTAGTGGTATTGTTTAGTGGAGCTAAACTAAGTTTACTGGATTTCGATGACTGACGGAATGTACTGAGTTTTGAGGACTGGTTAAGAGTACTGAAGTTACTGAGATTAATGATGAATACTGAGGTTGCTGAGGTTACTGAGCACTGAGATTAATGAGATTACTGGACTACTGAGATTACTGAGATTACTGAGTTTTCCTGAGTTACATGACTGATTGAATTCTATAGAACATGGCTTAACTTAGAGTATCGTGATAACATGACATGGCTCTAGGCACACAACTATATTTTTTGGGTACAATTACCCCCAGGACTCGATGGAATTAAACTGACACAACTTGACTTTCTTGAGTACATGACCATCAATAACAATCTATAATACATAAGTGAGGGATTTCATGAAGTATATGGTTATCATAATATCTAACATGAATAGGAATGATTATAGTTAAGTCGTGAATCTCGTATTCTAATATCATGTGCGTTCCGACAACATATACTGTTCATAACGATAGCATGGAAACCATTTAAGCATAAGGAAATGGAAAACATATAACATTTAGTTCATATTGTAATAATTTGGGGATAACTCATGTGATACTTCAAAATCGTGATCTTGTTCATAGCATGGAAGGCATATAGACACACTATGAATCCATTCCCCAATCATCATGTACATTCCATTAACACATATATTGCACAACAATGACAAGTGAGCTCTTTGAACATAATAGACTAGCATGAATTTATCATATAGTTCACCCCTAAGTTATAATACATGATTTTTATCATTCTAGGCATTTTATCAAACACCTTACATGCACAATATTAAGCATAGGTGTACTTAACAAATTTAGAAATATTGAACCACCCAAATTCATGGGTTTCCCACTAACATGCCCATACACTTCTTGGAAACATATTTAGATACCATCTTGAATCACAATTAATAACCATCAACATGAACACAATCACACAACAACATAAAGATCATAATTTATTATTTAAAACATGGTTATTAAGCTCCACAGATGAAAGGGATTCGTGGATGAACCCTACGCATACCTTATTTCTTAATTACATGAAGATTGATGGAGAGAATTGCTTGAACTTGAATCTTCTATGAAAACCCTAGCTTGTGTTCTTGAAAGGATTTTGAGAGAAAGAATATGTTTTGGTGAAATAAGGGCTTTATTTCATGTTTAGGCATTATATAGGGGTGGGAAATGGACTATTTTGTCCCCAAAACGGACTGTTTAAGCCACCTGGACTACAACATGTGTGGTGCACACTTTATCGCACATATTAGGGTGTGCTTCGCATACCTTATCGCACACATTAGGTTGTGCATCGCACACCTTATGGCATACTTTAGGTTGTGCATCGCACACCTTACGTTAGGCGATGTACTCCACTTTGCAAAGTTATAACTTCTTTCTCGGGTGTCGGATTTGGGCAAAATTGGTATCGTCGGAAATATAATTCAAAGAGCTTTCATTTGATATATAGTAGTCCCTCTAATTCAATATATACAGGGTGTTATGACTGATTAAAGTTGGTCCAAGTTTTGATGCTCATTAAAACTTGAACCATTGAAAAGCTTTCAACTTGTACTTGAGTTAGGGAACCTCTATGATCTAAATTCATGCTCAAATAGATTCCCACACTGCATAATTGATTAACACACTAAATTTACATAGGATTCAAGGCTTTTGAAACGTCTACGCATAGGAATGACGGATTTTCATTCTAGTCCAAAATGTGGGGTATTACAATACCAATTGTACCTCATCATAAGATTAGTACTTGCTAGTCGTATGATGCCCAGAAACTAGAAATCTAGGAAATTTTTCAATGTTCCAAAACTCAGGATTTTTCAGTCTCCCCCACTAGGATCATTCATACCCGAATGACAGACAAAGTAGTACAAACATGATTTACATCCCTTAGATGCCTCTACTCTTTCGTTAAAAAACTTAAATAAAGATGTAAGGAAATCTACCTTTTCTTTTAAAAAGTCAGAAAACAAAGATGTGATCAAGAACACATACCTTCCGCACGAATATCCGTAGCCTAGAACAAATGTGGATACTTGAACTTTATGTCCTCTTCCGCTTCTATGTAGCCTCTTCCACCTTGTGGTTCGGCCAAAGAACCTTAACCGAGGCCACATCCTTGGTCTATAACCGACGAACCTATCGATCTAAGATCTCTACCGGGGTCACTTCATAAGACAAAAAATCCGAGATACCCAATCCTTCCAAAGGAACAACCAATGAAGGATTACCTACACACTTCCTCAACATGGAGACATGGAATATTGGATGAATGGAGTTCAAACTAGAAGGGAACTGCAACTCATAATCCACGTTACTAACCCTCTACAAAACCACATAAGGATCAATATACCTGGGACTGAGCTTCCTCTTTTTACCAAACCGCATCACTCCCTTCAAGGTGGACACCTTTAGGAATACCCTATACCCAAACTCAAAATCTTAGTCTCTACGCCTTACATCTCTCTAAGACTTTTGGCGACTTTGGGCAACCTTAAGCCTATCCAAATCACCTTTACCTTTTCCATAGCCTGATAAATAAAATCCTAGCCAAACATATCCACCTAACCAAGCTCAAACCACCCAATAGGAGATCTACACCTCCTACCATACAATGCCTCAAATGGAGCCATCCTAATACTAAAATGATAACTATTGTTGTAAGAAAATTCTTCAAGCGGTAGATGCTCAACCCAATTTCCACTATAATCAATCACATATGCATGAAGCATATCCTTTAATGTCTGAATAGTCTTTTCTGCTAGCCCATCTGTCTGCGGTTAAAAAGCAGTACTCAGACTAACCTTAGTCCTAACCCTTTCTGAAAAAAACCACCAGAAGTGAGATAAAAACTGCATACCACGATCAGACATGATCGAAATAGGTACCCCATGCATCTTCACAATCTCATGAAGATACAACCTCGTGTAATCCACCGCCAAAAAGTTAGTACTAATTAGCAAGAGATGAGCCGACTTCGTTATCCTATCCACGATGACCCAAATCGAATCATATTAATTTTGAGATCGAGGAAGACCAGTAAAAAAATCCATATTGACCACCTCCCATTTCTATTTCGGCAATTTGATTTCCTGATACAAACCTCCATGCCTCATGTGCTCAACTTCACTTGTTGACACACCATGCATTTGCCCACAAAATCAGCCACATCCCTCTTCATACCATTCAACCAATACATCTCCTTGAGATCATGATAGATTTTTATCGACCCTAGATGCATAATATAGTTCAATTCATGCATCTCAGCCAATATCCTTTCACGCAGACCGAACATATAACCTCCTTTGGTACCTCAAGGTACCATTACGATTAATCTTAAATACCATTACCTTTTGCCTACCAAAATCACCCTTGATCTTCATCAAGATAGGATCCAACATTTGCTTTTTCTTGATCTCTGCACCAAAATTTGACCGAACCACTTCCTATACCAACACATCACCATCTTTGGAATCCAAATGACGAACTCCAAGATTATCCAATCGGTGAATATCCTTCACCAATTCCCGCTTCTCCTTATCCATATGAGCTAAACTCCCCATGGATAACCTGCTAATAGCATTAGCAACCACATTAGCCTTAACTGGATGGTAGTGAAGGCTTATATCATAGTCCTTGAGAAGCACAAGCCATCTTCTCTACTCGATATTAAGCTTTTTCTGAGTGAACACATACTGTACTCTTATGATAAAAAAAGATGTCCACTACACTCCATACAAATAATGCCACCATATTTTCAATGCAAATACCACCATTAAAAGCTCCAAATCATGAGTAGGACAATTCCTCTTATGCACCTTTAACTACCTAAAAGCACAGTCAATCACCTTCCTATGTTGAATCAAAACACAACTAAGCCCCACCCGGGATGCATCATAATAAACCACAAACCCCTTATTTCCTTCAGGCAAAGTCAAAATCGAAGATGAAGGTATCTTATCCTTCAACTTCTCAAAACTATTCTTACAAGTATCCGACTAAGAAAACTTTACCTTCTTATGAGTCAACTTAGTCAATGAGGCAGCTATCATTGAAAAGCTCTCCACAAACCACCTATAATACCCCATGAAACCCAAGAAGCTTCAAATATCAATTGGATTTGTGGGTCTAGTCCACCTTTTAACCACCTCAACCTTTTGTGGATCCACCATTATCCCCTCACTTGAAATAATATGACCCAGAAAAGTGACAACGTTCAACCAAAATTCATATTTAGAGAATTTGGCATACAACTGCTGCTCCTTCAAGGTATGCAACATAACCCAGAGGTGATTGTCATGATCCACCTCACTCTTAGAATACAGTAAAATATCATCAATGAACACAATGACAACAGATCCAAAAACTGACGGAATATCCTACACATCTAGTCCATAAATGTCGCTGGGGCATAATCAATGCAAATGACATTACCAAGAACTCAATAAGCCTATATCGAGTACGAAAAGATATCTTAGGGATATCCACCTCCCTAATATTAAGATAATGATACCCAAATCGAAGAACTATCTTAGAAAAGGATTTGGCACTTTGAAATTGATCAAACACGTCATCTATCCCTGGAAAAGGATACTTGTTCATAACCATCACCTTATTCAACTACCTATAGTCAATGTACATCCAAAGGGAACCATCTTTCTTATGCTTGAATAACACTGGTGCACCCCACGGGGATACACTAGGATAGATGAAACCCTTATCTAAAAGATTTTTAAGTTGCTCCTTAAGTTTCCTCAACTCAGTCGGAGCCATTCTATAAAAAGGAATAACTATTGGATGAGTGTATGAAACCAAATCAATACCAAGCTAGATCTCCCTATCCAGAGGAACACCAGGAAAATCATCCGAAAAAACCGTAGGAAATTCATTCACCACCGGAATCGAATGCAAAGAAGGACCCTCTGAGTTAGAATCCTTAACCTGGACTAAATGATAGAGACATCCTTTGGAGATTAACCTCTAATCTCTAAGATATGAAATAAACCTTCCCTTAGGATCTAGGGAACCATACTCCTATTCAATAACCAGTTCACCATCGAACCTAAAGACAACCCTACGGGTTTGATAATCTAAGAACGCATAGCACGAGTGTAACCAATCCATCCCCAAAATAATATCAAAGTTTACCATATCTAATTCATACAAATCCACCAAAGTCTCCTTACTACTAACAGATATCACACACCCCTATAGACTCTTTTAGCAACCACAGAGTCACCTATCAAGGTAGAAATAAAAAAAGGATCCAAAATAACCTCGGGATCAAAACCAAAATACATAGCCACAAATAGGGCACATAGAGAGAAGACCTCAGATCAAGTAAATAATAAATTTATCAAAAAAAGAGTTTCAACATACTCGTAACAACATCCAGAGATGCCTCAGACTCTTGGCGAGTAGTGAGAGCATATAACTGATTCTGGCCTGTACTGACACTAAAGATGAAATAGATATAAAAGTAGTGCCCTTTGGAGTAGGAGTAGATGAAGAGGAAATATGAGCCTTATTCGCTCCCAAAGCAACCTTACCAACCAAATAATTTTTAAGTACATGGCTTAGTTGATGATATTTGAAATACTTATACCTTTCCTCATCACAGAATCCCTAATGTAACTGACTATAGAACCTTCAAGAAAGAAAAAATAAAGCTGATTGGGCCCTACTATCATGAGATTACTGACGCCTATCACCTGACTGCTTCAGGCAGAGAGAACTAGCTGTGGAAAAGGAATCAGAACTCCCCTACTTCTTTTTTGTCCTCTTGCCACCATCTTTACCACTTTGCCGTTGAGTACCTTATTCAGAGAACCTGAACTTCTTACCCTGCCTTTCCCCTATCTCATCCCATTTTCTCTTTTTATTATCCACCTATTGCATATGACCACCTAACCTAGAAATATTTATGTCCTTGATCAGCAATGCAGTCTTGCTTTCATGGATCAAATCTCGAGATAGTCCTGAAGCAAACTTTCTCATCTTGTCCCTTATATCAGCCACCAATTCTGGACCATACCTAGAGAATTGGTGGAATTTCAAGGCATACTTCTTGACTGACATCTTCCCCTATTTTAGATTAACAAATTCCTCTGCCTTCGCTTCCCTTAACTCCTGAGAAAAGAAGCATTCTAGAAAAGCATTGGAGAAAGTCTCCCACAAATATAAGTCATTAACCTCACCTCTCGCTTGATGCCATTCCTCATTCCATTGGTATGCCATATCCTTTAGCTGATAAGCAAAAATATACACCCCTTCCATATTCGTGGCTTGCATCATCCTGAAAATCTTTTCCATCTTATCTAAAAAATGCTGAGGATGCTTCTTCACCTTAACACTAGTAAAAGTTAAAGGATTCAACCTCATGAATTGGCCAACCATTTGTGGCCTAAAAAGATGAAATACCATATACACCACGCTCATCTTGGGAAGCTACCAACTGAGCAATCTTATGAATCGACTAACAAAATTCCACATTTATCACATTAGCCTGGGATAAAAGAGTCTCTGTGAGCTTTAGATCATCGAGGCATGATCTAAAAGATGAGCAAACAAAAATCAGAATAATCCAAGATGTTAGACTCCAAGCTTGAAAATAGAATACCAAGAAAGAGAAATAGTTCCTAAATGCCTCATAGCCTCTCCCTTATGAGTGTGGAATGCTGCACATCCCTAAAATAGACACTACTAGACACGACTTTATGGACTCCTCGATTGACCATGAACCTAAAGATCTGATACAAACTTCACATGACCTGACCCAGAGCCTTATCGTAATGGGCATCCTAAGTCCAACTAGGATCGGAGACCACCCCTGTTACCCAATATAACCTCCAGCCACCTACCTTGAGTCTGCTAAATTTTGAGCATATAACAAGATAGCATAATTGTTCAATTCTAGACTTTGGGATAGGTCTATTCCCGTGACTGACACAAGCGAGTCCAACCATCCAAAACCAACCAATAACTAAACTATAAACCAAAACCAAATGATAACCAAGTTCCTATTCATAGCATTACATAAGAGGATGGAACAATCATAAGTTTAGCCAAACAATATTAGCCCCAATACCAATGCAAATACTAAGACTGACTCCAATACCGACACCATGCATACCAACCTATAGTGGTCCCATAAATCCTTTATTCAAAAGAAAAATAATATCTGGTTGGGACATGCCCCTAACCATAGTCAAAACCAATATCCATAAAATAACTAAAGTATGTAAAAAAATTCATGATATGAAATAGAGCCTATCGGAGGGTGAATGCTAGCAAGAAACTCAAGATAAGGATAAAATAATATCAACCATTAAAACCAAGTAAACCAACCATATACATTTATAACCATACATATATATTTATATACACATAACCATATCGGGAAAGAAAACTGGGTTTAACATGCATTTAAAACCATTAACCTGGGTATGTGTAGCTTAATCATCCTAAAACCACCTACGAGCTATATAGGTCCAGTATAGCCCCCTGAATAAGCCCCGATGCATGTAGTCATATGAATAAGAGATACCACAAAAGTAGGGGATTCCCAAGTACCCTTCGCTCTCCATGATACATATATACAAGTGTAATTAGAGGATTTCTATGTACCTCATAAGTATCATATAAAGTCGCCATGGCCAACCCTCATGTCGACAAACATGAGTTTCTAGTGTCCGTCCATTAGACTCACACATTCACGGTTAGCTATCACAACTTACCATTATTGTCCAATTAAAACCATTTCCATGCAACTAAACCACTATTCTATTTACTATTAACAAAGACTATAAGTAGTGGTATCATCATACCGATTATAGGTTACAAGTAATGTCCTTATCCAACCTTTTATAGATAAGGGATTCCTATGTACCCATATATTTCATTACTTAGGGTCTTGGGGGATTCCCATATACCCCACAAGATTTTTCATAGATATGTTTGCTTGGGGGATTCTCTTGTACCCCACAAGGCTTTCAATTAGACTAACCATAACCACTAAGACCTTACCATTTAAACATTCAACCATTTAAATAATTTAGGGTTCCATTGCCAAGTTATACCATGCAATATTTCTATGAAAATCCAACAATTTAACCAAATACATTCTTATAGGCATTTTATCAAACATGTTGGGGGCATATTATTTCCAAAGCCAAAACCAGTTACCAATTAACTATTCCTATGCAACCAATTGTTCAAACCACCATTATAATATGAAAACCATAAGAAAAAGACATGGGAAAACCATAACCAACCATTATAACCAAAATCCCAACATATATTTGAAAATCTAAAATTATACAACTTTCATTCGATGAAAATAATTTATAAATTATCCTTTCTTATTGGAACTAACAATGAGCGAGGAGTAAGTTTCCTTAGATTAGTAAATGATAGAGGGAAATAACCTTAGCAATCCATAAATTGATCCTCTAGATGAAACCCTGATCTACCTTAATCTCAAAGCCTTGAGAGAATTTGAGAGTGTTTTAAGAGAGTTTATAAGTGTTTAAGATTAGAAAAATAGGGTAAATAATATCCCAAAAGAGTTGTGGGGTCCCAAGGGGTTAAAGGGTAAATATCCAGATAACCCCCAATATAAACTGCATAAAAATTCCCGCAGGTGGGTACAACCACCCCACATGATCTATACTCTAGGGTATGAGTGGTACCCATCACTCGTATCCTAACCAGAACCTTAACCCCCACACTAACCCACATATTACTCCCAAGTATCACTCGTACCTAATCATACTATTGGTACCCCTAACCCATGCCCATAAAAGAATTAAGAAGAGTGGATACTATCCACCATATGAATAAATGGTACATCTTATATCCTAACTTATGGCTCAGGGTAAGACACTTATACTCAAATCCAAGTTAAGTTACCAAGTTTTAGATAAAGTTATGGAAAAATCAAACCATAAAAATCATCACCCACCATACGACTCGTACCCACCTAAGTCATACCCATTCTAGAAACTAATCCAACCCACCAACCAACACTGGTTAGCATATAACCATGACCATACCAACTGTAACCCATCATACAACTAGTACCCCTAATCGTATTGATACAAGATGAAACTACGAAAATGATAACGACATAAAAAAAAGTAAACACACTAAAAGTGAAATCACAAAAACACAAAAATAAGAAAATGGAATGATAAAGTAAAAGATAGATAGATTGACACTAGTAGATAATAAGAGGACAACCATGGGTATACTAAACCCTAGATATTACTATCAATTATCGATAATACTAACCTCTTATGAGGACATAACAAAAACAGATCCTGAGCACCCATATTTCTAGACAACCAAAGAAACTCCCTACAAGTTTCAATAAAAACACTCACAAGTGTATCTCAATTCATTATTATTCATCAACTAAGTCTAAAATAAAGGATAAATATCTATTTATAGCCATGTGCTACTTATTACGAGATGGTCCCAAAAGTGGCACTAAATATCAAGGGGCCCAAAAGTGGCCCTAAATACCAAATGCCTATATGTAGGCCTAAATACCCTTTCTTCGCTTTGTGGACCTCGTACACTCCATGCTATCTTCAAAATGCAAAGTGGCTCAATCCACAAAGAAGGACATAATTAAATATAGGTATTTCTGTGCTCCAAGCTATCCTTCAATCTTGTATATGCTTCCCTAGGATAATTAAGTCATAGATTATAAGGTTTGGCACTTGAAGCATAGATCTTAAAAGATTGAAACTCATTTGGCTCTTATCATCCTCCATTTCTTGAAGAGGATTCATCCCCAAATCCAACTCTTTTATTGACTTGGCATCATATTTTCCAAGCTTGGAATCCTTTGGCAAGAATTTAGTTAGGCCTTTAGGCTCATTTTCATAAGGCATTTTCCATGATTCATTCTTTGAGATAGTTTGTTCATTAACCTGCACAAATGAAGGAGTGATTCTAGGTAAAATTCTAGTATCATGGTTAGCAAGTAACAAATGATCCATGTTGGAATTGCCTTTTTCAATTTGGGGAGACTCATTCCTTAATTAGATATGTTCTTGAGGTCTTGGGGTACACTTTTGATGGTTAAACCCCGGTGTTTGGTTAATAAGTCATTTCTCCATGTTTTCCAATGTATCTTCAATTCGTGTCATGGATCTATTTATTTTATACACTATTTATTGCATCTCTATGAGAGCTTCCTTAAGGGTATCAATTGTTTCTCCACCCATAAATTTTTAGTACAATTGAGAAAAGAGAGAAAACAACTATTGATGACTCCTTTTAAACATAAACATAAGGAATTTGAATTCAAGAATCAAAATAAGAAATAAACAAATTAAAAATAATACAAGACAAAACTACAAAAATGATAACAACACAAAAAAAGAAAACACACTAAAAATAAAATCACAAAAACACAGAAATAAGGAAATGAAATGATAAAGTAAAAGATAGATAGATTGACATAAGTCAATAACGAGAGGACAACCAAGGGTATACTAAACCCTAGGCCTTCCTATCAATTACCGATAACACCAACCTCTTATAAGAACACAATGGAAACATATCTCGAGCACCCACATTTCTAGACAACCAAAGAAACTCCCAATAAGTTTCAATAAAAACACTCGTAAGTGTATCTTAATTCATCATCATTAATTAACTAAGTCTAAAATAAAGGAAAACTAGCTATTTATAGACAAGGGATACTTATTACAAGATGGGCCCAAAGTGGCCCTAAATATCAAGGGGCCTAAAAGTGGCCCTAAATACCAAATGCCCATGTGTGGGCCAAAAATGGCCTTCCTTGATTTGTGAACCTCGTAAACTCCACGCTATCTTTGAAATACGACATGACTCAATTCAATAAGGGCGTACATCATCAAATATAGATATTCCTATGCTCAAAGCTATCATACAATCCTGTATGAGCTTCCCTAGGATGATCAAGTCATAGATTTTAAGGTTTTGCCCTTGAAGCATAGATCCCAAAAGAGTGGAGCTCATTTGGATCATATTACGTATGATTTCCAAAAACCAGAAATCCAAGAAACATTCCAAGGTTCCAAAACCCATGATGTTTCAATATGATGCTAGGTTTGGAATTTTGTTCAAATATTAGATGCATGGTTAGTATGAATAACCTTAATTGGGCTACTCTAGTGATCTTGAAACCATAATTTAGGTTGTCTGGACTTAAATGCTCATGTATCTAGGTGGAATTTATGGATTATATACCATCAAAAAGTGAATTTAGATACCTTATCCTAGTCTGGGATATAACTTGCTTAAGTATGGAATTTGAGGATTAGAAGTGGGTTCTTTTGACCCACCTTAGGCCAAGACTTGTGTTAGCCCTTGTGGACTTAGTTACAAATGATAGGCTTAGATGAGACTATTGAGCCTTTAGAATAAAGTTTCTCCATGTCTTGGTAAATTATTATGACTTTCCCCAGATTTAACTTATGGCTTGTAGTTATGTTATGGTATTCTGGACTTGATTTATGATATGGTCCATCATCATGATTGATAATATTGGCCTAGATATGAGATACCTTGTTTATATTATTCCTCCTAGACATTTTATGCGTTATTAGTATCATGCCTCCTAAATGTGAGATGCCTTATTTGATATTATGCCTCCTAGTCATTAGAGACCTTATTGATATTATACCTATTAGACATGAGATACCTTATGGATATTATGCCTCCTAGATATAAGATGCCTTATTAATATTATGCCTTCTATACATAAGATGCCTTATTGATATTATTCCTCATAGACAAGAGATGCCTTATTTATATTATGCCTCCAAGATATGAGATGCCGTATTTATATTATGCCTCCTAGATATGAGATCATTATAGATATGCTTTATGACTTACAAAGATATTATGACTCATAAATATGCTATGACTTATAAATATGAGATGATTTATAAATATGATTATTGATATGAGTTCTGGATACATATACGGGCCTAAGGCCTTAATTATGATGTTATAATTATTCTGAATAAATTATTGGGCCATATATTGTGTTATGATATTAGTTGGATATCCAAGAAATGTTTATCTTTGTAAAGGATGTGACTATAGTTTATTGATATATTAATACTTATAGTTCTATTATTTGAATACTGGTGATGGTATGAATAATTTGGTACATTTATGATCATTGCATTAATGATTGATATGATTCCAATTAGATTATAATCCTATTACTTCTTTTACTAAATAAGGATTAAATCCCACTTTCTACCATAAAAATGGTTTTCTTCATAATAATAAATGTCGGTCTTAATGAATAATTTATATGTAAAAGAGATTAATAATGATGTTTTAAAGATTTGACTGAGATAGATTTTGGTCCATGATTTGATACTACTACTAACTCCGATCGTGAGAGATTTCGACCCTTTCTACACTTTTATTATGATTTAGTCCTAATACACCTATTATATCTAAATACATATCTCTCCAATATGAGGTAGAGAAAGGTGCGGTATTGATGATACAAATTTTGGGTAAAAACCCAATGAACGATTTTAGTATTGATGTATATATATTTGTTGATGATTATAATGACACTAATTATATACCCCATAAGGCCAGGGGATGACTATGATGATATTTTTATATACTCGCTAAGGTTAGAGGATATTGTGATAATATATTGATACCCGACAATGTTGGAGAATGATTGTATTGATATGCCTAGTGTACATCTATAGATTAGAGTCCGACTAGCCATATGAATGAAAATTATATATCCAATAAAGTAGGAGAGTGTTTATGATGATTATGTTTATGATGATGATAATTATGATGATGATGGTTATGATGATGATAATGGTTAGAATGATAATGATTGTTATGATCATGGTGAATGTGGTATGATGTATTCTATTGCATTATCCTTCTATGCGTATCACCAATCATTAGTATGCACCTATATCTACAAATCATATGGGGGGGAGGGTTGGATAAGTATGGGTGATGAAAATGCCTTTTGGTGTGTTGTATGTTGATTGAACCTTCTAAGCCTAGGGCGATGGGGGTATTTGATAGGCTCAGCTTTGTATTTGCTTATCCAAGCTATCTGGTTATTCGTATTGTTATTAATATTGTTATTATCATTTTTATGGCTAACTTATGACAAATTAATCATTGATTTGGTATCAAGATTTGAGGTGAGTTTCTGACCCTTTCTATCTTAAGATTATATTATTATGCATGATTATCTATTGATTTGATATATGGACTACAACCCTGAGTATTCTAGTACTAGCTTCTACTATGGTTAAGGGGTCTTGGATAACTAGTTTGATGATTTAGGTTGTACTTTGAGTAGACGTTATTTTATATATGTATATATACATACTTATCTATATGTAGCTATAGTGTTATCATATATCCCTTTTCCTCATTTATTTAGATTGTATATTTATTTCTTTACCTTGTATACTTATATGTATTTCCCTTTCACTCTTGCTTTATAATTAGCCAGTGATATATGGTATAGTATTGAGATTCCTAATCATGGTTGGAATAAGATAGGGCATTCTTATTACTTCCTTAGCTTGATTATGTTAGTCTCTTAGAAATGAATAGGATAGTTTTTCCTTATTATCCTACTGGATGTCTTATGTGGTTGCTGGACATTCAAGTATAGTTTTCCATTTTGGTTATTTGTTATATATATTTGCTTTATCTTTGGATCTTAGTCGGTAGTTACCTACTAAGTACCATGTGTTTGGTACTCATACTATACTTGTGTAGCCTGCAGATCATCATATAAGTTATAACTATTAGTGGGTGCTTTGTATGGATAAGCCATGGTTAGAAGACATATAGTGAGCTCCCAACATTCTGAGTATTACTTTTCTCCTTGTTATGCACTAGACTAGCCTCTATGTTGTATTCAGAGGTGGCTTGTATCAATGTATTCTTTGTACTTTACTTCAAAATCTTGTTATGTAGAAGCTCTTGTACTAAAACCACTAGGTTTTGGGTCTATATTATTCATTTGATCTCTCATTATATTTATTCTGCATTCTTTTTTTTAATCTATTTGGGTAGTCCGTTACTAGCCATTCAGGATCATGGGATTGGCTTACCTACTAGTAGGTTATAGTAGGCACCATTATGACTTAAGAAATTAAATCATGACAACTTGGTATCAGAGCCTAGGTTCACTGGTGTATTAGTACAAGAGCTAAGTGCTTAGTAGAGTCTTGCGGATTGGTGAAAAAATATCCTTAACCTATCTTCAAGAGGCTATAGAGACATTCTTAGGAAATTCATTTCTTGATTCCTTGTCGTGTGCCTGGACTCTATGAGCCTCAAGAATATTCTTTGACTCTATTCTATTCCAAATGAATGATGAGAGATGGTCAAAGTATGTAGACAAAACTTTGACACATATTTCCAGTGCTTCAGTGAAGCAACAGACTAGAGATTCATCGATAGATATCAAAGATCTTCAGCATCAGCCAAAGGATTTAGGGTCATCTTAGGCTTTAATTGATCTCATGACTACTTTAGCCCTTTAAGGTTTAATATTAGGGACCAGAGTCATGTTTTTGATCCCTCCTAACCATGGATGACATTCGAGTCATCGAGTAGTTCTCATGCTAGAGTTGGATTTATTGGTGTTTGGAGTACAATATTAGGTTTCTAGATTGGGACAGACATATTTTTAAGCTATACTCTTTAGAGCTAGGCACACGACATGGGTTAATTAGAGTATCCGCATTGCCACTCCATTCAGTGTCAGAACACTTGATGGTAACTAGGTCTTCCTTCTCTTATATTATTAATTATACAAGACACATCGAGAGATCATGTATTGAGATTTATGGAGGTAGAGGCAAGAGGCCATGCCATCAGTATAGGGCTATTGGTATTTCAACTAAGAGTAAGGATCCTTCTAGTAGCAATTAGCTTCACTAGTAGCCTATTAGCTTGCATAAGTAGTATTTCAAACTATAATTAGTTCTCAAATCAGTCATAATGATCATAGCAGGAAAAGTTTCTATCAGACCTTGCGGAGTTATCAGTATGGGTTTTCAGGCCATAGCGACTATTTTGGATCAGAGTGTGTGGCACCTTGAAATATTATAGAAACTTGTTTTGGTTTTGGAGAGATCAGTTACTATTCTAGGAAGTGTTCTCGACTTGGGATTTCTAGTCTTATAGCTCATTCAAATTAGCCTCATCATGTGGAGGCATCTTCAATTAGAGATAATGCGCCTAGCAACCTAATCAATGATTTAGTCATCTAGTCTGAGTTTACTCTCCCTTAGATTCGTCAAGCATGTGGTTGAAAATTTTATCATGATTTGGCATGCTTTTGTTTCCCTCCTATTTACCCTTTTTAGTTATGTGTATTGGGGTCTTTGTATCCCTTGGTGATTATATACCTTGATGAGTTCATATTGGTTATTGTGTGCCTTGTTATTGAAATCATAATTATATGACTACTTCGTAGCTTATTTCCTTGAGTAGTGGATATAGTAGTTGTATTGATATTTTATCTCTATGGGTGTAGCATTTGGGTTTGAGTCTCATTTTTCTTGGCACATTGACCTAATTATGGATCTTGAGTGGTACATAAAATTAATGTTTATTTTGGTACGCCGTATTCATTATTTTGATGTTGAATTATTATTGCTATTGCTGTTATTGCTTGATGATTTTGATCCTTGTTGGTTAACTATTTAGACTAGTGTAATCTAGTTAGAATTCTATTCTTTGTTATTCTTATTCAGTGGCTTGAATAGTAATAACACAATTTGATGATTTCTTCCCTATAGAGAGGCAAAGTTGATTTTTTCCTCCTTCATTGACTGTGTTAGATTGGTTGTGGAGTTAATTGAGGTATCAAATATAAATTGATCTTTTATGGTTCTGTATGGTTCTTGAATTGTCAATTTAGTTGTATTTCCCATTCTTGAGTTTAGGATTCTTTGACATACCTCCTGGGTTGTGAAGGTTATTGCATTGTCTATCCTTTTCTATGTGGCTTATTTTTGAGCTTGACCAATTTTGGATCCATTCTTTGCTTATGCCTATTTCATCGCCCGATAGTGATTTTGATATTGATATGGAGATGTCCTAGATTTATCTCTTAGAGTTGTTGGATTCATTTCCTAGTAATGGTTTGCCCTTGGTACGAGTGCAGAGATTGGATTTTCCTTTCTTATCATGATATTGTTTTTGTCTAAAGTGAAGTTAGAGAGTTAGAGGCAGGTGTTCTTTCTTGTGATCACTTCTTGAGTTGTTTGGTTCATTTCTGGTAGTAGTATTGACCTTGGCTTTGATGTTGAGATTGGTATTTTCTTTCTTAGTAAGGTGATTCATGAATTGATCAAGTTATGATTGTCCTACTTAGATAGATTTTAGAAATCCCCATTTCAAGTTTGTTTCGCCTTATGAGGCTTGGTGGGGTGTTCCTCCTCGACGATATGTGCCTAGACTATTCTTTGATGAGGTAGAGTATTGGACTAGTTGGCTCTCGGCTGAAGTTGCATTTCTTTGAGTTTCTAGAGTTTATGTTATTACTAGTATGGTTTGTGGCCTTTATGAGTCCTTGAGTATGTTTTGGTGGTTCATATCTCTAGCAAATATGGAGTGGGTTATTTGAATTTTTTGACTGGTGATTTATCCTTCAATGTGATTTTTGTCCTATGGCTATATTTCATTCCTTCTAGCGGATATGGAGTTGGTTGTTTGCATTTTTAGTGGATGGTTTATCCCTATAGTAATTTTGTTCTTCATCTATGTTTTGATTTTGGCTCGATATAATATTGCTCAGATATGTCAGATTTGGATACTAAGGTGGAGTTGAGTAGTTGTCATTCATATAGACTTATTGGCTCAATTTTTGACTTGATGCCTAGGAATGACAATTTAGTAGTCATGATAGATTTGGAGTATGAATGCCTATCCATCTTTAGGTTTGGTTTAGGCCATTGAGACTGCGTGGTTTAACCTTGATGTTGGGATTTTAGCTTAGAGTTGTAGACCTTGAGTGCATTCTTTGTTTTTAGATATGTTTTAGTTAGGATGTCATCTATTGTTTGGATGAGCCTACTCTATGTTCTCCTATTCGGTCTTCTTAAGTTTAGGTGGATTATGGTTTTCAAGTGCTTAGATGATAGCAATGGACCTGCTATTGGTTCTTTTAGCTTTTACTACAACTCTTCAATTTTCTTTGGGAATTTTGGATGATATACTCAGTGGGAGTAATATACTTGAGTGGCATTCAGTATGGTTTCATTCTCGATTGATGAGAAATCCTAGAGCGGATAGTTCAGTGATGAGTAGTTGTGCCCTGATCTTCTAGATTTCAGTTTGATTACCATCCAAACCAGTTATAGCTTTGGCATAGATTGTATTCCTTCTCTACTTGTGTGCCCAAATAGCACCTTATAAGCTTATTCTCATATTTTCCAAATGGACTTTTAGTGTATCAGCTTTAGTTCTTCGAGTGCTTGGTGATGAGATTGTACAAACAAGACTCAGGTGATTTTTCTCCTGGTTTGGAGTGTATAACAGGTGTGGAATGATAAAGGAAGGTTATATTTGGATTAGGAGTCGGTTGTATAATGCATGCCTTGGTTTGATTTTGGTTTGGATAAGCCTTTGCTGATTTGTGTGGGTATTGAGATGGTATTAGTGTATTGTGGTTCAGGTTTACGTGTATCCTCCATTTTAGTTCGGTTGGAGTCCAACTGGTGGTTGAAGTTTAGGCTTGGCTATTTGGAAGTTAAGTGAGAACTGGTTGAAAAGGGGATACTTGTGGTAAAATCCCTCAAAAGTGTTCTACCTTCATGGAGGTTATCTGGGAAGTCATGCTTGGAGCATGGGGGCCTAGTACCTCATCCTTTTGAGCTTTTGTGATCTTTCTATCCATTGACTTTTAGGGATGAAAATCTTTTTAGTAGTGGATATTGTAATGACCCTTGAGGTTATTTTTCATATTTCCACTTATTTCAGCTATTAGAGCTTTTACATGGCTGCCCTAAGTCATTTATGACTTGCTAGGACTGACAAATCATTTATCGGGCAGTTCATTTAATTTTTAGCGCGAATTCCATTTAAGAAGTCATCACTGATTCAAAATGGCTAGCGGGTAAAAACTTTAGTAAAATTATCTCGGATGCAAATTTCATCTATGCCAATAGCTCTATAGTATCGATTTTAGTCTAGGTAGACCATTGGTTCAGGTCCCGAGGCACCTGATCTTATTTTGACCTATTGGTCGAAAAGTTAGAAAATTAGAAAAATAGGTGTGACACCCATATTTGGACGAAATGACCTTGGATGGGAAATCAACTTTGCCATTGTATCTGAAACATTAAATTTAGTGTGGTTACATAGTTCATTTGCATATATTGGATTTTGAATAAATCTAAATGCCTTAGCGGTAACGAGGAAAATTTTTGAGTTTTAGCTGATATTCGGTGTTTAGTGGAGATAGTGCAATCGCACCAAGGGTGTGGCGATTTCCACATTTGTTGCTAAGGTCAGATAGTGTGATTGCACACCTGGGTGTGCAATTGCAGCACCTGATTACCTGGTATGGGTATAAATAGCCCCTTTTTGCCTTATTGTGGCTCACTTTACACCCATCTCTTGAGAGAAAAAACCCTAAATGGTGAGATATCTTAAAATTGAGACTTGTGGGTGGCTGGTGATCTTGATTAACATTAATTTTAGAAATTATCTTCTGATTCGAGGTACGATTACCACTTTTCTTGGTAGATTTTAGTGATTTTTTAACCAAAACCCCAAATAACTTTAGGTCTTGATTTGAGCCCCAAATTGGCTTGGTTTTCACCTGTTCTTGAGGGTTATGATTCTTTGATCATGTATGAACATTGGGTTCACCTCAAAAATGTGATCTCCATAGGTGGGACCCATTTGAGATTTTTGGTGTAATTATTGACCCAAAGTACAATGGTACAATATGGGTATCATTATTCTCGTGTTGATCAGTAGATTTCAATTTTGATAGCCTGAAGATATTTTGGGATTATAAAGTGATGATGGACATTGGTGAACAATTTAAGGATTTACAATTTGGCTTTGAGGTAGGCTTCTATCTACTCTTCTTCATAAGATGATTCATGTTTGTATTCTATGTGAATGTGAATGTTAAGATTGCTTATGGGTAGAATGACTTAGTCTTGATTACTGATGTTTAGGGATTAGATGAGGGTATTGACCCGTAAGGCGAAATGCTTATTACATGTTTCGAATCCTATTACCTTCTCCCTAAATTGAACTAATTCACAAAATTAGTATGATATGATGCTAGGTTTGGGATATTTTTCAAGCATTAGAATCATGGTTAGTATGAATAACCTTAATTGGGCTATTCTAGTGATTTTGACATCGTAATTTAGTTGGTGTTGACTTAAATGCTCATGTCTCTAGTTGGAATTTCTGTCTTAGGATTGATTATGACTTATGTACCTTCAAGAAGTGAATATAGATACCTTATCTGAGTTTGGGGGGTATAACTTGCTTAAGTATGGAAATTAAGGATTAGAAGTGGGCTTTTCCAGCCCACCTTAGGCCATGACTTGTGTTAGCCCGTGTGGACTTATTTACGAATGATAGGCATAGTTGAGACGATTGAGACTTTAGAATAAGGTTACTTCATGACTTGGTAAATTATGATGACATTCCCCGGATTTAACTTATGGCTTGTAGTTATTCTATGGCATTCCGAACTTGATTTATGATATGGTCCATCAACACGCTTGATTATATAGGCCTAGATGTGAGATGCCTTTTTGATACTATGCCTCCTAGACATGAGATGCCTTATTTATATTATGCCCCCTAGATATAAGATGCCTTATTGATATTATGCCTCCTAGATATGAGATGCCATATTGATATTATGCCTCCCAGATGTGAGATGACTTATTGCTATTATGCCTCCTAGACATGAGATGCCTTATTGATATTATTCTTTCTAGAGATGAGATGCCTTATTGACATTATGCCTCCTAGATATGAGATGCCTTATTGATATTATACCTTCTACACGTGAAATGATCATAGATATGCATTATGAGTCATAAAGATGTTATGCCTCATAAATGTTATGACTCATAAATATGTTATTGCTTATAGATATGATATTATTATTAAATATAATTATTGATATGAGTTTCGGATACATATATGGGCCTAAGGACGTGATTATGATGTTATAATTATTTCGAATAAATTATTGGGCCAAATGCCATGTTATGATATTGGTTGGATATCTAGGAAGCATTTTTCCTTGTAAAGGATATAACTGTAGTTTATTAATATGTTAATGCTCATGGTTCCAATGTTTAAATACTGGCAATAACATGCATATATTCAGTTCATTCATGATCGTTGCATCGATGATTGATATGATTTCGATTAGGTTATAATCTTATTGCCGTTGTTACTAAATAACGATTCAAGCCCACTTTCTACCTTAAAAATAGATTTCTTCATTATAATATATGTCGGTCTTAATGACTAACTTATATGTAAAAGAGATTAATAATGATGTTTTAAATATTTAGCTGAGACAGATTTTGGTCCATAATTTGATACTACTAATTATTCTGGTCGTGAGAGATTCTAACCCTTTCTATACTTTTCTAACAATTTAGTCCAAAGTACACTCTGTGTAATGCCCCGTATTAGGCTTAGTTTATTTCAGCTCCTAATGCTTTCATAAGAGACTTAGAACCTAAAAATTTAGCTAAGTGTTGAAGACTTAGCCTTATTTTGACTTTTAACTTTGAGGATTTTTTAGTTGACCTTCTGGGCTTTGAGACGATGGTTTTTGAGTTGATTCATGTTCAGTGGTGTAAGGAGCATGCCTCAGGTATGTTTTATTTTTTCCCGATGAGGTTTGGGTTGTGTTTGGATTTCGATTCTAGCAGCTCAACGTGATTTTGCTACGGCGTGCCGGGTGAGCAATTAGCATTCTCCATCAATTTTAATCTCCAGAGGGGCAATTAGGTCATTACCATCACCCCAAGTCGTGAAAACATAAGATTAAATGACGGTTTAAGTATTATACACCAATTCTCCATCAATTTTCTCTCCAAGAAACCCTAACCTAACTCCAAAAACTCCAAACACTCAAAAACTCCATTACATCCTCTTCAAGATAATTAGGAATTTGAGGCCCTTAATCCAAGAACTTTAAGAAGAACCTTCAAGAACATCTTTAAGAGTTCAAAGTCAAGCTTCTACATCAAATCAACCCTAATAAGGTATACAGGGTTATGAACAAGGGTATCCTTTTACCCTTGTGCCCAAATTGCATGATTGTAAGATTTAATTCACTTGTTTTAAAGTAGGGTTCATACCCAAGTATGTATATTCTTGACGCATGTGATTTTCATGAGATTGACGCATGTGATTTTCATGAGATTTAATGCCTTTGGTAAATCAAGAAGTTCTTATGTTTATGCTTTTAATTTACATAATTTACATTATGAATGAGATTACACTATCTTGACTAGTCATTGTTGAAGTATTTCAAGATTGTTATTGAACATGAAGTTTTATTATGAATTGAAATGAGTTTAAATGCATGGGTTTTAAGCCCTAAGTTTGAGTATTGAGACTTCAAGAAGATAATGTTTTAAGCACTCTATGACAAGCTATTATCAAGATTTAAAGAAAGAATTAATCTTTTAATCCGCAACTATTAGATGGAATCCACATTTATCCATTCTTATTGCAATTTAAAGCAAAGAGAAGTATAACTGGTTTTCATTATAAACCCCTATGCTATTTTAAGTTGGATTTCCTACAGTATGAGCATATAGGTAGTATGGGAGTAGTATTTAGCACCGAGTAGGAGGTGTGAATTTAGTGCATCCTACTTTCCCAGAACTACGAGTCACCATAGGTTTTAATTCCTATAGTGGGTTAGTAATAGTGATCACTATAGATTAGGTTCTATTCTGATGTCAAGGGTAGAACATCTCTCCCCAATGTGGGTAAGATGTTGGAATCCATGATAGATTACATGGCTTATATCGGTTAGAATAACCTCCCTAAGAAGATTAAAAGTAAAGCTTTCAGAACTAAGTGTTATGGCTCACAAAGTTTGTCATTATGCATTATTATTCATGCTTATGATTTTATAGCTTTTGCTTTATTCAAGCCCTAGGTGAGTCATTTACACTTAGCATGCATTATTTGAAAGTTTATGAGTATATTCAGTTATTATTTTACTTATGTATTCACCCCACATACTCCGTAAATTCCTGAATTACTGATCCACATATATGTCTATGTGCTATATTGTCTCAAAATATAGGTACCAGTTATAGCACATCATAGTCAGACAGTTCCCAGTTTTTAGTCAGCAGGTGATAAGTTCTTTTGATTCAATGACTCAAGTCAGCAATAGTTTCAGTACTTATTCTTTTATTCAGTTATATTGATTAGAGATAGCTGGAGGTCATGTCCCGGCTACCTAAAGTCAATATTAGTAGAGGTTCATAAACAGTCAATAGAGTTGATGTATTTGATTTTAGATTTGAGTTGTATGACCAGAGTTGTAATCATTTAAATAATTCTATTTTGAACATATTTAGCAAAGACTTCTCTTCTGTTTATTTCTTTTAGATTTATGTATCTTATTCATTTGTTCACGAGTTATGCCAGTACAAGGGTTAGCTTGGTATCACTTGTGTTCCTAAGCACTGTGTGACAGTCTAGGGGGTAGTTTTAGGGCATTACCCTTTAGGTAGTGGATATATGGATTTACACGCTTTTTAACTATGACTTAAGTCCGTGCACCTATTATATCTAAATGCACATCTCTACGGTATGGAACGGAGGAAGATACGGTATTGATGATATAAATTTTGGGAAAAAACCCATTGACAAATTTCCGTATTGATGTTATATATATGTTTTGATGATTATAATGATACTAATTATATACCAGCAAGGCTGGAGGATGACTACAATGATATGCTTATATAACTGGTAAGGTCGGAGGACATTGTGAAGATATATTGATACCCGACAAGGCCGAAGAATGATTATGATGATCTACCCAAAAGGGTTAGAGGATGATTATATTGATATGCCTATGTGTACTTCTATTGGTTTGAGTTCAGCTAGCCCGATGTATGACAATTATATACCCAACAAAGTCAGAAGGTTCAAATGATGATTATGATGGTTTTGATAATAATGGTTATAATAACGATGATGGTAATTATGGTATTGGGGATTCAGTTGCATTTATCCTTGCATATACATCGCCTATCACTAGTATGCACCTATATCTATCAGCCCATATGAGGAGGGGAGGGGGTGTTGTATAGGTATGGATGATGAATATGCCTTGTGGTGTGTTTTATGTTGATTGAACCTTATGAGCATAGGATAGTGGGGGTACATGATAGGATTAGCTAGTTATATGGTTGTCCGGACTAGTTGGTTACTTGAGTTATTATTGATATTGTTATTATCATTGTTATAATTGTTGTTATGGCTAGCTTATGAAAAATTAGTCATTGATTCGGTATCGAGATTTGAGGTATCTTTCTAACCTCTTCTATCTTATGATTATATTATTATGCATGATCATCTAATGATTTCATATATGGACTGGAGCCCTGAGTATTCTAGCACTAGGTCCTGCTATGGTTAAAAGGTTTTAAACAGCTAGTCTGATCATATAGACTGTACTTTGAGTAGACCTTGTTTTATATATGTATATATGTATACTTAGCAATATGTAGCTATGGTGTTACCATATATCCATTCCTTTCATTTATTCTGATTATTGATAACACTCAACTTACACGTCAATTTAGTGTAAGGCGGTCGTCGACAATATATTTACCCAACTTTGGAGTCGGGTTCGAATCTTCGAGGAACAATGTGAGTGGCGATTAAACTAATTTGAAACTATAGCCATAAGTTGAATTCAAACAAATGATACGAAAAGATAAAATGGGGGTTTTTGATGATCAAACAAATGTTAAAGTTTTAACTTGCTTCAGAGCTCAAAACTAAAATTTCAATAGTTCAAATCAGTGATAGAGAGGAACTAGGGTTGTGATCACTACGATTATTAATCCTCATTAAATAATAACTGTAGTATTGGGTTCTCATGACTTGTGGGAAACCCCAAATTATCAGTTTTGACAGTCCATCTAAGTGTTTCTCAACCTGCCTAGATGTTGAACTCCCTAATTCTCTCGAACTTAGGAAATCATTCTATTCATACTGATTTTATCTCAAGTTGATCAATCTTGTTACAACATTAATCATTAGATAAGAGCTTAACCTTCCCAAATCCTTGTTGATAATTCACTACCTTTAGTTTATTTCTCAGTTCGAACAAATCAACATAAGGCGGGATTTATTGTTTGCAACCAATAAATAACAATCATAACAAAAGAATTATCAAGATGTCCCCACAATCACTCCAACCCTAACCAACTATTAAATCTATGGGGGAATAATCATAGATCCCACAAACCTAGTTGTGGGTTTTAGTTCCACATGAGAAAGAAGGAGATAGCAACAATTGTTCATCATTCAAAGTAATTAAACTTACAAATAAAGAGTTGAAAATTGAATTCTATGTTTTGAGCCCCAAAAAGAGCTGTCTTTGCCTTTGGAATAAGTTCAAGATGTTCCGCCCCTTTTATGATTAGAAAACTCTAACATATGCTTTAAATACTTTATCCTAATTATGGAAACAAAATCACAGATCACAGTATTTTCTCGGACAGACGACGATGTGTGTGACAACTTATCAGGAGTCTGATGCCGTATAGAGAATATCGTCAGCTCCTCTTCATATTTTAACAAGTTTTTTCTTTAGCTGACGATGAAGCCTAACGGCTTATCAGACATGTGACGACTTATCAGAATTGTCATCTCTTCTTCACTTCAAGTTCTCAAGCACTGCCTAAGCCTGACGACGAGCCTGATGGCTTATCACAACTCTGGCGGCCTATCACAGGTTTTCATCACTTCTTCCAGCTGAATCTCATTCTCTGTCTAAGGCTGACGGCAACTCTGATAGCTTATCACAAGGCTGACGACTTATCAAATAATTTGTCAGCTATACTTCCCTCTCTACTTGCTCAGAAATCAACTCTTTTACTTCCATTATTATTGGTTCTCTTGCATCTTGACTTTTACTGCAATATCAACGAGAAAACAATCAAAAACAACAAAAGTGGCTTAAGACTTTTCAATTATTCTTAGTTAAAAGCCTCAAATGTTTTAGCATCTACTTGCACATCAACACCCTCAACTTAAAGCAATTGCTTATCCTCAAGCAACTAAAACACAACTAAGAGGATACAAAGTACATTTGGCAGTCAACCATCCATATTATCTCAAAACATCTTCACCATCTCCATGGTCAATTAATTTAAAGAACAACTGTGCATATTATTGAAGGAAAATAATGCAACACAAAGGAAGCCAGATATTACATCAATTCATCAACAATAACCATGCATGTACCAAGATTACACTATCCAAACAAGTTAGCAATTAACAATGTAACTAGTGTGCCCTTACAACAAAGAGGTCCCTTCTCACTCATATGTGAACTCAAGCATGTCAATGCGGGGACGGTCAAGAGACAGTCACTCTCAGAAAGAAGTTCCAGTCAATGTCTGCCAAATACCATAAGCTTGCCCTTATTTTCATTACCAAAGCTTTCAGACAGTTAAGTTAGGATCACTAAAGGACTTTTCTTCATCTTGTAATGTAGGCTTGGGGCTGGTATGATACACAAAGATATTTAAAGTAACTAAGCCTCTTTGACACTACACTATTTTTGGGGTCTCACTTATCAACCTTTACCTTATTTCTCCCTTTCTTGATTAAAGCACATTCAAGCTGGGTCCAGTTTTTATTCATTCATTTTCTTTTTTTCACAACTTTTCTTTTCTCATTCTTTTTCTTCCACACCCAGCCTTGCATATATTTTTTATTACCCTTCTTCATACTCACTTTACATCACGCGCCCCTATGATGTCCACCTTCAACTTAGGCTATTTTCCTAAGTCAAAGTACACAATGTCCTAGGAGGACCATGACCAAAATAGGTTCATTGTGATACAAATGGGAAGGTGATAGGTAATATAAAAATAATAGGCATTCAATCTCAAAATCAGGATCAAGGGATATTATTCACACATGGAAGGTCATTTAGGCTAAAAGTGAACTAATATCAACAATGGCCTATGACCTTTTCCTAACTGCTATCCTACAACTAAGACAAGACCAACTGGGCAAGTTCTGCATTTAACACATAACTGGAACTAGGTAGTAGCTCACATACACATGGCACAAAGGTACATCACAAGCTACTACCCATTTGGTTCATGCAATTGTTTAGCAATGATTATCATGTCACTAGTACTAATGCCAAAACAAGATGCATAGTGGTCACACATAAATGCATATCACACAGCTATAAAACAGACCATTGGATAGGTGTTCAAAAATCAACAAAAACATGTTAACTGCCTAACGTAATTGTATTTCTCCAAGTCAACTATAATATTTTACAATAAATCACAATACGCCTAAACATGCCAGCTGTACTAGGAACAAGATTCCGGGGAAAAGAGGCACGACAGCAAAATCCCCAAGAGGACATCAACACCCACAAGTAGCCCCACCCTCAACTTAAAATCATACAATGTACCAAATGCATCAAACCAAAACAAGAGAGTTATAAACATATCCATGTCACAATGGGTGCGATGATCTAATGTCAATCATATAATACGAATACAAACAACAAAATACCTTGTGTTTTCTCCCAAGCAGCGCCTAATTTAGAGTCGCGGCACGACCCAACTCAGTTTTTTCCTCCACCTTGTGGATATGAATTTCACCCCTAACATAGAGTCTATTTTCTTGCCTCGATCATAGGATGGTGGTACAAAAATTAGAAAGTTGAGTAATGGATTGAGCATGGTAAACCACTTGGCCTTAAAGTGAGGTGTGTGTTTTTATATTACTTGTCTAATGTAAAATCTAGAATATAGGATTCTCGTTCCTCATATTCACACTCTTTTACTATTCTAAATGATTCCACAGATAAGATATCATCTAAACATAATGTAGAAAAGTGCTTTGAATGAGGCCCAATCAATCCTACTTCAAAATTTACACTATATACTACACACTCACTTTTATTCACCTTCTCGACATCATCACTTTGAATTAGGCTAAAGTCGTTATTAGAGATTTTCTTTATTTTTTCTTTTGCCTCTAGCACCATGTCCTCAATATTGGCATCATCTCTCATGGTTGGTTCGGTTGGTTGGGAAATCACTGAGGGTTGCTCAACATCAAGATCAATATCCATATAGGGTTCTTGCTCCTCATCTTCACACTCTTCTATTATTTTAAATGATTCTACAGACAAGATATCATCTAAACATAATATAGAAGAATGCTTTGAATGATTGACCTTTATATCTATCTCCTCATGAATGATTAGTTTCATTTCTTGACGCATATCACATACGATATCATACATTTTTTTTTGGAGATCCAACATTCATTAAAACATAGCTTCAATGCCACTCTTACTGGTGCTTAGTTATTCCTTTTCTTGACCATAAGACCTATCAAACTCATAAGGAAAATTAAAATTTAGGCTAGTGCAATAGGGGGAGGGGGAGCAGTTGGGCAATTACTCTAATGTCCATCTTGACCACTGCATAAAGAACAGTCATACTCCCGGTAGGATGGAGATGGTGCACACATCTCCCTACGGGGAGTATATCTACAATCTTGCCAAAAGTGAGGTCCATCACAATATGGACATGGATCATCAAGATAAGATTTCCAACCACCAAGCTCATGTTTATTCCATGATGCCATAGTAATAAGTAAACTAAAATAAAAATCTATCTAAAAAAAGACATAAAAAAACTAAAAACTAATATTTACAAGTTTGAATTCAAGCAAGTAGGCTAGAATTTCAAACCAACTCAATACGCTAAATTATTCCCCGATAATGACACCTTTTTTTATAACGCTCAACTTAAACGTCAATTTAGTGAAAGGTGGTCGTCGTCAATATATTTACCCAACTTTGGAGTCGAGTTTGAATCCACGAGAAATAATGCGAGTGGAGATTAAACTAATTTGAAACTATAGCTATAAGTTGAATTCAAATAAATGATACGAAAAGATAAAATGGGGGTTTTTGATGACCAAACAAATGTTAAAGTTTTAACTTGCTTCAGATATCAAAACTAAAATTTCAATAGTTCAAATCAGTGATAGAGAGGAACTAGGGTTGTGATCACTATGATTATTAATCCCCATTAAATAATAACTGTAGTATTGGGTTCTCATGATTTGTGGAAAACACCAAATTATCAGTTTTGACAGTCCATTTAAGTGTTTCTCAACCTTCCTAGATGTTGAACTCCCTAATTTTCTCAAACTTAGGAAATCATTCTATTCATACTGATTTTATCTAAAGTTGATCAATCTTGTTACAACATTAATCATTAGATGGGAGCTTAACCTTCCCAAATCCTTGTTGGTAATTCGCTACCTTTAGTTTATTTCTCAGTTTGAGTAAATCAACATAAGGCGGGATTTATTGTTTGCAACCAATAAATAACAATCATAACAAAGGAATTATCAAGATGTCCCCATAATCACTCAAACCCAAACCAACTATTAAATCCATGGGGGAATAATCATAGATCCCACAATCCTAGTTGTGGATTTTAGTTCCATATGAGAAAGAAAGGGATAGCAACAATTTTAATCATAATTCAAAGTAATTAAACTTACAAATGATGAAGTCTGAAGTTGATTCTCTTATAAGTTCAAGAGAAAATTCCCATAACCAAATCAAAGAGTTGAAAATTAAATTCTAAGTTTTGAGCCACAAAAAGAGGTGTCTTTGCCTTTGGAATAAGTTCAAGATGTTCCTCCCTTTTATGATTAGAAAACCCTAACATATGCTTTAAATACTTATCCTAATTATTGAAACAAAATCATGGATCACAGTATTTTCTTCGACAGATGATGACGTGTGTGATGGCTTATCAAGAGTCTGATGCCTTATCAAGAATGTCATCAACTGCTCTTCATATTTGAACAAGTTCTATCTTCAGCTGATGATGAAGCCTGATGACTTATCAGAATTGTCGTCGCTTCTTCACTTCAAGTTCTCAAGCACTGCCTAATCCTGATGACAAGCCTGATGGCTTATCACAACTTTAATAGCCTATCACAGGTTGTCTTCACTTCTTCCTACTAAATCTCATACTCTATCTAAGGCTGACGGCAACTCTGATAGCTTATCACAAGGCTGACGACTTATCAGACAAGTCATTAGCTATACTTCCCTCTTTACTTGCTCAGAAATTAACTCTTTTACTTCCATTGTTGCTTGTTCTCTTGCATCCTAACTTTTACTACAATATCAAAGAGAAAACAATCAAAAATGACAAAAGTTTCTTAAGACTTTGCAATTGTTCTCAGTTAAAAGCCTCAAATGTGTTAGCATCTACTCACACATCAATCATATATTAATTTCTTGGCCTTGTGTACTCATATATATCTTCCTTCCATTCTTACTTTGTATATTGTCCAGTGATATATGGTATAGTGTTGAGATTCCTAAGTATGTCTGGAATTAGGTAGTGCATTCTTATTACTTCCTTAGCCAGATTATATTAGTCCTTTGGATAGGAATAGTTTAGTTTATCTTTATTATCTCATTGGTTGTCTTATGTGGTTACTGGACATTCGGGTGTAGCTTTCCATCTTGTTTATAAATATATATATATATATATATATATATATATATATTTATATATATATATATATATATATCTGCCTTATATTTGGAGCCCAGTCGGCAGTTTCCTACTAAGTACCATGTGTTTGGTACTCATACTATACTTCTGTAGCCTGCAGATCATTGTATAGGCTATTGTAGTTGGTGTGTGAGTTGCGAGTAGAAGCTGGTTTGGATATAAAGAGTGAGTTCCTAAAATTTTGATTATTACTTTTCTCCCTCTTATGTACTAGACTAGCCTCTATGTTGTATTCAAAGATAGGTTGTATTGGTGTATTCATTTGTACTTTACCTTAAAATCTTGTTATGTACAAGCTATTGTACTGATACAACTAGATTTTAGGTCTATATTATGTATTTGATATCTCATTACATCTATTCTGCATTCTTTCTTTATCTATTTGGGTATCCATTACTAGCTATTTTAGATTACGGGTATGGTTTGCCTACTGGTGGGTTAAAGTAGGCGCCATCATGAATTATGAAATTGGATCATGAAAAGATATGCCAAGCTTGCATTGGAATCACATCACATAGCACCACATCTTAGTAAATCCCAACTTTGAAACGAATTACAACTTACCGGGTTACCTTCAACTCTTCACATTCATTCAACCATTAAAGTTTATATGGGCTAACATACTTGGTGGTGGGTAGTTGTAGGAAATAAACCATTGTGGCACTAGGTACATTGGAACAACTACTACTATTGATGATCAACAATCATACATTTTCCTTGATAAGACACTTAGTATAGAATAGATTTCCCCTTTGGCTTGGGTCATCTAAAGACTTGCTAATCGTCACTCGTCTTACCAAGTTATGAACTTCAAACTCTCCATCTAGAGGCCAAGCATTTTCATCATCTCCTTCTTCTTTCAATACTTTTTCAAGTTGCTCTTCATCTTGGGATTTTTCTTCATTCTCACCTGCTTCTACTCCCACCACTTCTCCAAGGTAATACAATTTCCCTTCCCTAAGGATCAATGATGTTGGGTGTTTTTATGCCCTCCAGTGTTGTTATTCTATCCTATTTAGCCATATTTTAAGGATAATTCGTGTGATTTATGTGTTTATGATGATATAAATAAGCATATAAGTGCTTAAGCATGTGGTTACAATGTTTAAAAGTTTTTTTAAACAAGTTTGGGTTCAAGTCGATCAAGTAGAGTCTAGACGAGAAAACTAGTTTTACTAGCTTGAGACAGGTGTTGTTCTAGTCTATCGCGAGGGATTATAATGTGTCAAATGTGTTAACAATTCCATTATTTTGTAATTATGTGTGGAAGAAGTTTTTTAGAGTGTGCAACATTCAATTAAAATGAGCCAAGAGTCAACAATTTATTAAAGCGTAAAGTGGTCGAGACTAGTGCTTAAATTGAGTTTCTAGTTCGCTATTATTGAGGTTGTGTTATGTTGAACTCTAATGTGTGGTGTTTAATAATTTATGATGCTTGATTATTTGATGTGTATAATATTTTTATGATATAAAATCTGAAAACCAAGGTAAAACTACACCACAAGACAAGAGGAGAAGCAGTGGAACACTTAGACAAATATTGGAGCAGTTGGCCAATTCCAGTGTGTGCGTGCGATATACCCGCGTCACCCCAGCCCTATCCCACTATGGAGACTGCACATCACCCATTGGAGCAATTATCTAGATCCCATGATGCTCCTGGCACTATGGTTCACCCATGGGCGCGCCGCCCCTTTACCTACACTAGACCAAAAATCACTCCGACTATAAATACACCTCTTGTACACTTTGTTAAATACTTTTTGACACCTGGGAGCATTGAATTAGGTTTATAAACACTTTATTTAGGGTTTTTATTCTTTAACTATAGCTTTTTAATATATTTTATTATGTATTCAATTATTTGGATCATGATTATGTCGATTAGTGGCTAAACGCCCCTTTTCCGGGGTTAAAGCCAAGAACATGACTATTATTGTTTTGAATTAAGTTCGTTGATTTTCTTATCATATTTTTTTGTTTGTTTATCACTTTTTAACTTATTTTAAGGAGTATATAACCTTAGAATACCCATATTATAAACCATTTGATCTCGGGAGGGGGAATAGGAAGATAACACCTGGGAAAAAGCAAAGTAAGGTTCGTTTTCCTTTATGAAATAAGGAATTCAAATTAGTGTCTAGGATAGGGATGTACCTAGAAGCCTTGATTGGTTCACATGTAGGATGATTGACTTAAGAACCTAATTGTATTATTACATCCTCGCGTAATGATCTAGTTGTAATGTCCAAGTTAGGTAGATGATTAGAGGCTGGGGAGACCATGATCATGCGATAAACACTACGAATCAACAACCAAGATAAGTGATTTAATGAATGAAGTTCAATAGCATAGTATGAGTGTTCGAAGTTCTTTAACCCTGGGTTTACTCAAATCTTTTATTTTTTGCATTATTTACTTTACGTTTAGTTTTACAAATCTCCAAACTCTTTTTGGTTCCTTCGCATCAAGTTAATCTTAATAAGTAAACTAGAATTTGATTGTTGTTGGAACAAGTCTTTGTTGGATCGATACTTGGCTTTCTTTAAGTGCACTATATTAGTTGGTAGACCATGCACACTGCATGTGTGCTTGGGCGCTGTCAAGTTCTTGGCGCCGTTGCTGGGGATTTGTAATTTGGAAACTATTTTATTTTTAGTTTTGCTCTTTAAATTTCTATGGTGCTTTATGCTTGGTCTTGCCTGTGTATTTGCAGGAAATAGGTTTTTAGGCTAGTAAGCTAGAAAGGGATAGGGAATTGGTTGAATGAAGTCCCAAACCTGAGCAATGCTTCCATTACTGAAGGAGAGAAGCAATCCTTCTCCTACAAATTCTACAAATAGAAGAAGATAAATACCTTCTTGCCCCCATGGTTGAAGAAAAAATATCCCATAGGAAAGTTAGAGAAGTGGCAATCCCTTTTCCAATAAATTTGACCTCCCCTTTTTAGAAACTGACTGTTGGGGGTAATTTTGAGCCGAAGAAAAATATGGTGCAACTTATGATCAGTAGGGGATAGTTTACCGGGCTTTTGTATGACGATCCAAAAGTCCAGTTCCAGAACTTTTTGGAAATCCGTGACACATTTATCCCTACGGGTGTGTCAACTTATTATGTGAGGCTAACATTATTCCCTTTTTACTATTGGGGAAAACAAAGAAGTAGTTGAATGCCAATATGGAAAATTCAATCACAACATGGGATGACTTATCCCAAAAATTCCTCATTCGATTTTTTTCCTCTGGCAAGACTGGGAGACTTTGTAGTGATATTGTGTGTTTCAAACAGAAGCCAAACAAGAAAATATATCATGCTTAGGAGTGATTCAAAGCTCATCTTTGAGACTGTCCATATCATCAACAGTCCAATGAGGCATTAGCTCATACTTTTATAGAGGCACTTGACGATAACATAAAAATTTTGCTAGATTTAGCTGCAGGTGGTCAATATTTGGATCTGATGTATAATGAACTATATACTTTATTGAACCATATTGGTCAAGGGAATCCCAAGTGGCATTTAGACTCAAGGAATGGTACAAAGAAGATTGTATTTATACTTAAGGTGGATCAATATACTGCTATATCTGCCCAAATTTTTGCACTGCAAAATCTAATAAGCAACATGAAGTTGGGATTCAGATAACCTACAACCATAATTAATGAAATTCAACAAGCTACAAGTTGGAGTGAAGTTTATGGTAATAGTGGCCATTCGACAGTGATGTGTGCTATATATCTTGAGTCTGTGTATTTATGGGCAATGCTCAAAGGAAGAATTATGGGAATGCCAATAATATAATGTGGCAGACTCTGCCACTAAATCAACCATGGAACACCCAACAAAAGTAGCTTCAGCAACCACAAGTTCAAGGAAATCAGGCCATAATAGTAATATAGAAAAAAAAAAATGCTAAAATAGGTATTAGATTATCAAAAACAATTGGTAGTAGATATAAAAAGTCAGAGAGAAGACATGAAGACTCAATAGGTGACTACAAGAAACTTGGAGTTGTAGTTGGGGAAGATACAACAGACACTAAATACTAGGCCTCAAGATGGTTTGCCAAGTGATATGAACCTCCTAAATAAGTTATGAAAATCACTTTGAGAAGTGGTAAAGATCTTAATGAAGAAACTCCAAAGGTAACTAAGGAGGTAGAGGTAGAGAAAGCCCCTAAAAAGGTAAATGACAAAGTTGCTGAACATTTGAGGAAGTCTGAGTACTCGAAAATAAAAGTTGCTAAACAAGTGAAGGAGAGTCCACCACTAACTTTCCCACAAGTGTTGAGAAAAATGAAGGATGATGCATGCTTCAAGAAGTTATTTGACACATTCATAGAGCTTTACATTAACTTACCTCTTTTAGATATTTTGTAGGAAATGCCCGAGTATGCTAAGTACTTGAGGGATATGGTTGCTAACAAAGTTAAGCTACAGGATATGGAGGTGGTATCACTCACTAATGAGTGTAGCTTTATGGTGACTCAAAAGATGCCTAAGAAGCTTAAGGACCCTGGGAAGTTCTCTCTCCTTATTAATATTGGCAACAATGAGGTGGTCCATGCACTTAGTGATTTAAGGGAAAGTATCAACTTTATTCCTCTCTCTTTGTTCAATAATTTAGGCTTAGGAAATCCTAGAACAAGTTTGGCGCTACTACAACTGGAAACGGGACCATAGCCTATCCGAAAAGAGTCATAGAAGATGTTCTCATAAAGGTTGGTAAGTTTATTATTCCTTCTGACTTTATTATTTTAGATTTTTAGGAAGATGAATAGGTGCCAATTATCTTGGGACGTCCATTCTTAAATACAGTAGGAGCTTTGATAGATGTTAAAGAGGGCACACTCACAATAAGGTTGGAGGATGAAGATGCAGTTTTCAAAATGTACAAACTACTTAACAAACTATCTCACTATAAAGATTTATACATGATTACTGTGATTGAAAGAGATAAATGTAGGGTGCAGATGGTTCCACAAAAAACCTCTTAGGACTTTCTCACTGAGCAGCCCAAGCAACAACCACCTAAGATTGACATGATATAAATTGATGAGCCTGAAAAGGCTATTTATGAAAAAGCTATTGACCTTGAGAGTTCATACTCAAGAGGTCAGAAATGAATAAGAAGATGACCTCCAAGTGTTAGAAAAGATGAAGGAATGTCGATGAGTCATAGTTGGGTTATTTTGCAACACTAAATCAGGCACTGCTTGGGAGGCAACCAAAGTTAAGTAGGTATGTTTTAGTTTTAGTATTTGAATTTTTACTTCACGTAGTTTTTGTTTTTGTTAAGTCACAGGTTAATAGGAAGGCTGAGTACCAAAAAACCTAAGCTAAAGAGCATGGCAAACACTAAATGTGGGGTCCCCCAGACCCTCTTGATGTAAGAAGATGCTACTAGCTAGGCCTATAGGCCTCAGAGAGTAGTTCTATCTCTACTAAGTTTACTTTGAGGACAAAGTAGATTTTTAAGTGTGGGGTGGAGAAATTCCCATTTTAAGGTCAATTTTCTTTTTAAATTTAAGTTAGGAATAAGTGGGATGTTCTTGTTGGTGCTATATTTGACTACATGATGCAAGTGTTTTAGTTGAAAAAGCATGTTTATTATGTGAATTTTTACTTTTGAGACTACTAGGCTCATGATTATGACTCTTGTACTTGTTGGCTTAATGTGAATTCATGTGATTGTTTGGTTATGAGTCTATAATGATCCTGCTGGAAGTTGAGCATGTGCCATGTGTGATGTAAGGTTGTTGTATATTCCCTATTGAATTTGATGTCTAGAACTTGCCTGGTGTGTGTGCAAAGAGAAATAAAGAGTGGGTTTAGGAGATGATATAAGCATTTCTTTGATAACATTGTTTTATACCTTCTATTTGACCTACCCTTGTGCATAATCCTAATAAACCCCGTTGAGCCTTTAGTTTTTTCTTTGGCAGCCTCATAACTAGCTTAATCCCTTCTTTGATAGACCTTAATTTAATCTAAAGCTCCTGAGCGCTTTAGTGTAAAATTAGTGAGTTAAGGAGTGTGAAATTGAAGAAGAAAAAGGTAAAATTGAAGCCCTAAAGTAACAGTTATTGGTGTGTGCAATCATTATGTGTTGTGGTTGGGTGTTAGAGGAATTTGTGCTTGAAAAGTTCTCATTTTTAGCCTAGTTGTGTTACAATGAACATGTCTTGGCCCTGGTCCTCCTTAGACATTGTGCACCTCAACTAAGGCAAACCGCTTAAGTTAAAGATGGCTATCATAGGGGTGTGTAACATAAAATGGGTGAAAAATGGTAAAATTGACTTATATGTACATAACACATTCCCACTATAGTGTATGTGAGTAATCTTAATAAGATGGGGTGAAAATAAAAAATTTGGGTAGACAAAAGTGGGGTAATTTGGTTCTTAGAGTTGAGTTGAATTTATAATGTGGTGTATTAAAGAGCTTAGGGAAGATAGTCACTATTACTATCCAGAATAGTTCCTACATGTCCCTTAGCCTACATTACAAACATTAAAAACCTGTTCGATCCCAAGCTTTAACATTCTGATATTAGTGGAGTGCTACACTAAGGGCAAGCGTATGGTTCATTATGTGTAACTTGTGAATTCATTGTGAGAGTGAGTGTAACTTGATTTTTGTACCCATGCTATGATAAATTGCATTTATATAAGTGATTATGGGTAACTCTCTTGTTGTGAGGGAACATGTTTGATAAATATGGGTGATTTTTATGATGTCTTTTATTGAGCAATATGCATGATTTTGCCAACTTGGTGAGTCAATTCTTGAGACTAGGATGTCTTTAAGTAGTGTTATTAAACTATCAATTGTGTACATAACATGCTTAGCATAGAAACCTGCATCCTGTGTGGTCATTGTAGTACTAGCTTGAGTTTCTTGCATGTAGTATAAGCGTAGAGTTTCCTCATCTTATGATGCTTAGAGTAAAGAGTTTTTCGAGGACGAACAAGGCTTTAAGTGTGGGGTGGTGATGTTAGGTGTATTTATGCCCTCTAATGTTATTATCCTAGCCTATTTAGCCTTATTTGAGGATTATTTTTGTACTTTTATGTGTTTATGATGATATAAATAAGCATATAAGTGTTTATGCATGTGGTTACAATGTTTAAAAGTATTTTCAAACAAGTTTGGGTTCAAATTGATCAAGTAGAGTTTGGACAAGAAAACTAGTTTTACTAGCTTGAGCTAGGTGTTGTTCTAGTTTATCGTAAGGGATTCTAATGTGTCAAATGCATTCCAAATGTCATTATTGTGTAATTATGTGTGGAACATCTTGTTTAGAGTGTGCAACATTCAATTAAAATGAGCCAAGTGTCAATAATTTATTAAAGCGTAAAGTAGTCGAGACTAGTGCTTAGATTGAGTTCTAGTTCACTATTGTTGAGGTTGTGTTATATTGAACTCTAATGTGTGGTGTTTGATCCTTTAGGATGCTTTATGAGTTGACGTGGATGATATTTTGATGATATATAATCTGAAAACCAAGGCAAAACAACACCACAATGCAAGAGGAGAAGTGGTGGAACACTTATATTGGAGCAATTGGCCAATTCCAGTGTGTGCGTGCGATATGCCCGTGTCACCCCAACCTTAGTCCACTATGGAGCTTGCGGAAAACCCATTGGAGCATTTATCTAGAGCCTGTGACATTCCTAGCAGTATGTGCACCCATTGGCACGATGTCCCCTCACCTACACTCGACCAAAAATCACTCCAACTATAAATACTCCTTTTGTACACTTTGTTAAACACTTTTTGATGTCTGGGAGAATTGAAGGAGTCTTATAAACACTTTATTTAGAGTTTTTATTCTTCAACTTTAACTTTTCAATAGATTTGATTATGTATTCAATTATTTGGATCATGATTATGTCGATTATTGGCTAAATGCCTCCTTTCCCGGTATTTGGATCATGATTATGTCAATTATCATTTTGAATTAAGTTTATTGATTTTCTTATCATATTTGGTTGTTTTTTATCCTTGGTTTAATTATTTTATGTATCATCTAGCCTTAGAATACTCATATTGTTGACCGTTTGATCTCGAGAGGGGGAATAGGAAGATAGAATGTGGGGATAAGCAAAGTAAGGTTCATATACGTTTATGAAATAAGGAATTCTAATGAGTGTCTAGGATAGAGATATACCTAGAAGCCTTGTTTGGTTTATATGTAGGATGATAGCTTTAAGCACCTAATTGAATTATTACATCCCCGCTCAACGATGTAATTGTAATGTCAAAGTTAGGTAGACGATTAGAGGTTGGGAGACCATGATCATGCGATAAAACCCTACGAATCAACAACCAAGATAAGAGATTAACTAATGAAGTTCAATAGCGTAGTATGATTGTTTGAAGAGATTTAACCCTGGGTTTTACTCTACTGATTATCTCAAGTAATTTATTTTACGCACTTTTTAATTTACATTTAGTTTTACAAATCTCCAAACTCTTTTTGGTTACTTTCCATCAAGTTAATATTTATAAGTAAACTGGAATTTGATAGTTATTGGAACAAGTCTTTGTGGGATCGATACTTGGTTTTCTTTAAGGCCACTATACTGGGTAGACCATGTATAATTGCGTGTGCGGTTGGGTGTTGTCAATCATATTTCTCTGGTTAGGACACAGATTTTCCTTTTTCCCCATCCTTCGTATTTAAAGCATTGAAAACCTTTAGGATTGGGAGTAGGATATTTGTCACCTTCATTCTTTGGTGGGTATCTTGGTGTGGTCTTTTCTACGAGCTTCTTATCATAGGACTTATTGATGTCCTTGTTCTTGTTCCATCCCTCTGATGATTGAGCTACTTATTTGTTCTTACTCCAAGAAATGATGGTTGAGTACCCTTTTGATTTGTAAGCCACCCTTTTTTTGATATCCCTCTCAATCTCTAAAGATGCTTGGAAGTTTCTTCTATGGTTTCAAACTTGTGGAGGGTCAGATCCGAGGAGATATCTTTGTTCAACCCAACCTTAAAGCATATGATGTCATGGTTCACGTTCTCTCGATGGTCGAGCTTCAAAATCAGTTATAGGAATTCATCATAATAAGCCAAGACACTGTTTCTTCTTTTCCTCAAGCTGTATAACTTGGCAAGTAGCTCATGTCTATACCTTTTCCCGTAAATATCTTTGTCTCATGAATAACTTTAGTGCCTCCTGTAGAGGGGTTTGACCTTTAGTTAACACATTTCCAAATATCTTGACATAATCCCACCATGTATTGGCATACCTTTTGATAAATGGTAAATTTACTACTTATTTAAACTCAACATTCATAGACGCTACTATGATTTGAATGTAAAGTGAGACACATTGAGGGTTAAATATACTAATTCCCATGTTTTGTAGGTATACAATTTCTTAGAAGAAAAGAAGCAAACTTGAGCTGAAAAGGATCAAAAAAGGGAATTAAAGTGCAAGAGTTGGACAAGCTGAAGCAGGATCAGAATTGAGCCCTCAGTTATCGCGATCGCAGGTATTAGACTACAATCGAGCTGAGTCAACCTAGTCAACAAATTACGATCATGATGGACTAACTGTAATCACGGTGAGTGCGATTGCGACCAATCCTCTATGATTGCGTGAGGGCAAAAAATGGGCCAAGGGTAGAAACATCATTCTGAACATCCAACACCAAATCCCATTTAAGGCTCAAAACCTCTTCATTCTAGATCCATCATTCTAGAACCTTATCTTCTATTCTTTGTTTAGGGTTTTAGTAATTTATTAGATCTTGGATCTTAAATTTACATAAATTTAAGACAAGATTAAATTAGAGGAGCTTGAAGTGTAGATTTGGCTTTGTCTATTTAAGATTCATTTGAGTATAAAGTGTGGTTTGTCCTCTCTTTATTTTCTTATGAATAACTTTGATGGACCTCTTGGTATATTTGTTTTCATAATCCTTATGATGTGCTAGATCTAACTCTTAGGCTTATGCTAGATTAGGGTGTAAATATGTGTGGGATGTGATTTGCTTGTGCATTTACTAGTTTGTGATGTGGGTTCTACTATTGCTTGAATAAATTGGTTGGGATTTGTGGTTGAAAGACCCAAATACCCAAATGGGTTTGATGAATGAAAATCCCAAGATCTTGAAATCTCAAATCATCTTAAAAGAGGGTTTGGGTGAACTTTAGGAACCCACCTCATCCTTGAAAGAGGTATGTGGGAACCAAAGCAATAGTAGACAATTTATAGGTATGTCTTGCTAATTTTTCATGATCTTAGACATTGGAATCTACATAGAATTATCATGTTCCCGTGCATAGTTTGCCCTAGGAAATCATAGTCCCAAGATCCATTTTAATTGATTATACTCTAATTATTCCTAGTCTCGAATTAGTCCCTTAGAAGCCCAAGAATTTCTTTTACATTTAGCAATATTAAAAACCCCTTAAACCATTTTGTACCATAGGTTTGAATTTAGCAAGCAAATATTATTTCACATTTACTCAATCACCATTCACATTGTTCCTTGTGGATTCGACCTCGACTCTTATTGGGTTATTATATTATCAACGACCACTTGTACTTAAATTGACATGTAAGTTGAGCATATCACCTTTCAATGTTAGCTGTTGTACAACAACTCTTCTTCTCTTTTGTGCTATTATTAGTTTGGAAGATCCTTTCACATGAGGACTCTTATAAGAGATAAACATTGGGACCACTCTCACCTCTGAAAGTCGGAAGACTAACTTTGATTGAATTGATTCCCATACCTCGATCCCTATTACTGTGTTGGTTCCATTGATCATGACCTTGGGGTTAGTTTCCCAAGTTTTCTCTCCCTTTACCACCATGTTGGTTCCATTAATTGTGACCTTGGGGTTGGTTTCCTAAGTTTCCTCTTCCATTAGTCGCCAGACCAAATATTCCTCCCCGACCTAGATAGCCTCTTTGATCCATTGGTCAATTTTTTCCACTAATATGTTAGTTTCATCGAATGCTTTATACTTCTCTTGTTGTTCCTCCATTTCATCTTCTTATATGTGGATGGGTTGATTTTGGTTAAGGGGAGCTTGGAATGGGGGAATTTGGTTTAGTAGAGGTTGGGGCATCTGGTGTCTTGGTTCTTCTTGTTTAGTTTGGTTAAATTGAAGTTAAAGTTGTTGAATGGGATTTCGATTTTGTGGATAGGTAGTGGTTTTGGTTCTTGGGTCTTGTAGTGGTCTTGGTGGGTTAAGCATTTGGTGGAGGGTTCCTGAGGAAATAGTAGCAAATATGTTTTGAGCATGACCGCTTGAAGAAGCATGGTAGTTTGGGGAGTGGATTGAGTGGAGTTTATTCGGCCTTCCATATTATCCATCTTTCCACCCATAGTGTTTATACATCCTTCCATCAATGCCATGAGACTATCCGTGGCATTAAGCTTCTCCATCATGAATGTTAACATAGCACTTATGGTGTTATTATCCATGGTTTGTGATGTTTAACCTTACGTGGCCATTGTACATAAGAAAAGACATTAACAAAAATATAAAACAAGTTAGCATTATAGAAGCTATTTCACAACTCTACACATGTTGGTATACCTCACACTTGGATTCACAAGTGTTGAATATTGGTTTATACTACAATGAGAATAAAGGTGTGATATCTACTATTATCCAAAATGGATTTTTGTTGGAAGGACTCAAAGAAATCTCATACGAACTTGTGCCAAGAATTTATGATGAAATGAAAATGAGAAAAGCATTAAAAGAATTGGGACAAAGAAAGAAATGAACTCAAGAACTAATTCTCAACTATGTAGATGGATTACTAGTTACTAATTAGTGTTAGAATCAAATAAATATGTTCAAGAATCAAGAAAATGAAACTAAGAATCTAAAATAACCTTAGAAAAACTTTTCTGGAGTGACTGACAATGTGATTGACCATCATTGTGGTGACTGGCCGTCACTTGGGCTGTCTCCCCCTATCCAGAAAGTGGGTTGGGCTGCCTCCTTATGACTAGCCATCACTAAGGTGACTGGCTGTCCCTCTAGTCGTCACCCAACACCTGGAAAGAATTTCCGTAGGGCCCTTGTCCTTCTTGGAATATTCTACAAAATAAACAAGTACAACTCCTTTTTCTTCAAGTTCTTTGGATTAAACCCTTGGTTTTTGTGTCTTCTTCTTCAACAAGATATGAAGAAATTGAAGAACATTCAAATTTTGACCCTCGATCTAATGAACTTGTAATTCGATAAAATTGAACCCCAAGCTCCTTTCAAGCTCCCAAACAAACCCCAATAATTTTTATGGCTAAAAAATCACCCAATAATTTGAGATTGTCAAACCCAACTTCAATTTTCTTCAAACTTATGCTTCAACAATGCTGGGTTTGTCAAAACTTGTTGGATTAAGCTCAAATTTTAGACAATGACTCAAATAGTTCTAGATAACACTATTCTAGAACTAGAAACACAAAATAGACAGAAATCAAAAACTCAAATTTTCAAAATAACCCAAAAATATGGATGGTACTTTTTTGTGAATTTCTAGCTAACAAACCAAAGACTAGAATCATTGGAACAATCTTAAGCTTAGCTATGATACCAAATAATTCATTCTAAGCTACATAATCAAGGGGCCAACAACAAAAACTAAGAATAATCGATTCAAGATATAAGATAGAAAGATTGCACAAAAAACTATTAAGAAATTAAGAACTATTGAGTATTTCAAACCCAAAACCCCTTAATCTAATAGATTCAGACATAAAATATCTTAAGTGGACCAAGAGGTATTCAATGTCCTCAAAACTCCCATTTCAAAACAAATATTAAATACAAGTTCACCAATCACACTCTTAGTGCAATATTCATTCAATATTCAACAAAAAATGATGAAAATAACCCTAAGAATTTCTGTTTATTGTCTAAGCAAGGGCCAAAAGTTGACCCTATCAATATATGATAAAACTTACGATGTAGATATTCTACCTTGATGCGATGACCATTGGGATGGACAGTCACGCCTGGGATGATCAGTCCCTCTGTCCGTCGCCTTGGAAAAGTAAGCCACTAACTTGGGCTTCTGGGATGATCCTAGGGATGACCAATCACGTTGGTGGCGGGTCGTTGCACCCTTAGTATCACCAAACCAGTGAAGTCATCCTTCTTTTTTGTTATTTTGGCATCTCAAACCAATTCTCAACACATGGTATCGCTTGGTAGGTATCAAAATAAACTAAAACACCTCTCTTTTGGCGAACATAGTTTGGAATTTTTGAAGTTCTTTGCCTTGAGTCCTAGTAAGAGGTTTTAAAGAACTTGCAAGGGGTCTTGAGGAGCTTAGAATCATATCACTTCACAAACAAAAATCATAGATAGATCATGGACAAAAATTGCTCGATATAAGAAAAGCTTAGACATAATTAAATATAGAGGTAGAATGTAATGCGAGAGAATTGGGTTAGTCCCTCAAAACTGGGAAATTGAGAAGAAAAAGCCTATTGGTTAGTCCTTATCAAGATTGGTTTTTAAGAAGTAAAAAAACAAAGAAGTTGGGCAAGAACAAGTACTTGAATCTGTAAGTCCATGAGAAGGAAATGGTATGTTTTTTTTGTGGTTCAATGATTTGTGGTGGCAAAATTTGGTGAAGATTCATGCAAATTGATAGGGAAAACATATAAAAATAAAAAAATAGATTTTGGCTTTCCACTTTTTTTAGATGAGAGTGTATTGCATATGCTATGCCATGTCAGCAATATATTCTTATGAGGTATAATTTTATTCAAGTTTAAGGGTTTAATAGGAACAACACTGTCTTAAAGTGTCCATACGAAAATAATTGAACAAGTTCTAGGGGTCGCTTATGTATTACACCTTACATAATCAATACTCATACAACTTATGAGGAAATTTATGTATAATTTATGTGGCAGAAGGTATAATAAGTGTTGTGGATATTAATTATACATGTACTAAATTGAAAATAACATATTTATCCTTAATAGTTAATTTTTAAATCTCCAATTAATTGTTTTAGTAATTTTGTGTATATGATGACTATGCTACTCCTTGTAAATTTGCTCCTAACTTTACTCTTCTTTTTATCATCCAATTGTAGCAAAATGTATTACATTTTTCGAATCTCTAGTTGCAATCGTCCAATCTTTTTATACCCCTTTCCTGCCTTCAATTTTCTACTTAGGTTATCGACAGACATCTGAAGACTCATTACTTACTCTCTTTTAAAAGAAAGTTATTGGAGAATCTTTGTAACATTCCCAAAGTTCTATCATGTTGGTAGTATCTTTTCTATACATTTAGAGTTATAAATGAGGTCATTGGACACTTAGAGAGGTTAGAAATCATTCGGGTTGAGTATTGAATCATAAAATAACACCATGGATCGAGATATATGGTTGGTCCCCATACATCAGATCCTCCACTTTGAACTCTGCACAATGAAACACGTATGAGAACACCACTAGTTAGCCTATGCCCTGGGATGTGCAACATATATGGCACTCCTCAGTGTGGGAGAGTGTGTTGCACACCACCCCTCTTTGGTATAATATTCATCTCTTCCTTTTAAAATTCAGGGAAATCTTATTCTTTCACCCCTATTTAATTTCTCAAACTTGATTATAATCCTAAATTGGTCCCAAAACAATTAGAATCATATCAAATCCTTCATTTCTCTTCTCTTTCAAAATCAAGAACTCAATAAAGGATTTTCTAATTCCTAAGATGTAAGGCTCCAAGTTTAAGATTCTCTTTGAGAATCCTTTTGTTTCAGGTATGTAGGACTTCAATGAGGATTTCTGTAATGCAAAGAAAAATCCATGCCTAGACTAAACCATACTTCAAGTATATGTAGGGTAAATCATTAAAAGTTTTAACTAAATAAGAGGGGATTTGTCCATGTACCCATCCCACAAAATCTCCCAAGCCCTTAACCAAGCCAAAACCTGCCTTACCAATCAATTTCTAAGTAGTGATCAGATTCAAATGAGCATAACTTTCATATTCAGATTTATTTTCTAGTCCCATACCCACCATATGAAAGACATTTGAATTATCATACCAATACATCTAGTTTTGACTTAATCTGACATCGGAGTAGGAAGTTATAGGTTTTTTAATAAAACACTGCTCTGTAATAAGATACCACGAGACCAACCATGATTGTGGTTATATTGTACGATCATACAATGGTATTATTTAATCGAGATAACCCCAACTTATGAAACTTGACAAAGTGTATCCTCATTCCTTAAGAAGGAACCATGATCGTGATTTGAAACAACGATCTTCAGGCACGGCCGTGAGTCCCGTAGATGCTCTTGAAATAACCACAAAATATACCAACCAAGGTACGAACATAGTGAGATCTAAAAATCGTACCAAGGCTCATTTGGTCATGTTCAGTGAGCTCTCATCCAGCTCCCAGCCATGAGTTCAACCCAAGATTGAAGGTTGTTCCCACAATCGTGGGAGGGACTTGTACGTTCCTCCTTGCAGTTTCCAGTTATGAAATTGTAAGGGGCATATCAATCTTTTTCCACTCTTTAAAAATTAAAACTATGTCATTTTTGGGTATATCAAGGGTCATTAAGGGGGTTTATATGACCCTAAGCTCTCATAACTTAGAATTTTATCCAATACATAGTTTCAAAAGAGAAAAAGAAGTGATTCCCTTTTCACAAGGCTAATTAGGATTCATCTTCCTCAGGAATCCAACTCTAAGGAATTCTTTAGGTATGTGGGATTTCACCAATGGTTTCCCTTTCACCTAATAAGTCCTATAGTTAATCCAATCTCCTGTACAATTTTTTTTTTTACAACTTAAGGTTATGGGTATTGGTAGATTCATTGTATCACAGAATTATTTTGTGATCCTTTGATTTCCTTTGAATATTTAGTACATTATTCAATTCAGATTCCACATAAGTATTGCTTTATCTGTTATTATCTATATTTCTTATTGTTTTGATAGGCCATGGGTTATCTTGGAATCACTTGTGGTTCTAAGCATCGTAATACAACTAGGAGTAGTCTCGGGTCATAACAAGTTACTTCCATCCTTATGTCCAAAGCTATACCAATTTCATGAAGTTATGTACCAAGTTAGTTTTTATAAACCCACTTCCAAATCTACCTTATTATTTATCAAACTGCATGATTTCTCGAAGTCTTTATCTACGTCTATGAATTTTATGAATATTGCATTTACCTTAATGTAAGGAAGTTCTTGTTTCACTTTTTATTTTTGACATGATTTTCATATATTATTGTTGAAAATTATATCTTAAGCATGATATTTTTTAAAAATATTTATTATATTATGAACTTTCAAGATAATAGAATAAACCCAAAAGAAGGGTGAATTCCATGATAGCTTTGAAATATGAATTTTAGTAAAGTTTATAGCTTTACATATGGATATGTATGATTTAAGTATGTTATGAGCATATGATCAAATGTGATATTTTGATAGAATTATTTAGGACTGAGAGAACAAGGGTTCAGAAATCCAGGTTCCATAACCCATCGCCATCGTATGTTTTGTCCCTTTTTAGACACAATTTCAAAATACTTATGTTATGGTTCTAACTTCGGTGATTAAAGTAACCTTTTTATAGTGTGGGTGCATAACATTGGCATCACTAAATCAAGACGTGTTTGTTGGTTTGAAGAAGCTCTCATCTAAATGATTTATCATTAGAGTAAAACATATTTTGACTACTCATAACCAAGATCTTGAGTAAAAATCTTCATCCAAAGTATTATTTGGTACTTTCATATATAGAAATATTTTAAACCTCTATGTTGGACAAAGCTATACATTTATATAATCAACATGGCCAAGAAAGAGTAAAAGTTTCACAAATTATTTATCCAAAGCACAATTAAGGAATGATACTCCATTCAAATCAACAATGTTGCAGATTATTCTTATCTATGTATAAATTAAAAGGAAGTACCATATATAATGTAATACCCCAAGTATTGGACTCTAAAATTTTCCATATGATTGTTCTTATTGTCTAGTCTACGACTTAGGTGATGAGTCATAGGACCTCTTTATGAGTCGTATAGTTCCAATCGTAGCCAAACTAGTGAGGTGGCTTAATGTTTCTTCTTGGATCACAACTTGTCCCTTACGAGTTGTAAGGTCTGGTAACAAGTCATAGGGTGGGAGTCGTGACTATTCCAATGAGTTGGCCCTGAGTTTCTGCCCGAGCTATAAGTTATGGTGACGACTTAAGACTAGTGACCACGAGTTGTTACCTGACCCATAGCGATTGGGCGTTGTACTTCCTTCCCATTTCATTAGGAGTATTAGGGTGTTTTCCTCTTATCCTACTATTTTCATGACTTAGAGCCCTTCCTTTGGCCCTATTTCCATCAGTTAACAAACATAAACATTATTCTCTTCTCTCTAAATTCCAAAGTCATGAACAAGCTAAGATTTCTAAGGATTAAGCACCTAGGGTTTAAGTTTAGTTTCTTTTCCAAATTTCTTGGTGTTTCAGGCATTTATCTTTTCCCAAAATTGATTTTCATTCAAGCATGTATTTAATAATTGTCCATGTGTATTTAATTATTGGTTTTGAATGTGGGTTAGGGGATTCAGAATGGTTATGGTATAATTTAGTTTTCCATGGTTTTAAATTGGTCATTCATGGTTATTCTTATGGTTTTGAACTCAATATATGAGTGTGTGTGAAAATTGGAACGGGGAATATGGGTTTCCCTAAAATTTATGGTTTAATGGTTTTGAATTGGCTTTACCCTCAATCCAACTTGTGAAATTGGTTTTGAACATGGAAATACACATGGTTTAACTCACTATTGGAACCTTGCATTACATACAAGTTTAATGGAACTTAAAATGGTTTTTTGAATGCCTAGGTGGCCATGGATTGGTTATTAATTTAAATATTGGAGTCAAATTTAGTTATTTAGTTTGGGAATGGCATAATGGGATTGGATTGCAAGCTTAACTTTATTTGGTATGATGATACCAACCGTAAATTCCTAATTAAAAGACTCATTGGTTAATGGATGGGAATGTGTGTAAATGGTTTTAATTTGGCCTTAAAGAGGGTTGTGTAGTATGCTATGGAAGGTGGAGGTCCTGGGGGAACAAATACTAAAAATCACATTTGCCGGCGTAGGGGTCTTTATGACCGTGTGCATAGTTTACACTTTATATATTTTGGAATGGTTGGGGTCGTGGATTACCTGGCCATTCATCGAATTTATCTAGTTCATATGGCTAACATGCACCGAGGCCCTTTTGGTATGGGAGCTAAACCCATATAGACTGTGGGTGTCTTTAGGATAGCTAGAGCTACACAGTCCATGTTAACGATTTAAAAATTAATGGTTAAACATTGTTCCCTATCCTAGAATCTTATATATATATATATGGATGTGTGCATATGGTTTTCGAATAGTTTTGGACTAATTTGATTATGGCATTATTTTATCCCTTCTTGGAGTTACATGCTAGTGCTGATCCTACTAATTATCCCCGAATGCTATATAATTTTATGATGTAGGGTCCTAAGGGTTATTCAGTTTCTTTGTTGAAGAGTTAGGTGGTTGTGGTTCATCTGTTGTCAGCTTGAAGTGGTGAGCCTCCTTCTTCCGAAAGGCTTATTACTTCTTGGTTTCATTATGTTATCTTAGACTATAATATTTGGATTTATTTTAGCTATAGTCGGGGGCATGTATTGACCTATGTTGATGTTTAGTTTTGGTAGAGGCATTTGTGGACAATGTGTGGGTGGTTACTTGTAACACCCCGCAAGATTCTAGATGAGTTTCTAGCTATTCCCTTAATGTTTAAAGGTCACAAAGCTATTATTTCACTCTAAGTGAAAGTGCCATGGACACTTTAACCCCAAGGATTTTGAACATTTTATTTTTGGACTTTTCATGTTTGAATCATTGATTTATGAGTTAGAATATGATTAGGGATGTTAAAAGGGTCATCTGAGAGAGTTTTAGAATTTTTGGAAGAGGTTTGTGGTGTTTTTAGACCACGGAGGTTGTAAACCTCCATGATTTCTACGTGTCACAGAGGATAATCTCCACAATACGCAGCGTGTCATGAAGGATAGTCCCCGTGTTATGCAGTATGTCACAAAGGTTAGCCTCTGCGATAGCCACCTTAACACGCTGCAGTGTAAATCCTACAACCTTTATTAAAAGGTTGCGGGCATTTTTGTCTTTTTACTCTCCCTAAACCCCTAAATCATGAATTAAAATACAAAAGGGGTATTATTTATCCTATTCATCATTAGTTAACGACGTTCAACCTCCTCCCATTTTAAAGAACCTAAAAATCAATATCTTCTTCCGAGAATTCATTATTCAAGGTCTTAATTCCAAGCTTTCTTTAAAAATTCAAGCATCTCAAGTATGTGAGATATTCATCAATGGGTTCCTTCCACCCATTGAGTCTCAAAATCCCCAAATTTTCAAGTGTAAAGCCCTTTTCCTCTTTTGATGAAATTTCAATGTCAAGTATGAATTTCTTCAACTTTTTCTTAAGAGTTTTTAATATGAACCATGACAATGTGTTTCCCCATGTGAATTATGTTCTTACATGCTTTATAATCTCAGTCACCCATATCATGTTTAGTTGACACCATGTAAATTATCAATTTATGAATTGTCCATCTTATGATTTACTCATTATTATCATGGTTAGTTGTGTTAACTTATACTAGCGGATTATGAACACTTGATACCTAGGAAAATCATTTCTATCTATGTTCTCAGGTTACAAGTCATTCAAATTTGGCTTGTGTCTTTAAATTTTAGAATAGCATTAAAATGAGCACTCATCAGTACCAGATCATGTTTTATTATTATATTCAAATTATCTTCATGTTGAGCATTTGTCATTTTGAACCATGCTAATCAGTACCAGATCATATTAAATGAATTATGATACCATTTCCATTTATTTAGGAGTAATACTTAGAATCGAGTAAACTCAGGGATGGTATCTCCCCTATTAGTTTAGACAGAGTCATTAGTAGTAGTCCCTAAGTTCCAAAATTACATAGCTAGTGTAGATTATAAGGGGTCACCCATCAGTTTAGGCTCACTACCCTTGTCCTTCAGGACAATAGATTAGTGGATCCACACAACCAGTTTCAATACCAGTGGCAAGGTATTGACACCCTTCTAACTAGGATTATAGGTTTGACCCCAATTAGCTTAGTTTGGGGCATGTATGTTAAATATTAGCTCCCACAGTCTCAGTTAAGTATTTAGACCCCATCAGCTTAGGTTTGCATGACCAAGTATTCAGTTTATTAGTTATTCAGTTATTCCATTTTACAAATTATTTCACTACATGCTTTACTTGATCATGCCTTTGTTTTACATATTCATGCATTCATATTTAGTTCTTATGTGTAATTCATCTAGTTCCATCTCACATACCAGTACTTTCCAGGTACTAACCGCATACTCTCTTTTGCACTATATTGATTTCACATTATAGGTTCAGACGCTTTGTTCCCTAACCGCCCTTAGTCAGTTCAGCACCACTTAGCAGCTATTGTGATGAGTCCTCATCTATCGAGGATAAGTTGTTTGTAGTTATTTTTATTACTTTCTTTAATTCAGTCAGTCAAAGTTAGTTGGGAGATTATGCCATTAACTCTTCATGTTTTATAGGATTTTAGATAGTCAGACTTGTTTTTAGTTTTCTTTAGATGTTCTGACATGCTAGGTATTGTTATAGTATTATATATTATCAGAGTTTTCATTAGTTTATCTTCCGTATATGATGTTATTATTATGTTTGATTCAGTGCTCACAGCAGATACCAAAACTTGGGTTATCTTGGGGTCACTTGTGGCCTTAAGCACAGTGTTACGACTAGGGGTAGTCTTGGGTCATGACAAAACTTGGTATCAGAGCCTAAGGTTTTAAAGTGTCCTAGGATTTTTGAAATCCGCATTGAGTAGAGTTTTATGCATGGGTGTGAAGCATACCACACTTATGGGTGAGAGGCTATAAGATGTTCTAGGCAATTACCCTTTCTTTCTATATTCATGTCGTGTGGTGGAATGCAAAATTTGTTAAACTTCTCATTATAACTCATCCTCTACCATTTATAGACAATGCCTCCCAGAAGGAATAATAGAAGGAGAAATGGGGACCAGCCCGCACCACTACCAGTTCAAGAAGACCCTCTGAATGAACATGTTTCTTATGTCGAATTTCGAACCACTTTCACCATTTTAGCCTAGACTATGGCTTCCTAGAAGAACCAATAGGATGTTGACCTAGACAATCTTGTGGTGAGCATGAAAACATCTAGGATCTGAGACTTCACTCGGATGAATCCTTTATTATTTTCTGGATCCAAGTCTGAGGAGGATCCGAAATTATTTCTTGATGGTGTGTAGAAACTGATAGATATCATGTGTGTTACTTCTAGTGAGAGTGGTGACCTAGCCACTTACCAATTTCAAGGAGTATCTTATACTTGGGTTAAGTAGTGGAAGGAGGATAGGGGATCAAAGCAGGACTTGTAGAGTAGGATGAGTTTACTATGACTTTCTTATATAGATTCTTTCTACTTGAGTTAAGATAGGCCAAGGTGCTAGATTTTATAAATCTGAAGCAGGGTAATATAAGTGTGAAGGAATATTCACTCAATTTCACCTAGTTAGCAAGGTATGCTCGGACTATGGTGGTTGATCTAGGGCCAAAATGAGTAAGTTTATGTTTAGCATTTCAAAGCATATAGTTAAGGAGTGTAGAATATCTATGTTGGTTAAGGAGATGGACCTTTCTAGATTAATGGTCCATGCTCAGCAAATTGAGAAGGAGAAACTCAAGGAAAGGGAAAGAGATAATAATAGGGCTGGGATAGGTAACTTCAATTTTTCTCAACAAAGGTCAGAGGGCGGGGATCATTCTTAGTTCCACCAGAAGTATTTAGCTCCAGCCCTATCTTAAGCTAGTGCTCCAATGACTAGGTTCGATCAAGACAATTGGGATAGAGCGCTAGGCTCTAAGTCTTAGGGTAGTGTGAATGGTGGTTGCATAAATCCAATTAGTAGGAGGTATGGTAAGAACCATTAGAATGAGTGCAGGGCAGGTAATGATGCATGCTTTGGGTGTGGTAAACCAGGCCACAGAATGAGGAAATGTCCTGTAGTTTCCCAGTAAGAAAGGAATGATTATTAGTAGGGCCAAGTTAACTCTTTAGCAGTCCCAGCAGGACGCCCAACTGAGCAGGATGCCACTTATAGTGCCACAGTGTACAACATTAAAACTGACTTTATGCTCTCTGGACTCAACATGATCAGAAGAGTTCTCCTGATGTGGTTATGGGTACATTACAAGTCTTCCATCTTCATGTTTTATGCATTGTTAGACCCCAGAGATTTACTTTTTTTGTGATTCCCTATATAGAATTAGACTTTGGCATCAGTCTCGACATATTAGGAAAGCCCTTCTTAATGTCTACCCCAATTGTAGTTTGATTGTAGCCAAATGGGTATACAAAAATTTCCTAGTCACAGTGTCTCAGAAAGTCACTTCAGTTGACCTGGTAGAGTTAGAGATGACTGATTTTGATGTCATTCTTGATATGTATTGCTCCTCTCTTGCTATGCCTCAGTTGATTGTTGAAATATAATTATCTAGTTTCAGTTCCCTAATGAGTCCATTATAGAATGGAGGGCTAGTACCTTAGTGCCTATAAGTCGGTTTGTATCCTATCTTAAGGCAAGAAAAATGATATCCAAGGGATGTATTTACCATATCATCGAAGTCAAGGACCCAAATTCTGAAACTACAAATCTTGAATTAGTTCCAGTAGTAAATAAAATTCTAGAAGTATTTCCTGAACATCTTCTCGAAGTTCCTCTAGAGAGGGAAATTGACTTTAAAATAGATCTTCTCCCAGATACCTAGCCTATCTCAATTCCACCTTACAGAATGGGTCTAGCTAAGATTACAAAATTGAAATAAATGCTGAAATATCTCTTAGATAAAGGTTTTATTAGGCCTAGTATTTCTCTATCAGGTGCTTTAGTTCTCTCCATGGACAAAAAAGATGGTTCCCTCTGAATGTGCATTGAATATCGTCAATTTGAACAAAGTCACAATTAAGAATAAGTATTCTCTCCCCAGAATTGATGACTTATTTGACCAACTTTAGGTGCAAGCTATTTCTCAAAGATAGACCTTAGATTCGACTATCATCAGCTTAGAGTTAGAGAATGTGGCATCCCAAAGACAACCTTTAGAATTCAGTATGGTTACTTTCAATTTATAGTTATTTCGTTTGGACTAATGAATTCTCTTGAAACTTTTATGGACTTGATGAATAAGGTGTTCAAGTAGTACTTGGACATGTTCATCATAGTGTTCATATATAACATCCTTGTCTATTCCCGTAGTGAGAGTGACCATCTAGACCATTTGAGGATTGTATTGCAGACCCTAAAGAATCACCGGTTATTCACTAAGTTAAGTAAATATGAATTTTGGTTGAGATTAATAGCTTTTCTTTGTTATGTCATTTCCGGTGATGGCATTTAAGTTGACCCTTGAAAGACCAAAGTAGTAAAAAACTAGCCTAGGCTATCTCTCCATCAAATCTTAGGAGTTTATTGGGTTTAGCCGATTACTACATGTGGTTTGTTATAGGTTTTCTTATATTGCTTCTCCCATGTCTTGACTGACTATAAATGAATTCAATTTTCAGTAGTTAGATTCCTATGAGAAGAGTTTTTACGAGTTGAAGACTCGACTAACTTTTGCTCCAGTATTGACTCTAACAGAGGGTTCAGATAAGTTTGTAGTTTTTTGTGATGCTTCTAGAGTTGGACTTGGTTGTGTTTTGATGCAGCAATGTAAGGTCATATCCGATTTCTCTAGAATGCTTAAACCCCATGAAAAGAATTACCTGACTCATGATCTTGAGTTGGCAGCAGTAGTATTTGCCTTGAAGATTTAGAGGTGATACCTTTATGGGTTCATGTTGACATGTTCATGGATCATAAGAGATTACCGTATGTGTTCACACATAAGGACCTAATTTTTTTCCAGAGAAGATGGCTTGAATTATTAAAAGACTATGATATGAGTGTGTTATACCTCCCGAGTAAGGCCAATGTAGTGGCTGATTCCCTTAATAGATTGTCTATGGGAAGTGTTGCTCATATTGAAGAGGATAAAAATGAGTTAGTTCATGAGGTTCATCATCTTGCTATGTTGGGAATTTGTTTTGTTAATTCAGCCGAAGGTAGTATATGGGTTCAGAATCTTTATTGGTGGCTGAAGGTAAATAAAAGCAAGACAAGTATTCTATTTTAGTCAAATTGAAGGAGGTAGTTTGGGATTAGAAGGTTGAGGTTTTCTTCCAAGGGGAGATGGAGTACTTTATTGTCAGGGTAGGTTATGTGATTTGATTGTGGATGATTTAAGACAACAAATATAAGCAGAAGTGCATGGTGCACGATATTTTATTCATCCAGGAGCCACTAAGATGTACTAGGATTTTCGGGAAATCTATTGGTCAAATAGTATTAATAAGGAAGTTGCAGAATTAGTGGCTAGGTGTTTGAATTATCAGCAGATTAAAATTAAGCACTAAAGACCTGGTGGTATGCTTTAGGAGTTCAACATCCCTACCTAGAAATGAGAGGTGGTGAACATGGATTTTGTTATAGGGTTCCCTTGTACATGGATTTCTCCACCACGATTTGATTTGGGTCATTGTAGATAGAATAACCAAGTCAGCTTATTTTTTACCAGTTCATACTTTATATTCAATCGAGGATTATACTAGACACTATCTTAGGGAGTTGTTAAATTTGCATGGAGTTTTATTGACCATCATTTCATATAGATACCTCTTACTTTTGGAAGGCTTTTTGAAATGGTATTGGTACCCTAGTCCATCTCAGTAAAACTTTTCATCCTCAGATAGATAGTTAGGTAGAGCAAATTATTCATACATTTGAGGATATGTTGAGAGCTAGTGTTATCGAGTTCAAGGGTAGTTGAGATGACCACTTACCTTTGATTGGGTTTGCCTACACCAACAGCTATTACTCTAGTATTTAGATGGCTCTGTTTAAGGCTCTCTATTGAAGGAGGTGTAGATATAATATTGGTTGGTTTAAAGTAGGTATGGATGCTTTGATAAGGCTAGACATAGTGTACGAGGCAATAGAGAAAGTTAAGTTGATTTGAGAAAGGCTAAAGATATCCCAAAGCAAATAGAAACCTATGCTGATGTAAGGAGAAGAGATCTTGCATTTACTGTTGGTGACTTGGTTTATTTAAAAATTTCACCCATGAAGGGGGTGAACAGGTTTGGTAAGAAAGGCAAGTTCCTTCCCCTCTATGTTGACCCATATAGGATTTTGAGTCGTTTTGTGAAGGTATCTTATTAGTTGGATTTGCCTGCAAAATTGGAATCAGTGCTTCCGGTGTTTCATGTCTCTTTGCTAAATAAATCCATTAGTAACCCAATTTCTATCATTCATTTAGAGAGTGTGGGCATGAAAGATAGCCTTTCCTATGGAGAAGTCCAAGTTCAAATCCTTGACCTTTAGATTCGTAGGTTAAGGAATAAAGAAGCCGCCTTGGTTAAAGTCCTGTGGATAACTATGTCCATTGAGGGAGCTACTTGAGAAATAGAAGCCAATATGTAAGCCAAGTACCCCCACTTTTTCTCTACTAATTTAGATTCAGCTTGAGGTAATGGTTTCCCTTACATGATTCTCTCATTTTCTATCTTATCTATATAACCATCCTCATGTCATACCCTGTATTTATGAATTTAGTTCAGTCCATGCATCATGTTTCAGATTTAGTTATTTAGACATGAATAAGCTCATAAGTCATGACTACATAGTTTCAGTCTTTCTAGTATCTCAGCTTATACAGTTTCATTCGGGGATGAATGATCCTAAGAGGGAGATATTATAATACCTTGCAAGATTCTAGATGAGTTTCCAACTATTTGTCCCATGTTCAAAAGTCCCAAAGCTATTATTTCACACTAAGTGTAACTGACATGGCCACTTTAACACCCTAAGATTTCAAACATTTTATTTTTGGCCTTTCTATTTTTGAAATATTGATTTATGAGTTAGAATATGATTAGGGATGTGAAAAGGGACATTCGAGAGAGTTTTAGGATTTTTGGAAGAGGTTCAGGGAATTTTTAAACCACAGAGGCAGTAAGCATCCACAATTTCAGTGTGTCACGAAGCATAATCTCCGTGATACACAGCGTGTCATGGAGGATAGTCTCTATGATATATAGCACGTCATGGAGGCTAACCTCTGTGATAGCCACCATGCTACACTGTATTGTAAATCCTTCAGCCTTCATTAAAGAGGTAAGCAGCATTTTAGTCTTTTTCCTTTCCTTAAACACCAAAATCTTGAAATCAAACCCAAGAGGGGCATTATTTGTCCCATTCATCATCAATTAATGACGTTCAACCTCCTCCCATTCTCAAGAACACGAATATCAAAAGCTTCTTCCAAGAATTCATCATTCATGGCCTCAATTCCAAGTTTTCTTAAAAAATTCAAGAAACTCAAGTATGTGGGATAGTCATCAATGGGTTCCTTCCACCCATTGAGTCCTAAAAATCCCTAAATTTTCAAGTAAAAAACCCTTTTTCTATTTTGATGAAATTTCAATGTCAAGTATGAATTTATTCAACTTTGTATTAATAGTTTTGAATACGGACCATGACAATATGTTTCCCTATGTGAATTATGTTCTTACATGCTTTATAATGTTAGTCCTCATATCATGTTCAGTTGACACCATGTAAATTATCAATTTATCAATTGTCCATCTCATGATTTACTCATCATCATCATGGTTAGTTGTGTTAACTTATACTGGTAGGTTATGAAAACCCGATACCTAGAAAAATCATCTCTATCTGTGTTATCAGGTTACAAGTTATTTTGATTTGGCTTGTATCGTTAAATTTTAGAATAACATTAAAATGAGCACTCATCAGTACGAGACCATGTTTTATTATTATATTCAGATTATCATTATGTTAAGCATTTGTTAGTTTGAACCATGCTAAACATCTAATTAGTACCAGATCATGTTAAATGAATAATGATACCAGTGTCATTCATTTAGTAGTAATACTCAGTACCCAACAAACTTAGGGATGACAGCTTCCCTGTCAGTTTAGGTAGAGTGTTTAGTAGCAGTCCCTAAGTTCTAAAACTACATAGCCATCATATTTTATAAGGGGTTACCCATTATTTTAGGATTGAATTCCTCTCAGGGGTCACCTGTCAGTTTAGGCTTGATACTCTAGTCCTTCGGGATAACAAATTAGTGGATCCATACATCCAATGTCAATGCCCGTGTGAAGGTATTGACACCCTTTTGACGAGGCTTATAGGTTTGACCCCGATTAGCTTAAATTAGGGAATGTCGGTTAAATGTTATCTCTCATAGTCTCAGTTTATTTTTTAGACCCCATCAGCTCAGGTTTGCATGACTAAGTGTTCAGATTATCAGTTATTTAGTTATTTAGTTTTACAGATTATTTCAGTACATGCTTTACTTGGTTCTGTATTTGTTTTACATGTTTATGTTTTATGTTCAGTTCTTATGTATAATTCATCTAGTTCCATCACACATACAAGTACATTCCAAGTATTGACAATTCACTCTATTTTGTACTATATTGATTTCATAATATCAGTTATGATGCTTAGTTCCTCGATTTCCCTTAGTCAGTTCAGTGCCACTCAACAACAGTTTTGGTAAGTCCTCGTCCACCAAGGGTAAGTTATTTCCATTTATTTTTAGTACTTTATTATTTCAGTAAGTTGAAGTTAGTGTGGGGTTCGTCCCATTAACTCTTCATGTTTTAGAGGCTTTCAGATAGTCAAACTTGTTTTTAGTTTTCATTACATGTTCAGACATGTTGGGTATTGTTCAAGTATTATATATTATCAGAGTTTTTATTAGTAAAGGTTTTTCATATGATGTTATTATTATTACTTGATTTAGTGCTCACAGTAGATACCAGATCATGGGTTAGCTTGGGGTCACTTGTGGCCTTAAGTACCGTGCTACAACTAGGAGTAGTCTTGGGTTGTGACATTACTATATATTAACTGTTAGGTCCCGTTGGTTTATCTATCTATCCTTTACATTATGTTTGGGTTGCTTTCACTATTATATTTATTATGCTCAGGTGACTAGGCAAAAGGGGTGGTCTTTGTCCCTCAGTGGGCGTGAGATACCCATTGCAACTAGGCTTAGGGTCTGGTCGTGACAAGATTAGTATCAAAGCATAGTTTAGGGTTGTTGGGTGTCCACAAAGCTATTTTTAGTTGAGTTCCTTTTATGAATGTCTAGAACGCCACACTTATAAGGGAGATGCTAAAAGGCATTTGGGAATGTTTCCCATTCTCATGTTCTATTTTGGGCTATAGAGTCTAGTGTCTTGAAATTCCTCTAATCTATGACTTACTCACATTTTAGATCATGCCTTCCTGAAGATCTGATGCTCTGTAGTAAGATACCATGATACCAACCATGATCGTGGTTATATTGTACAATCATACAATGGTCTTATTTAATTAAGATAACCCCAACTTTTGAAATTCAACAAAGTGTATCCTCATTCCATGAGAGGGAAATATGATTGTGATTGAAATAACGATCCCCAGGCACGATTGTGAGTCCCACAAATGCCTTTGAAGTAACCACCAAATATACAAACCAAGGTACGACCGTAGTTAAATTCCACAATCGTACCTAGGCTCATTTGATCATGTTTTATTATCTCTTATCCAGTTCCCATCCATGGGTTCAACCCAGTATTGTAGGTTGTTCCCATGATTCTGGGAGGGTCTCATATGTTCCTCCTTGCAATTTCCAGTTATGAAATTGTAATGGGAATATCAGTCTTTTCCCATGCTTTTAATATTAAAACTATGTTGTTTTGGGGAATCTTAAGGGTCATTAATGGGGTTTATATGACCCTAAGCTCTCATTACTTAGAATTTTATCTAATAGTTAGTTTCAAAAGAGAAAACGAGATGATTCCCTTTTCCCAAGGCCAGTTAGGATTCATCTTCCTCATGTATCCAACTTTAAGGAATTATTTAGGTATGTTGGATTTTGTCAATATGTTCCCTTTCACCCATTGAGTCCTAGAGTTAACCCAATTCTCTTGTTCAAGTCTTTTTTTACAACTCAAGGTTATGGGTATTGGTAGATTCATTCTATCTCAGTCTTTGGGTATCATTGAGTTGTATCCCTATTTTAGCATGAACTTTGGTGTTATTATTTTTCCATGATCCTAAACTCTAGTTACATTGTGAAATCTATTATTGTTGGACCTGAGTCATTGAATTGTAGTAATTCGATCAGTTTACAGTAAACATAATAGTTGTATTATTTAGAGATGGCGGGTTATGACTACTTGATGACCTCAGATTTCTTGCATATACTATTGGATTCTATATTCCCAACTTTACATGATTTGAATTCTTTAAGAGAGTACATTTTTTTTAGTTATTAGATTATTACCATTAGTAAGCATTGCAGTTATCACTATTATTCAGTAGAGTGTAGTACTTAGCACCGAGTAGATTCAGAAATGAAAACTCATTCATTAGTTAGGTTGTGACCTTTAATAAAAGTCCCTAAGTCCCAAATATATGGTGCCATCTTATGTTATAAGGGGTCACCCCTCAAATTAGACTTGACATCTTAGTCCTTTTGGACATTAGTTGAGTAGATACACGTCACATAGTGTTCCTTAGCAAGGTACTGAACACCCTTTCAGATGGGGTTCTTGGTTGGACCCTAGTTAGTTCATATTGGGGTATATCGATTATTAGTATTTCCCACAGTCCATAATTTACAATCCCGATTTTAGATTTTTGCATGCCCTTTTATTTAGCTATTTAGTTCAGTTTACAACATATGTTTATTACTTGGTCATGTACTAGTTATCATGTTATATGTACCTTGTTTAGCTCATATCAAATATTTCCCTATCTCACACACATAGCAAATTCAAGGCACAGATCGTATTCTTTATTTGAGATATATTTTATTTTAATATAGGTTTGGATGCTCAGCATCCTAATCACGCGTAGTACAATCTTATCCCATATTAGCAAAGATAGTATTGGTTAGTCCTTATCATGTGAGGACCAGAGCCAACTTTTCATTACATTTTTTCTTTATTGTTCCCAGTTTTTGGATAGTTAGAGTTATCTGGGGGTTTGTCCCAGCAACTTATCTTAGTAGAGGCTTTATATACATACAATTCGATGTTCAGTTTGGATCTCAAACTTGTTTTGTGATGATTGGATTTCCTTTGAATATTTAATACATTATTCAATTTAGCTTACACATAAGTATTATTTTATCAGTTATTATCTATATTTCTTAGTATTTTGGCAGTCCATAGGTTAGCTTGTAGTCACTTGTGATTCTAAGCACTATATTATAACGAAAGGTAGTCTCAGGTCGTAATAATTTCCTTCCATCCTTCTGTCCAAAGTTCTACCAATTTCACAAAGTTAAGTTCCTAGTAAGATTTTATAAACCCACTTCCAAATCCACCTTGTTATTTATCAAACTGCATCATTTCTTGAAGTCCTTATTCGTGTATATGAATTTTATAGATATTGCATTTGCCTTTAAGTAAGGAATGTCTTGTTTCACTTTTTATTCTTGACAGGATTTTCATATATTATTGTTGAAACTTATATCTTAAGCATGATATTTTTAAAAAAATCTTTATGATATTATGAGCTTTCAAGATAATAGAATAGACCCAAAGAAGGGTTAATTCCATGATAGCTTTGAAATATGAATTTTAGAAAAGTTTAAAGCTTTACATATGGATATGTATGATTTAAGTATGTTATAAGCATATGATTATATCAGTTATTTTGAGAGAATTATTTAGAACCGAGAGAACAAGGGTTCAGAAATTCATGTTCCATAACTATGTCGCCACCATAGGTTCTGTCCCTTTTTAGACACAATTTCAGAAACCTTATGTTATGGTTCTAACTTTGGCTACTTAGAGTAACCTTTTTTCCAGTACGGGTGTATAACATCGGCATAAATAAAGCAAGGAATGTTTGTTGCTTAGAAGAAACTCCTATCTAAATGATTTATCATTAGAATAAAACATATTTTGACTACTCATAACCAAGATCTTGAGTAAATAATTTCATCCAAAGAATTCTTTGGTACTTTCATATATAACAATATTTTCAACCTCCATGATGGACAAAGCTATACATTTATATAATCTTCAATGCTAAGAAAGAGTAAATTTCTCAAATGATTTATCCAAAGCACAATTAAGAAATAATACTCCATTTAAATTAACAATGTTGGGAACAAATATTATCAAAGTATAAACTAAAAGGAAGTACTATATATAATGTAATACCCTAGGTTTTGGACTCTGAAAATTTCCATGCAATTGTGCTCACTGTCCAGAGTATGGCTCAGGTGATGAGTCGTAGGCCCTCTTCATGAGTCGTATAATTCCAATAGTAGCCAAACTAGTGAGGTGGCTGAATGTTTCAATTTGGATCATGACTTGTCCCTTATGAGTCATAATGTTTGGCCACGAATCATAGGGTATAACTCTTGACCATTCTAGTGAGGTGGCCCGGAGATTCTACCCAGGCTACGAGTCTTGGTGACGACTCATGACCAGTGACCATGAGTCATTACCAGACCCGTAGCGACTGGGCGCTGTATTTCCTGCCCATTTCATTAAGGGTATTATGGTTTTTTTCTCTTATCCTACAATTTCCATGACTTAAAATGCTTTCTTTGGCCCTACTTCCATCAGTTAACAAGCATAAGCACTTCTGTCTTCTCTCTAAATTCCAAAGTCAAGAACAAGCTAGATTTTTTAGAATTAAGCACCTGGGGTTCAAATTATGGTTTCTCTTCCAAATTTCTTTGTGTTTTAGGCATGTATCTCTTTCCTAAATTCATTTTCATACGAACATTTGTTTAGTCATTGTCCATATGGATTTAATTATTTGTTTTAAATATGGGTTGGGGGATTTGGAATTATTATGGCATAAATTGGTTTTCCATGGTTTTAAATTCTTCATTCATGTTTATTCTCATGGTTTTGAACTCAATATATGCATGGGTATGTGATGGAATAAGGAACATGGGTTTTCCTAAAATTTATGGTATAATGGTTTGGAATTGGCGTTACCCTCAATCCAACTTGTAAAGTTTGTTTTGAACATGGAAATACACAAGGTTTAACTCACTTTTCGAATCTTGCATTCCATACAAAGTTAATGGAACTTAAAATAGTTTTTGGAAGGCCTTGTTGGCCATGGGTTAGTTTTCAATTGGAAACTTTGGAGTCCAATTTGGATATTTGGTATTGGAATGGCATAATAGAATTGGCTTAAAAGCTTAACTTTATTTGGTATGACGATACCAATGGTAAATGCCTAATTAAAAGTCTCCTTTGTTAATGGATGGGAATGTGAGTAAATGATTTTAATTTGGACTTAAAGGGGGTTGTGTAGCTCGCAGTAGAAGGTGGATGTCTGGGAGGACCAATACTGGAAACCACGTTTGCCGGCGTGGGGGTCTTTATGACTGTGTGCATAGTTTATAAATTATATATATTTTGGAATAATAGGGTTCATGGATTCTTTGTGCCTTCATCGAATTTCTTTAGTTCGTGCAGCTGACACGCACTAAGGACTTTTAGTAGGGGGAGTTGAACCCATATATCTCATGGGTGCCCTTAGGATGGCTGGAACTACAAAGTTCAGGTTAATGATTTTAAAGGTCATGCTTAAACCTTGTTCCCTATCCGACATCTTACATATATTTATATATGAATGTGTGCATATGGTTTGTGATTGGTTTTGTACTGATTTGATTATGACATTAGTTTATACCTTCCTGAAGTTATATGCTATTGCTTATCCTACTAACCTTCCCCGGACGCTGCATTGTTTCATGATGTAGGGTCCTAGGGGTTCTTAAGTTACTTTGTGCAAAGTTAAGTGGTTTTAGTTCATCCGTTGGTCAGCCTGATGTTGTGAGCCTCCTTCTCCCGGAACTATTGTTACTTCTTGGTTTTATTATGTTGTCTTATATTGTCACTTCAGGATTCCTTTTACTATAGTTGGGGAAATGTCCCAACCTTTGTTGATGTTCGATTTTGTTAGAGGTTTTTGTGGTCAAAGTGTAGGTAGTTAGTGTTTATTGATTCTTAATTCCCATTGAGTTACCTATCTATCTTTCACTTTATGTTTGGGTTGCTTCTTCTATTATATTTATTGTACTTAGTTGACTATGCAAAGAGAGTGGTCTCCAACCCTTAGTGGTCTTGAGATACCCATCGCGACAAGGCCCGGGGTTGGGTTGTAACAAGCTTGGTATTAGAGCAGAGGTTCATGGTCGTTGGGTGTCCATAAAGACATGTCAAGTAGAGTGCTTTTTATGGGTGTGTAGGTGCCACACATTTTAGAGGGAGGCTACAAGGCATTTTGGAATGTTTCCCTTTATCATGTTCTATTTCAGGCTACATAGTTTGGTGTCTTGAAATTCATCTAATCTTTCACTTACTCATATTTTAGATCATGCCTTCCCGAATATTTGATCCTCATAGAATTTTTTCTAGAAACTCTGTCCTGATAGAGGATGATGTGAATGGAACTTGCCTTGTTTATGGTGTACAGACCTGGTCTAGGGTCCCTGCTCCTGATTGTACTTCCTTTTATGGAGTTCCACTGGTTCCTACTAGTACTTCTTAGGCTTCTCGAGATTATGATACTTATGCCCCGAGGCCTCAGGGTAATATTTCTAATGCAGAGTTCCACCAGTTGATTTATCTTCTTACTTAGTTAGTATCATCTCAGTTTTTCCAGTCTAATCATGTGGGTTTTTCTAATCTTTCATATGAGGTCATTAGGGTTGGACAGTTTATGAGGTTGAATACCCCAACCTTCAAAGGCTCTAAGGTTGAGGAGGATCCTCAAGAGTTTGTTGATAAAATAGAGAAGATATTCAGGGTGATGCATTCTACTGATTCTAAGGATGTGGAGTTTTTTGCATACCAGTTGAAGGATGTAGCTTATTAGTGGTATGAGGAGTGGGAGCATTTGAGAGGTGATAATGTAGAGCAAGCTTTGTGGGATTAGTTTTCGAGTGCCTTTTTTGATCATTTCTTTCCCCAGGAGTTGAGGAAAGCTAAGGCTAAGGAGTTTGTGAATCTAATACAAGGGAAGATATGTGTCAAGGAGTGTACTTTGAAATTTCAGCAGTTGTTTCATTAGGATCCAAAGTTGGTGTCATCTACAAGGGCGAATATGAGAAAATTTGCTTCTGGGTTATCCTGTGAGTTAGTATTAAAGTGTAAGGCTGCTATGTTTAACATTAACATAGATATCTCCCATCTTGTGGTTTATATATAGCAGGTAAAGAATGAAAAGAAGAGACAGTGGAGATAGAATAGAGATAAAATAAAAAGTTCAGGTATTCAGAGCAGTGTGGAGGTTATCAAGCTAGTGGGAAAGATAGTAGATAGTGGACCAAGAAGAAGACTTGGGTAAATTCTAGTTCATATTATTTGGATAGTGCTCCCTAGCCTAAGATATTTGGTGATCATCGTTTTCTAACTTGTAGCGATTCTAAGGTATAGGGTGCCCGATCTCAGGCTAGTGGAGCTCAGCCAGCCCCACCATATCCTTTTTGTAGTTTTTTTTTGGATAGATTTATCGTGGTTATTATGATGAGGGAAGGAAATTATGCTTCAATTGTGGTTAGCCTAGACATATGCAAAGGAACTGTCTCACAGCCAAGGTAGCCACTGGATCTAATAAGGTTCCAGTCACCACTTCTTTGTCTTTGGTGCCAAAGGGTGCTAGTTCTGGTACCGACATTGGACAAAATTGTCTCTATGATCTCGCTACCTTTTAGGAATATGAGGTATCTTCTGATATTGTTACCGATACATTGTAAATTTTATCTCGAGATGTGTATTTTTTTCTTGATCCGGGGTATACCTATTCTTATGTGACCCCTTATATGGATGTGTATTTTAGTTTTGGTCCCAACAGTATTTCTGACCTCTTTTCTATGTCTATTCAGGAGGGTGATTTTGCAGTTTCTAGAAGGATCTATAGGGGTTGTGTGGTGTCTTTATTTCATAGGGAGACATTTTTGGATTTGGTAGAGCTCGATATGGTAGATGTCAATGTAATCTTGGGGATGGATTGACTTCATTCGTTCTATGCTTCTCTGGATTGCAAGACCCAAAAGGTTAGTTTTCAATATCCTATTGAATCCGTAATTGAAAGGGAGGGAAGTTCCTTAGTTGCTAAAGGAAGGCTTATCTCTTATATTAAATCCCAAAAGGTGATCTCTAAGGCGTGTCTATATCACCTGTTTTGGTTTATGGATTATAGTTCTGAGGGCCCCTCTTTGCAATCTGTCCTTGTTGTCAATGATTTTCCTGAAGTGTTTCTCAAGGATCTTCCTGTCATTTCTCCCATTAGGGAAATAGACATCGGTATTGATCTTCTATCGGATACTGTCTTATATCTATTCCTCCTTATAAAATGGTGCTGGCTAAATTAAAAGAGCTAAATGAGCAGTTAAAGGATCTTCTTGATAAGGGCTTCATTCGTCCTAGTATTTCTCCGTAGGGTGCTCCCATGATTTTCATGCCTAAGAAAGATGGGTCTCTTCGGATGTGTATAGATTATCGATAGTTGAATAAGGTTACCCTGAAGAATAAGTACCCTTTTCCTAGGATTGATGATCTCTTCTACCAGCTTCAGGGTGCTAGAAACTTCTCTTATATTGACCTTCTTTCGGGTTATCATCAGTTGAAGATACGGGAAATTAATTTTCCAAAGACTGATTTCCAAACTCGATATGGTCATTATGAATTCCTTATTATGTTATATGGGTTGACTAACATCCTGCCTTCTTTTATGGATCTTATGAACTGAGTGTTTAGACAATTTTTGGATCTATTTATAATAATGCTTATTGATGATATCTTGGTGTATTCTAAGAGTAAGAAGGATCATGCCAGTCACCTCCGCATTGTGTTGTAGACTCTTAAGGATCAAAGGTTGTATGCTAAATTTCCTAAATATGAGTTTTGGTTGAATACTTGTCACGACCCAAACCAGGGCCTGGCAGGCCGAGACGATTATCTCAAGTCCGCCGAGGATCGAAGACTACCCCCTTTACCCTAGCCAACCAGAACATAATACAACTAGTAGCGGATGAATTTTGAATGTATAACAAGATAGCCATGCAACTAGCTTAGAAATAAATCTATGCACTTTAACATCTATCCCAATCCATAGTAATTCACAAGCCTCTAAGAAACCAACATCAATCTAAGTTGGGACATGCCTGCGACGATAGCCAAAAAAGAAACCGAAAGATAGTCTCTGACATAGTGAAAACAAACATGAAATTAGGGTTGTCTAATGTAAGGAAGTTCACCACTTCAAACTGACTCATGATCAATCTAGAAATCACCTATTCAGTGTACAGGAAAAGTAGAAGTGTCTCTGTTCTCTATATCGCGTGGGGATACAATGTCTGAAGATGGTTAGTAGGGTGAGTTCTAGCATGTAACTCAGGGAAGGGATAAGGAATTCCATGATCAAATCAGTTCAAAATCATTCAAAACCAGTGCACACAATTATATACATATATATAACATGCCAGGATATGGAACAAGGCTTAACATGGAAGTAAAACATTAGCCTGGACTGTGTAGCTCAAATCGTCATTTATACCCACGGGCTATATGGATCTTGCTCCTCCCTAGTAGTTGGGTCAAGCTTCCTCCCTGCTTGTTGGTCTCCAGTGTGTCTTAGCCACATGAACTAGAGAAATCCGAGGAAGTCCCAAAGCCATCAAGGCTAAAACCATTCCAAAATGTATACATATATGTAATGTATGAACTATGCACACGGTCATAAAGACCAACCCCCATGTTCGCAAACGTGGTTTCCAGTATTAGTCTCTCAGGACCTCCACTTTTACACCTAAGATACTCAACCCCCTTTAACCCTAATTAAAATATTTACACATTCCCATTCATTAAGTCAAGGATCATCTATTAAGGCACATACCATTGGTATCATCATACCAATTACACTTCCAAGCTTATAATTATGCCATACCAATTACATCAAGTCGGGGGAGTGACACGATCCCCTTTGTTCATTAAATCAAGTTTAAAATAAAATACATGGCCAACAAGGCCTTTAAAATCCTTTTTATCTATTTAACAATTTATGCAATGTGATAGTTTAGGGAAGTGAGCCAAATCATATGATTGACCATGTTTCAAACCTAATTATGCAAATGGGTTGACGAAACACAATTTACAAAATCAAATTCCAAACCAAAATCACCAAAATAGGGGAATAATTCAAACCCCATCCCATTCACCATACCCATGCACCCTAACGGATTTCAAAATACATAAATAAAATATGAACACTTGTATTAAAACCATAGGAATGCAAATCAAGTAACAATCCTTCAAAAACCCTCAACCTAAATAAAAAATCCATATTCAAATACGCACGAATAACCATTTAAACATATTATTTAACTAAAATAATTTTAAGGGGAGAGATACATGCTTGAAAATATCACAATTATGGAGAGAAACCACAACTTGGAGGCTCTAACTGATCAAGCTTAAGAAACCCAACTTGTTCTTGACTTAGGGATTTGAGAGAGTTTAAGAGTGTGTTTGATGATGTTTTTGGATGATAATGAGGTCCCAAAAGGGTTTTAAGGTTGTGGGTCACAATTGGTGAAAAGGGGAAATGTCCAAAGTACTCTTAATAAAACACTGAAAATTTACTGCCCAGTTGTTACGAGTAACGACTGACTATGAGTTGTTCCCGAGACTCATTATCTGGGTAGTGTCCCAAGACATACCCACTATTGACCCTATGAGTCATACCACATGACTCTTAGTCCCATATTATGACTCATAGGGTCCATTCATACTCAAAAAATAAACAAGGGACCACTACACTGGTGAGACTATGAGTCCCTTCTTATGACTCGTAATGTCTCACCATGACTCGTTTGGTATTAATAATACCTAGGGCAAAAAATTTGATATGTACACTGGTCACCCTAAAAGTAGGGCACTACAACTCGTATGGAGTCTTCACAACTCGTTAGATGAGTCAGAGTTTGGGCATAAGCTCAAATCTTGAAATTTTCAAAGGCCAAAATTCAGGGGTGTTACATTCTCCTCCCTTAGGATCATTTGTCCTCGAATGATGAGCCAAGTCATATCTTTTCATGATTCTAAGACCGAAACACAACAAAAATTCCCTTTAACAATGTCAAAAAACAAAGATGAGAAGGAAAACATATACCTTAAGCACGATTGTCTAATCCGGGGAACAAGAATGGATATTTGGACTTCATGTCCTCTTCAACTTCCCAAGTAGCTTCTTCTACCTTTTGTTTCCTCCAGAGAAACCTTACTAAAGCCACGCCCTTAGTCCTTAAACAACTGAATTACCTAGCCAAAATCTCATTTAGGACTTTCTCATAAGTCAAGGAATCCAAAATACTAACAATATCAATAGGCACAACCAAAGAAGTATCACCTACGCACTTCTTCAACATTAAAACATGAAAAACCGGATGAATAGAACTCAAACTTGAAGGCAAATCCAACTCATAAGAAACATTACCCACTCTTCTTAAAATCAAGTACATACCAATGTAACAGCAGGTGAGCTTCTCTTCTTATCAAACTTCATAACTCCCTTTATAGGAGATACCTTCCAGAACACCCAATCACCAACCTCAAACTCCAACTCTCTCCCCCTCACATCTATTAAGACTTTTTGTGGCTCTGAGCAGTCTTAAGTCTATCTCAAATTGCCTTCATGTTCTCTATGGCTTGGTGAACCAAGTATGGATTGAACATCTTAGTCTCATCAAACTCATACCATAAAATACGATATCTATACCTCCTACCATAAAGAGCCTCAAAAGGATCCATCCCAATACACGAGTTATAACTATTATTATAAGAAAACTCGATGAGAGGCAAATGATCCATCCAACTACCTCCAAAATTAATCACACTTTAGAATATATTTCAAAGTCTGAATAGTCCTTTCTACTTATCCATCCATCTGAGGGTGGAATGCGGTACAAAGGTTCACCCGTGTTCCCAAGACTTGCTGAAATGAATGCCAAAAGCAAGAAGAAAACTATGTATCTCAATCTAAAATGATGAAATATGGAGTACCATGCAGTTTAACTATTTCCTAAATAAACAACATAGCATAATCCTTTTCAATATCAGTAGTCCTTACAGGAAAGAAGTGAGAAGACTTAGTAATCCTATCTGTGATGACCCAAATTGAATCTTGCTAATTTTGAGACTGCAAAAGACCAGTAATAAAATCCATATTGATCACCTTTCACTTACACATAGGAAAATTAACCTCTTGAGATATAACACTGGCCTTAAGTGCTCTACATTTACTTGTTGACTAACCGTGCACTTAGCCATGAAATTTTCCACATCCTTCTTCATGTTGTTTCACCAATAAACCTCCTTCAGGTCATGATACATCTTCATCGAGCCCAAATGAACTATATACCTCAGCTTATGAACCTTAGTAAAAACCCTTTCTCATGACCCATTAATATCAAGAACACACAATCTACCTTGGTACCTCAAGATACCATCTTCACCAATCTTAAATGACATAACCTGCTATTGACCTACATCATCCTTAATCTGTAACAATAAAAGGATCCAAAACCTTCTTCTCCTTTACCTCTACACCAAGAGATGATTTTACCACCTCTTGTATAATCATACCTCTATCCTGAGAATACAACAGACGAACTCTAAGATTGGCCAACTGATAAAAGTCCTTCACCAATCCTCATTTTTCCTCATCCATATTAGACAAGCTAACCATGGACAACTTGATAAGATCATCAGAAACCACATTAGTCTTACTTGGATGGTAATGAAGACTCATATCATAGTCCTTGAGCAACCCAAGCCATCTTTTTTCCCTGAGATTCAACTTTTCTGGGTGAACACACACTGCAAGATTTTATGATCTAAATAGATATCAACGTGAACCACATACAAGTAATCACACCAAATCTTCAAAAAAAAAACTACAACCAACAATTCCCAATCATGTGTCAGATAATTCCTTTCATGAACTCTTAGCTTCCCAAAAGTATAGGACACTACCTTACCATGCTGCATTAAGACACAACCTAGTCCCACACGAGACGTATCACAATAAACAGCGAACCTATCAATACCCTCGAATAGGGTCCAAACTAAAGCATAAGTCAACTTATCCATCAACTTCTCAAAGCTACCCTCACAATCATTGAACCATAGAAACCTTACCTTTTTCTGAGTCAACTTACCATAGAGTAGAAATAGACAAAAAAATTTCCATAAATCTCTAGTAATATCCGGTTAAAACAAGAAGCTCCGAACGTCATTTGGAGTCATGGGTCAAGGACACTTCTTAACCACCTCAACTTTTTATGGATCTACAATGATTCCCTCACCGGACACAACATGACCTAAAAAGGTCACAACATGACCTAAACTAAAAGTCACACTTCCAAAAACTTGGCATACAATCGTTGATCTTTAAGAGTCTGCAACACTACTCAAATATGATTGACATGGTCCTCCTTACTCTTAGAATATACCAAGATGTCATCAATAAACACGATCATGAATAAATCCAAGAAATATCTAAAGACCCAATTTATAATACCCATAAACATATCCAAAGAATTAATCAGCCCGAATGACATCACCAAGAACTCATAATGACCATATCGGGTTTGGAGGACAGTCTTAGGGATATACACCTCCCTAATCTTCAACTGATTATAATTCGACCGAAGATCAATCTTAGAAACCCTGAAGTTGGTCAAAGAGATCATCTATCCTAGGAAGAGGATACTTATATTTCACTATCACCTTATTCAACTAGCAATAATATATACACATTCAAAGAGAACCATTTTTTTAATACATAAAAAGCATATTTACACTCCACGGGGACACACTAGGCTAGATGAAATCTTTATTAAGAAGATCCTTTAACTGCTCCTTATGTTCTTTCAACTCAGCTGGAGTCATCCTATAGGGAGAATAGAGAAATTATAGGTATCCAATAAAAGATCTATTCAAAAGTCTATTTCCCTGTCAAGAGGAATACCAAGAAGATCATTAGGAAATACTATCAGAAATTCATTTACCACCGGGACAAATTGTAAAGAGGGAACCTTAGAACTATAATATTTAACCCAAACTAGATGGTATAGGAACCCCTTAGAAATCAATTCTTATGCTCTAAGATACGAAATAACCATTTTCTTAGGAACTAAGGAACTTTCTTCCTACTCAATTAACCATTTATTCAGGAATTGAAAGTTAACCCTTAGGGTCCAAAAATCTAGGAAAGCATAGCAAGAGTAAAGATAATCCATCAACAATATCACATCAAATCTAACATATCCAACTCTATCAAATCCACCAATGTCTCCAAACCACAGATAGATACCATACAACCCCTATAGATCCTTCTAGCCATAAAAAAATTAACCAACCATGGTAGAGATAGAAAAATGATCAAAAATACTCTTAAGACCAAAACCAAAATGAACAGCCATATAAGGGTTCACATAAGAAAAGGAAGAACCTAAATCAGGTAAACAGTACACATCACAAGAGAAAAGATGTAACATACTAGTGATAACATCATGAGAAGCCTAAGGCAATTTACAAGCATCCTATGAGGTTTTTCTCAAGTTTTCTCTCATGAAAAAACCTAAGTATCCAAAACCTCTTCCAAGAATCTCAAGAATCCACCATGAATTTTCTAAATTGAGTCAAGATTCAAGGTTACCAAGTCAAGGGCCTCAAGAAACCTCATTCAAGAGTACGAATAGAGTTCCAAAAGTGAGAGTTCATCCAAAGCTTCTAATTCAAGGTATGTGAGGTTTTGAACAAGGGTAACCCTTTCACCCTTATTCCCAAAAAGCTTATTTACATCATTATTTTACTGAAATCTATGGTTTTTTTTACATGAATTTGAATGGGGGTTTTCCACCCATTATTATTGAATGCATTACCTTGATATTTCTCATAAGTTGAGAGTTAAATGGTATGATTTCTACATATTTTCTTGATTGTTTACAGCTGGGTATAAACCCCATGATTTTACTCCTTGATAATCTAATATTTATAATGTTTGAGGTGGTGAAGCTATGACTAAATTGAGATTTTGAGATATATTGCTGAAATTCCCAGATTTCTACATGATTTATGAATCTATATGCTTTATATATTAGCCTTTTGATAAGCTTTAACTTGATATTAAACTATGGGTTAGTAAGCCCTATTTGAGACTTGTGAAATTATGAACTCTTGTGCTATAAGCACCCATGATTTAAGTATTTAGAGATCATTGAGAAATGAATTGACCTAATGGTCTGAAAGCTTTAAAATCTACTTCATCATATGAGATTATTGATTTGATTAGTGGGTTTGCTAAAAGTAAATTTTTCTGAGATGAGTGTAGATAATCTAAAGAAAGTAATGCTTAGCACCGAGCGGGTAAGTCACTACATTTTCTTACCCCAAAACTATGTGCCACCGTAGGTTGGGCCTGAGGCCGAGTTTATGATTATTAAGATTGGGCTCGAGGATGATTTTCATTTAGTAATCACTAGACCTAGGATATACTCCCTGGCAAGAGTATGATGCTCCTCTCCAACGTGGGGTTTCTTCCTTAGGAGGATAAAATGTTGGACTCCATGTAGCTTGCATAGGTTATATCAGTTACGAGAACCTCCCTTTCCCTTTAAAACTTTGAGATCAAATACTTATTTTCCCTTCCTGTAGTCTACTTTCCTAAATGGTTGAAATACAAAGATGTTCCCAAAACAAGGTATTTTCTTGATAAGAGTTATTTTCCTAAATAAAAACATCTTCCCTTTTTATGGTACTTTTCATAAAGCTTTGAGATAAGTTATTTCCTTAAGCTAGAATACTTTTTCATTTGAGATAGCATGATTTTACCTAAAGCTTGAAATGAGATAATTTCCTAAAGTGAATGAAATACCTTCAAGTATGTTTTCCTAGTCATATGATTCTAATTTCCAAGTATACAAGTTCTAAATGGTTATGAAATATTGAGCATTGAGAAGGTTTTACTCTCCATGAGACATATGCTTGAGTTGAAAGAATTGTTCAAAGTCCCTTAGCCTTTGGGTATTGGGAATAAGAGATGATTTATGGTTTTTAAGGTTAAAGAGCAATGACTTACGAGATTTGTGTTGCATTCCTCATTCTACATGACTTATGAGCTTTATATCTTATGCTTTTTCAAGACATGTGAGTCGTCTCATTTTGCATATATGATTTGATTGATGAAGATCGGTACTATTTTTATACATATGCATTCACCCCCGCATACTCAGTACATTCCAAAGTATTGATTCACATATATGTCTATTTGCTACATTGTCTTATAATATAGGTTGAGGTGCTCAGTCCTAGCCTCATCCATGACTCTTCGAGTACCTTTCCTACATTTTTTATAGTGGTGAGTCCTCATGGTTTGAGGACCAATCTTCAGATATTTTTTGTAGTTGAGTGACTATATTTTATCTTTAGTTCATTTCAAGTTAGTTGGGGACCTATCCAAATGGCTCTCTAATTTTTGATTCATATTTGTTTTGTTAGACTAGTATCATACTTGTGATGTGTCGTGGGTTCAGTAATGAGTTTTTGTTGAGGTTTCTCTATATTGTGGTTATATAGATCGAGTATCTTTCCTGTATTTCCTTTTATGTGATATGACTATGTGAGTGTTGAGTTTATTTCATCTTGAATTGAGTGTTATTGGTAGAAACTGGCTCTAAGGGTTAGATTGGAGCTACTTGTTGCCTTAAGCACCGTGTGACATTCAAGGAGATGATTTCAGGTCGTTTCAAACTTGGTATCACAGCCAGCTTTCTAAGAAGTCCTAGGGAGTCTAACAAGAAACATTTAGTAGAGTTTTGATCATTGGTGTATAGCACGTCATATCTATGAGCATGAGGCTACGAGATGTTCAAGGAAAAGTTATTTTTTCTTTCAGATTCTATCGTGCCTATAGTTGTCCCTCTTATCTTATGAGCTATGCTCTTCTATTTTTAGAAAATGCCTCCTTGAAGAATGAATGTCCACAAAAATAATGATGAGCAGCCCTCACCTATTGATTCTTTGAATGAGACGGTGTCCCATACTGAGTTGAGGGCGGCCTTTCAAGCACTAGCCCAAGTGGTCACCACAAATGTCTGGGCCAATAATTAGGCCCTAGTTTCTAATTATTAGGGTGGTGATATAGCCGCATCTAGGATTCGTGACTTTATGTGGATAAATCCGCCTGAGTTCTATGGATTGAAGGTTGATGAGGACCCATAGTTATACTTGGAGGAGGTGAGGAAGATCACTAATGTGATGCATGTTTTGGAAAAAAGAAAGTTTTGATTTAGCATCCTATAGACTGAAGGACATTGCATATGATTGGGTTGTATCATGGAAGAAGGGTAGAGGTAAGAATGCCACTCTTATGACTTGACAATTATTCCAAGATACCTTCTTGGACCAGTTCTTTCCACTTGAGATAAGGGAGAAAAATATTAATGAGTTTCTGAACTTCAGGTAGGGCTCCATGACTGTTAAGGAGTACTACTTGAAGTTCAATCAGTTGACCAAGTATGCTCCTGATTTAATTTTCGACACTCAGGCTAGTATGAGTAAGTTTGTGACCGGTGTTTTTGGGATGGTATGGAAGGAGTGTAGGGCTGTGATGTTTCATAAGGATATGTATCTGACTAGGTTGATGATGTATGCCCAATAGATAGAGGTGGATAAGCTTAGAGAAAGATACAGAATGAGGGGTAGCAAGAGGGCTTGACCTGAGCAGCATGAGTTTAGTCGACCTAGGTTCCATAGAGGGAACCACCCTCCAGTTTTAGAGATGACCATCTATTCCAGTGCCTTTATCAGCTAGTGCTCCCATGCCTAAAGGTAGGCTGGAGCAAGAGAGCAGATCTTTCATGTCTGGGTCACAAAACAGTATTAGTAACTGGTCCCATTATCTTTCTTATGCTAAATATGGTAGGAATTATCTTGGGGAGTGTTTCAAGGATGTGAGGGATTATTTTGGTTATGGAAAACAGGGACACATACTTAGAGATTGTTCTTATACTATATAGAGGAACAGAGATGCCCGACCTCAGGCACAGGCTGCTAGTGAACCAGCTCCAGTACTCCATCCTGCCCCTGCTCAAGGCACTTCTTCTAGCCCTACTGGAGGTCAGCGACAGAATAGATTCTATGCCTTTCCACTCCATCGGGAGAAGGAGGACTCTTCTGATGTTGTTACTGGTATTCTCCATGTCTTTTGTCTTGATGTTTATATGTTGTTGGACCTCGGGTCAAATCTTTTTTATGTGACCCTACTTGTAGCTATGAATTTCAAAATAAGTCCCAAAAATATTTTCGAGCCTTTCCTAGTTTCTACTCAAGTTGGAGAGTCAATTGTTGCTAAATAAGTATATAGAGGTTGCGTTGTTACTGTGCTTTATAGAGTCATACCCGCTGATTTGATAGAGTGAGACATGGTAGATTTTGACCTTATTCTGGGTATGGATTAGCTTCATTCTTGCTATGCGTCTATAGATTGTCATACCCGTGTGGTCAAGTTCCATTTTCTTGATGAACCAGTGATTGAGTGGTCTGGTAGTTCGATATCTCCCAAGAGTCATTTTATCTCCTATATCAAAGCCAGAAAGCTTATATCCAAAGGTTGCATTTAATGCCTAGTTAGAGTAAAGACACTCAGTCTAAGGCTCCAACTTTTTAGTCAATCGATATTGTTAATGAGTTTCCAGATGTCTTTCTAGAAGATCTCCCAGGGTACCTCTTGATAGAGAGAAAAAGTTCAAAATTAACCTTCTTCTCGACACTCGGCCTATTTCTATTCCACCATACTGCATGGCACCTATAGAGCTGAAGGAGAAACTCAAAAATCTCTTAGACAAAGGTTTCATTAGGCCCAGTATTTCTCCTTGGGGTGAACCTATGTTGTTTATATAAAAGGACGGATCTTTGCGTATGTACATTGATTACCGTTAACTGAATAAGGTCATAGTAAAACATAAGTATCCTCTTATGAGAATTAATGACCTGTTCGACCAGTTTCAAGGTGTAAGTTATTTCTCCAAGATAGACCTTAGATCTGTCTATCATCAACTTAAGGTGAGGGAATATGATATTCCAAAGACAGCCTTCCAGACCCATTATGGTCATTTTGAGTTTCTAGTCATGTCTTTCGAGCTAACCAATTCCCCAGCAGCCTTCATGGACCTCATGAATTGAGTGTTCAAGTAATACCTTGATACGTTTGTCATTGTCTTCATGGATGACATCCTTGTGTACTCCCACAACGAGAATGACCATGCAAATCATCTTAGAATTGTTTTTCAAACTCTTAGAGATCACTAGTTGTTTGCCAAATTCAATAAGTGTGAATTTTGGCTAAGGTCTGTAGCCTTTCTAGGTCATGTTGTTTTAGCCAAGGGTATTAAAGTTGATCCCCAAAAGATAGAAGCTATTAAAAATTGTCCTAGACCTATCTCTCCATCTGATATTAGAAGTTTCTTAGGTCTAGTAGGCTATTACCATTTTTTTGTTGAGGGTTTCTCTTCCATTGTATCTCTATGACCCAGTTGACCCAAAAGAACATTAAATTCCAGTGGTTCAATTCCTGTGAGAAGAGTTTTTAGGAGTTGAAGACTCGACTTACTTTAGCCCTTGTGTTGACTTTGTCAGATGGTACTGATGATTTTGTGGTGTATTGTGATGCCTCTAAAGTTGTTTGGGTTGTATATTGATGCAAAGAGGTAAGGTTATAGCCTATGCCTCTAGATAGTTGAATCTACATGAAAGGAACTACCTAACCTATGATCTTGAGTTAGTTGCTGTGGTCTTTGCTTTGAAAATCTGGAGACAATATCTTTATGGTGTCCATATTTATTTGTTCACCAATCATAAGAACTTGCAGTATGTATTTACCCAGAAGGAGTTGAATCTTAGGTAGAAGAGGTAGTTAGAGTTGTTGAAAGATTATGATATGAGTGTGTTGTATCACCTGGACAAGGCAAATGTAGTGGTGGATGCCCTTAGTAGATTGTCCATGGGTAGCATTGCTCATATTGAGGGAGGTAAGAGAGAGTTAGCTCGTGATGTACATTGTCTGGATAAGTTGGGAGTTAGATTGCTTAATTCAGTGGAAGGGAGTACATTGGTGCAGAGTAGTTCCGAATCCTCTTTAATTTCTGAAGTGAAGGAGAAACAAGGTAGTGATCCTAGTTTGGTCAAATTGAAGGAGTCAGTTAAGGACCAAAAGGTAGAGGTTTTATCCCAAGGGGGAGATCGTGTTTTGAGATTGAGTGGTAGGTTATGTGTCCCATGTGTTAATGACTTGCAGTAGAGAATTATGGGTGAAGCACATGGCGCGCGTTATTCCATTCATCCCGACACTACCAAGATGTATCGCGACTTGTAGATCTATTGGTGGAACGGTATGAAGAAGGACATAGCGGAGTTTGTAGGAAAGTGTACAACGTGTCAACAGGTTAAGGTAGAGCACTAAAAACTGGGTGTTGTGATGTAAGAGTTTAGTATATCCACTTAGAAGTGGGAGATGGTAAATATGGACTTCGTAATCGGGTTGCCTCTTTCGCGCCGTCATCATAATTCCATTTGGCTTATTATGGATAGGTTGACTAAGTCCGCACATTTCTTGCCCGTGCATATATCTTATATGGCTGAGGATTATGCTAGATTGTATATCCGGGAGTTGGTCAGGCTGCATGGAGTTTCCTTGTCATCATTTCGGATAGGGGTACTCAATTTACTTCTCAGTTTTGCAGGGTATTTCAGCAGGGTCTTGGCACCTAAGTTCTTTTAAGCTCAACTTTTTACCCACAGACAGATGGTCAGGCTGAGAGGACTATTAAAACCCTATAGGATATGTTGAGGGTGTGCGCTCTTAATTTCAAAGGTAGTTGGGATGAGAATTTTCCATTGATAGAGTTTTCCTACAACAATAGTTTCCATGCTAGAATTGAGATGGTACCGTTTGAGGCCTTGTATGGTAGGAGGTGTAGATCACCCATAGGTTGGTTTGAAGTGGGTGAAGCTGCCGCGAGTGGGCCTGATGTAGTGTTTAAAGCTATGGAGAAAGTTAAGCTGATTAGAGAAAGGTTTAAGACTGCTCAGAGTCATCAAATGTCTTATGCAGATATGAGGAGGAGAGATCTTGAGTTTTGGGTGGGTGATTTGGTGTACTTGAAGATTTCACCTATGAAACGGGTGAAGAGGTTTGGTAAGAAGGGAAAGCTTAGTCCCCATTATGTTGGCCTGTATCGAGTCTTGAGCCGTGTTGGTAAAGTGGCCTACAAGGTTGAGTTGCCCTCAGAGTTGTCCGCCGTTAATCTTATCTTTTATGTCTCCATGCTTAAGAGGCATATCGGTGATTCTGTTGTGGTTGATCCTTCAGAAAGTGTTGATAGTTAGGATAACTTTTCCTTCGATGAAATTCCTGTTGAGATCCTAGACTTTTAAGTTCGTAGGCTGAGGAACAAAGAGGTTCCCTTGGTCAAGGTGTTGTGGCGGAACCAGTCTGTTGAGGGTGCTACTTGGGAGGCAGAAGCAGACATGCAAGCTAAGTACCCGCACCTCTTTTACGTGGGTTCAAACCAAGCCAAGGTACTATTCTTCCTTAATTCAGCCCTTCTAGTCTAAAGATCAGCTATGCATCTATCCTTGTATGAGTTCTTGCATTGTCCGGAGTATTCATAAGTTTAGAAAGGTCTTGAACCGTTTAGTAATTGTTTCAGCTATGTGTACTCTGTTTCTCGTGTATTCCTAGCCTAACTCGTGACATTAGAGGATGAATGTTCCCAAGGGGAAGATATTGTAAGGTTTCGCAAAGTTCCCTCGTAGTTTGAGCCTTAGGGCGTGTTGAGTGAGGCGTGATTCTGGCCATAAAAGATTGAGAAGTGGCTTCCTTAGTGAGTATCATGTTAACCATATAGTATTTCCCTAATTTTGACTTTCTATCCCGTGAGAAATCTGATAAGCTTTTCATCGATATAAGATTTACCTATATCCGATACCCGGGTAAGAAGTTATGGCTCATTTAAGCCTTAGTCGTAAAACTATGTCATTTTAGTGCTTGGCGCATCGCAGAGAGGGTCGATTTGACAATTGATAAATTCCAGTGGAACTCCGCGATATTGGTGCGTCACGCTAAGGTTCCAGGTCCCAACCAGTGGGAAAAGTCAATGGCTCCGCGTTACGGTGACTCCTATATTGCCAATCGTCAATTTCTAGTGAGCCACCGTGATAAGTGGCACGTCGCGGTTGCCTATGAAATCGGGTTCCCAGTTCAAATTTTCCAAATTCGTGAAAAAGACAAAAAGGGCACTTTGGACCTTTTCTAAGCCTATAAAACCGTGTAAACACCAAATCAAGGTCATTTACAAGAATCTTATGAGGTCTTTCTCAAGTTTTCTCTCATCAAAGATCCTAAGAATCCAAAACAACTTCCAAGAATCTCAAGAATCCACCATGGATTTTCTAAATTGAGTCAAGATTCAAGGTTCCCAAGTCAAGGGCCTCAAGAACCCCCATTCAAGAGTACAAATAGAGTTCCAAAAGTGAGACTTCATCCGAAGCTTCTAATTCAAGGTATGTGGGGTTTTGAACAAGGGTAACCCTTTCACCCTTGTTCCCAAAAAGATTATTTACATAATGATTTTGCTGAAATCTTTGGAGTTTTTACATGAATTTGAATTGAGTTTTTTCACCCATTATTATTGAATGCATTACCTTGATATTTCCAATAAATTGAGAGTTAAATGGCATGATTTCTACATGTTTTCTTGAGTGTTTACAGCTGGGTATAAACCCCATGATTTTACTCCTTGATAAGCTAATATTTGCAATGTTTGAGGTGGTGAAGCATATGACTAAATTGAGATTTTGAGATATATTGCTGAAATTCTCAGATTTCTACATGATTTATGAATCTATATGCTTTATATATTATTCTTTTGATAAGCTTTAACTTGATATTGAACTATGGGTTAGTAAGCCCTATTTGAGACTTGTGAAATTATGAACTCTTGTGCTATAAACACCCATGATTTAAGTATTTTGAGATGATTGAGATATGAATTGACCTAATGGTCTGAAAGCTTTGAACTCCACTTCATCATATGAGATTATCAATTTGATTACTGGGTTTGTGGTGAACCATGAGATTATTTTAAAAGTGAATTTTTATGAGATGTGCGCAGATAATCTAAAGGGAGTAGTACTTAGCACCGAGCGGGTAAGTCACTACAATTTCTTACCCTAAAACTACGTGCCACCGTAGGTTGGGCCTGAGGTCGAGTTTATGATGATTATGATTGGACCCAAGGCCGAGTTTCGTTTAGTGATCACTAGACCTAGTTTATACTCCCTGGCAAGAGTAGGACGCTCCTCCCCAACATTGGGTCTTTTCCTTATGAGGACAAAATGTTGAACTCCATGTAGCTCACATGGTTTATGTCGGTTACGAAAACCTCCCTTTCCCTTTAAAACTTTGAGATCAATTACTTATTTTCCTTTCCTATAGTCTATTTTCCTAAATGGTTGAAATGCAAAGATGTTCCCAAACCAAGGTATTTTCTTGATAAGAGTTATTTTCCTAAATGAAAGCATCTTCCCTTGTTATGGTACTTTTCATAAAGCTTTGAGATAAGTTATTTCCTTAAGCTATAATACTTTTCCATTTGAGATAACATGAGTTTACCTAAAGCTTGAAATGAGATAATTTCCTAAAGTGAATGAAATACCTTAAAGTATGTTTTCCGAGTCATATGATTTTGATTTCCAAGTATACGAATTCTAAATGGTTATGAAATATTGAGCATTTAGAAGGTTTTACTCTCCATGATATATATGCATGAGTTGAAAGCATTTTTCAAAGTACCTTAGCCTTTGGGTATTGAGAATAAGAGAAGATTTCTGATTTTTAAGGTTAAAGAGCAATGACTCACGAGATTTGTGTTGCATGCCTAATTCTACATGACTTATGTACTTTATATTTTATACTTGTTCAAGCCATGTGAGTCGTCTCATTTTGCACACATGATTTGATTGAAAAAGATCGGTACTATTTTTATACATATGTATTCACCTTCACATACTCAGTACATTCCAAAGTACTGATTCACATATATGTCTATATGCTATAATGTAGGTTCAGGTGCTCAGTCCCAGCCTCATCCGTGATTCATTAAGTACCTTGCCTACATTTTTTTAGTGGTGAGTCCTCATGGTTCAAGGACCGGTCTTCAGATATTTTCTATATTTTAGAGACTATGTTTTATCTTCAGTTCATTTCAAGTTAGTTGGGGACCTGTCCCAATGGCTCTCTAGTTTTTGATTCATAGAGGTTTTGTAAGACTAGTATCATATTTGTGATGTGTCGAGGGTTCAGTATTGTGGTTTTGTTGAGGTTTCTTTGTATTGTGGTCATATGGACCGATTATCTTTCCCATATTTCCTTTCATGTGATTTTAATATGCGAGTGTTGAGTTTATTTTATCTTGAATTGAGTGTTATTGGTAGAAAGCAGCTCAAAGGGTTAGCTTGGGGATATTTGTAGCCTTAAGAACCATGTGACATCCCGGGAGACGATTTTGGGTCGTTACACTATCCGTACCACTGTTCTACTGGCCTCTACCCTACTCTGAATATCTAAACTTCTTACTCTATCTTTCCCCTATTTCGGCCAGCTTATTCTTCTTATCCTTAACTTGTTATATATACACCACCACCTTGGAGATATCTATGTTATTATTTAACATCGCTGCCTTACACTCTATTGCTAAGTCTCAAGACAAACTTAAAGCAAATTTTTTCATCCTAGCCCTCATGCTAGACACCAACTCCGAAGCGTAACGAGACAACTGATAGAACTTTAAGGAATACTCCTTCACAATCATCTTTCCTTACCTCAAGTTCACAAACTCCTTAGCTTTAGCCTCCTTCAACTCCTGAGGAAAGAAATGATCAAAGAAAGAACCAAAAAATTCCTTTCTCGTAGCCTTCTCAACATCATTACCCCCGAATGCTCCTAATTCTCTTACCACTAATATGATACATCCTTCAACTTATTTATAGAAAAATCTACACCCTCCACATTAGTAGAATGCATCACTTTGAATATCTTTTTAAACTCATCAATAAACCAGTAAGGATCCTTCTCAACCTTAGAGCCTATGAAGCTCGGAGGATTCAACCTCATGAACTGGCTAACTCTAGTGACCTTAGAAGATGGAGCAACATAACCAACATGGTCAGGATGATGAGACTGAGAAGTCACCAATTGAGTAAGTAGATGAATAGATTAACGAAATTCGACATTTGAAATATCTCCTTGGGGCAGTGGGGTATGAACATCATCATTCCAAGAAGCTTGATGAGGACTATCAGAGACCGGTGGAACTCCACATGGGCATTCAGAAGTAGGAACCCTAGACTGAGTTTGTACTCTATAAATGTAACACCCTGAAATATAGTTCTCGGGATGCCACACGATGCTCCAAACTACAAGTAGTCCTGAGCTAACCCTGGCTACTTTCTAATATATCTGAATCTCAATAGAGGGAAATATAAGTATAAATCATGATAAAATATGGAAAACTATCTGAATAGATCTGAAAGTACGAATCTCATCAATCTAATTAAACAAATACTAAAAAGTCTGAATATGACATCTAAGATCTAAGACTAAATCTGGTAGTTCGACAAGTTTCTACTAGCTGAGTCAGAGAGTCACTAGGACAGGCCCCAACTGACTCACAGTATCTAAAATCAATAAAGAAACATCTACTAATAAACTGAAACATGAATAGCTAAGTCCTCGAAATATAAGGACTCACCAACTACAGGGATGTAGATAAGATACTCTAAAATCATTATCGCGGCTAAGACTGAGCACCTGAACCTACATTATGAGACAATGTAGCACATAAACATATATGTAGATCAGTACTTTGAGGATGTACTGAGTATATGGGGGTGCATGCAATAAATAAAAAATATCATCACAGTTTATAAAATCACGCATGCTAAATGTAAATGACTCACATAAGCTGGAGTAAATCTGAAATCTTAAAGCCAAAATCATGAATAACAAGGCATATAGTCTAAATCTTGTGAGTCATTACACTTTGTTCTGAAATCTGTATTCTGTTCTCATTCTTAAATCATATAGGCTAAGTGGAATCTACAAGTCTGTATAGAAAATACTTTGTCATTTTATCTAAAGGGAAATTCTTTCAAAACTGCTCTGTAAGGGAGATCTTTCAAATCTTTAGGAAAAATATTTCATCATAAGGGAGGTTCTCTTAAATGACATAAAACATGTGAGCAACATGGAGTCCAAAGTCTCATCCTCCTAAGGAAGAAACCTCACATTAGGGAGAGGTGTCATACTCTTTCCAGGGAGTATAACCTACCCATGTGATCGATCACAATCTTAATATTTCATCCACATAGAAGTGAGAATAATCTGATAATTTGTACCTACATTGGCTACATAGTTCTATGGAAGTAGGATGCTCTAAACCCATACTCCCCGCTCAGTGCTTAATACTATTCCCTTTTTATTTGCTACGCTCATTCTGTTGGAAATCCACTTTAAAACTAGCATAAGGGTTTATCAAAAACCAATTATGTATTTATCTGTTTAAATCTGTAAATAAAGATGGTCTAAATTCTGTAAAGTGGATTCCATAGTTAAACTGATGATCAAAAGATCAAAGCTTTATTGTAAAAAATAATCAACTCTACAATGCTTAAAGCATCATCTTTCTCAAAATCTCAACATATAAACTTGGGGCTTAAAAACCATGTATCAAACTCATGTCAAAATATCATAGTAATCATGCTCGATAATAAAATCAATGATAATGCATCTCAAAATCTAGAAATTACTGCAATAAGCATGAAAATATGAGAATAAACATGTAATTCAACTTATAATTCACTTGAAATCTCATAATCTTGTAAATGACAACATTGGGTATGAACCCTAATTTCAGTTTCATGGAATATCATATAAATTGCAGTAAATTTGTAATTAAAATAAAGTTTTGGGCACAAGGATGAAAGAATTATCTTTGTTCAAACCCCACATACCTTAATTTGATGATCTTTGATGAAAGGCTTGAATCTTTGATTCCTATTCATGCTTTGGAGATGATTTCTTAGTGTTCTTGCATTGGGAAATCTCAATCTAGAGTTATCTTGGAGAGTTAATGGAGGAATCTTTGATTTCTTGGGGAGGAAGATGAGATAGGGGTTTTGTTTGAGAGAAATAGATGAATAGGGCATAAATTGCCTTGATATTTGATTAATCTTATATTTATGGATGGATTAGGGGTTGGGGCATTTACCAAAATACCCTTTTTAGCTTATTCCATCATTTCCTGGGGAAACCGAACTCAAGTGAAGTTAAGCCGAGTCTGCTTCGCACCTTTGCTACCGGGCATTCACTGCCAGTCACTCCTAAATCTACCTAGTATGGACTGCTAAATCGATTTCTCTTGACTTTAAACTCTTAAACGAAACTAGAAAATGTACATTTTTCCAATTTGGGTGGCCATCGCGATGCGCCACTATCATAGTGGCTCACTGGAAATTGGACGAATTGGAAATGGTCTTCCTCCGTGATGCGCCACAATTGCGGAGCCCTCATGTTTGTCATTTTGACCCTTGACGCGATGCGCCAGTATCGCGAGGTCATACTAAAAATTGCCAAAGGGGAAATTGGCCCTCTCCACGACGTGGTACAATTGCGAAGAGCCACTGGAAAATGACAATTGGGATTTTACGCTTCTCCTTGACGCGCTAAGGGTCCAAATGACGGTGTTTTAAGAATGGAACTTAAAATAGCCATAACTTATTACCCGGTTATCGAATTTAGGTGAATCTTATATCGTTGGAAAGCTAATTCAATTTCCTACGCCATGGAAAGTTTAAATATAAAGAATTACACACAAAATAAACATCATTCATTCTAAGAGCTAATCTTTGACATTTTTTAGGATGAGTTTAAGCTAGAAAAATTGTGGGGTATTACAATAAGTAGGATGAGTTATATCCACATTGTCCTTAGATGGCATAGAGGAGTTTCCACGAGCATCAGATCTTCAAAAAGGCATGATCTAAAATGAGTAAAAATAAAATTAGAGGAGATTTTAAGACCATAGACTCTATAGATCAAAAAATGGATCACAAGAAAGGGAAACATTCCTTAATTCCCCGTAGCCTCTTCTTTATAAGTGTTGTGCACTAACACCCATAAAAGAGACTCTACTTGACACCCAATGATCATGAACCTAAGCTCTAATACCAAGCTTGTCACTACTCGAACCAGGTCCTAGCCATGATGTGTATCTAAAGTCAGTCGAGTATCAGAGATTTATTCCTTTAACCTAGCTAACTAGAACATAATACAACTAGGAATGGATGCATTTTGAACATATAATAAAATAATTAAGCAACTAGCTTAGAAATAAATCTAAGAAATTTAACATCCATCCCAATCCACAGTAATCCACAAGCCTCTAAGAACCCAACATCAATCTATGTTGGGACATTGCCTCGACGTTTGCTAAATAAGAAACTGAAAAATAGTCTATGACATAGTGAAACCAAACATGAAATTAGGGTTTTCCAAAGTATGGAAGCTCACCACTTCAAACTGACTGATGATCATTCTAGAAATCACCTAATCACTATACAATAAAAATAGAAGTGTCTCTGTTTCCTGCATTACATGGGGATACGACATTCAGAAATAGTTAGTAGGGTGAGCGCTAGCATTTAGATCAGGGAAGGGATAAAGTAATGACATGATCAAATTAGTTCAAAATCATTCAAAACTAATGCATATAATTATATAAATATAGATGATATGTCGAGATAGGAAATAAGGCTTAGCATGAAGTAAAACATTAGTGTACACCATGTATCTCAAACTATAATTCATACCCACTGGCTATATGGGTCAAGCACCCCTTGCTAGTTGGATCCATCTCCCTCCCTACTGGTTGGGCCCCAGTAGTGTTAGCTGCATAAACTAAATAAATCTGAGAAAGGGCCAAAGCCATCAAGGTTATAACTATTCAAAAATGTATACATGGATGTAATATGTGAGCTATGCACATGGTCATAAAGACCAACCCTCGCACCGACAAACATGGTTTCTTGTATCAGTACCTTGGGACCTCTACCTTCACAAATCAGCTAAAAAACCCTCCTTAATCCCAATTAAAGTATTTACATATTCCTAGTCATTAAACCAAGGATCATATATTGTTACGACTCGAGACTATTCTCTAGTCGTACCATAATGCTTAAGCCATAAGTGACCCAAAGATAATCCATGAACTGACAAAACTATAAATACTGAAAGAAAGATAATAAAATGATGTATGGAAGTCATTTAATGGAATATCTGAATAATCAAATCGATAACAAAGGGGTCTGAAGCACATCGCTGAAATACATAACAAACTATCTGAAAGCCTCTAAACATGATGAGTTTTTCGGATAGGTCCTCAACTAAATTTGTCGACTAAAATAACATAAAATAAAATGTTGGAAAATATGATAAATAATATAACTAGTCCTAAGCTGATGAGGACTCACCAATGCTGCAACTGAGTGACGCAGGAACAAACTACATGTAATCTGGGTACTGAGCATCCAAACGTAAATTGTGAGATCAATATAGTACAAAAGAGAGTATTTGATCGGTACTTTAAATGTACTGGAATGTGAGATAGGGACTAATTGAATTACATATAGGAATTGAGCATGAATGTATGAACATGTAAAATAAGTGAAAGACCAAGCATAAACATGTATAGAAATAATCTGAATAACTGAATAACTAATATACGGACACCTGGTCATGCAACCCTGAACTGATATAATCAAAATACTAAAATAAAACTGTGGGTGATAATATTTAATTGACATACTCCACTCTGAGCTAATCAGGGTTAAACTTGTAACCTCAGTTGGAAGGATGTTAGTACCTTGCTAAGGGTACCAACACTGGCAGTGTGGATCTACTAAACTAGAGTCTCGAAGGACTAGGGTTCCAGTCCTCTACTAACGGGTGACCTCTAAGAGAATTTCAGTCGTTAAATAGTGGGTGAAATCTCAAAACCTATGCTAGCTACGTAGTTCTAGAACTCAGGGAGTTCTACTAAAAGTCTCAGTCCTCTACTAGAGGGTGAGCCTTCATCCCTAGGTTCATTCGGTGCTAATTCCTACTCCCAACTAGACTAACACTAAAGTTGATAAAAGTCTTAACTTGACTGATACAAGCATATGCTCAATATGATGGTATTATGAATTTAATGATACAAGTATGCTCTGAATGAATTGTAACCCGACATCAATGATATACATGAATATCTAGGTATCAGGTGTTCATAACCCACCAACACTATCTAATGCAAATTGATCATGGCAAATATTGAACAGTCCATGGTACAAAAAATCATGAATAACACCTAAGATTTAAATAACTAATCATGTTGTAGATATTTGCATTATCAAATACATGGAAACACAATTATCATGAGGGAACATATTTTTATGGTTCAGAATCAAATAATTGAGAGAAGATTCATAAAATTCATGGTTAACTTGGAACACCATAAAAGAGAAAAGAGTGTTACACTTGAAAGTTTAGAGAGTTCTTGGGACTCAATGGGCGAAAGGAACAAGTTATAAATATCCCACATAACTGAAGTAGAAGCTTTGGCGAATTCGTTGGAGTTGATCTTGTTCTTGAGAAACTCTAATTTGCTCTTGAGGACGAAGAGAATCACTCCTTTTTGTATTCTCTAAGTTAAATTATGATGAATAATGAAATTGGGATTTTGGGGTCTTATATACCCCCCTTTGGGAAGCCTAAATGACGTTGGTTAGGCTTTTAAAGGAGTGGAAATAAACATAAAACCCCTTGAATAATCATGTAGGAAACTGGGTTCTAGTCATCAGGACTCACCCTAGGACTTGTCACATATGGTTATGAGTCTTAGTCAGAGTTGTTGTCTTGGACTCTTTGTTTGGGGCCTTCACAGTCTTGACTATTATTCAAAACCTTACGACTCATTGGGATTGACTACAAGTCTTTGGGTGGTATCATAGTCTGAAGCTTGGTTCATGGATTCCTTACTAATCATACTATAAGTCCACTATATGACTCGTAAAGTCTCACTACGAGTTGTATGTTGGACTGATAATTACTGGAGGGGGTCTTGGATAACACACTTTTTTGACTATAAGTCCCTTCATATAACTTATAGCCACTGATTACGGGTTGTAGGAGGAGTCATGATCACTGGGTAAAGCTGAGGGCCCTTCACTGGAGTTACTATGACTCACTCTTGATGACTCGTCACAGGTTTTTATGACTCATAACCTGAGTCATAGTCATGACAGTGTATGTCAGGCCTTTAAGGAAATTTTCCATAACTTTTTGCCTTGACATCGGATTAAGGTGAGACTTTAAGCACTGGAAAGCTAACTCCGTGGCCTAGGATCACTCATCCTCAAATGAAACCATCTGAGCTGTAATACTAGGAAGAATTAGATCTTGCACTGAACACTTATGAACTGGACATGGCTTATTATCTAAATCTGATACATGATGCATGGACTAAATTAAACTCATGAATGCACGATATGTCAAAAGAATGGTTGGATAGATGAAATAGAAATGAGAAAATTAAATAAATTAATTAAGGAAGCTATTACCTCCTGCTGATTCTAAATTCGTAGGAAAGAGATAGGGATACTTGGTTTGAATATAAACTTCTGCTTCTCAAGTAGCTCCCTCAACAGACTGATTCCCCCACAAGACCTTTACTAAGGTGACCTCCTTATTTATCAACATATAAATCTAGCGGTCAAGGATTTCAACTGGTACTTTCTAATAAGAGTGGATATCTTCCACACCCACACTCCTTAACGAAACAACTGAAGCTGGATCACCAATGCATTTCCTTAGTAAACAGACACGGAACACTGGATGAACTGATGTTAACTCTAAAGGAAACTCTAACTCATAGCCTATATTCCTAAAATAGCTCAAAATCCTATATGGGAAAACATAACAGGGACTAAGCTTCCCCTTCTTACCGAATCTCTTCACACCTTTCACGGGCAAAATTTTCAAATACATAATCTCCAACTACAAATTCGAGTTCTTTTTTCCTTATTTCTGCATAGGATTTCTGATGGCTTTAGGTTGTCTTCAGCCTTTCTCAAATCAACTAAACTTTTTCCATCACCTCAAATACTGAATCTGGCCTTAACAAAGCAATCTCACCTACCTCAAACCAATAAATAGGAGATCTATACCTCATACCATAGAGAGCCTCAAATAGAGCCATCTGAATACTAGAGTGATAGCTATAATTGTAGGAAAACTCAATCAAAGGTAAGTGGTCATGCCTACTACCCTTAAAATCAATAGCACAAGCACTCAACATATCCTCCAGTGTCTGGATAGTCCTCTTTGCCTGACCATCCATATGCGAGTGAAAAGTTGTACAAAGATGAACTTAGGTACCAATACCTTTATGAAAAGCCTTCCAAGAATATGAGGTAAATTGGGTGCCTCTATCTGATATGGAGGGTTGGAAAATGGGTGGGTTGGGTTGAATTGGGTGGGTCAAAATGGGCTAAAACAACAAATGGGTCATTGCCCAATCCGCCCAAAATATAGATGAGCTAAGATGGGTTGGGTCAATATGGGCTAAACTATAGCCCAATCCGCCCAACTTAACCCATCATTGAATAATTATTCTAGTAGCAATTTAAGATGGAATAATATTTTTTAATTCTATTTTCATATTTGTATCTATATTATTATTGTTATTATTGTTATTGTTATTATTATTATTATTATTATTTTCAAGTAAAAATAAAGAAAACTAAAAACTATAATAAAATATTCAGAACACAACCTACCCCGTATCTCAAATCTTTAATTTTGATCCTCCATTTAAAACCATCACACCAAAAAAGTTAATTATAATGCTCTTCTTGATATTAGTTCTCTCCTTTATTAACTAGACATAAGGACTATACTATTTTTTAAACTTGAATTTGTGTTTTTATTCAGAGTATTTTCTATTTAATGTATTTTTAAACCTCTTGTATGCAAATTAAAAAAAATTAGGGGGAGGGGAGAGGGAGGAGGGATAGAGAGGGTAGGTGGGCTAAGAAAAAATTTAAATATTTTTTTTGGAGCCGGGGGGAGGGGTTGAGTGGTGCTCGAGGATAGTGGAGAATTCAAATTTTTAAAAAGAATGAATTAAAAATAATTGTTTTAAGGGAGGGGGGAGGGGGCTGGGGGCCGGTATAAGGGGAGTCGGGTGGGATAAAAAAATTAATTTTTTAACAAAAATAAATTTTAAAAAATATTTAAATTTTTTTGGTGGGTGGGAGGCCAGGGATGGAGGATGGTGTAAGGAATTTTTTTTTCATTAAAAAATTACTTATTACAATATTTTTTCACTAAAAGATTATTCATTACAATAATTTTTTCAAGACGGAAAAAGAATATAATTGAAGCAACTAAAAAAAATAAAAAATCTTAAAAGTAAAACTATAAATATTGGGTTTAAACATCTTTATGGGTAATAGTTGGGCATCATTGTGAGCCCATTTGGGTTGATGATTTATGATGGGTTCACTTGGGCTGACCCAAATCAACCCATCCTCAAAATCACTCTAGCCCAACCCATCTAAACATGGGTAGGTTGGGCGGGTCAAATGGTTTTGGGCTAGTTTTGCCACCTTTAGATATGATGGTCAAATCTAAAGAATTCTCAACAATCACTAAACCTTTGCTTTTCCCTTTCGAGGAGCTTCTTCATGGTGCCTAGCTATCAAAAATACAATCTATGCATCATTATGAGAATATTGATACCATATTGCATCATTGTGATTTAGGTCAAAAAATGATACTAAAAATCCCAAATGGGTCCCACTTATAAAAAACATATTTTCGAGGTCGACCTAATGCTCATACACCATCAAGGATTCATAACCCTTAAAAAAATAGGTAGGAGTTAAGCTTATTTTAGGTTAAATCAAGCCTCTAAGGTATTTGGGATTTTGGTCAAGAATTCAAGTAATTAAAGCATGAAATGGAAGAATTCATACCTCAAATCCGTTATTAATCAAGAAATTATATGCTATCTAACCTCCCAAGAGGTATCCAAGACTCAATTTCAGTTTGGCATACCATTTTAGGTTTCCTGGGTCTCAAGGAGAAGCTAAAATGGACAAATTCGGGACTAAGGGGTCTATTTATAGCCCCTCCAGGCTTGGAGATGCTATGATCACCCTCAATTGGGCCATGCCTTGATCCCCATTAGTCTACCAGCGATCGCCATGACACTAGTACAATAAAGTGAAAACTTGTTTTTGACCTCTAGAACTCATTTAGACTCTGATTTTTGCAAGTAAACTATGTATCCCTACTAAATTTGGTGTTCCAAATGCATTGGAAATGATGAATTTTCCATCCAAGGTCATTTATACTAATTGTGGGCTTCACACCCATATCTTCTAAATTTTAACTTTTTGACCAATAGTTTGAAATGGGATTGGGTGTAATGGGACCCAAACCAAAGGTCTATCAATCCTAAAATCGATATTTAAGAGTTACTGGCATAGTTGGAATTTGCATTCGGGATCATTTTACTGAAGTTCTTGCCTGGTGGCCATTTAGAACCAGCGAAGACTCCTAAATAAGGAATTGGCTCTAAGAACTAAATTAACTACCCTATAATTAAACTATCAGTTCCAGCAAGTCATAAAAGACTTGGGACAGTTATGGATAAGCTCTAACGATGAAGATAAGCAGAACTACATGAAATAACCTGGAGGGTCATTGCAATAACCACTATTATGGAAATTCCATCCTCAAAAGTTAAGAACTAGTATGTACTTAAATTCTCGAGCAGGTAAGGATATTGGGCCCGTACCTCGCTATCAATCTCCCAAGTGGCCTCATCTACTACGCGATGTCTCTACTGAACCTTAACAACTTAAATCCTTCTAGCATGAAAATATCTCAGTTAAAATAAGCACAGGCTTCTCAACAAAGGTCGAACACTCATCCAATTGGACTGAGTCCCATACAAGCACATAAGAAATATCAGGATTGAATCACCACAACATAAGGACATAGAACACTGGATGAACAACAATAACATCTAAAGGTAAAGCTAACTTATAAGTTACCTCATCAATTGTGTGGAGAATTTCATAGGGTCCAACATATCTCAAACTGAGCTTACACTTTCTCCCAAACCTCATAACACCCCTTATGGGTTATACATGGAGGAATTCATAATCACCAACTCCAAATCTTAAGGCATGACACTCATGATTTGCATAGGCCCTCTGCCTAGTATAAGACAGTCTCAACCTATCCTGAATCACCTAAAATCAATCCAACACTTCTAAAGGATATTTGTACCTCAAGTCAAAATCCTCGAAAGTCTCAAACCATCCAACGGGAAACAAAATCTCCTAACATTCAAAGCCTCAAATTAATCTTACAAAACATGACTGCACCATGAAGCTGAGTATTTAGCTCCTTAAGCTCGACAGAAGCCATGTAATAAGGTGCCATAGAAATAGGTTGGGTTCCAGGATTAATGTCAATAGCAAACTCACTCTCATGAATAGGTGGAGGATGATGTTGTGTGAATTTATGCATTCTAGCATTGCTATGTTGGGCCTTTTAGCTTTATTTTGAGGATAATTCAAGTGATTAGGGTTATTATACTGATATAAATGAGCATCCATATGTCCAAGTATGTGTTTACAATGTTTAATTGCGTTTTCATATGAGTTTTTATTCAATTCTACCATTTAGAGTTCAAACGAGAAAACTAGTGTGACTAGCTTGAGCTAGGTGTTGTCTAGTCTCTCGTGTTTAGTTCTAGTGTGTTTTAATGAGTTACTAAGGTTTTTATTATGTTTTTATATGTTAAAAAACTTATTCATAATTTTCAAGGGTTAATTGGATCAAGAAAAGAGTGAAAATAATGAGTTAAATCTCAATGTGAATTTAGCCTATGCTTAGCTTATGTTTCTAGTTCATCAGTAAGGATGTTGTGTTATTTTGAGCTCTTAATTGATGTGTTTAATAATTTAGGATGATTGTTCAATGGATTATGATGATATATTAAGGATATAAATTCTTCAAATCAAGTGTAAACAACTCAAGAAGGCTCTGAATACTCAACAAAAGCACAAGATGCAAGTTGCACGCAACTTGGACCCCTGAAAAATATTGGGCGAGTCAAAAATTTACAGGTGTCCAATAGATGAATTAAAAATACCATTGGATTCATAAGAGTCACAAGTGTTTGAAAGTATTGCGCGTGTAGCTTAATTTGGAGTTTAAGGATGCCCCAAGACGCGTTGAAATGGAGAACCGCTACTGGATTTTGACAGATTTTTTGACAATTGTGAATTTGCATGCCTCTGCATCGCGCCGATGCCCAAAATTGGGATAACTCTTCCCATCTGAAGTAAAATAGCGTGGAAACCCAATCCAAGTCAGTTTATAACTTGTATACTATAAATATAATGTCCAAAACTCCATTTTAATAATCTTGGGACCTCTTGGAAACCCTAGATCAACACGGAACATCTTGAACTTATTCCAAAGACCAATTTACTTCTTTTTGGGCTCTGAGCTTGTAATTGAATTTTCAGTCCTTTGATTTAGTTGTGGGAAATTCTTATTTTACTTGAGGAGAATCAACTTTGGATTTTATCTTTTGTAAGTTTAATTGCTTTAAATTATGAATTCAATCATTGTTATCTCTTTATATCTTATGAACAACTAAAACCCACAACTAGGGTAGTGGGATCTATGACTTTTCTTTCGCTGATTTAGTAGTTAGTTAGGGTTTAAGTGATTGTGGGAACATCTTGATAATTTTTTTGTATTAATTATTTTCTGTTAGTTGCAAACAAGAGGCTTTGCTTACTATTGGTTTGCTTAAGATAAGAAATCAACCCTAGTAAGAAGTGAATTATCAACGAGGATTTGGGAAGGTTAAGTTCTCATCTAATGATTAATGCTGTAACAAGATTGATCAAATTGAGATAAAATTAGTATGAATAGAATGACTTCTTAAGTTCGAGAGAATTAGGGAGTTCAATATCTCTGTAGGTTGAGAAATACTTAGATAGACTGTAGAAACTGATAATCTGGTGTTTTTCGCAAGACATGAGAACCCCACGCCACAAATATTATTTAATGGGGATTAGTAATCATAGTGATCACAACCCTAGTTTATTCTTTATCATTGATTTAAACTATTGAAATTTTGGCTTTGAGTTATAAAGCAAGTTACAACTTTAACATTTGTTTGATCATTGAAAACCCTCATTTTATCTTTTCGTATTAGTTGTTTGAATTTAACTTGTAGCTTTAGTTTCAAATTAGTTCAATCGCCACTCACATTGTTCCCTGTGGTTTCGACCCCAACTCCAAAGTTGGGTAAATATATTGACGACGACCGCTTTGCACTAAATTAACGTGTAAGTTGAGTGTTATAAAAAATGGCGCCGTTGCTGGGGAATAATTTGGCGTATTGAGTTGGTTTGGATTTTTAGCCTACTTTCTTGAATTTAAACTTGTAAATATTTGTTTAGTATAGTTTTTTTATTCTCTTTTATTTTTATTTTTATTTTTCTCGCACCTTTCTTGAAATGTCAGCCTAGATAGATGTTTTTTTTGAGTGTTGATGATTCTTGTAATTATTATGGGGGTCCATATTTTGAGGCTTGCTATCCAGATTTACTTGGAAGTGCATGGACTGGACCTTCACAATATAATCCTGATACTATCCGACTTACTGTAACTTGGTGTTTGGCTTATGGTCAAAGTGATCATATTGAAGATATGTGTGCTGTCAGGATTCAAGCGAACAAATTGATGATATGAATTTTAGAGAATTAAGAACAACTGTGGGTAGAGATAAAGGAGTTACCACTCCCACCATGTTTACCGTAGCTAAACAAAGAAGAATATGAGGAGGACATAAGCCAATTTAAGGAGAAAACTCAAGAATCGCAACCACTCGATTGTCATCTTGATCCTGATACTGACATTGAGAAGGTGATAAAAGTGAGTATGTAGTAGATAGTGTAAATTTTGAAGTAGAATTAGTAGGGCCTCACTCGAAGCATTTTTCCACGTTACGTTTAGATGATGTCTTGTTTGTGGAATCATTTAAAATAGTGGAAGAGTGTGAAGATGAGGAACAAGAATCCTATATTCTTGAATTTACACTGGATAAGCAACATAAAAACACACCTCACTTGAAGGCCGAGTGGTTTCTCATGCATCATCCATTACTCGGTTCATTAATCTCTGTACCACCTCCATATGATCGAGGCAAAAAGATGGATGTGATATTGAGGGTGAAATTCGTAGCCTCAATGTGGAGGAAAAAGTTGATTGGGTCGTGCCGCGATACTAAATTAGGCACTTCTTGGGAGGCAACCCAAGGTAAGTAGGTTTTATTTTCAATTTTTAGTTTTTATTTCACGTAGTTTTTATTTTTGGTTGAGTCACAGGTTAATGGGAAGTCTGAGTACCATAAACTTGAGCTTGAAGCATGGCAAAGAATGAGTGTGGGATCCCATGGATCTCATTCATGTGGAGATGATACTTGCTAGGCCTAGAGGCCTCAGGGAGTATTTCTATCTCTTACTTTAAAAGTTCACTTTGGGGACAAAGTAGATTTTTAAGTGTGGGGTGGGGAAATTCTCAAATTTTGGCTCAATTTAATTTTTTTTAGGTTAGGAATAAGTGAGATATTCTTGTTGGTGCTATTTTTTATTACATGATGCAAGTGGTTTTGTTCGATAAAAGCATGTTGAATTCAATGAATTATTATTTTTGAGACTCTTAGGATCATGTTTATGACTCGTTTACTTGTGGCTTAAAATTTAATTCATTCCATTGTTTGGTTGGGAGTATATGATGATCCTATTGAGTTGAACATGTGTCATATGCGTGTAAGGTATTTTGTATATTCCTTGTTGCATTTGATGTCTAGAACTTGTCCGATATGTGTGCGAAGCAAAATAAAGAATGTGGGTTTAGGAAATGATATAGGAATTTCCTTGATAGCATTGTTTATACCTTCTATTCGTCCTACTCTTTGTGCATTATCTTAGTTAACTCCATTGAGCCTTTAGCTTATTTTCTTTGGTAGCCTCATATGTAGCCTAATCCCTTCTTTGATAGACCATAATTTGATCCAGAAAGCTCCTAAGTGCTTTAATAAAAAATTGAATTAGTAAGGAGCTTGAGATATTGAAGAAGAAAAAGGTGAAATTGATGCCCCAAGGTAATGGTTATTGGTGTTTATTATTGAATTGTGGTGGATTGATATGATATGAATGATGTTTGAAATAATGCCATGATAGAAAAGAATGATAAAAATGATTCATGTGGTAGTAAACTATATGCCTACCATGTGCTTGTGAAAACTCTTAAAAGAGATGGGGCAAAATAGTAGATATGGGTGGATAAAAAAATAGCATAAATTTTGTTGTGGAGATTGGTTTTAAATGTCTAATGTAGTGTGTTAAAGTGCTTGGAGAGGTTAGTCACTATTCTTGGCAAAAATAGTTCCTACCCATCCCTTAGCCTACATTACAACCCGAAAAAGCCCTAATTAATTCATAACTTTACATTTGACTATTAGTAGAGCATTACACTAAGGTCAAGCCTATGGTTCATTATGTGTAACTTGTGAAGTCTTTCTGAGAGTGAGCACAAAATGATTCTTGTACCCATTGTTATAAATTGCATTATTGTGAGTATTTATGGGTAACTCTCTTGAAGTGAGGGGCACATGTTTGATGAATATGGGTGATTTGTAAGATGTCTTTAACTGAATAATGTGCATGAGTTTGCTACTTGTGGAGTCCATTCTTGATACTAAGATGTTTTGGAAGTAGAATTCTTGAGCTTTCAATTGTGTATAAAACACTTAGTATGGAAACTTGCATTCCATGTAGTCATTGTAGTACTAGCTTGAATTTCTTGCATGTGGTAAAAGTGTGGAGTCTATTCAGACCATGATGCTTAGAGTTAAGAATTATTCAAGGATGAACAAGGCTTTAAGTGTGGGGTGGTGATGTTAGCTGAATTTATGCATTCTAGCCTTGCTATGTTATCCCTTTTAGCTTTATTTTGAGGATGATTCAAGTGATTAATGTGGTTATAATGATATAAATGAGCATTCATGTGCCCAAGTATGTGTTTACAATGTTTAATTGCATTTTTACATGAGTTTTGATTCAATTCTACCATTTAGAGTTCAAACGAGAAAACTAGTGTGACTAGCTTGAGCTAAGTGTTGTCTAGTCTCTCGTGTTTGGTTCTAATGTGTTTTAATGATTTAATAAGGTTGTTATTATGTTTTTACATGATGAAAAACTTATTTATAATGTTCAAGGGTCAATTGGATCAAGAAAAGAGTGAAAACAATGAGTTAAAGCTCAATGTGAATTTAGCGTATGCTTAGCTTGTGTTTCTAGTTCATCGATGAAGATGTTGTGTTGTTCTGAGCTATTAATTGATGTTTTTAATGATTTATGATGCTTGGTAAATGGATTATGATAATATATTAAGGACATACAAGCTTCAAATAAAGTGGAAACAACTCAATAAGGCTCAGAATGCTTAACAAAAGCACAAGACCCAAGTTGGACCCCTGAAGAGTATTGGGCGAGTGTAGACTGTAAAGATGGCCAATGTACGAGTTAAAAATACCAAAAGATTCATAATAGTACCAAGTTTTTAGAAATAAGGAGTGTGTATCTTAATTTAGAGTTTAAGGAGGTCCCGCGATGCGTTGAAATCGCGAACAGCTACTGGAATTTGACAGAGTTTTTGACAATTATGAATTTGCATGTCTCCGTGTCACAGCGATGCCCAAATGTGGGATAACTCTGCCCAGCTGAAGTAAAATAGCGTGGAAAGCCAATCAAAGTTGGTTTATGACTTGTATACTATAAATATAACGTCCCAAACTCCGTTTTAATCATCTTGGGACCTCTTGGAAACCCTAGATCAACGCGGAACACTTGAACTTATTCCAAAGACTAGTTTACTTCTTTTTGGGTTCTGATCTCGTAATTTAATTTTCAATCCTTTGATTTAGTTGTGGGAAATTTTTATTGTACTTGGAGGAGAATCAACTTTGAATTTCATCTTTTGTAAATTTAATTTCTTTAAATTATGAATTCAATCGTTGTTATCTCTTTCTATCTTATGAACAACTAAAACCCATAACTAGGGTTGTGGGATCTATGACTATTCTTTCATTGATTTAGTAATTGGTTAGGGTTCAAGTGATTATGGGAACATCTTGATAATTTTTTTGTATTAATTATTTTATGTTGGTTGCAAACAAGAAGCTTTGCTTACTGTTGGTCTGCTTGATATAAGAAATCAACTCTAGTAAGAAGTGAATTATCAACAAGAATTTGGGAAGGTTAAATTCTCATCTAATGATTAATGCTGTAACAAGATTGATCAACTTAAGATAAAATCAGTATGAATAGAATGACTTCTTAAGTCCGAGAGAATTAGGGAGTTCAACATCTAGGTAGGTTGAGAAACACTTAGATGGACTGTAGAAACTTATAATCTGGTGTTTTCCGCAAGACATGGGAACCAAATGCCACAACTATTATTTAATGGGGATTAGTAATCATAGTGATCACAACCCTAGTTTATTCTTTATCATTGATTTGAACTATTGAAATTTTGGCTTTGAGTTCTAAAGGAAGTTACAACTTTAACATTTGTTTGATCATTGAAAACCCCCATTTTATCTTTTTGTGTCAGTTGTTTGAATTTAACTTGTAGCTTTAGTTTCAAATTAGTTCAATCGCCACTCACATTGTTCCCTGTGGATTTGACCCCGACTCCAAAGTTGGGTAAATATATTGACGACGATCTCTTTGCACTAAATTGACGTGTAAGTTGAGCGTTATCAGAAGACCTGGCATGTTGATAGGGAACACATCTGAAAACTCATAAATAGTAAGAATAGAGTCAAATGATGGACTCTCAACACTAGCATCACAACATAAGAGAGATAAGATTTGCAACCCCTGAAGGTGAGTCTCCTAGAACAAACATAAGATATGATCCCTTTGGGCTCTCATCTAACTTCCCTCTATCATATGGCTGGGGGTTCACCGAGCATGGCTAAGGTAATAGTATAGGCAAAACGGTCCATGGCCGCATGATAGTAGGATAATCAATCCATGCCTTAAATAATATCAAAACTACCATATCAAGAATAATAAGATCATCATAAGTATCAACCTCACTAACAGTCACAATAAATGATCTGAATACTCGATCCACTACTAAATAATCACCCACAGGAGTGAATATGCATAAATATACAGATAATAAATCAATAGACATCTCAAATTAGGGTGCATAATAAACAGATATATAAAAATAAGTGAACCTGAGATCTATTAAAACAAGGGCCTACTGGCGCCATACCAAATCATACTTGTAACTACACCATCCAAAGTCTAAGCCTCCAGTCTTGAAGGTAGTACATATAACTGGCCACACTCGCTACTTGGCTGGGCACCTAACTAACATCCTATCCTTCCTACCTGAGAACCTTCTTGTAAACCACCCCTGCGACCATGAGAGCCATCTCTTGCTGAGGGGTGAACTACCTTAATAGGGGAACAAATATAAGCTAAAGCAACTTTTTCCCCACAAAAAGGATACTCTAGAGAATAGTGACTGTGGCCCTCACAACTATAACATGATCCATAAGTGAAACCAAACTAGTTGATTCGACTGATCCGAAATAACCACAAAATCTCAACGGACCAGATAATAAACTTCTCGAAGGCAGACCGCTGCCTTTACTAAGGAGATCTCTAACACTAGAGTGTCCTCCATCAATAATCTAAAGAGTTGCCTAAACTAGTCAACTAGGCTGACTCTAAGGCTAAAAAAATAGATGCAGAAAATGCCTACTCTGAGTCCAACCATCTTTAGGTTGGGAACTATGATGGCCCCAATAAATATGCCCTGAACTCCAGGCCTCTTATTGGGACCCTCGTGGCCCTTATGGTGTATCTCCTCCATCACTCTAGCATGATCTAAAACCTTAACAAAAGACCTACTCACCATGACCAAACTTTGAGTCAACATGTGGAAAGGAAAGCCCACCCTTCTAAAAACAAAACAAACTCTCTCATACTCAAAAGTCAAAATAAAAGTGATAGGCTACAACCACTGGCTAAGAAGCAACTAGTTGAGCAACTATTATATAGGATAATCCTCAACTTCGGAAGCCACAGCTACAAGCTAGGCCCCTCCTTAGTACTGCTCTGGTTACAGGCTGTGCAATATAAGATGGCACACCAAAATCAATACCCAATAGCTGAGCTAAGGCATCTCTAATCAATAAGAAGGAACAAAACCTGGTGAAGCCTGGGTCAGTCCCTGTCCCACTGCTGGCCGTGGAGAAAGAATCTCTGGCTCAGGTGCAAGAATAGGGTCTAGGGAAAGTGAGATATTCTTGTTCCTAGATGGGGACACACCACTATACTTTCCACAACCTTTAGGTAATCTACGACCAATAGAAGGATCCCAAGGCCCAGTCTTAAGGCCCTCATTGCGTATATCAGTAGCATGGGTCCTGGCCATCTATAAAAGAGTAAAGTTAAGAGAATATTCTTCAAACCAACTCAAACTCTTAGCATTATATGAGAGAAAAAAAGTAAAGGACTCCTAAGAATGTCCCATAGCCTCTCAAAGATAGGAAACAGATGTCAAGGTTTTGATCTATAGGACTCTACTAGACACTTGCTCTTGTGCCAACAATACCGGTGAAACCTAGGCTCTGAAACCAATTTGTCATGACCTGATTTATGAGTCATGATGGCACCTATGAATTCTAAATTGTAGGTAAGACAATACCATAACCTGAAGCTAATACTATGGGTTAATTTGGTATGAAAGACTCGACATAGGTAAAGATTGATTACATCAATGGTAAATATAAGGGTTCTAGATAGAATAAATAGTCATACAATATACTAATCCCAAAACCTAGATTTAGTTCAAGAAAATTTAATAGTATCAATATAAATCCAAGTCTAGAATAGTCAATAAATCTATCTCAAATACTAAATATTGAATACAAGAGATCGAAGGAAATTGGGTGACTCAAATTCCTTGAGCTCATACTATCTCCGAAAATCAAAACTGCATGAACCACAATCAACAACGACAACTAATACTCAAATTTGCTTAAAAAAGGTAAAGTGTAGTATGAGTAACAAAACAATGGGTACTTAGTAGGCATCATCAGTTGACTGAGCTAAATCATGATATAAAGATGATATAATGCAAAATAATCATAACTATGTCATGGTACATAATTGAACCTAAATTATCTCCATCATCATTGTATATAAAAGTAAACAAATCAGAATCACAGTGTAACATAAGGCATTAACACATGACAATATCACTGCACATAACAAGTGTTAAATATCGAAATAACAATATAACATAGGGAATCAACGCATGCCTGTATCACCATGAATAACAACTATTAAGTATTATAATAATAATATAACATAAGTCATCAGTGCATGCCAATAAAGTCGTACATGAGAAATAAATGATTCGGAATCATAAGGTAACACAAGTACTACAAAGTTGGCTCCCATACACCAACTAGTGCATAAAGTAAAGAAATCATCACGACATCCCATACCACCAGAGAGTTCACTCAAGATAAACATAAAGGATCAAATCAACAATATAGCCAGTCTTCATCATCATCCATAGTTTTTTATAATTTCCCTCAAATGGCCATTTGTATCATCCCTAACTATAATTTACTAACATATACCAATCTAATCATAACCGTAACCTTACCATCATATAGATATCTATATCATCAATACACCCTATTCACTCATTATTAACTAGAAAATGCTTAACTAAACCCATTTACTCACTATCCATCATCTAACCTATAATTATCATCTATCTACTATTCATTACATAAGCACTATTCATAGGTCAATGACAACCACCATTTACTAACTAGCCAATATCTAGCATCTAGCAAAGATTCACCACTAGGACATATTAGTCAATTAACCAATACATAATTCTAGCCATCGTACTTTCACTAGTTACCATTCATTAATGACCGCTAATCACCATTAGTTCACTATTTCTCTATCAAATAACATATTTTATTAACTTGCATCATTAGTCCATAAATCCTTACTTAACAACTAAACAACATCATAGACTTTGTCATCAATAACAACTAATTATCACCATCTCTAATGGTATAAAAGATTAGATCATAGATTACGTAATGATAAGCCCTTGATTATACTCTTGTGTAAGACATGTATACATTACCAATTAAGCCATCGATTAGTCTAGTGCTCTTACCATTGACTATACTATTTCCCAAGTTATAATCATGATTCCAAGCATTTTTTAGGTCGACCCAATGGTCATACACCATCAAGGATTCATAACCCCAAGAAATAGGTGAGGGTTAGGCTTATTTTTGGCTAAATCATGATTCCAAGCTATTTGGGGTTTTGGTCAAGATTCAAGAAATTAAAGCATGAAATAAAAGGATTCATACCTCAAATCCATTCTTAATCCCAAAATTATATGCTCTCTAAGCTCCTAAGAGTTATCCAAGACTCAATTTGAGTTTAGCACACCATTTTAGGGTTCCTAGGTCTCAAGGAGAAGTGAAAATGGCCGAATTCTCACTGAGGGGACTATTTATAGCCCATACATGCTTGGAGATGATGATATCACTCTAAATTAGGCTTGCATCAATCACCATTATACAGGCCGCAATCACCATGGCACTAGTACAACAAAGTCAAAACTTGTTTTCGACCTTTGGAACTCATTTGGACTCCAATTTTCACAAATGAACTATGTAATCTCAATAAATTTGACATTATGAATGCATTGATGAAGTTGTATATTCCATCCAAGGTCGTTTAGACCAATTGTGGGCCCCAAACCTATATCTTTTGATTTTTTGACTAATAGGTCGAAATGGGATTGGGTTTAATGGGAACCTAAACAAAGGTCTACCTAGCCTAAAATAGATATTCTAGAGCTTCTGGAAGAGTAAAAAGCATCTGGGATTGTTTTACTGATGTTTTTTCCCTGTGGCCAATTGGAACAAATGATGACTCTAAAATAAGAAATTGGCTCTAAAAACCAAACAAACTACCTGGTAACCCAACTATCAGTTCCATAAAGTCAAAAATAACTTGGGGAAGCTATGGATAAGATCTAACATTAAATATAAGTAAAATTATAAAAAATGACCTAGAGGATCATTACAACAGTGTCCCAAGGCATCCCTACTGTTAAACCCTACAAGTCGTACCTCATGACTCATAGTCTCACATTATGAATCATAAGGTCCTATGATGTTTTATAGAAATATAGCACTTTCAATGCTTAGAAAAAGGAAAATATGCAAGTTTCTTAGGTTATTTTTTAGATTTAATGTGTTTTGGGTATGTTTAGTAGGAAATTAGGTTTTGGATGCTAAGTTTAAATAAGATAAAAAATGGAGTTTTTGGCTACTTACTTTATCATTTTTGGGCATCTATGACACTTATCGGATGTATGTGACCAAAGAATTTGTTAAACTTAAAGTTCAGAAGCTTGGTTGCAATAATTGAAAGGCTTGACACTTACCAATGTAAAGATTGCATATAGCAATCGCGGTTCATATGTGACTAAGGTAAGTACCTGAATTGAAGATCCAGAGAGTTTAAGAGTTAAAGAAGAACTTCTAGCATATACACATATCTACATTCGGACCACATGCAGTACATACGAACTGCATGTTGTTAATGTAAGTACCAGAAGTCCAAAATCCCAAGAATGAACAGCGCAGTAAATTTTTATGGAACTTACCTGGGTCTATATGTAGACCGTATATGGTACTTGCGCCCACTGGCAGACTACATGTGGCCCAAGTAGGCGTCTAGCGACTCATTTTGTCCCTTTTTTATCTTGGCTTTGATTTTTAAGGTTTTCTCATGTACTATAAATACCCTTTATCAGTTTTTTAGTAGACGTAACTCACACTTGATACTTACCAACATATTTTGGTTTTGAGATTCAATTTTGGTATTAGAATTCTCTTGTATTGATTTTGGTTGATTAATAAAGTTTTGGGTTTTCAGTTGTGATTATTGTGATTACATATTATTCTTTCAATTATGAACTTTGTTGATTACTTCATAAGCATGAGCGACTAACAAACCCTTAATTAGGGTTGTGGAAACCCTGGCACATTGACGAAGTAAGGGAAGTGGTATGTCGTTCTGAACCGATACCCATGCATGTATTGTATTATCTTTACTTTAATAGTTATCTTAGTAGTTGGAAATGTTAGTATCCAACCTATATTATTGATACTTGCTTCTAAAGTGGAGTAGTGACTAGGAAAAGATAATTACAACAGTAATTTAAAGTTTAACCATCGATCCATGCTACTAGGTATTATCTAAGTAAGATGGTTAGCTATAATCTAATACCTAGAAAATTAAAAAGAAAATAGTTAACTGGGATGTAGGATAAGGTTTAGTAACGCGACATCCAAAGAATCAAAAGGTAAAGGGTGAAATCTATCAATTAATCCAAAAGATAGTTGGTGGTACATAACTTATCAGATTCTGCATGGAAGGTATCAGGTTGGTTCAATAAAGCACAATAATCATATGAAGTTGAGAAGCCAGGGGAAGCATAATCTTAGTGTTACCAATGACTGATTACAACCAAAGTTGATACTAGCTACTTGTTTGATATTAACAGTATAATCCCCCTATTTACTTTTCCAGCTTTATCTGCTGATTACAGCAGTTGAGAGATGCAATTAAATGTATTTTCTTGGGATTCATGCCCAACCTTTGCTAGGTTATTATATTTGATAGTGACTTCATAATCTTTAGATTGAAGGTGTAGTTTAGGCATTATAAAATATTTGGCACCATTTCCCAGGAATATGATGTTGAGCTGTGAATCGAGGCTTTTGCAATTTTTGGTTTATTTGTATTTTGTTCTTAGTTGGGTATACGCTGGTGTATTCCTAGCAAACAGAGTAGAGGCAATCCCTTATATCTATTAAATTCTAATCTAGAGAGGATCCTACAAATATATAAAGGGATGACAAAGCCAAAAAGAGATGATATTCCTAAAGAGTTTTATGATGATGCACACCAGGTGCCTCTCCCTCCTCCTAAAGGAATTTAGGATATTGTTAAGTAGTAAACAAGGGTGTTTTTAGCATAAGCTTGTAATTAGAGGAGGGAAAAAGATGCTTAGTGCATTTCTCAGGAGGTAGAGATATTTATATAGAGATAGGGAACAGACTATCGAGTAGCACTCGATGGTAATCAGAATAGATTTAGAGGTGGCCATGCTCAAGTGATCCCAGTGTACCAATATTTGCAACCAAAGAAAGATAATGAAGAGGATATGTTGTATGTTTATTTGGCAGAGACTGGAGATATTATTCCACCTGTTTTACCCCCAGGTATTAAGTTTGACATAATTAGCACAATGATTTAGCTCTTAAATCTGAAGGGTGTATTTATGGGTTTGACGACAGATGATGCAAATATGCACCTTGCAGATTTTATTAGGATTTATAGTTTGTACTCAAATCTAGGTGGTAAATTAGGAGGCGCTTAGATTGAGGTTGTTCCTCTTCTTACTTATAGGAGAATCATATTTATGGCTAGGGGAACTACCAAGAGGATCTATCACTACATGGAATGAGTTATATAGGAAATTCTTGAACCATTTCTTTCCTCCATCCAGGATGTTCTAGCTTAAGGATTAGATTTATAATTTCAGGTAGTTGCAATCAGAGTCTATATATTCTTGGTTTTTGTTCAAGAAGAAGCATAGAATGGTGCCTAACTATTGGATTTCAGGGACGAGCTTATTAGAGATATTCTGTAAAGCCCTGATCTTTAGTTCTAGATCCATACCATACAGTATCTCTAAATGAGATTTTATGAGACAATACTGCGAGGTAGAATTAGATGTCCTAGATCAGATCTCGATCACTAACCTAGGGTGTCAAACTTGGGAGGCTGAGAGGGGCTGAGAGGGAATATGCCACATATGCTATTAGTGCCTCCTATGACCAAAAAGTAGCTGATGATTCAGTAGCACAAAAAATTGTGCTGCTAAGAACTAATCTTTGGTTACTATAAAAAATAGCTTGTAGTAGCAAGTTCTGAGAAAGTAAACACAGTAGGAGCACATGGTTCATCTTCCATAGCTTATGAGTCAGAGTTAGAGAAGGAAAAAATATCTAGATTATCAATTAGCGAGTTTCTGAGCCCAAAGGCAAGGAAACTAATGTCAAAACTATTTTGATAAATACAGAGATCGTAGTAGGGAGAGAGATAGTGACTAGACAAAGAAGGATGACTAAGAGCGAAGGTAGACAGTTACATTCCATATGATAGATAAGATATAGAATCATGAATGGAAAAAATGCTAACTAAGATGATAAAGGATTAAGAAAGTCAGGAGAACAACCTTAACGAGATCAGGGTTGACATTTCAGGGTTGACCCAGATGGTTGATTCTCATTCCACTACTATCAAGTAGTTGGATTAACAGTTTGGACAAATTTTAGCAACATTGAACTAGAGGCAACCAGGTACCCTTCTGAGCAACACTGTGTAAAATCTAAAAAACAACGATCATGTTCTTGCCATTACCATAAGGATTGGTATGAAAATTATGGATTCTACATTACCTATTGTAGAAGCCCTAAAGCATGATGAATCTATTATTGATGAGACACCTATTGTGGAATCAAAAAGAGCAGTGGGTGGTAATGGAAAAGTTAGTGAGGACAAAGGTAAGAATCTGGTCATTGAGCCAGAAATAAGACAGATTCTAAGACCACTCCCACCTTTTATTTAGAGACAAAATAAAAAGAGAGATAAAGAAAAGTTTAAGAGATTCATTGAGTTATTGAAAAAGGTGAGCTTGAAAATCCCTCTTCTTGAGGCATTAGAGAAGATGCCTGGATATGCCAGGTTTAGGAAGAAATTGGTTAAAAAGAAGAAAGGGGCTATGATTGAGGATGCTGATGGTTTGCACCACTATAGTGCATTCATGACTAAGTCTCTAGCCCAGAAAAAAGGTGATCCTAGAGCATTCACAATACCTTGCACTATTAGGTCATCCCGATTGGCCAGAGCCTTATGTTACTTAGGAGCCATAATAAATTTGATATAGTTTGTTGTATTCAAGAAACTAGGATTGAGCCCTCCTGAAACAAATTCGATGTGGTTGTTGATGGCTAACCGCACTCTGAAGAGACATGTGGGCATTTCTTTTGATATAATTGTGAGAGTTGATAACTTTCTCTTTCTGGTTGACTTTGTTAGTTTGGACTGTAAGGCTGATGTTGAGATGCCCATCATATTGGGGAGACCACTTATGGACATAGTTAGAGAAATGATTGACATGGATAAGGGGGAGATAAAGTTCTGAGTCTATGGTGAGGATGTCATATTCAACATCCAAAAAATAATAAAGCATCCGACTGAAATAAAGGTTGTGTCTATGATAGGTTATATTAATGACCTAGGAGGGTATTCCTATCGGTATCTGGATGAATTCTAAGTAATAAAGGCACCCACATTGTGACACTACGTTAAAACAATACATGGATGGGAGGAAACCCATGGGTTTGTTGGTGAAGTTTAAGTAACTAGCATAGCCACGTTGTGATGCATCATTAAATCAAGTGCTAGGTGGGAGGCAACCCACTACTTTGTTGTTCACTTGTGTTTGCTTATCTTTTATAAGTTTATATCTTATGGACTTACCCGGAATGCAGTAGGATTTCTACATTCTTAACTTTCCAGGTAAGGGGAGTTTGTGACCAAACCATCAGGGTCACAAGTCTCACTCATGCTAGATAATGTTGAGCGATAATTTATAAGATGAAATTTTTAGGATTATAATGGAAATTTTTGGATTTTGACACAAAATCATACTTTTGGAGTCGTAAATTCAAGTTACAGAACCATAAGTAGCTAGGTAAGAATCAAAATGCAAATTCTAGAAAGTAGGAAATGGGCCAAAAATTTAGGCCCATTTGCGCCCAGTACATATGGACAACATGTAGCACATACAACCCGCATGTGGCAGACGCAAGTAAGCTAGTTGTGGGACCATATTTTAATTAAAATTTTGGACCCACCTACATTAAATAAGACCTAATTAGGCCCCCTTTCTATTTAAACATAATTTGACTTTTTTTAACCCATTCAGATCCTCAAAATCTCACTTTTTTCTCTTTAAATCCAAACTTTCCTCTCAAATTATAAACTTATCCCATACTTAGAAAAAGGTTAAATGGAAACTTATTTGGGGTACCAACATGTCATACCCCAAAAAATACAAGCTTAGTCTTGTGTTTTACTTTATTTCTTCGTCGTTCACTTTCAGATTCTCAAAGAAAAGGTAACTTTCTCATCTCCTAATAGTAATATCTTGATTTAAAGATTGAACAAGCAAGTTGATATGTGTATTCCTATGAAAAATATAAATAAAAAATCAAGCTTGTGTGTATGATCCTTGAAGTAGCCTAATATCTCAATATGGGGCTTTGTTTTGAACTAAATTCTAAGGTTAAGCTCTAAATGGAAGTTGAACTTGAACAAGTAGAGGAATACAAAAAGTTGGGCATGTTAGTTTGCATTAAAAATTATGATTCATTGTAAATAGGTACACACTGGACTTGTTGGTAATACGAATAAGTTATAGGAGTGATAAAATTAGGATAAATTAAAAGTTTGCGAATTTTGAGTTTTCCTTCAACTTTTGCATTCTCTCATTAGGTGTTAATTTCTAACACATATTTTTTAGGAAAAAATGGCACCCAAAGATGCAAAGAAAAATTTTGATACATCGAGGAGAAGGGATGAGTCCCCCGATCCTAGTGGGTCAGTGGAAGAGTACCCTATTGCACAACTTAGAGCAGCTGCAGCCAGGGTAACATAAAGAGTAACTAGAGGCTAGGTGCGATAGGTAACTGAGACTATTGTTTTGGGTACTATAGGATAGCCACTTCCTAAGCACTCATAGTGAGGCAGAGGGTTAGACTTTACCCATCCTAGACCTTAAAGTGAGGTTATTCAAGCTGTTAAGGCAGCTCTAGATTTATCAAGGCTGAATTTAAATTAAAGATCACCTTCACACTCTCCTCCTCTTAGTGATTATGAGGATAAAAATGAGGAAGATTTTGATCCAGTTCCACGAGTGTAGTTTAGGACCCCAGTCAGAGGAAAGGTACTAGGATTCATTTGAGGCTGTAGATTAGGAAGAGTTATTAGTAGTGCTGCATTTTGAGGAGGGTACCATATCTCATGCATAGCCACCAGGTGTACCCCAGTCTGAGAAGGTTATAAGGAAGGCTTTGCATAAGGTGCTTATTCTAGATGAGGAGGCACCATCACAACATAGACAGAGTTTCTCCCCTACACATACCCGAGAGACACCTCTTGAGGAGGATAACCCAAGGTGGTGTGGGGAGGAATGCAGGTTATATTTGATATACACAATCATATTTTGAAGACCGACAAGCCTAAAAGCCTCATTTTTCATGAGCGTAGGATTGAGCTATTTGGGTTTAGCATAGTACCATAATTGCAGGTATCTTTTGACCATTATCTGTTATTATGGATGAATAGACGACTCAGCTCTTACAACCCAACTTTGGTATGAGAGTTTTATGCATCATATCATGCCATAGTAGTTTTTTCGATGCATAGATTTATAGGTTTGATGAGACATATGGAGTACCCACAGCTTGAGCAGACCCTTGTGAGAGGGATTAAGGTTGATATTTCAGCACCGACCATCCGACAAGCTCTTTTTCGTCTAGACTATATTGGCCCTACATCTATTACAGAGTGCAACTATAGAATGAGACTCATGTATGGAAAATATATTAATATAGAGGCTGAGTATAGACATGAGAGATTTAATATATCCCAGTGGATTGCGGGATATATTTCATCTTTAGGTGATGAGACTCTTTGGATCGAGGGATAAGGCATAATAAAGAAGGCATCATTGACTTTTGCTGCTAAGGTTTGGTGGTAATCATTAGATATAGATTGTTCTTGACTACTTTTGATAATGTATTGACTTGAGAGGGAACCATCCAGATTTCCAATATGATGGACTGGTATGATATTGACTTTGCTTCCATCCTACGACATGAGATTCATAATAGAGCCTTTGGAGAGATGATAAATTTGCCATTTCCTTATCTTATTTAGAGATTGTGTGATGATTCTGGGTTACCAAATAAATCTGGAGTTGATGAGAGAGTCTTATGCTAGCCACTGTATAGATAAGGATAATGAAAGATCCTACACACCCTGACCTTCCCAGGAGACCTAGTGGGCTTACTACAGTACCTACAGAGCCTATTGAGATGGAAAAAAGTTATGTGGGAGTTATTGTTGATCTTGAGGTAGGGGATATAAGAGAGACTCCTAAGATTAATACACTGGGTAAAGGGACACCAAATAGTTCTATATTATCCCCAACCTTTAGTTTAGAACTGGTGGGTGTTTCTTCACTACGCCCTCGCCTATCCACTACAACTGCTGCTACAGGTATGATAATGATATCTCATGAGTTCTAGTAGAGCTTAGTGGACAGTCAGTGAGCCATTGATGCTTGGGTATGGGCTGTAGAGACCGACGTGGCTACTTTATATGGACAAATCTGACAATGGTTTTGATAAGACTAGAGACGGCAGAGGATAAATGGCATGCCTCATATAGAGTTTCTATTTCAAAGTTACGTGTTGATTTATAGGCATGTATTAATGCTTTTAAGAGATGTGCTATAGCCTGGTTTGTAAAGATTGAGATACCGAACCTAGGTCATATTAGGGAGGAGGTCGATACTGTACAAGCAGAAGTACACTCTCTCACAGAGATCCATATAATAGCCACTCTTTCAGTCATACCCTCATTGGTCCATATATCACCTCCACCCAGGCCTAAACACTTGGATTTATTTGTAGAAGATGATGATGAGGTCCAGTAGGTATGACTAAAATAAGACACATAGGGGATTTGAAAGATCCCAATATTCCATATGACCAGTCCTTGAAAGAGGCCAGACATGATTCAATGGACTCTAAAGTTATTGAGAGAAAAAGACATGATGAGATAGGAGCAGGTACATCTTATAGTAGTGGACCGCCAGCACCACCGCCTTTACTAGTAGATATACCCCTATCTGGGGATGCTCATGATGCGGATGCATAGTGTGTCCTAGGTATGTCCTCATTCCCTTTGTTTAATATTATTTTAGCACATCGTGGACAGTGCACAATTTTTTAATTGGGTGAGGTATACCATAACTTCCACAAGTTTTTGTTGTCGTGCTTTTTTTCCTATCGATTGTGGTATGGTTATAGAACTAGCATGTATAGGGTAAAATTTATGTTGTATTGTATTTGTTTTGAACCATGTTGTGTTTTTGTGTAATTAGGAGAGTTTAGATACCTCTTCAAAATTTTAAAATTGTGTGAATGTACATATGTTTGAACATTATGGATCTTGTTATGGCATTAAGAATTGGGACATAATCATTTTCTTATAACTGCATGAACTAGATAGATAGTAGCTTATAATATTGAATATGTTCCATGAGTGTGTAAGATGCTACATAGTTTCCTTGGTGTGTTAAATCCTAAACTTTCCCTGTTAGTTTTGCCTAGGTTATAGGATAACTAGTTAGGAAAAGACCATAGGCCATTTTTTTTTATGTTAGTCGACTTTTAGCCTAAATGACCTTCGATGTGTAAATTGTATCCCTTGATACCTAAGTTTGAGCCTTATAGCTTGTTTTCCTTGTATCACCTTCCACCTTCCCATTTATGTTGCAATAACCTATTTTGGCTCATTCCTTATTGGACATCATGAACCTCAACTTAAGTAAATCACCTAAGTTGAGGGTGGCTATCTTAGGGGTGTGTGATGTAAAGTGGGCATGTACAAGTGTAAAATAATTGAAAAAGGTAGTAGGGCTGGGTGTGGTAGCAAAAGAAAAGAAAACGTAAAAGAAAATAAAAATTAGGTAAAAAATGAAAAACAAAGAATAAAAGACTGCACCCAACTTGATTGTGCAATAAAGAATAAAAGGTTAGAAATAAAGGTTGAATAAAAAGAAAGATGGTTAATGATTGGACCCTAAAGTTAGTGTAGTGCCAAGGAGGCTTAGTCACTTAATATCCATATGTACCATACCAACCCCCTAAGCATATGTTACAAGCTGAGAAAAGTCCTATAGTGATGCTAACTTGACTATCTCAATTATAAGGTAAAAAAACTAAGGGCAAGCCTATGGTGTTTGATATACATGTATTGGAACTTATCTTTTTAGTGTGGATGTCTCTTGATAGTCCTTGCATTGATATGAATTATTTCATATGAGTGAGTGTGACTTCTTTGTTGTGATGACACAAAAGTCATATTTCTAGTGTCACTTGTATATACATGCATGATTGTTTGTTTCTAATGTAATGACATACCTTGATCCCATTGTGTCACATTATTATGATTTATGTTTATACACAATTGGTTTTTAAAAGTTGAGATAGGAGAGGGTATTGTGATTTGAACATAAAGTGTTGATTGACTGCCTTGGATAGCTTAGATTCTCCTAATTAAGCATCATGTTTTGTTTTTTTCTTTTGTGTCATGTTTCCTGAGGATATTTTAATTTTCTAAGTTGAGATTGTTGATGTGCTATAGAAATATAGCACTTTCTACACTTAAACCAGGAAAATATGTAAGTTTCTTAGGTTGTTTTGTTAGATATGATGTGTTTTGGGTATATTTTGCAAAAAACTAGGTTTTGGATGAAAAGTTAAAAAAAGATGAAAAATGGAGTTTTTGGCTACTTACTTGATCATTTTTTTGCATTTGTGGTAGTTACCGAATGTACGTAACCAAAGCATGTGCAAAAACTTAAAGTTTGGAAGCTTGGTTGCAAGAATTGGAAGGCGTTTCACTTACCTATGTCTATATGAAGACCACATGTAGCACTTGTGGTCTATTGTGACTAAGGTAAGTACAAGAATTGAAGATCCAAAAAGTGCAAGAGCTGAAGAACTTCTAGCACTTACCTATGTCTATATACAGACTGTATGTGGGTAAGGTAAGTACAAGATGTTGAAAATCCTATGAATAAATAATGTAGGAAATTCTTCTGGCACTTACGTGGGTCTACATGCGGACCACGTGTGTTACTTACGCCCGCTGGCAGATCGCATGTGGCCCAAGTAAGTGGCTATCAACTTTTTTTGTCCTTTTTTGTCTGGACTTTGATTTTTAGGGTTTCCTCATGTACTATAAATATCCTTCATTTGTTTTTAAAAGAAGCCATGCACTTTTGATACTTACAAACATATTTTGATTTTGAGATCTGATTTTGTTCTTGGAATTCTCTTGTATTGATTTTGGTTGATTAATTTAGTATAAGTTTTGGGTTTTTAGTTTTGATAATTGTGATCACATCCTATGTATGAACGTTGTTGATTACTTTATAAGAATGAGAGTCTAAAAAACCCTTAACTAGGGTATTGGAAACCAGGCAGATTGATAAAGTATGGAAAGTGCTATATTGTTCTAAATTGATAACTATGTATATATTGTATTATCTTCACTTTAATATCTATCTTAGTGGTTGAAAATGTTAGGAACCCACCTAGATTATTATGACTTACTCTAATAGAGGAGTAGTGACTAGGAAAAGATAATTACAATAGTAAGTTGAAGTTTAACTATCAATCCACACTACTAGGTATTATATAAGTAAGATGGTTAGGTGTTATCGAATAAATAGAAACTCAAAAGGTCATAGTTATCTTGGATCTAGGATAAGGGTTAGTAAGGAGATATCCTAAGACTCAAAAGGTAAAGTGTAAAATCTGTCAGCTAGTTCAAAAGATGGTTAGTGGTGCATCGCTTTTTAGATTCTGCATGCAAGTTATTGGGTTGGTCCAATAAAGAATGATAATTCTACATACTTGAGAAGACAAGGGGAACACAATCCTAGTGTTCACCAATGCCTAATTATAATCAAAGTTGATACTAGCTACTTATTTAATTTTGACAATACAATCCCCCTTTACTTTTCTTGTTTTGCCCATTGATTACAACAGTTGAGAGACGAAATTCCACGTATTCCCTTAGGATTCTACCCCAACCTTTTTGGGCTACTATATTTGGCAACAACTATATAATCTTTAGATTGAATGTGTAGTTTGTGCATTATAATCTAATCATAGTCACAACAGAAATAAGGGACCACTACACTAGTGAGACTACGAGTCCCATTGATTGGGGCACAATGACTTATATGGAGTCTTTATAACTCATTAGATGAGTCGTATCTTGGACAATAAGCTCAAATTTTGAAAATTTTCAAAGTCCAAAATTCTGCGGTGTTACAATGCTATGACTTTTCTTAAGCATGTTGTTTTCGGTTAGTGTATCAAGGTGGACCCCAAAAAAATTAAGGCGGTTAAGAAATGTCCTAGACCGTTGACTGCAATTAACATTTGGAAATTCTTGGGCTTAGTTAGGTGTTATAGGAGGTTTGTAGAGAGATTCTCTTCTATTGCTACTCCATTTACAAGATTGACACAAAAAAGGTGTTGTTTTTGTGGTCTGATACTTGTGAGGATAGGTTCAAGACGTTGAAGGATAAGTTGACCTCTTCTTTGATTTTAACCCTACCTAAGGGTATTATAGGTTTTGTTGTATATTGTGATGTGTCTTGTGTGGGACTGGGTTGTGTATTGATGCAACATGGTAAAGTGGTGTTGTATGCTTCTAGATAGTTTAAGGTCCATAAAAGGATTATATGACTCATCATTTTGAGTTAGCGGTGGTGGCTTTTGCTTTTAATAACTGGCGTCATTATCTGTTTAGGGTAAATGTAGACATTTATTCAAACCATAAAAGTTTACAGTATGTGTTTACTCAGAAGGAGTTGAATCTCATGCAAAGATGGTGGCTTGAGTTGCTCAAGGATTACGACATGCTCAAGGATTATGACATGAGTCGTCTACCATTGAAGTAAAGAAAATATTGTTTTTGATGCTCTTAGTAGGATGTCCATGGGGAATTTATCTTATTTGTATTAAGAGAAGCAAGGATTGGTGAAGGATATTCGCCGGTTGTCTAACTTGGGAGTGTCTTTTAGACTCTGAGAAGGGAGGAGTAATTGTTCAAGAGGTGGTTAGGCCATATCTTGGTACTGAAGTGTCCAAAAAATATGCTTTGGATCACATTTTGGTGTAGATTAAGGATTATGTAGGTCAACAAAAGTTCATGGATTTTAAGTCTGGGGGAGATGTCAACTTGAGGTGCCAAGACAGGTTGTACGTTCTTGATGTTGATTGGATATAAGAAAGGATTTTGGCTGAGGCACATGATTCTAGACATAAAATTCATCCAAGCTCGACAAAGATGTACCATGACTTGGAGGAAATCTATTGGGGGAGCAATATTAAGAAGGATGTGGTGAATGTTTTAGCCAAGTGTATGGTCTGTCAGTAGGTGAAGGTTGACCACTTGAGGCCTGGCGGGATATCTCAAGATAATGAGTTGCTTGTGTAGAATTAGGAGATGATCAACATAGATTTCATTATGGATCTTCTGCGGTCTTGTAATTGGTATGATTTAATTTGCCTCTTATTAAGTTTGCTTATAATAATAGTTATCATTCTAGAATCCAAATGGATTCTTTTTAGGCTCTCTATGGTTGAAGGTGTAGGTCTCCTATTGGATGGTTTGAGGTTGGAGACACTAGATTGTTTGGCCCTAACTTAGTTCACCAAGATATGGAGAATGTTCAAGTGACTAATATTATATTTGGTTGGATATGTTTGCTAGATTGGAACTTAATTTACTTGGATGCCATAGATTGTGAATTAATGTCCTTCCATTCCTGGAGCCGACTTACTTTATGACTTCCAAACATTAGTTGTCCTAATATCCTACAAAGATAAACTTATCAGTTTGTTATTTTAAAATATAGACTAGGAGACTAACAAAATGGTCTTCCCAAGATGATTGGGACTTGAAAGTCCAATTCACAGTCCATGATTGCAAAGTCAGTAGGAAATATAAAAGAATCTACCTTCACCAATATATCATATAGAGTACCAACTAGCTTTTTCACTGTCATGTCTTCCATCACTAGTTCATGGTAGGTTGTTTGGGAGCTCCCAACCCCAAATTTTTAAATACTGTGAAAGTCATTAGATTTTTACTAGCCCCCAAATCACACGATGCCCGACTGAAGTTGAAAGATCCAATGGTGCAAGGTAATGGCGAAAGCACTAGGATCCTCCTTCTTCTCTACCAATGATCTCGTAGCTTCAGTAGAATAGTGATGAATATTATCGACTGGCTCATAACTGACTGACCTCTTCTTGGGGATTAAATCCTTCATGAATTTTGCATATCTTGGCATTTTCTCTAATGCCTCTATAAGTGGAATATTGACTGATAGCTCCTTTAACATAAAAAAAATTCTAATACTTACCCTTTTCTTGCTTATTTTTTAGCCTTTTCGAAAAAGGAGGGCGAGGTCTTGGGATGGGTTTCAAAATAGTCTCTTTGGCCATATCTTGTCCTTTATCTTGCTTGCTACTACTCTCCACATCAATAGAATCATCATCAATCTTTTGTTCAACTATAGTAGGAACATGTAGATCAATGGTAGCTCTATAACTCCGAGAGGTAATGGCATGACAATGACCATCATTCTTTGGATTTTGAATCTTGTTACTAGGGAGAATGCCAGGTTGCCTTTGATTCAATGTGTTTGACATCTGTCCATACTGCGTCTCTAGTTGTTTGATTAAGGTAGCATCTGACTCAACTTTTTGACTCAACCCTAATAGGTTTGTCTTAATCTCCTTGATTCAACTCTCGACTCTCTTGGCCTTTGACTAGTTTCAACAAAATTGCCTCTATTCTGGACTCGGTATCTCGGCTACCTTGTGGTACATATATGTCACTCTTCTCTTTATAATCATCTTTGCATCTCCAATCACCATATCAGTCTCTGCTCCAGAGTCTGTGTCTATTAATGCAATAGTTCTGATCTTGATTCCCATGCCCTTAGGCTCAAAAATCTGCCAACTGATGATTAAGACACTTTGTTTCCTCATCAGATTTAGTCTCAACAGTCCTAAAAGTAAATCTCTATACCCTAACTGCATTCACTTTCTCAACATTCATTACTGTGAATTGTTTTGTCAGCAACCCAATATCTATCCGAAGTTGTGCAACCTGTTGTGCTACCAAATCATGACCATCTCCATAATTATTAGCTACTCCAATAGAATATGTATCCACACCAATTTTAGCATCTCTTGTATGCCAACCTCTATTGGTCATCGAAATATCATCTAGCATCTCTTGAGAAGCATCCCAATGAAGACGCATAAAATCACCTCTTGGAATAGTTTTTGCCATTGCTCTTAAACTGACATTTAGTGATGTATAAAAGATTTCCAATAGAGTGGATCTTGTGATTAGGTACCAAGATCAACTTTGTCTTGAATCTAAATCATGTCTATAGGTAGCTATCTAAAATTTTAGATTTTATCTTTCAAGTGTAGCATCCTTGAAGAAGGGAAGAATCTATTAAAAAAATATCTATGCAACTCATGCCAAGTAATGATTGAACTTCCTGAAAGTTCCCCCAACAATAATGATGCTTCTCCTGTTAACAAAAATGGGACAAACTATATCTCAAAGCTTTCCGGTCCACCCTCGAAATGACATATAACGTACAGATCCTAGTAAAATTATCAAGATGCTTGTTTACATCACCGGTTTCTAATCTAAAAAGTACACCCTTGAAATTAAGAAACTGGATCATTGCACTAGTAATGTCAAATTTATCATTGAGGGGTAAAGTAGGAGGAATGATGGCTCCTGTCTCAACAGGTTTAAAATATCCCATGTCTTTGTCTTTGTCATATGGTTGAAGATGCTGATAAGTAGGAATCATAGGATTTCTACCTCTTTGAACCCTTCCTTGATGTTCGACCATTTGTCTTAGTCTGGCTAGTGCTGCTTGCTTGGCTAGCTTAGCCGCTTCAGCTAACTGTGCTTCGTCATCCACTTTAGCTTATTCATTTGTTGCTACTAATAATTTTTCAGTCTTTCTGTCAGCAATATTCTGTGCATTATTAGGTGGGGGAGGCACATTATGAGGGTCTCAAACCCCAGCAAGAACACAATTATGAACTTGTTTTTCCATCCTTCATGGTATTTAAAGGATTCTTTTTTGCTCTGGATCAAAAAGGAGTAACAGATTGCCTCTTCTCCTAGTTTTTAAAATACACCGGCGTATGCCAAATCAAGAAGAAATAATAAAACTTACAAATCTCACCAAATTCAATCAACAAATCACATCATCTTCCCGGCAACGGTGCCAAAATTTGATGTCGCCCAAAACTAACCTCCAAAGAAGTATGTTGCAGTTGATGTCAAATATAGTAACCCAAAATAGGTTGGGGTTGAATCCACAGGTAAAACGTTGAACAATTGCTTAACTTGATGAAACTCACGAGCAGTGAACAAAACTAAATGGGGAAATTTAGAAGTAATTAGTAAGTAGTAACCAAATATTGAATGCTTTGAGTTGTAAACAATAGAAGACGAATTATAGGGATGTGTTCCTCCTAGCTTCTCAACTTTGTATTTTCTCGAGTTCAACCCACCTATTTTCAACTCTGCATGTAAAGTTAACAAGCTATGTATTATCAAATTTCTTGTGAATGTGTTGATAAATTTCACTCTTTACCTTGTGAGTCTTAGGGTGTATCCTTATTACTCCTTATCTATGACTTCAGTTCAACTCTAACCTTTTTAGTCTCGAGTTGTTTATATGAGAAAAATGAATAATAAGATGGATGTAAAACTCAAATTACTATCTTAATCCCTTTTCTAGATCTCAAACTCCCTTGTGGGGACGTTATCGAACATATGCTATCCCTAGGCTTCTGCTGTGGCTCTGAGGTCAATTAATATGAAGAAGATTATGGTGCATACAACTACTTTAGAATAGATGACTCTACCACTTCCCTTATGTAGTTAATCCGCTAGGGTTCCCACAACCCCAGTAAGGGAAGTTAACCGCTCATGTTTATGAAACTATCCATGATAATCAATAAAGAAAGCATGTAATTAATTACATATCAATGAGATGAATAAAATCCAAAATCTTCTATTGACTAATAACTCAAAAATCTCAAGAATAATGTAAAGTATGTAAAATATATTTAAGGAACGTAAGAGAATGTCTAAGAATGTAACCTAATAAAATATTAACCCATGGGTATTTTTATTATCTAAAAATAACCAGAAATCCTAATAAAAACTGAATAAGAAAAGTAAGTTGGCACAAGGTACGACTTACTCGTCCACTCATAAGGTCTTCTTACGAGTCATACTTTGCCTCTCATATATTATCCACTGTCTGTTCTTCCAGACTTCAGCATTATATTCTTCTTACGACTTATGCTCTTGATTCATATCTTGACCATACAACACTTTACCTTCACTCATTACCACCTTGGACTTCTTTCTTTGATTCTCTAAACGCTAGTCAGCTTACGGTTAGATCATTCCAGTCATACTCAGACTTCCAACTCATCTTCCTCTAAGTCTTCAACTCAGCATCCGACTTTAGCTTCTATTCTCTTAATGACTACTTTTTCAGACTTGTATCCATAACTTACGATTCATATGCTCCAGTCATATCTTTTCGCTACTTAGCATTTCTTTTTGTCCATTGGTTTTATTGTGATTACGAGTAAACCTACAAGTCGTATGGTGTGTTGACGACTCATATAGCGACTTGTATGAAATGTAGACTTCCTCTTTTATAGGTCTTTTTCTTTAAGTTTCATTCCAAAATTATTATTGAACTTTTTTACCTGCAACAAGCACAAAACCACATGCTATCTACTAAAATAACCAAAGTCCAAGCATATATTCATTTGTTTTAAGCATTGAAAGCATCATGTTTCCACGAAGCTTCAATCCTTTGGAGAAATTAGAAAGTGGAAGAAGCTACATAGGAAGTTGAGGAAAATATGAAAACCAAGTACCCCTTCTTATTTCCAACATTGGATGAAATACTTAAGGTATGAGTTTTAGTTTACCACTTATCGTATTTCAAATTTGTTATTTGGTTTAGATGTATTCTTGCTATTATCATGCTAAAAATATCCTAACTCCTCATTCATGGATGAATGATACTGGGGGGGGGGGGTTAATGAAATACCCCACAAATTTTCAATGATTTTATTTTGATCCTCCCACGTGTGTAACATGTATTTTTGACTTTAATTATGTTATGGGATGTTAAAAGGGTTTTTGGGAATTTTCAGAATTTTTGAAACGGGTTTGGGGCTATTTTTGAACTCTGAGGCTGTAAGCCTCTGCGATAGTGGCATGCCACATCACTTAGCCTCCGTGATAAGGGTGTGGTAAGGATGCTAAACTTGGCGATAGTGGCATGCCACTCCACTATGTAAAGTTCACCCAATTTTTATTTTTTTAATTGGGGTGAGGAGCTTTTGGTTGTTTTACTTCTTGCATGGATTTTAAACACAAAATCAACCTTTTTTCTTTAGTTTTCAATGATTAAACTCCACTATCTTCTTTTTTAACTCCAAAACCAAGGAAGCTAAAGGGTTTTTCAAGAAATCATCACTCCAGGCACCAAACCTTTAATTGTCTTTGATTTTTTGGATATTTTAGGCATGTCTCTCATCCTTAAACTGAATCTTACATTTTGGCATATGTTTAATCATTATTCATGTGAATTTAAGAGATGGGTTTGTAATTAGGTTGAGTTTAATGGTTATTACTTGAATTATTTTTTCCATGATTTAAATGTGTTGTTTATATCTTAATTGATGGTTTTTGGGCTAAATAGGTGTGTTGTTATGTAGATTGGAATGTGGAAGAAGTGTTTCTCCCAAATTAATGAAAATTTGTTTATAATGGAATTAACCTCAACGCACCATTATACATTTGGTTTTAGATATTGAATTTGAATAATTTAACTTACCTTTGGAACACTGCACTGTGATAAAGGATAATGGATAGTAAAAAAATAGATTTTGAATGCCCTTGGTGGCCATTGATTTGGATTTTAAATGGAACTTGTGAGTCAAATGGTTAAATATACTGGTTTGGTATAATTGAATTAGCTTGCAAGCATATTGGTTTTACGATACCTTGTTGGTAAATTCATTAATAAAGACTCCTTAGTTAATGGTTGGGTTTATGTGTAAACTATTTTAATATGGGATTAATGGGAATTGTGAAGTGGATTTGCTGTGAAGTGTTCAGCCTCCATTTCACTTGTTTTTTATATTTCCTTAGTATTTCATTTTGGATTATTTTTTGCCATAGTTGGGGGAATGTCCAGGCTTAGTTTGGTATTCTAGTTTTAAAGGCTTTCGCGAACAAGTATTGGGTTTGGTTGTTTTTTTTATGCTTAGAACTTTCATTTGTTTTATCCATCCTTGTTCTTATCATATTTGGTCTGCTTCTGTTGTTTATTATTTTATGATCTAGAGGTTAGGCTAACAGGATGGTCTCCGACCCTTGGTGGGCTTGAGATACCCATCACGACTAGGCCCTGGTTTAAGTCTTGAAAAAATTTGAAGAATTAATTCTAGAGCGGTTAAATTTAATAGTAGGGATGGTATAACATCTTATTGACTAAGTACTTGTGCAATTGAGACATAGTTGATGTAACGGTAGAGATTATAGTGGTTGACTTGGGGTCTTATTTTTAGTGTTTTGTTTACTTGAGGTGCTACCTAAGTTATTATGTATGCATGGCTTGGTTTGGTCTTGGGATCATACTAAGGTTTTAATGTGCTTTCATATTTTAACGTTGGAAACAGGGAAAATAAATAAGGGAAATTAAAAAAAATAGTAAATTTCTAGGCTGATGTTGTTGGGGTAGCCAAAGTGGTACTGGCCATCTTTGCCTATCGTGTTATAGTGGGAATTTTTCTGCTATAGCGGCATCGTTACAGCAACGTGCAAGCCGCAATAGCGGAAAGGGGTAGGGAAAAATCCCTTCCCTTGTTTCCCCTATCTTGTTTTTAATTCCTAGCTTGTTTTAATCACTAGTTCAGATACGATCTTCCATATAAATAATAGAAATTGTATTTAGAAAGGTAAATCATGTATTCACTATCAAAATTATCAGAAACTAGCATCCATGTGTGATAGAATAAAAAGGAAAAAGAAAGGTAGAATTATGTCTCTTACATTCCCCAAATGGGGTCAGCCCATATCATTATAATGTAATAGGGGGGAAATATTCATCGAGGGACCTAGTTGTATAACCTATCACAAATACGGGCTTCCATTGTAAGGTCCTCTCCTCTACATAACTCTGGAAGAAAAACTTCCACATATCATCTGGCTCCAAATAGGCAGGTTCCTAATAAGGGATGGAACACTTGAACATGACTTTTATGGTCATCCACATCCATGCAAACATGTATTTATAGGAGCACGTCCTTCTGTTCTCCTTATCAAGCTCTCTATGAAGCACTATATCGTTCTTTATAAAGAGAGGTAGGGCTGTGGAGATGGAAGGGGTGTGTTCCATGTATCTCTTAACTACAGCCAAATTCTCCTCCATGTGGCTACTAGAAATCTGGGGCTAGGATTAGGAGGGAGGGACAAGATTACCATCTTCCTTCTTTGTAGTTTGGCTTATCTTGGCCTCGCCTACCTTACTCTTCTTCTTTCCCTTAGATCAAACCACCTTCACCTTGTCCAGGTGACGTGCGATATCTATCACCATCTTGGTGTCAATGATGTAGCCAAAAAAAAACAACTCTAAGAGTTTAAAGCGGTCGATATCAAAATATAGTTGCCCAACTAGGTTAGGGTCAAACCCACAGGGAATAGTTCATAACTATCTCTCAAACTTTTTGAAATAGATAGGCGTGGTAGAAAAGTAAATGAGGATTTGTTTTGATAAGAAGAAACTAACAAAACTCAAATGCTTTTGGTTTTAAACAATCTGAAACAAACACTAGCATTGTGTTCCCCCTGGCTTCTAACTCTGTAGGTTTATCGTGTTCAATCTAACTATTTCACCGCTACACATGTAGAATGTAACAAGTTATGTCTCATAAACAACCTCTCGACACCCTTTGATAAATCTCACTAATCTCCTATCGGTCTTAGAGTGACATGTTACTAACCCTTGTCTTGAACCCAATTTAACCATCTACTCTCGGTCTCAGGTTATTAGATGAGGGTTGATAGCCTCGAATAACTGTTGTGATCTTTTTTTCCTAATCTCTACCGTCTCTCAAGTTCGTAGTCAATATATGAGGTTTCTTAAGGTTTGCAACCATTAATAAATCAAGTAAAATGATGAAAACTACAATACATGCAATAACAATGATTTAGGAGAATTGCACACTTCCTCTACTTCGTTAATCCGTCAGAGTTCCCGCAACCCTAGCTAAGGGAGTTAGCTGTTCATAGTTTGAAAACTATCCATAGAATTCATAAGTGAAAGCATAGAAATAATCTAACAATAATTGATGAATAAAACACTAATTCTCAAATCAATAAATCAACCAAAAATGAAGAACACAAGAATCCCAAGATGAAAATCCATTCTCAAAATCAAAATATATATTTATGAATGGTATGAGAGTGTAAAATTGGCCCCAATGGAATATATTCCATAAAAACATATCATAAGGGCATTTACTAATTATATGGATATCCTAAAAATATAATCCTAAACAAAATAGGATTACTTGAGTCATTGGCCACCTACGATGCTACTTATAGGCCATAGGTGGAACCTACAACCAGTAGGTGGAAGGCCGTAGGTAGAAGAACAAATTTTCAGCTTCTTATTCTCTGAACTTCAGTCTTCTAGCACCTACAGTCTACCATCTACTCCAAGTCGGTGGTACCTACGTCCAAAAGGTGTCAAAGTAGGTAGCAAAAAATTTTAGCTTTTACCTTTTTCTTCCAGTTAGCTCCCAAACATTAGCAGTCCCAAATATCCTGCAAATATACACTTGTTAGTTTGTCATTATTAAAACATATACTTAGGAGGATAACAATCTCTCCCTTTTTGATAATGACAAACAAGAGTAAACATCAGTTGACGGTTGACTTCCCAGTTTATCAGCTTGCTCCCCCTGTCTTATAGGTGACTCTGATGTTTTGACTTACCTATTTGTTAGCTTGCTCCTCCTAACTTGTAGGCTACTCTAATGTTTCTGCTTTATCCCTTTTTGACATAGTAAAAAAGAAACAACACACAGGCAGCATGCGAACAAAGAAATCCATATGTAGAGATACACATAGACAAAATAATGTTGACTCCTCTTTATGAAGAGGTGTACTAAACAAATGCAAATAATTTTTTATCTAACAAAAGTCGCAGCAAATTAATGTCTGAAAAAAGGCTTAAAAATCATTAATGCTAAGAATACAAAGCCTTCTTCGAAGTGAATAAAATCTTTCTTCTAGCAAGGGTTTTATAAAAATATTTGCTAATTGATTTTTCAGAGTCAACAAATTTAAGTGTAAGATCACTATTTTTCACATGATATCGATTAAAATAATTCTTAATATCAATACATTTATCCCAATAATGATGCACAGTTTACTTAGACAAGGCAATAGCACTGGTGTTATCACACATAATAGAAATAGATTCGAAAGATAAATCAAAGTCAAGAAGCTGGTGCATAATCTATAAGATTTGAGTATCGCCACTTCTGTTAGCTATGTATTTAGCTTCTGTTGTTGAAAAAGCAAAAAACGTTTACTTATTTCTATTCCATGATATAAGGGCATCACCAAGAATTTGACATGTTCTACTAGTGCTCTTTCTATCATTTTTATCTCCTGCAAAATCAGCATTTGAATAACCAAATAAATTAAAATATGAGGAGCATAGATTCCATAGTCCAGAGTCTTGAGTTCCTATTAGATATCAGATGACTCATTTGATGGCAGTAAGATGTGACTTCTTGGGAGTCGACTGGAACATGGGATATTTCCACACTAATTATAATGTCTGGTCGACTTGCATATAGGAAGAGTAGAGATCTGATCATCCGCCTGTACATCTTTTCATCAATGTATCTTCTAGATAAGTCTGAATCAATGCTTGTAGATGGGCTTTCTGGTGTTCCATAGGCCCTTCTTTTTTCTATACCAAAATTTTTGATGATTTCTTTCATGTACTTGGATTGACTGATGAAGGTACCTCTGGGAGTTTGTTTGATTTGTAATCCCATAAAGAATTTGAGCTCACCCATAACACTCATTTTGAATTCTTCTTTCATTAAATTAGAAAAATTCTTGCATACAAAGAATTCAGAACTACCTAAGATGATATCATCAATGTAAATTTGCAAAATGAGAAGATTTGAATCAAGATTTTGTATGAATAGAATTGTATCAATTTTACCCCTTTAAAAATTATTATTTAGTAAAAAAGTACTCAATCTCTCATACCAAGCTTTTGGAGCTTGTTTGAGGCCATAGAGTACTTTTGATAATTTGAAAATAAGATTCAGATAAGATAGATCTTCAAATCCTGGGGAGTTGTTTTACGAAAACTTCCTCATGAATAATGACATTTAAGACAGCACTTTTCAAGTTCATTTGATATAACTTAAAAATTTGAACATGGCAAAAGCTAATAAAATTTGTATTGGCTCTAACCTTACCACGGGGGAAAAGGTCTCATCATAATCAATACCTTCATGCTTAGAGTATCCTTGAGCTACAAGTATAGCTTTATTTCTGATAAATTTACCTTTTTCATCTAATTTATTTTTGTAGACTTATCTGGTTCCAATTACTAAGCAATTTCTAGGTCTTTTAACTAAAGTCTAGACTTGATTTCATTCAAACTGATATAGTTCTTCATTCATAGCTTTAACCCATGAATCGTCTTTGAGGGCCTCATTAGTTTTATTGGGTTCAATTTAAGAAACAAAGGCGACAACTACTTTTCTCCTTAATGATACTTTTGTTTTCACTCTATCTTCTGGATTTCTGATGATAAGTTCATTTGGATGACTAGCATTACGGTTCCACTCCTTCGGAGCACTTTTCTTTACTATTTTTGCTTTAGGAGTCATCTCTTGGGAGGCTGTAGTCGTCTAATCTTATGATGGATCAGGGATTATGCTGTTACTTTTCTCATATCATAGGTTGTCCACCTGTTCTTCATCAGCACTCAAACTCATGGAGAAGTGATTAGATTCATCAAATACAATATTTATGGATTCCTTAACACATAAAGTTCTTTTATTAATTGCCCTATAGGCACAACTGGTGGGAGAGTATCCAAGAAAAATACCTTTCTTACTTCGTGGATCAAATTTTCCCAAGCTATTCTTACTGTTGTTGTGAATAAAACATTTGTAGCTAAAATGATAGAAATAATTGATGTTAGGCTTCTTTGCTTTCCAAAGTTCAAAGGGCATTTTCCTTAGGATAGGTTGGATGATGTACCTATTGATGACATGACAAACGGTGCTTGTTGTTTCTTCCCAGAAATAATCTGGAAGATTATGATCTAACAACATTGCCCTAATAGTTTCCTGGAGAAACTGATTCTTCTGCTCTACTACACCATTTTGCTGAGGGGACCGAGGTGAATAGAAGTTATGAGAATATCTTTTCTGAGCACAATACTCCTCAACTACCTTATTTTCAAATTCTTCTTCGTGATCATTGTGAACGACAGTAATGAGGCATCCAACTTCTCTTTGTACCTTTCTACAAAAAATCTCAAATTTTTTAATGTTTTATGCTTATGAGAAGGAACATTACCCAAGAAAAATATGAATAATCATCAACTATGACCAAAACATATATCTTTCCACTAATGCTTACAATTTTTGTAGGGCCAAACAGATTTATGTGGATTGTTTGAAGAGGTTTGGTAGAGGAGACAATGTCCTTAAATTTGAATGATGTTTGGGTTTGCTTACCCATTTGGCAGGCATAATAGAAGTGATCCTTTTTAAATTTAAGTTTTGGCAGTCCTCTCACCAATTCCAGTCTGGTCAACTTTTCAATGATATGCAAACTAGCATGCCCGAGCTTTCTATGCCACGAACAAGTATCATTAGATTTCATAATGAGGCAAGTTAGGGTAGTAAAATCTATACTATTTAAAAGGTAAATGTTGTCAATATGTTAACCGATGAGAGAGATATCTCTTTTGTCATGTTTGATTAAGTAATTTGCAGCTTTGAAGAGTAATTCAAATATGGTATCACAAAGCTAACTGATGTTGAGTAGATTGTGCTTGAGGCTATCTACTAGATATACTTCTTTGAATTTGCATGATGAGCTGAGTTTTACTAGGCCAACTCCGATGATGTTGACTCTAGCATTGACACTAAACATTATTGATCCCCTATCAATTTTCTCTAGAGCCAAAAAAACATTCTCTTTTTTGTCATGTGTCTGGAACATCCGCTATCAATGACCACATTCCTTTCTTATAGTTCTTGCGGACCTGTTCCTACAACACAAGAGGATCAATTTTGTTTAGGTACCCAAGTGGTCTTGGGTCCTTGTGGGTTATATGTGCTTCCTTTGGGCCCTCCAAACCAACAAACTTTTAGGCTTATGCCTACAAAAGTATGATTTGTTCCCTTTCTGTCCACATATAAAAAAGATAGGTCGAGATGGAGATCTTAGCTGATTTAAACAATTTTGATGAGGAACTTGATTTGTTTTGAAGGGAGTTGGATCTCACAAAGCTTTGAATAGGAGTTTTCTTAATACTATTTAGGTTTATTTGTACATCATCAAGCACTTTATGAAGTAGGTCAATTTAAATTTGATATGCTTCAATTTCTATTTGATGACTTTTTTGTTCCTCCTCAAGTTTTCATTTAAATCAAGCTTCACAACTTTTCTTATCTTGAGAAAGTTTGTTATATTCATCAATAACCTTTTGAATCTTGTCAGTTATCAAATCTCAGTTAGATTCATGAATACAACAGTTGGGAAAATCATGTATTCTTACTTCCCTAGATTCACCTATTTTCATGAAGCATATATTAGAGACTTCTACTTCTTCTTCGATTTTATCTAAATTACTCTAGGCTCCAAAGTTTTGATTTTTTTGGGAAGATCTTCTCCTTAACTCAAGATAGTTTTGTTTAAAGTGACCGTGCCTTTCACAGTAGTAACAACGATCATCATTTTCGGTGGAATCATCATTCTTGGCTCCTTGGGATCTTTGTTGTCTCTGTCTCATAATTTGCCTTACTCCATGATTTTTAATCGCCATTCCTTCACTAATAGCATCTTTCAGACTGTCCACTACTTTGGTTAGAGTAGCATTGAAGGCTACTGGTTTCTTCTCTTCCTTCTTGTGGTACTTGTTAATATTGTTTTTCTCAAATGCAGTAAGGTTACCTCGTTGTTCATCATATATCATGTTGTGAAGATCTCTATCTTCTAGAATGGCAGTCTTGGTTTCCCTAATCCTTGGGAGACTTTAGACTAACTACTGAACTTGCAGACTATGTAGATAGATCATTCCTAGTGATTTATTTGCATACGATCTTACTGAACCTGACAAACATTGTTTCAATGTCTTCATTCTCTTCCATTATGAACAGTTCGTATTCATTGACCAAGGAAACAAGTTTTGACTTCTTGACGTTGGTGGTTCCGTCATAAGTTACCTCTAATTTGTCCCATATTTCTTTTGCAGTTTTGCAGGTTGATATCTTGTTGTATTATTCTTCACTAACTACACAAAGAAGCAAACTTATAGAATGTGAATTAGTTTGAATTACCTTTTATTGTTTTTTGGTGACCTCAAAGCATTCAAGATCTTCTATGTTGGAACTGCTAAATTCCTTGTATTTGTCCTTTGACTTCTCTTTAAGTCCTAGGATCGGATTTGGACGCTTCTTAATAACAACCCATGTTTGGAAGTCATTTGATTGGACAAAGATTCAGAACCTATTTTTCCAATTAGAGTAAAGTTGTCCATTAAAGTATGGTGGTCATGTGGAGGAGTGTCCATCCTAAAGAAGAGCATTGGGGATTTGATAACTTGCCATTTAATCTTTGCAAACTTGAGGCTAAGCAATGTTGTTGGTGAGATATGCTCTGATACCAATTGAAATTCAAAATGGGAGGTGAATTGAATTTTTTCATAAGTCAACTACTGACTCCTCACAGTTGACTCACCTGCAGATCAGTGCACTTTACAAAGCAGATTAGACTTAAAACACTTAAGCAACTAAATAACAGAATGTAAAGTAATAACATAGAGATTTATCATGGTTTGGAACACCAATGTGATGCCTAATTCCAGTCCCCTTGGGTTTTAAAATTTCCTTAGATCATTGAATGTCGGGTTAGAGTACAATGATAGGAAATGAGTTTTGAAGAATTATTTTTCTCTTCAGATCTTATGGCATATCTTCTATTGATGTTACAAAGTTAACTCGATCCCACGCTTTATATAAAAGTTATAAACTAAAAATTTACAAAGCCTTATGATACTAAGATTGAGGCACTTTGATTTTTCTCCTAGAAGTTGCGCAACCCATGTCTATCTCTAGTCTTCTTCTTTTACTGTCTTCTACTGCCATTCTTCATGAGGAAACCCAAGAGATTTCTTCTCAATCGACGATTTTAATTGTTCCATAATTGAGGGATGGTACCATAATGTATTTCCATATCATATATGTCCATACCTGGTTTAATTTCCACAATTATACATATCTATATCAGATATGTCAACTTACCAGTTGTGATTTAGTCTGCTATGATTCTGGGATTATGATCCTTCTTCCATTTCCAAGATATTTGATGGATTTTTTTCCATAGTTTTTAGATGTCGCGATCCTCCATATCTTCGAGTGAGATACCTTTCAATCTTCCAATATCCTCTTTCTTCTTTTACTTGATCATTATTGATCTGATTTAATGACTTTTGGGCAGAGATTCTCCTCCCATTTTTTATCATTATGATTGATTTACTTGGATGCCGTAGACTATGATTTAATGTCCTTCCATTCCTGGAGATGACTTCCTTTATGACTTCTAAAAATTAGTTGCCCCAATATCCTACAAAGATATACTTATTAGTTTGTTATTTTAAAACATAGAGTAGGAGACTAACAAAATGGTCTTCCCAAGATAATTGGAACTTGCAAGTCCAATTCACAGTCTACGATCGCAAAATCAGTAGGAAATATAAAAGAATCCACCTTTACCAATATATCATATAGAATACAAACTGGCTTTTTAACTGTCATGTCTTCCATCACTAGTCTCATGGTAGGTTGTGTGGGATCTCCCAACCCCAAATTTTTAAATACTGTGAAAGTCATTAGATTCTTACTAGCCCCCAAATCACACAATGCTCGACTGAAGTTGAAAGATCCAATGGTGTAAGGTAATGGTGAAAGCACTAGGATCCTTCTTATTCTCTACTAATGATCTCGTAGCTTCAGCACAATAGTGATGAATATTATCGACTAGCTCATAACTGACTGACCTCTTCTTGGGGATTAAATCATACATGAATTTTGCATATCTTGGCATTTTCTCTAATGCCTCTATAAGTGGAATATTGACTGATAGCTCCTATAATATAAAAAAAAATTCTAATACTTACCCTTTTCTTGCTTATTTTTTAGCCTTTGCGAAAAAAGAGGGCGAGGTCTTGGGATGGGTTTCAAAATAGTCTCTTTGGCCATATCTTGTCCTTTATCTTGCTTGCTACTACTCTCCACATCAGTAGAATCATCATCATTCTTTTGTTCATCTATAGTAGGAACATGTAAATCAATGGTAGTTCTACAATTCCGAGAGGTAATGGCATGGCAGTGACCATCATTCTTTGGATTTTGAATCTTGTTACCAGGGAGAATGCCAGGTTTCCTTTGATTCAATGTGTTTGACATCTGTCCATACTGCTTCTCTAGTTGTTTGATTAAGGTAGCATCTGACTCAACTTTTTGACTCAACCCTAATAGGTTTGTCTTAATCTCCTTGATTCAACTCTCTTGACTCTCTTGGCCTTTGACTAGTTTCAACAAAATTGCCTCTATTCTGGACTTGTTATCTCAGCTACCTTGTGGTACATATCTGTCATTCTTCTCTTTATATTCATCTTTGCGTCTCCAATCACCATCTCAGTCTCTGCTCCAGAGTCTGTGTCTATTAATGCAATAGTTCTGATCTTGATTCCCATGCCCTTAGGCTCAAAACTCTGCCAACTGATGATTAAGACACTTTGTTTCCTCATCAGATTCAGTCTTAACAGTCCTAAAAGTAAATCTCTATGCCCTAACTACATTCACTTTCTCAACATTCATTGTTGTGAATTGTTTTGTAAGTAACCCAATATCTGTCCGAAGTTGTGCAACCTCTTGTGCTGCCAAATCATTACCATCTCCATAATTGTTAGCTACTCTAATAGAATATGTACCCACACCAAGTTTAGCATCTCTTGTATGACAACATCTATTGGTCACCGAAATATCATCTAGCATCTCTTGAGCAGCATCCTATCAAAGACGCATAAAAGTACCTTCTATAATAGTATCTACCATTGTTCTTAAACTGATATTTAGTGATATATAGAAGATTTCCAATAGAGTGGATCATGTGATTAGGTACCAAGCTCAACTTCATCTTAAATCTAAATCATGTCTATAGGTAGCTATCTAAAGTTATAAATTTCATCTTTCAAGTGTAGTATCCTTGAAGGAGGGAAGAATCTGTTAAAAAAATATCTATGCAACTCATGCCAAGTAGTGATTGAACCTCCTGAAAGTTCCCCCAACCATAATGATGCTTCTCTTGTTAACGAAAATGGGAACAAACTCTATCTCAAATCTTTCCGATCTACCCTCAAAATAATATATGACGTACAAATCCTAGTAAAATTATCAAGATTCTTGTTTACATCACCGATTTCTAATATCGAAAATGCACCCTTAAAATTAAGCAATTGGATCATTGCACTAGTAATGTCAAGTTTAATATTGAGGGGTAAAGTAGGAAAAATGATGGCTCCTATCTCAACAGGTTTAAAATATCCTATGTCTTTGTCTTTGTCATATGGTTGAAGATGCTAATAAGTAGGAATCATAGGAGCTCTACCTCTTTGAGCTCTTCCTTGATGTTCGTCCACTTGTCTTGTCCTGGCTAGTGCTGCTTATTAGGATAGCCTAGCTGCTTCAGCTAACTGTGCTTCGTCATTCACTCTAGCTTATTTATCTGTTGCTGCTAATAATTTTTCACTCTTTCTATCAGCAATATTCTGTGTATTATTAGGTAGGGGAGGCACATTCTGAGGGTCTCAAACCCTAGCAAGAACACTATCATGAACTTGTTTTGCCATCCTTCACGGTATTTGAATGATTCTTGTTAGCTCTGGATCAAAAGGGAGTAAGGGATTGGATCTTCTCCTAGTTTTTAAAATACACCGGCGTATGCCAAATAAAGAACAAAAAATAAAACTTGCAAATATCACCAATTTCAATCAACAAATCACATCATCTGTCCGGCAATGGTGCCAAAATTTGATGTCACCTAAAACTAACCTCCAGAGAAGTATGTTGTAGTTGATGTCAAATATATTAACCCAAAATAGGTTGGGGTCGAAGACACAGGTAAAACATTGAACAATTGCTTAAGTTGATGAAACTCACGAGCAGTGAACAAAAGTAAATAGGAAAGTTTGGAAGTAATCAGTAAGTAGTAACCAAATATTGAATGCTTTGAGTTGTAAACAATAGAAGACGAACTATAGGGCTCTGTTCCCCCCTGGCTTCTCAAGTTTGTAAATTTCTCAAGTTCAACCCACCTATTTGCTACTCAGCAAGTAAAGTCGACAAGCTATGTATTATCATCCTTCTTGTGAATGTGTTGATAAATTTCACCCTTTACCTTGTGAGTCTTAGGGTGAATCCTTATTACTCCTTATCTATGACTTTATTTGAACTCTAACCTTTTTAGTCTCGAGTTTTTTATATGAGATAAATGAATAATAATATGGATGTGAAACTCAAATTACTATCTTAATCCCTTTTCCCAATCTCAAACTCCTTTGTGGGGACATTATTGAACATATGCTATCCCCAAGATTCTATTGTAGCTCTGAGGTCAATTAATATGACAAGATTATGGTACATGCAACTACTTTAGAAAAGATGACTCGCCCATTTCCCTCACATAGTTAATCTGCTAGGGTTTCCACAACCCTAGTAAGGGAAGTTATCTGCTCATGTTTATCCAACTATCCATGATAATCAATAAAGAAAGCATGTAATTAATTGCACATGAATGAGATGAATAAAATCCAAAATCTTCAATTGACAAATAACTCAAAAATCTCAAAAATAATGTAAAGTATGTAAAATACATTTAAGGAATGTAAGAGAATGTTTAAGAATGTAACCTAATAAAATATTATCCCTAGGGTATTTCTAGTATCTACAAATAACCAGAAATCCTAATAAAAACTGAATAAGAAAAGTATGTTGGCACAAGGTACGACTTACTCGTCCAGTCGTAAGGTCTTCTTATGAGTCATACTATGCCTCTCATATATTCTCCACTGTCTGTTCTTCCAGACTTTAACATTCTATTCTTGTTAGGACTTATTCTCTCGAGTCGTATGTTGACCATACGACACTTGGGCTTCACTCGTTACTACCTGGGATTTCTTTCTTTGAATCTCTAAATACCAGTCAGCTTATGGTTTGATCATTCAAGTCATACTCAGACTTTTGACTCATTTCCCTTTAAGACTTCAACTTGGCATCTGACTTTAGTTTCTATTCTCTTGATGACTACTTTTTTAGACTCGTATCCATATCTTACAATTCATATGCTCTAGTTATATCTTTTCTCTACTTAGCATTTCTTTTTGTCCTTTGGTTCTATTGTGATTACGAGTCAACCTACAAGTCATATGGTGTGTTGATAACTCATATGGTGACTTGTATGATATGTAGACTTCCTCTTTTATAGGTATTTTTCTTTAAGTTTTATTCCAAAATTATTATTGAACTTTTTCACCTACCACAAGCACAAAACCACATGATATCTACTAAAACAACCTAAGTCCAATCATATATTCATTTGTTTTAAGCATCGAAAGTATCATGTTTCCACAAAGCTTCAGCCTTTTGGAGAAATTAGAAAGTGGAAGAAGCTACATAGGAAGCTCAAGAAAATATGAAAACCAAGTACCCCTTCTTATTCCTAACGTTGGATGAAAATACTTAAGGTATGAGTTTTAGTTTACCACTTATCGTATTTCAAATTTTTTATTTGGTTCAGATGTATTCTTGCTATTATCATGCTAATAATATCCTAACTCCTCATTCATGGATGAATGATACTAAGGGGGGACGGAGGTAATGTAAAACCCCACAAAATTTCAATGATTTTATTTTGACCCTCCCGAGTGTGTAACATGTATTTTTTAGTTGAATTATGTTATGGGATGTTAAAAGGGTGTTTCGGAATTATCCAAATTTTTGAAAGGTGTTTGGGGTTATTTTGAAACTCTGAGGCTGTAAGCCTCTGTGATAGTGGCATGGCATGTCACTTAGCCTTCGTGATAATGGTGTGGCACGGAGGCTAATCTTGGTGATAGTGGCATGCCACTCTACTATGTAAAGTTCACCCAATTTTTGTTTTTTCACTTGGGGTGAGGGGCTTTTGGTCTTTTTACTGCTTGCATGGATTTTAAACACAAAATCAACCTTTTTCTTTAGTTTTCAAAGATCAAACTCCACTATCATCTTCTTTAACTCCAAACCCAAGGAAGGCAAAGGATTTTTTAAGAAATTATCACTCCAGGCACCAAACTTCTAATTGTCTTCGATTTTTTGGATATTTCAGGCACATCTCTCATCCTTAACCCAAATCTTACATTTTGTCATATGTTTAATCATTATTTATATGAATTTAAGAGATGGGTTTTTAATTAGGTTGAGGGATTATAATGGTTATTACTTGAATTATTTTTTCCATATGTTTATATATGTTGTTTATATTTTAATTGATAGTTTTTGGGCTAAATAGGTATGTTGTTATGAGGATTGGAATGGGGAACAAGTGTTTCTCCCAAATTGATGAAAATTGGTTTATAATGGAATTAACCTCAGCGCACCATTATACATTTGGTTTTAGATATTGAATTTGAATAATTTAACATACCTTTGGAACACTGCATTTCAATAAAGGATAATGGATAGTAAGAAAATAAATTTTGAATGCCCTTGGTGGCCATTGATTTGGATTTTAAAATGAAACTCGTGAGTCAAATGGTTAAATATACTGGTTTGGTATAATTGAATTAGCTTGCAAACATATTGGTTTTACGATACCATGTTGGTAAATTCCTTAATAAAGACTCCTTAGTTAATGGTTGGGTTTATGTTTAAACTATTTTAATATGGGATTAATGGGAATTGTGAAGTGGATTTGTTGTGAAGTAGTGAGCCTCCATCTTTCGAAAGGCCCAATCATTTCACTTTTTTTTATATTTCCTTAGTATTTCATTTTAGATTATTTTTGGCCATAGATGGGGGAATGTCCAGGATTAGTTGGGTATTCTAGTTTTAGAGGCTTTCGCGGACAAGTATTGGGTTTGGTTGTTTTTTTATTCTTAGAACTTTCATTTGTTTTATCCATCCTTCTTCTTATCATATTTGGTCTGCTTCTGCTATTTATTATTTTATGATGTAGAGGTTAGACTAAGGGGATGGTCTCCGACCCTTGGTGGGCTTGAGATACCCATCACGACTAGGCCCTGGTTCAGGTCATGAAAAAATTTGAAGAATTTGTTCTAGAACGGTTAAATTTAATTGTAGGGATAGTATAACATCTTATTACCTAAGTACTTATGCAATTGAGATATAGCTGATGTAATGGTCTATATTATAGTGGTTGACTTGGAGTCTTTTTTCAGTGTTATGTTTACTTGAGATGCTACCTAAGTTATTGTTTATTAATGGCTTAGTTTGGTCTTGGGATTATACTAATGTTGTTATGTGTTTTCATATTTTAACGTCGAAAATAGGGCAAAGGAATAAGGGAAATTGAAAAAAATAGAAACTTTCTAGGCTGATGTTGTTGGTACAGCCATAGTGGTACTGGCCATCTTTGTCGATCGTGTTATAGCGGGAATTTTTCTGCTATAGCGGAATCGTTACAGCAATGTGCAAGCCGCTATAGCGGAATTGTTTCCCCTATCTTGTTTTTCATTCTCAGCTTGTTTTAATCACTAGTTAAGCTACGGTCATCCATATAAATAATAGAAATAGCATTTAGAAAGGTAAATCATGTATTCACTATCAAAATTATCAGAAACTAGCATCCATGTGTGATAAAATAAAAAGGAAAAAGAAAGGTAGAATTATGTCTCTTACATTCCCCAAATAGGGTCAGCCCATATCATTATAATGTAATAGGGGGACAATTATTCATCGAGGTACCTAGTTGTATAACCTATCACAAATACGGGCTTCCATTTTAAGGTCCTCTCCTCTACATAACTCTTGAAGAAAAACTCCCACATATCCTCTGGCTCCAAATAGGGAGGATCCTCATAAGAGATGGAACACTTCAACATGACTTCTACAGTCTTCCACATCCATGCGAGCATGTATTTGTAGGAGCACCTTCCTCCTCATCTCCTTATCAAGCTCTCTATGAAGCACTATATCGTCCTTCATAAAGAGAGGTAGGGCTGTGGAGATGGAAGGGGTGTGTTCTATGTATCTCTTAACTACAGCCAAATTTGCCTCCATGTGGCTACTGGAAATTTGGGGCTGGGATTGGGAGAAAGGTACAAGATTACCATCCTCCTCTTTGTAGTCTGGCTTATCTTGGCCTCTCCTACCTTACTCTTCTTCGTTCCCTTATACGAAACCACCTTCACCTTGTGCGGGTGACAAGGGATATCTATCACCATCTTGCTGTCAGTGATGAAGCCGGAAAAACTACTCCAAGAGTATAAAAAGGTCGTTGTCAAAATATAGTAGCCCAATTAGGTTAGGGTAAAACCCACAGGGAATAGTTCAGAACTATCTCTCAAACTTTTTGAAATAAATAGGCGTGGCAGAAAAGTAAATGGGCATTTTTTTTATAAGAAGAAACTAACAAAACTCAAATGCTTTTGGTTTTAAACAATCTGAAACAAACACTAGGCTTGTGTTCCGCCTAGCTTCTAACTCTATATGTTTATCGTGTTCAATCCAACTATCTTACCACTGCGCATGTAGAAAGTTACAAGTTATGTCTCACAAACAACCTCTCGACACGCTTCGATAAATCTCACTAATCTCCTATTGGTCTCAGAGTGACATGTTACAAACCCTTGTCTTGGACCCCCATTTAACCATCTACTGTCGGTCTCAGGTTATTAGATGAAGGTTGATAGCCTCGAATAACTATTGTGATCTTCTTTTCCTAATCTCTACCCTCTCTCAAATTCGTAGTCAATATATGAGGGTTCTTAAGGTTTGAAACCATTGAGAAATCAAGTAAAACAATAAAAACCACAATATATACAATAACAATGATATTGGAGAATTGCACACTTCCTCTACTTTGTTGATCCGTCAGGGTTCCCACAACCCTAGCTAAGGGAGTTAGCCACTCATAGTTTTGAAACAATCCATAGAATTAATAAGTGAAAGCATAGAAACAATCTAACAATAATAGATGAAGAAAATACTAATTCTCAAATCAATAAATCAACCAAAAATGAAGAACACAAGAATCCCAAGATCAAAATCCATTCTCGAAATCAAAATTTATATTGATGAATGGTATGAGTGCGTAAACTTGGCCCCAAGGGAATATATCCCATCCAAACATATCATAAGGGCATTTACTAATTATATGGATATCCTAAAAATATAATCCTAAACAAAATAGGAATACTTGATTCATTGGCCACCTATGGTGGCACTTATAGGCCATAGGTGGAACCTATAACTAGTAGGTGGAAGGCCGTAGGTTGAAGAACAAATTTTCAGCTTCTTATTCTCTGAACTTCAGTCTTCTGGTACCTACGGTCTACCATCTACTGCTAGTAGGTGGTACCTATGACCAAAAGGTGTCAAAGTAGGTAGCAGAAAATTTCAGCTTTTAACTTTTTCTTTCAGTTAGCTCCCGGAACCTAGTTTCCTGCAAAATCAACTCAAAAACACATTATATCCACCAAAATACACCTAAGTACATGCATATTTCTTGGTTGTAATCACCAAAAGTGTCATGAAATCATGGTAAATCAACATCGTTAACTTAGATGTATTCATGTCCTTAGGCAACCAAACATAACAAAACATCACAACAATGCTTAACCAATAGAAACCAAAGATTCCTATGACAATCAATTACAATTTCAGATAAAGAACATCACCCCCTTCTATTACCTTAACACTTCAAAATGAACTGTGTGTATCATGTAGCACAACAATTTGACACAAGAGAATCAAGATATGGCATTACATTAGCAACAAACTATGCATATGTACAAGTTACACTACCCTAGCAAATATGAAGCTAGCTATATAACTCATGTACCCTGTAAACAAAGAAGTCCCACTCACTTAATAGAATCATGCATGTTAATGCAGGAATGATCACGAGACCCTCACACTCAAAAAGAAGTTCCAACGATATGCAGAGAATACCATAGGTTTGCCCTTATTTTCTTAACCTTGGCTTTCGTAAAGTCATGTTAGGATCACTATAGAACTGTACTCGACTTGTAACATAGACTTAGGGGCTGGTATGGTACATATGGGAATTTAGTGACTAAGCCTTCTTGGCACTATAATTGCTATAGGGTTCCACTTATCTACCAACTATTTTGTTTATTCAACCCTTGTTTATCCCTTTTTATTCTTTTATTACACATTCAGGTTGGGTGTGGTTTTATTTTGGTCATTCTTTTTCTTTTTCAATTATTTTTTTTGTCTTTCTTTTTGTTTTTTTGCTTTTTCTACCACTCCTAACCCCACTTTCATTTTATCTTATTTACCCTTCTCCATACCCACTTTAAATCACGTACCCCTATATTAGTCACCCTCAACTTAGGCAATTTTCTTGAGTTGAGATGCACAGTGTTCAAAGAGGACCAGGGCCAAACTGGTTCATTGTATTTAAAATGGAAAAGTGAAAGGTGTAACTAGGAAAATAGTCTATACAACATCAAAATAGGGATCAACAGATACTTATTCACATGTAGAAGGTAGTTTAGGCTAAAAGTGGATTAATTTAAAACACAGCCTATGATCCTTTCCTAAATGACTATCTTATATCCTAGGCAAGACTAACCGTGCAAGTTCTGAATTTAACACATAAAGGGAACAAAGTAAGCATATCACACACTCATGGCACTATGTTACATCATAAACTCCCACTTATCCGATTCATGCAAATGTTATTATGATTATTATGTTCGTAATCCTAATGTCAAAACGAGATTTATAGTGATCACATATATATACACATCCATAGTTCAAAAACAACTTTTTTTAGAGGGGTACCAAAAAAATATTTTAAGCACAATCATCCTAAATATGTCAGCTCTACTAAGAACAGACTCCAGGGAAAAAAGACACAAAAAAAAAACCCAAGAGGACATCTACACCCATAAGTGGCCCAACCCCCATCATATAGACATGAATTGTCACTAATGCATTGGGTCTCTACAAAGCAAGAGAGTTACGAACATACTTGTGGCACCTTAGGTGTGCAAATCTGATGTTAATCATATTAACATGAATGAATGCAAAAACAATAAGATACCTTGGGTTGCCTCCCAAGCAGCGCCTTATTTAACATCGTTACATGACTTGGTTGTATTGGTTACTCAGACTTCATAAACAAGCCTATGTTTTGCCTCCTAAGTAGCGCCTGGTTTAACGTCATGGCACGACGCAGGTGCCTTGATTAGTCAGTCTTCATCAAGGTAGCCAAAGAGTTAGTCTCAAATTTTTTTTTCCATTATGAACTTATGAATTAGCCCCTAGTTGTTTTTCTAATCCTCCATAATTCTAAAGGGGCGGTGGTATAAGAATAAAGGAACCAAACAATATATGTGGCAGGTTTCAATTCTTGGACCTTAAGTAAGGAATGTAATTTTTTATTTTGGCAAAACCAATTCAAGAATATAGACATTTTTTTCCTCCTTCTTACACTCTTCTATAGGCTTAGACGGCACGATTAATATCTTACTATCCAAACATAATGTGGAAAAATGATTCGAATAAGGTCCAATCCGTCCCAACTCATAAATTGCATTACTATTTATATCACAACATAACTCTAATATACCCTTCTTAATAGTGAAAACATCAACAAAAGTATGATCAAGTAATTGGTCCTCCAACTTTGGGTTCTTAATTTTGCTTATTACAATCTTTTCAGTTTCACACATTCATAACTAAATAGCTGGGTTTCACACACATCAACCTTTGCATTTAAATTTTCTTTTAAGTTATGAATATCCAAGCCAAACATGTCAACCTATGGTTTAAACTCCTCTTTTTCTTTTTCTAGGAGCGCCAACGTCTATAGCATGCTCTAATTATGCTCCCACAATATATCTATCATGCTCTTATAGTAATGTACAATATCAAAAGGATAAAGATCAATAAATAAGGAGTCATCATAACTCCACACATTCTCTTGTAAATATGTCATATCCAGATGACTATCAAAACATATATAAAAAATATAAAACTCAAAAACTTTAACAACTTCCATCGATCAATTCACAATTGTATTCTCTGGAAATGATGCCAAAATTTTAATGTTATCCAAAACTTCTCCTCCTAGGGTATAAAAAGATTAATGTAAAAATATAGTAACCCTACTAGGTTAGGGGCAAACCCATAGGGAATATGTCAGAACTATCTCTCAAACTTATTAAAATAGATGGGCAGTGTAGAAAAGTAAATGGAAGGATTTTTTTATCAGCAGGAAGTAACAAAACTTAAATGCTTTTGGTTGTAAACAATATGAAACAAACACTAGGCTTGTGTTCCCCATGGCTTCTAACTCTGTACGTTTATCGTGCTCAATCAAACTATCTCACTGCTACGCATGCAAAATTTGATAAGTTATATGTCATCAACAACATCTCGACACCCTTTGGTAAATCTCAGTCATCTTCTCTCAGATTTAGAGTGTTAAATTGCTAATAATTGTCTTGGAACCTAGTTTAGCCATCTTCTCTTAGTTTTACATTATTAGATGAGGGTTGATAGCCTCAAATCACTATTGTGATCTTCTTTTTCTAGTTTCTATGCTCTCTCAAGTTCATAGTGAATACAAGAAATTTCCTAATGTTTGCAATAATTAAGAAATCAAGTGATAGACATAGAAAACCATAATACATACAAAAACAATGATTTAGGAGGATTACCACTTCCCCTGCTTCATTAATCTGCTAGGGTTCCCATAATTCTAGCAAAGGGAGTTAGCTATTCATAGTTGTGAATCAATCCATGGAATGCATAAGTGAAAGAATATAAACAATCTCACAATAATAGTTGAAAAAACCCGAAGTCAAAAATCAATAAATAAACCATAAACTAAGAATACAAGAATCCCAAGATCAAAATCCAATCTCAAAATCAATATATATGTTTATGAATAGTAAAAGTGTGTAAACTTGATCCCAAGGGAATATATCCTATACAAAAATGTTATAAGGGCATTCATATATTACATGAAACCCCTAGAAATCAATCCTCAACAAAAGAGGAAAACTTGAGTCGGTGGCCACCTACGGCTTGCCACTTACGGGCCATATAGTAGACTAAATTTTAAGCTTCTTATTCTTTAAAGTTCATCCTTCTAGCACATACGATATGCCACCTACGCCCATTAGGTGGTACCTACGGTTAATAAGTTCCAAATGAGGTAGCAGAAAATTTCAACTTTTAACTTTTTCTTCCAGTTAGCTCCCAGAACCTAGATTCCTAAAAAATTAACTCAAAAACACATCATATCCCAAAAAATACACCTAAGTACTTGCATACTTCTTTGTTTTAAGAAATTAAAGTTCCATGAAATCATGGAACATCAATCAACATCCTCCTCGAGCACCCCAAACAAACCTACATAAAATTGCAATCAAATGGGTCCTTCTTGCTTTCTCGATATAAGTAACTCAATATGTGCCCCCACATTTATTTGAATGTTTTGTATAGCACAGGTCACCACCAGAGCCCGAGGTTTGGTCATGTAAGAAAGGTTGATAATAGATGAATCCTTTAAGACACTAGGTTCAGCAACCTCTTAGCGTCAGCTCAGAAGAAAGATCTTATAATTCCCTCTCTAGTAGGACAGTAGACTTGGTCCCTAAATTCCTTAAAATCCAAAGCATCATGTAGCCACCTCAGATAAATTTCTCAAGTCTAGTCTTGATACCCAATATTTGAGATATACGGCACCCCAGTACCTTATTTATGGTCCAAATATCTATAGGAATATTTACTTCCCTAATGTGAAAAGTAGGTTAGGTGTCCTCCCAAAGAATGATAAGGAGTATGTCATAAAACTTCCTGACCCAAATCGAGACCCCAAATAGCGAAGACACTACCTATAGGCCCTAGCCAAACTCCTAGTACCAGTTGAAAAATACAAGAACTTTCTTCTCCACCCCTCTTATAGAAAAGGCCCTTATAATAAAAACATATCCTCCTATACACCAAAACTCACTCTGAATAAACTTCATCAGGAAATATATCATAGGAGCGCCTCCACCCCTCTCATAGAAAATGCCCTCATAATAATACCATATCCTCCTATACTCTAAAAATCACTTTGAATAAACTTTATCAGGGAATCTCTCGTAGGAGTGCAGCATTCTCTTGGTTTTCAGCCATTGGGTATTTTATTTTCAAAATCAATTGAAAGAAAGCATGTTAGAACTCATAAAAGTGTTAAGAAATCAAAATTCATAAAAGGCCAATGCCCTGGCTTGACTAGGTGGCTAGCTACTGCTTGCAGCCTCTTTCTGCTATAGAAGGTTGCTTCCTACTATGGTGATATCTCTATAACAGGAACTTTTCTTCTATAGCAAGGTTTCTATAGTGGGACAAGGCATCCATAATAATCGTCATCATACCCAGTAGATCAAAAGTTACAACGATGGTGCCTCTTGACAAATGGTTACATTTTTAGTATTCTAACTTTAGATCACTATTCGTAAAGTGCCCTACCACTAGTTATGCAAATATTTGGGTATGATAACTCCTAAAATATGTCCAAATTTCCAAAACTAAATCATGAACACCCTATCTCATTTCCTACTATTTTGAGACTATTTTGGTAATGAACTTCATAATTTTTACTTCTAGAATGCTATAAAAGAATTGTAAACATAAGGGATACACCCATGCTTCAAAATTTTTGCCAAATCAACCTCAATTTTATAATTTTAAAAACAAACACAAAACAATTCTATTTCTATGAATTCATGTGTAAAATAAGAAAAAGGCATATAATAACAAAGAGAGAGGAAGTGTATTAGTCATAACCTTATTTTCAATGATGGGAATGAATTAATTAAATAAGGGAGGGGAGTTTTCTAAGAGAAAGAGACAGTAATAGGAAAACCTCATTTACACCTTTAAACTAATGTCTCCCATTATAGTGACTCTCTCATGCTATAGTGATGCTGCTATAACAGGAAAATTCCTGCTATAGAGGAATCCAATCCCTCAAAGTGTGGAAAAATTTTTATCCACAATATTTTAAAACCCTTTTATTTTGGTATACTGATGACACCTCAAAATACCTTGTGTACTGAAGAAATATTATGCTCTAGTTAGTCTTGTACAAGTCGTAAGGAAAGGGCAATTTCTAGATGGAGCAGATTAGTAATGAATTACAGTTTTAATTTTAGTACACCAAGGAGAACAAAATTTAATACTTTTATAACATTAGTAGATATGTCTTTATGGTACAGGCATTAAGGTTTAATTTAGTCTCATACCATTCATTCCTTAATGTGATCATTTGAGATGAATGGTGTGTAAATTGGTATTTATTGTAACAACCTGCTCTGTCATATTAAAAGACCCCTTGTTAGGGGCATGTGTGACAAAGAAATTTTGAAAATTTTGATTTCTAAGTAGTATGGGATAACGCAACATAAAATTACTGAATTTGAAATTTTGGATTAAAATGATATCATTCTGCTATAGCAAAAATTTTCTCACTATAGCAGCATCGCCATAGGAGCTGATAAGTTGCTACAGCGGGATGACAAGAATAGAACCTAAAGTCCATTTTTAATAATTTTCTCTTCTCCTTTTCAATTTTAAAAAGGATGAGATTTACTTTAAAAATCCTCCCAAGGTTAACCATAGCTTGGGAACAATGGAGAGGAGGGATTTTATACGAGAAAACCCATGGTTATTTTGCTAATCTCAAATTAGAGTTTGCATTTATAGAGTTAAAAAATCACATTCATGCCTCCGTAGTAGTTGCTTGGCATCAAAGTAGGCTAGGTTTAACTGAGTAGTATAGACCTAGGCTAGAAAGCATAAGCATGACATAGATCGATCCGATATTACATGCTTAGGCCTTCGGGCATGGTGTTTGGATAGATAAAATAGAGAAAGCCCAAATAATTTGGAAGGAAATTATTAGCATGATGTAATTCTAAAATTGTTCTATAAATCATATGTTTACTTTATTATTTTTCATCTTTGCATGCTTAATAATGGTGTAGTACAAAAAATAGTGTTAACCTAATTAAAGCTTACTCATTAAGGGTGATTAGTATTGGGCGATTCAGAAGAATCTATGGTAGTAATTAGAGGAATTATAAATTGGTAATGTAGCATGTTAGGATATACCATGGGGGTGGTATACTACACTATGTTAATCGTAAGATATTTGTGATAGTCTGTGTAATAGGAATACAACCTGAATTATAGATGATTGCTAACTGTCCTTTATTTTTCTAATAATATGCATGTCCAAGGAAGGTTAATGACTATTTGGTATCCTTAGTGCTAATCTCAAGAAATGAACTTATATGAAAAATTGTTGGATTTTACAAGAGTTTTTATGTTGTCATTATGTTTGTATTGCTGTGACATATGCCATTTTGTAGGATGCACTTGTGTTTGGCCATCTTCATAAGATTTTTACTATTACAATTCATATTATTATTATAGGATATATTGATATTTGGACATTTTCACATGATTGGTTGGTATAAGGTTGGTAGGTATTTGGTATCAAAGATTTGGTACATGGAAAAAATCTCATTCCCTGTAGGTCATGACTTGTGGGAGGCCATAAGACCCTTAGCATGTGTATACATGTATTGGTGATAGTGTCATTCGTTGAGTAAACCAGGCTATTCTATTACTTGGTTAATAAGTCGGTTCCTTAAGTAGATCATTCTTATCTCTTACTTGATTTATATGTTGGTTCCTTGAGTGAACTAGGCTTAATAGTTTACTTGATATGTATGTTCGTTCCTCAAGTAGATCAGGCTTATCAGTTACTTGATTTATATGTTGGTTCATCGAGTGTACTAGGCTTATCTGATACTTGATTTATATGTTAGTTCATTGATTGGACTTGGCTTATTTGCTTACTTAATATCTTGGTTCCTTGAGTAAACCATGCTTATATGATATAATTTATATGTTTGTTCCTTGAATTGACTAGACTAATCTATTACTTGATTTATATGTTGACACTTGTGTGAATAGAGCATTAGGTGTTAACTTTCTATTTTTCATTTATGATTATAAATCAAGATTCATGATTTATTGTCTGTATATTTAATTAAAAGGATTCTAGAGTGGTCCGATTTAATTGTAGGGGTGGTATAACTTAATACTGCCTAATTACATGTGTAACTGAGACATAGCGTAATCATCCTCTAGGGTTTTTTTTGTATTTACACATATTTTCTCTATTTTGAGCTTTCCTATAGATGACCCAAGTCACTCATGACTTATTGGAGTTGACAGTTCAGTTACCAAGTAGTTCATTTGGTTTTTAGAGCCAATTTTCTATTTTAAAATCTTCGCCAATAAGAATTGGATACCAGGAAAAAACTTAAGTCTAACGATCTCGTATGCCAATTTGGATAGTTCCATCAACTCCAAAACATCAATTTTAGGCTAATGATACCTTTGGTTTGGGTCCCAAGACTTTTAGATTCATTTTGGGCTATTGACCAGAAATTAAGAAAAATGACATTTGGGTGTGGGACCCAGTTTTCATTGAAATGACCTCAGATGGAAATTTCAACCGCGACATTAAATGTCGAATATCAAATTTCATAGGGTAGAATAGTTTTTTTTTGTGTTCACGAGATTTCAGATGAATTTTGAGGAGTCGGTCGAGAAATTCCCCAGCTGGTGAATCCATTTAAGCATCACTTGTGTTTCTTAAGTTGAGCTCGCATACGTGACCAACCGGTCACTTAAGCGACTAGGCTATAAGCTGGTGGGTTGCATAAGCAAGTGTCGCTTAAGCGACACATGTATAAATTGAGTAAGTACTGTGAAAGCAGTGACCGCTTAAGTGGCGCATTATCTATTTAAGAGGCACCTAGGTGGCATTAAATGCCCTTTTGCCTGATTTTCTCCTATTTTTCAATTTCAAGAGTGAAAACCCCTAGAAAGTGTGAAAGCTTAGGAGAAATATTAATAGGTGGTTTTGGGGTGTTTAGGAGCTTGGATTACTTGTTTCTTCTTCAAATTCTTGGTAAGTTTTTATTAAATTCATGGTTAATTTCTCAATTACTTCTAAAAAAATCCCGAGATCATTGGTGGATTTATTTTAGTATCATTTAAGCTCAAAATTCATTCTTGAGGGTAAATGTTCCTTGAGCATCGAGGGATGTATTTACAAATTTTAAAGTATGATTTTGCAAGAGGGCCTCACATAGAATTTTACATAATTGTGGACCCGAAGCATAAAAATGCAATATGATGCTATTGTTCTCGTATTGATGAGTAGGTTATCATTTTGACAGTATAGCATCATGTGAAATCTTCTCAAAAAAGTAAATCATAGATTAAGAGGATTTCATTGGGGTTTCTTTGGCGTCCAGGTAGTCTAGGTTTACTTTTCTCTTATATTAAGCTAAATTGTGGTATATTTATGATAATATGCTCGATATGGGTTGGAAATTAGGTCTTGGAGGCGTAATTAGTATAATATTAATTACTTAGACTATTAAGGAATTATAAATTAGGCATAATTGACTTAGTTACTCATGCTTTTAGTAGAATTTCTATCTTAGGACTAAATTCTGTCTTATTTAAAGCCTAATAATGAAACTAGATACCTTAGCCTAATCCGAATAGAATTTACCCTAGAATGGATTTTCAGGGATTAGAAATGGGCCCTCCGGCCCACCTTAGGCCAAGACTATAATTATCTCCTTGTAGACTTTATAGGCATGGCTATATCCTTTAAATGTATATTTTAGTGTTTGAAGAGGCTACATTCATGATGCTTATACTAGATTGGCACTTGGGAGTTGAAACTAGTTTTAGTTCAAGTCTGGCGATTTATGATCTTAAGAATAATTTAATTTCGGCATTATTCATGATATGAGTTTTGATTTAAGTCTATCAAATGCTATAAGTTTTGGTTCAAGTATGGAAATTAATTATATGAGTTCCAATTCGGGTCCAGCAGTGAGAGGATATTTATGATGGTGATGAAATCTATTCAAGTTCAGTGTTTATGGTATGGAAGGGTTCACGGTTATGCTTTGAGACATGGATAATTAGTATAGTTTTGCTTACTTCTTCTCTTTGATTGCACCCTATAAGCTTATAGGGGCCGTCTTTGAGTTATTTACTTTTTCATACTTACTGGCTTGTGGTGGCCAATTTTGTAGTAATAATTATGTGTTCGTATGTTATTATTTTTGGTTATTTTTGTTATTTATAGTATTTGGAGGATTATTCTAGGTTTGCCCTTTTACCTTAACTTTGATTATTTATCTTAAATTTTATTATATTTATATTATGATCTAGCTCAGTTGATTGATGATTCCTACTGAGTACCCATGGCTTTATTACTCTAAAACACCCTAGGTTTGGAACCCTTAGAAAATTTCCTAGATTTCTAGTTTCCTAACAAGATACGATTAGGGTGTATAGATGGTTGATAGGTAAGGTTGGTTTCTAGAATGGGTATGACTTGGGTTGGTATGATTTGTATGGTGGTTGACAAGTCATATGGTATGGGTTTTTATTTTACTAAACCTGAGACTTAGTAACTTAAGTTGAATCTGAGTACAAGTGGCTCACCATGAGCCAGATGATAGGGTACGAGTCATACCACATACTCGTATGGTAGGCAGTAATCAAACCTCCTTGGGTTCTATTCTTTCAGGGATATGAAATAGGGGTACTAATTGTATGGTTGGGTATGACTTAGGCTGGGTAAGTCGTGCTGTAGATAGTGTTAGGTCCAAGTGGGAGGTCTAGGGTATGAGTGGCGGGTACCACTCGTATTTGAGGGTACGAATGGTATGGGTAGTTATACAAACTAACGGGAATTTTAAATAGTTTAAGTTGGGGTTAATCTGTACTTTCCCCACTTAACCATATAAGGTCCCATGACTTATAACTCCTTTGGGACATAATTTACTGTATTAGTCTAATCTTAAACATTTAGAAACACTCTCTAATTCTCTCTAAGGCTAGGGTTTCATCTAGAGGAGCAATTTAGGGCTTATTTGTGTAATTTCACTCCTTCATTTTTGTAATCTAAGGCATGTACTCCTCCCTTATTGTTAGTTCCAACTAAAGGCATGTTTTATACAATGAGTTCGTGGCATAATTATTGTATGGTTTTGGGGTTTCCAAATATTTATTGGGGTTTTGGTATTAAATGCTTTGTTATGATTTTCCCAAGTTTGGAATTATGTTTTACATGCTTTAATGGTGGTTTGGAAAATTTGTTGCATGGAATGGTTAATTGGTAATTGGATTTGGTTTTGGATATACTATGCCACTATCTTGTTTGATAAAATGCTTATGATAATTCTTTTAGTATATTATTGGACTTTTAATGGAACTATTGTATGGTATGGTTTGGTAATGGAACCCTAATTGGCATAAATGATTTAAATAGTTTGGAATGGTTAAATGGTAAGGTATGGTGGTCATGGTTATGGTTAATTAAACTTCCTTGTGGGGTACAAGGGAATCCCCCAAGAAAACATGTTATTGAACAAATTGTGGGGTACATGGGATTCCCCCAAGTAAACTTAATGATGCAACACTTGCAGGGTACACAGGATTCCCTCAAGTTAAAACTTGCAAACCTCACCAAATTCAATCAACAAATCACACCGTCTTCCTCTGCAATGGCACCAAAATTTTATGTCTCTCAAAACTAACCTACAAATAAGTATGTTGCGATCGATGCCAAATATCGTAACCCAAACTAGGTTGGGGTAGAAGCCATAGGGTAAATGTTGAAAAGTTGCTTAACTTGATGAAATTCACGAGCAATGCACAAAAGTAAAATGGGGAATTTGGAAGTAATCAATAAGTAGTAACTGAATCTTGAATGCTTTTAGTTGCAAATAATAGAAGACGAACACTAGGACTGTGTTCCCCCTAGCTTCTCAACTCCGTAGGTTTCTCGTGTTCATCCCACCTATTTTCTGCTCTACATATAAATTTGACAAGATATGTATTATCAACCGTCTTGTAAATGTGTTGATAAATCTCATCCCTTACCTTGTAAGTCTCAGGGCATACCCTTATTGCTCCATATCTATGACTTCATTTCAACTCTCACCTTTTGAGTCTCGAGTTGATTAGATGAGATAATTGAATAATAAGATGTATGTAAGACTCAAATTATTGTCTTAATCCTCTTTTCCTAATCTCAAACTCCCTTGTGAGGACGTTATCAAATATATTCTATCCCCAAGCTTCTTCAGTATCTCTGAGGTCAATTAATATTAAGAATATTAAAATACATAAAAATACTTTAGAATAGATGACTCTCCCACTTCCATTGCATAGTTAATCCGCTAGGGTTCCCACAACCATAGTTTGGGAAGTTAGCTGCTCATGTTCATGCAACCATCCATGATAATCAATAAAAAAAACATGTATTTAATTGCATATAAATGAGATGAATAAAATCAAAAATCTTCTACTGACAAATAACCAAAAAATCTTAAGAACAATGTAAAGTAAATTTGCATAAGGTACTACTCGCTCGTCCACTCGTAAGGTCTTCTAACGAGTCATACCGTGCCTCTCGTATGTTCTCCGGTGTCTATTCTTATAGGATTCAACATTCTATTCTTGTTACGACTTAAGCTCTCGAGTCATATCTTGACCATACTACTCGTGGCCTTCACTCGTTACCAACTGGGACTTCTTCATATATTTTGGTTTGGTAATGTTTATTGGTTTGATAATGGATAGTTGGACTTATTTGGGTTGGTCACGGTTATATACCTATCCCAGAGTCATAGGTTATGCTTGTATGCTAGCTTGTTAAACGTTTGGGATTTATCCAACTCAGGATATGCGTAGGTTAGTTGGGTTGGGTAACGGGAGTGGTCCCTGGTCTTGGTTGAACTTGAGATTTCTATTACGAAAATGACCCGAGTTGGGTTGTGTCATACCCATACTACACTTCTATACCTTTTTGGTGTAAATTCAAGTACTAGTTGTCACTATTGACACTGTGATCGTGCTGACTAAAGTTCAAAGATAGGGTTAGCTCCTGGAGCTAGAGTTGACCTTTTTCCTTCTTCTATTTTACCTAGTATTTCTATTTTATGACTAATGAACAAGTGACTATTACACAACTTATATTCATTTTATTTAATGGCTCTTTTACCGATACTACTAGGTAGTGGGATTGTATTATGATCTTATTTATCATTCATTTTATTATCATTATTTGATTTATTATTGTATTGTTTTATTACATATTTTTGGCATTTATTTCATTTTCCACCAAATTAGCCAATTACTTATAGCTCCTGGTAACGATTTAGTTTACCTACTGGTGGGATAAAGTAGGTGCCATCATGACTTAGAAATTGGGTCGTGACACATAGCTGATGTAATTTTCTGGATTGTGGCGGTTGACTTGAAGTCTTATTTGTAGTAGTAGATTGACTTGAGCTACTGTCTATGTTAACTCGGTAGTGGGGAATATAAAGGTTATGTGTTATAACTTGGGGTAAGGTTACCCGATATGTGCTCCTATGTTAGCCCTGTCGATGTGGACAAGAGTTCAAACTGAGTTAACGTAAATCCCGGTTTGGCGGGGTAAACCTCAATCCAGAGTCTAAGCAAATCCCATTCTATAGGACAAACCTCAGCAAGGAAACAGAGTCTATAAGGGGTGATGTATGTAATACCCCAACTTAGGATAAAAAGTTCCATATTGGCCAAACACTGGAGAGATATTGGGTATATAAGTAAGCAAGCCTTACTCCCTAATGATGCAATTTAAAGTCATGTGGGTCTAGACCCAAAGCGGATAATATCACTAGTGGGTTAGGCTGTGATAGGGCTCTCTTGGGCCTTGATGGTTTGGGATGCCCATCTTTGCAAGGGCTCCAACTTGGGTCATGACATGTATTCTCTTTGGGGTATAGTCTAGTTGAAGGATTAGTAGGTGTTTCATGCTTAACACGGTAAGGATCTCTAGCAGCTTCTGTTATTGTTCCTATGGTGGATGTTGCATCTTTGTCTTGTATTTCCTCTTAGTAGCTTCTGTACCTATTTAGACTAGGTCCTTAAGAAAATCATTGTGTTTTATATTTCATGTTCTGATAATATGGTTGTGATAAATAAGGTATTTATTGTTTCTTATTAGCTTTCCCATATATTTAAATGGGTTGTAAGGATTCTCCTATATGGGTGGATTTATAGTAGGTTCCCACACAATATGGGTAGTTGGGTCATGACAATAATCTTGACTAATACAAACAACCAACAATATAACCTATTCAAACACCTATAAGCTCGACTTACAATTCATTCTTGATACACTTATTGTAATCACCTAATCTAGTAGGCAATCACTACATCTCAATATCTACTCAGACACTCTATGTATAGCCATGAATCAATCGTTATGCCTCATAGGTATGGAGTGGAGCATGTGTCACACCCTCCATAGCTATGGAATGGGGTGTGCACCGCACCCTGCATTTCCCTAGAGTGGAGCATGCGACGCATGCTAAATGCATGCACTCTCTGGAATTTGTCCTCCGAATTTTGGTTAAGTGTTGGCCCCTCCTCCTTCTATCCCTTGTCTTGTGATGTCTTTCCATTGATTTCCAAGCCACTTTAACATCAAAATATCATTATATTAAGCTCAAAAAGAATTCTACATCATCACAACACACGAATTAGAAGCATAAACCACATTAAACCTATTAGGATGAATAAAAACAAGAGCTTAGACTAGGCTGGTTTCATGATCTTTTCATTCAAGTTTCCACTATTTCATTGCCTCATATGAACTTTGTACACTCCTAAAAACTTATTAAACATATCATAACACATTTAAAACCATAAGGAACACATAGAACTCAATAGAATCCGACAAGATAGACTAGAAAAGCAACTAGCTTAAGCTAGGAAGACTAGTTTTCTCTATTGAACTCTAATTGACTCTTTTAAGTACAAACTCACTTGGACTTCACTTGGAATCTTATAAACACATGTTTTAACACATTTATCTCCTTATAAACTATTATAGCTTAGAATCATCCTCAAAACAAGGCTAAAAAGGCTAGAATAGTGATACTAGAATACATAAATATACCCAACATCACCACCCCACACTTAAAGCCTAGTTTGTCATCGAACAACTCTTTACTAGAAACCTCATGAGCTGGAGGTTCTACACTTCTACTACATGCAAGACACTTAAGCTAGTACTACAATGACTACACGAAATGCAAGTTACTATACTAAGCATGTTACAAACGCAATTGAAAGCTTATGAACACTACTCCAAAACATCCTAGCCTCAAGAATAGACTCACCAAGTTGGAAAACTCATACTTATCATTCAATCAAGGACATAATACAAGTCACCCACATTCATCAAACATGTGCCCCTAACAATAAGAGAGTTACCCTTAATCACTCATAATTAAGCAATTCATAGCATGATGGGTACAAGAATCAAGTTACGCTCACTATCAAAAGCGAGTCACAAGTTACAGCCAATGAACCATAGGTTTGCCCTTAGTGTAATGCTCCAATAATAGTCGAATGTAAAGCTTAGGATCAATTAGGTCTTTTTTGGGTTGTAATCTAGGCTAAGGGACGGGTAGAAACTATTTGGGAATAGTGACTAACCTCTCTAAGTGCTTTAATACACTACATTATACACTTAAAATCACTCTCCAACAACGAAATTATACCATTTTTGTCTACCCTTATCTTTTGTTTTTGCCCCATCTATTTTAAGCATTTTCACAAACACATGGTGGACACATAGTTTACTACCACAAGAATCAATTTTTCTAAAAAAAATTTCACAATCATGGAAATATTTCTAACATCAATTATATTACATCCATCCACCACACATCAATTATAAACACCAATAACCATTACCTTGGGGAATCAATTTCACCTTTTTCTTCTTCAATTTCTCAAACTCCTCACTAATTTAATTTTTCCTTAGAGCACTTAGGAGCTTTTTCGATCAAATTATGGTCTATCAAATAAGGGATTAGGCTACTTATGAGGTTTCTAAATAAAAAGCTAAAGGCTCAATCGGGGTTAACTATGATAATGCATAATGGGTAGGATTAAAAATAAGGTATAAAACAAGGCTATCAAAGAAATGCCTATATCATCTCCTAAACCCACATTCTTTATTTCTCTTCACACACACACCAGGCAAGTTCTAGAAATCACATGCAATAAGGAATATACAAAAATTCTCACACGCACATGGCACATGCTCACCTCTTATAGGATCATCATAGAATCCCAACCAAACAATATCACAAATTCAAATTTAAGCCAACAAGTACAAAGGTAAAAAACTTGAGCCTAGGAGTCTCAAAAATAGCAATTCACTCAATCAACAAGCTTTTATACACAAACCCACTTGCATCATGTAATAAAAAATAGTACCAACAAGAATATCTCACTTATTCCTATACTAGAAATTTTTAAATTGAGCCAAAATTTGGGAATTTTCCCATCCCATACTTAAAAATCTACTTTTCCCCAAACTGGATGTAAAAGTAAGAGATAGAAATACTCTCTGGGTCCTCTAGGCCTAGCTAGCAGCATCTTTTGTATTCATGGGATACACGAGACCCCATACTTCATCTTTGCCATGCTTTAAGCTCAAGTTTATGGTACTCAAACTTCCTATTAACCTGTGACTCAAAAAAATCAAAATCTACGTGAAATAAAACTAAAAAGACTGAAAAGAAAACATGCCTAATTAACTTGGGTTGACTCTCAAGTAGCGCCTAATTTAGTGTCGCGGCATGACCCAACTCAACCCAACCATATTCCTTCACCTTTTTACTCGCTTTTGGGAGACATTTTTTCATTTATTTCAAACCTCTTTTACCTTTGGTAATCAGTGGTTTCATCTTAGGTGGCTCAATTAGGTAGTTAGAAGAGGTCATTGGTGACTTAATCACCCCACACTCATCCCCATCAATAATATTGATCATGCATAAATCTTTATATAGGGGACTTTTAATGGGTGCTTTGTAAACATCAAATACCGCCTCTTCATCATCTACCCTCATCTTGAGTATGCCTTTTATAACATAAATCAAGGCTCCTCCAGCTGCTAAGAATAGATGCCCCAAGTGATTGGTACCTGTTCGTTTGCTATAAAATCAAGAACCAAAAATCAGCAGGAATAACAAATTTACCAATCTTTATGAGGACATACTCAATGCTTCCATCTGGATATGTTATGGATCCATCTGCGAGCTACATAACCACTAGTTTCACTTTAGGCCCTCCCAAGCCTAATTTTCTAAATAATGATAGGGGCATTAAATTTACACTAGCTCCTAAGTCACTCAATGCATGAACGTCTTTAATGCCAATTTGAATTAGGATGGCAAACTTTCCTTGATCTCTTAATTTCTTGGGGATTTTATGTGACATCACCGCACTATACTATTTAGTGAGGGTTATTTCTCCTACATCCTACAATATCACAATCTTAGCCACCACATCCCTCAAGTACTTTGCGTTCTTGGGCATACTCTGCAAAATATCTAGCAAAGGTAAATTAATATGAACTTCTCTGAATGTATCAAAGAACTTCTTAAACAATGTATCCTCCTTCACTTTAATTTGCCTCTATGGGAAAGGTAATGGTAGCCTCTTCTTCTCTTCTTCTACAGTTACTTTTTCTTCCAAGTACTCATACTTCCTTGAATTTTTAGCAACTCTGTCATTTACCTATTGGTTCACTGTATCATTTCTATCTTTGTTTTTGCCTTGGGAGGTTCTCCTTGAAGCTCTTTACCACTACTCAAGGTGATTTCCATGTCTTGTTTTGGATTTTCTGTATCTGCTGGCAAACCAACTTATGGCCTATATTTAATACTTGTTGTAACTACCTAATTTGCAACTATAAGCTTCTTTAGGACACTTTATGATTCTGTAATTCTATCTTTTGACTTTTCATATACACAAATAGTTGTGCTTTCCCAGTTAAGAGTTATTTTAACATCTCTTCCATATTGCTCACTGATTGATTTAATTGGGCCTGTGGCTGTGGGATTTATTATTACTGTGCATTCCAAGGCTGAGTTTGCCACTTCATGTTGTAGGAATTACCATAATTTGGCCATTGAGCATTACCTGCAGCTTATTAGATGGCATAAACTATGGTTGTAGGTTGTGCTGCTCCCAACTTCATGCTGCTAAATATTGTGTTGATAAAATTTTATAGTACAAAAACCTATGCTGATAAGGCTGTGAATTGGTCCACCTCTAAAATACCTATAATTATTTTTGTGGCACTTCTAGAATATGAATTTCAATCTGGATTTCCTTATGCTATGCGGTTTAGTAATATGTACAGCTCATCATAAGTCAATTCTAGCGCTTGACCATCTGCGGATGAATCTATTAAAATCTTTATATTATGATCAAGAGCTTCTACAAAGTATGAGAAAGTACATCATTCGATTTTCTAGTTATGTGGATAATTCCGAAGAAGATCCTTGAAGCATTCCCAAGCATGATAGAGTTTTTCATCATGATTCAGTTTGTAGTTCACTATCTCACTGCGGAGTCTCGCAATCTTGCTTGATGGAAAGAATCTGATGAGGAACTTTCTGGCTAAGTCATCCCATGATGTGATTGAATTGGCCGGCTTCATATTCAACCACTTTTTCACTTCCCCCAAAAGTGAATGGAAAAACAGTGTCAGCCTCACATAATCTGGAGTCACCCCCGCCAGAGTTAATGTATCAGTAAGCTCAATAAAAGTCTGTAAGTGGACTTATGAATCCTTGTGTGAAAGCCCTATAAACTGTCTACTACTAATAAGAAGCTTCGCCATATTATGTTTTAACTCGAAATTCCCCCCAGTTGCCGGTCTTTGAATTGGGGAAGTCAAGTTTGTTAGAAGTGGGACTACCACTTCCCTAAACTTCCTACTAGTTGCTTGTTGTTCAGCCATAGGAGCAGTGTTCTCTTGGTCTTCTTGGATTTATAGAATTTTGTGGATAAGGATTGCTTCTCTCCAGGGTTGATGGTAAAGGTTCTCGGGTTTCGTGCTTGGTTCTACCAACTCCTGATCCCTTGCTAACTTATAAACTTAAGAACCTGTTTCCTGCAAAAACAAAAACAAGACCAAGCATAAAAACACCAACTAAATCTAAAAGTAAAACTAAAAGAAAATTGAAAAAATACAAGTCCCCTGCAACGGCGCCAAAAACTTGAGAGCACCTAAGCGCACACGCAAGTGTACATGGTCTACCAAGTAATATAGTGTCCTTCAAGAAAGCCGAGCCATCGATCCAATAGAGACTAGATTTGCCAACGACTTGATTTCAGTTCACACTTTAGATTCAATTGATGCAAGAGTAACCAAATAAAGAGTTTGGAAATTGTAAATTGAAACTAAACAATGCGGAAAGTAAAGATCTTGAGACAATCAATAAGAGAAAACTCAGGGTTGAAGCACTCTGAACTATCATATTATGCTTTTGGATTTCATTCGTTAACTTGCTTATCTTGGTTGATTATTCGTAGTGTTAATTGCATGAGTATTGTTTCCTAACCTTTAATCTATTACCTAAGTTGAACCTTACACATACATCATTGAGCGGAGATGCAATAATTCACTTAAGTTCTTACCAAATATCATCCTACATATGAATCAAGTAAGGTAGCTAAGTACATCCCTATCCTAGATACTAATTCAAGTTTCTTATTTTATAAAGAATCAAGAACTATACTCTGTGTATTCCCATGTTCTATCACCCTATTCCCTCTCCCGAGTTCACAAGGTTGATAATAGATGTATTCTAAGGGTTGTAAATCCTTAAAATAGTTATAATAAGAATAAATAAATAACCATTATTGATAAGAAAATCAAACAAAATTAATCCATAGCAATAAAAATCATGTTCTTAGCTTCAACCTCGAAAAGAGGGTGTTTAACCATGCATAGTCATAATCATAATCACAAGGCTGTAATTGACAACTAAAAATATGTATGAACTAAATAAAATTAATAAAAAAACTAATAATTAAGTTGTAGCATCCCCTTTATCTCTAAAATATGTCAAAAGATATGTAAAAATGTGATACAACATGTATATATAGCATAAGGGTAAGCCAAGTCCATCTAGGAGTCAATTTAGTATCAAACGCCCAATTGTGGAGTGGAACGTATGTTTCACCCTCCATAGATATGGAATGGATCATGTGCTTCACCCTATATTTCCCTGCATTGGAGCATGTGATGCATGTTAAACCCATGCACTCTTTGGAATTTGTCCTCCGAATTTTGGTTAAGTGTTGGCCCTTTCTCCTTCCATCCCTTGTCATATGGTGTATTTCCATTGATTTTTAAGATTTTTTAACATCAAAATATCTTTATATTCATCTCAAAAATCAATCTACATCATCCCACCACAAGAATTAGATGCACAAACAACATTAAACCCATTACAATGAATCAAAAATAAAAGCTTAGACAAGGTTGGTTTCATGATCTTTTCCTTAAAGTTTCCACTCTTTATTTGCCTCATATGAACTTTTTACACTCCTAAAAACTTTTTCCACATATCATAACACATTTAAAACCATAAGGAACACAACGAACTCAATAGAATCCAACAAGATAGACTAGAAAAGCAAATAGCTCAAGCTAGGAAGCCTAGTTTTCTCTATTGAACTCTAATTGACTCTTTTAAGTACAAACTCACCTGTAATTAACTTGGAATCTTATAAGCACATTTTTTAACACATTTATCTCCTTATCAACCATTATAGCTTAGAATCATCCTTAAAATATGGGTAAAAAGGCTAGAATAGTGATGCTAGAATGCATAAATACACCCAACATCAGTAATCCTAAGGCTCATGATTTAGTCTAAGGTAATTTATAAGGCCCTCTTAGATCCTCAAGGATCTATTATAGGCTTTTGACCTAAAGAGAGGACCGGCGAGACCCACTACTAGTCCTAAAAACCCAAACTAAGGAAAATATATACCCAAAAAAAGACTAAGGACATAAAATTCCATCCCAAGGTATTTAATATTAAAAAAATAGTTGTAAATTATCAGCACAACCATCATGAGGGAAAAATAAGGTTAAATTCTACCAAAAATGTCCCAAATCGGCTAACTTTAAACGATAAAATACTAAACTATCCCAAACCAGCTAACTTTAACCAATAAAATACTAATCTATCAATTAAGTCGTAAATACCCAGACCAATCTAGAATAAACTATATTAATTCCCTAATAAACCTCAATATATGAGAAAAGAATGCCTAGCCTATCTGGACATAGCTGAAAGCTTAAGAAAGCCAATACTTAAGTGTTTTTCCCTTATGAGAAGCCTCTGAATATTGTCACACTATTAAAATAATAATTTATGAGTTAAAACAAGAATAATTATACCTATAGTGCATATAAAGTCACCAGGTTCAAAATTGAACTAAAAATCCCATGGTGTACTTTTGTGGAATCACAACATTGATACTATCAATGTGTCCCTCTAAGCCTAGGATTATTTTCCCTCAAAATAGGTGAAATTTGAGTACAAATGAATCCTAAAATCATCCCCAACATAAACTAGGGATTTAATGTTAAACCAGTGAGCTAAATAAGAAATTAATTGAAAACTCATGAAATAAATAATGGGGGAAGAGATAGTAATGAAGTGTCCAACTCACTTCCAACACCCAATAGTCAATCTCTCATATTTATAAGGCCTTTAGGTTAGTAATGGTGTTTATGGAATAATAAAACTAAGCTTGGATGAATAGTAAATGGGATATAGAGAGGGGTATTAGTGATGGATGCTTAAGAATCTAAATGATCGCTTAAGCGGTTGTGGTGTCGCTTATGCAACGAAGCCATTTATGGTTGGCCTTCATTTAAGTGGTCAAACATCTCTTAAGTAACCTCCAATAAAGTGGTAAGGAGACTTCTTAAGCGACTGAAGGGTGCTGGCAGTTAAAGTTACCAGTTGACCGCTAAAGCAACCAGTTGGCTGCTTAAGTGGTTGCACTAGCTAATGCCCAGTACCAACAAGCTTAGTAAAATTCCATGATTTCGATTGGACCCTCGAGATTCATTTGAAATACTATAAATGCAAAATAATTATGATACTCTACAAAGTTTGACATTTTGGACTCAACAGTGCCATCTAAATGTTTATTCAAGGTCATTTTTATAGAATGTTGGGTCCCAAATTTAATGAGCCATTTTAACCAAAATCCTGTTAATAGCCCAAAATGAGTCTGAAAGATAAGGGACCCAAACAAGGGTCCCTCATAGACTAAACTTGACATTTCAGAGCTTATGAAACTAAAACAAATGGCATCCACAATATTTATATTTTAGGTCTAATACCCATTTCTCAACAACGAAATCTCTAAAATAGGGAATTGGATCAAAAAACAAACAAACTGCACGGTGACCAAACTGTTAGTCCCAATAAGTCACAAATGACTTGAAGCAGCTATAGGAATGTTATAAATATCAAAAAATCATAAAAACACCAGTAATTACCTAAAGGGTCATTACAAGCTTATACTTCGCCTCTTAGTTAGATATACTCCAGTTTCAATTCAAATAAGCTTGTGGTGAGTCCCTATCATTTGAGGATGGTTTATTTTTTTTCTGATTCATAAAAATTATTTAGTTTTAATTGCTTAGTGTTAGTTGGGGAATTTTCTCAATAACTCATTGTTTAGTAAAAGGCTTTTAGATAGAGTTAGATAGATCAACTTATTTTTCAGTTTAGAATTGATGTCATGCTCAATGTTTTATTTTAAGCTATTTTAGATTTATTCATTCATCCAATTGTTGTTATATCTCCTTTATAATTTTTTTAATATATGCTTTAGTTTTATGCCAGTACCATGGGTTATCTTGGAACTACTTATCGCTCTAGGTATGGTATTGCTTCCAAGGTGTAGACTTAGATCGTGACAAACTTGGTACTAGAGCATCAGGTTTAAAGTATCCTATGGTATTTGAAAGTTACATTAAGTAGTCTTTTTGTCATGGATGTGAAGTGCAATACACTTATGAGAAAGAGGCTATGAGATATTTTAGAAACTTCCTTTATTTCATGATTTTTATTATGCTATAAGTTTAAATTTGTATTACCTTCTAACTCATGCATTACATGTGACAAAAAATGTCTTTCAAAAGAAACAATGGTCAGAGAAATGGGAATCAACAAGCACCACTAACATTTGTAGAGCCTTTCAATAATTAGTTCACCTATGTAGAGTTTTGGGGTGCCTTTAAGATGCTTCTAGAACAAGCCATGACCACTCAGGTCAATCAGCGGTAGGTACCCCAGCTAATTAAAATAGAAAATCATGTGCATATAGGATTTGAGATTTTATAAGGATTAGCCCGATTAAGTTCTTCAGTTCAAATATATATGAGGATCCACATAGCTTCATTAATGAGATATTGAAAAATCACCCAAGTCATACAGATTATGAGAGTTGAAAGTCTAAATATATCATTCTATCAGTTAAAAGATGTGGCTCTTTGTGGTATAAGCAATGTAAGGATGTTCATCATAGGGGTGCAACTCCAGTTTATTGGGATTTACTTATAGCGACCTTCTTTAATAGATTCTTTCCACAAGAGTTGAGAAAGGCAAAAGTTGAGGAGTTCATTAACTTGAAATAGAATTTTATGACAGTTAAAGAGTATACTCCTCAAGTTAACTCAGTTGTCCAAATATGGTTATTCAAATAATGACTTGAATGAGTAATTTTGTTACGGGTATATCTAATTTGGTGGTCAAGGAGTGTAGGACTACTCTTCTTATTAGAGATATAGATATATCCTGATGTATGACTTATGTATAATAGATCGATAAAGAGAATTTGAAAGAAAGAGAGGGAAAAAATAACAAGGACTAATAATTTTGAGTTTTCTCAATAGAGGTCTGGTAGTGGAAGTCGCTCATAGTTTCAAAATAGGTCATTAGCTCTAGCACCTTTATCATCTAGTGCTTCATCTCTTAGATCCAGGATAGAGTAGAAGAGTAGAGCATTAGGCTCTAAGTTATAGAGGAGTGTTATCTAGAGTCGTATTTATCCGACACAATAAGAAGTTTTCTAGGAACCACCCACAAGAGTGATTGTTAGGTTGAGAGAGATGTTTTGGCTATGGACATATTGGTCATTAGTTGAAAGATTATCCCTCTACCATGAATGGAAACAATAATAGTGATTGCATACAATCTACTTCTTTATTAGTCTATGCAGGTTTCCTTGTTCAGCAGGGTGAATCTTCTAGTTTGAGTGGTGGTCAGCGCTAAAATGCATCTATGCACTCTATTCTTGCCAAGATCAAGAGAGCTCACCAGGTGTGGTCATTGGTATGTTACATGTCTTTTCTCATGATGTGTATTCTTTGTTGGACCTAGGGTATACTTTATCATTAATAAAACTATATTTCTCTTTTAAATTTGGGGCCAATCCTAAATAACTCTTAGAACCTTTTTTTCACTCGAATTGGTGAGTCAGTCATAGCTAGATGGGTACAGGATTGCCTGGTGTCACTTATTCATGAAGACACTGTAGCTAATATAGTTGAGTTAGACATAACAAACTTCAATATCATTTTGGGTATAGATTAGATACATTCCCATTATACCTTAGTCAATGTCAAAACCAGTGTCATAAAATTTAAGTTTCTAGGTGATCCTGTCTTAGAGTGAAAGGATAGTCTTACAGTTCCTATGGTTAGTTTTATCTCTTATATAAAGGCTAAAAAGATGATATCTGCTCCAGATAATTTTTGTAGTTCATCAGTTTAAGGAGTATTTCTTGAAGATCTGGCATGAGTTTCTCTCGAATGGGAAATCAACTTTTGATTAGACATTCTTCCAGATATGCAACCTATATATATTCCTCTTTATAGAATTGATCGAGCTAAACTTGATAAATTGAAAGAGCAATTGAAAAACCTCTTAGATAAAGGCTTCATCCATTCTAATATTTCTCCATATCTGATCCAGTCTTTTTTATGTGAAATAAAGATAATTCTCTCAAAATGTATATCAATTACCACCAGTTAAACAAGGTCACAATCAGGAATATGTGCCATATACCCAAGATTGATGACTTATTTGACCAATTTCAAGGTTCCACTTGTTTCTCTATTATCAACCTTAGACTGGATTATCATCAACTTAGAATTAGGGAGTGATGTGATATTTCAAAGACAACTTTCAAACCTTGGTATGGTCATTTTAAATTCTTAGTTATGTCTTTTGGACTACTGAATTCTCCTGCAGCCTTCATGGATTTTATGAACATGGTATCTGATATTGAATGTATTTATAAACCTATGCACCATAACTTATCCATATTTTAGCTAAGTTTAGAGAACAAAGTGCCTAGTTTCTTATGTTTTTACTCTAATTCTATGTAATTGAGCTAACAGATGTGATTAGCATGATTTCAGGTATTAATGAAGTAGATAAAGACATAATGGGACTATGGAATGTGGATGGCATATGACACAAGAGAGAGTAGCAGTCTGGACCAAATGTGGCGCCTTGACACTATGTCCAAGACTAGTTGGTCATTTATAATTAGTTTAGGGACTTAGAAGGAAATTATGAGAGAAAAGATTATTAAAAGGCTTAAGGCTGAATTTTTTTTCATTATTCATTATTCTGTATTGTTTTGAGAGAGGAGAGAGGCGCTTATACTAAGGGGAAAATGCTATTGATCTTCTCCATCAAGAGCGTTCTAGGTTTTGGTATGATGAATATTTCTATTGTGATTTCCGTTTTACCCCCCATGAGTGGCTAAGTTTATTAGTTAGGTTTATGGAAGCCTTGTAGCATATAATCTATCACTTTAGGTTTTGAATTCATTATGCATTAATTTGTTTACATCATACTCTCTTATCTTATCTTGAATTCTCATGGTTGCAAATGTAGAGGATATGCCTTAAAACACAACTTGTTCAAAAGAAAGGTTGATGTTCGGAAAAGAGAGTAGTGACAAGAAAATAGGATTTCCAACCCCTATTTCACATGTTAATGCCTTAACAGGATTAACTACTTGGAAATTTCGTATTGTTTTTGGTAAACGCTTTTGATTCGAGAGAACTAAAGTGAATACTCCTTGATGGTTGAGAAACACTAGCATTATGTTATTAAATACAATACGTTTCTCTATAAGCATGATGCATGTATGAATTCGTAAAGCCCATAATTAGAAAGTATTGAAAACTACATGGTGGACATAACCCTAGCTTGCTATTTCTCTAAATTTGAATACTATTACACGTATTTCATTTTTTTAAACTGAAACCATTAATTTATGAATTGAATCAAATTTCCCCTATTTATTTTACAGAAACAAACAATTAAAAGTCAACTAATTTGCATACAACTTAATTAGCACCATATTCCCTGTGGGATTCGACCCCAACCTAGTTGGGTTATATATTTGAAAACAACTACTTACTCTCTCGTAAGAGAGGTGTAATTTGGGTGTATCAGTATCCAGATAGTATTTGGATACATTCAGAATTGTCTTATAGATTATATCCTTATCTACTCTCAAAAAGAGGATGAGTATGTCTATTATTTGAGAGTTGTTTTGCAAACTCTCAAAGACCGTTAGTTGTTTACTAAATTCAATAAGTTCCATTTATTTTCAAAGTCGATTTCATTTTTTGGGCATGTGGTGTCTAGTGAAGTTGTTCAGGTAGACTTTCAAAAGACTAAGGTAGTAAAGAACTGGCCTAGACATATTGCTCTATCCAAAACCAAGAGTGTTTAGGTTTAGTTGGTTACTATAGGAAGTTCATTGAGGGTCTCTCATTTACTACTTCTCCGTTGACCAGGTTGACCCAAAAAAAAGTAAGTTTCAGTGGTCCGAAGATTTTGAAAAGATCTTTCAGGAGACAAAGTCTCGATTTAATTCTTCTCTAGTTTCGACTATGTGTCACAACCCTAAACCAAGGGTCATGATTGCACTTTTCTGGGCAATCCTTTACAAGTAAGCCTATCACCCAAGCTAATATAAAGAGGGAAAACAAAGACAAAAACCCAAGGTAAGGCTTCTAGAACAAAGCCAAACCATACATATACCATAATAATGAAAAATACATAACAATGATACCATAAATCTTCCAAAATTTGGTGTCACGGTGTAAGAACCATAAGGACATCTCAAAGTCAAAATATATAACTGATACTCCAAAAGGAATATAATCTATCTTAGAATAAAAAAATAAGACATAAGATAAACTAAAGGAGGTAGTAGATCAAGTTTGAAGTTGACAAAATAAATCATCGATATGAGGAAAAGAATACTTGGTCTTAACCATCATCTTGTTTAACTTTTGATAATCAATACATGTATGCATATACCTATCTTTTTTATTTACAAATAAGATAGAGGAACCCCAAAGTGATACACTAGGCTAGATAAATCCCTTATCAAACAACCCATGCAACTGATCCTTTAATTTCTTCAACTCTGTTGGCTCCATCCTATAAAAAAGAATAGAGATGGGTTTAGTGCCTGGCTCTATATTACTAGCAAAGTCAATATCATGATCTAGATGCATACAAGGTAAACTTTTATGGAACACATCCATGATCTCATGAATAATACGAACAGAATCCAAAGGAGGCAGTGAAGCAATACTAGTATCACGAATATGGGTCAAATAAGAAAAACACCCTATCTCTACCAAACAACAAGCCTAGAGAAAATATACAACTCTCTTGGGACTCAAATGAATCACACCCTTCTAAATTATCCTTGGCACACCTGGCAAAGTAAGGTCACAGTCTTAGCATAATAGTCGAGGATAGCATGACAAGGATCTAACCAATGCATACCTAAAATGACATCAAAATATACCATATCTAGGATAATCAAATCTACCCAAGTCTTACAGACAGAAAAGGTTACAACACAAGATCGGTACACCTGATCAAACTCTAAAGAGCCTCCTACAAAGGTAGATACATGGATAGTAATGAATAGACACTCATTAGAAGAATAAAAACCCAAATAAAAGTATGTAGACACATAGAAAAAAGTCGACCTTGGATCAAATAACATAGATGTAGATCTAAAATAAAAATAGAAGGTACCTGTGATAATAGTGTTGAAAGCCTCTGGCTATGGTCTGGCGGGTATAGCATAGCACTATCCACATTCATCACTTGACTGAGTAGCCCTACGAGTACCATCATAGGCACCATACCGCTACCTCATATACCTCTAGTCAAACTTTTACCTCTTATCATTAATATAGGAGTAGGCTTGAAATACAATAGGGATAATCCCTTACCAAATGGCCAACCTCATCATACACAAAGCAACCTTTGTGGCCTGACTCAATAGGGGGAGGTACAATTGAGGTAGAATGACCACCCAAGGTTATGTGCATAGGTCAATCATGATACCCATAGAATCCTCTACAATCTCTACCTTGAGGAGTGTGACCTCTACACTCACTCTGACGATGCACCCTCTTGGCTCCTCCCTGAGATGTTCAAAAAATTAGACTCAGTCATCTTACCATGATCTACTATAATTTAAAATAATTCCCCTAACACAACCATCTAGATAGTAGCAAGCTGAAGCAAAACATCCAGCCCCTCTATGAACTTATGAATATTGTCATACTTGGTAGCAATACCAGTATAAAAATATCTAGAAAAGGCATAGAAGCATGGCTCACACTCTACAACAATCATGGATCATTAATCTAGGTAATCAAACACATCTCTCATCTAATCCCCTATATTTAATTGTAGAAACCTAGTTAATAATGCCTCAGAAAATTGATCCTAAGTTATCTCTGGAGAACTAAGAGGTCTGCAACTGACAAGTGACCTCCACCAATCCTACTACATCTCTTAATTGGTAGGTAGTGTAAGAAACTCATACACCTTAAGTGATCCAAGGTTATGAAACTTCTCACAATACTCAATGATGAACCAATATGCACTCTCTCCTATAAAATCATTGAACCTAAGTAAACCCAAATAAGTGAATCTCTCAAATCTTTTCTAATCCTCAAAAAACATAATTATACTTGCAATAATAGGAGACTTAGTGATTTTGATTGGCTGATATCCCACCTGATGGGGTGACATAGATGAAGGTTAGACTTCAAATCTCATAATACCATACTTGGATATAGGCACTTAAGAGTAATAATATTCGAGGTCTGTGGAGTATCATAAGCATATGTCGGTACCTTTAGATGATCTATACTTAGAGGAATATAATAGGCAGTATCTAACACAGTATAATACTTAGAGTTGTAGGAATACCAGGTACACTCAGAGGAGCACCATTCAAATGGATCAGCAAGCGAATCAGTAACCCCTCTAGTATCAGGGTAGAAGAATCCTATAGGAACTAAGAATGCCCTATCTCTCTAGTATGCTCAACTTGAGCCAAGTACTACCTCTAGAAGGGGTAGTTCCTCATGATCATCCACTATCTTAAGCTCACCCACAACTCACAACTCTCCCTCTAGATTGAGTTTTTTCATCAGATGATGGCTCAGTATCTCTAACCATCCATAAAGCAAAATATGTAGAGCCATCATCATAGGAGAAAGCCCAGTATAGGAGGTGAGTTATGGTTTATGGATAGGCCCATAGTAGAGGATAGTCATGAGGATCTCCATATCTAGAGGTAGAACTAGAGGATTTCCTCTGAGCCTCAGATTGAGTTTAGTGCAGATATAAGGCTTACTTCGGTAAAACAAAGTTCTTCTAACCTAATCTTGAAGCGGTTATTAATTTACTTGCTAACTTATTTAGAGGGTATCACCTTGAGTGCACCTAATATTCCTATAACTTTGAGTGGTGTACCCCCGTTTAAGACAGAGTCTGCCTATGATGTTCCTTTGATTTCAATTATAGATCCTTTAGTGGTATTGACATTTACTTATGGTGCTCCACAAACTTTGAGTGTTGTTACTTCCTTTGTGTTGACATCTAAGTATGGTATTCTCATATCAAGAGTTCAACCCTAACCTATATTACCCTATTAAGTGGGATCTTAAACAACTATATTTACTATGACTCATATTATTATGAGTACAACTATGTCTTTTGAAGATCGAAAGAGGTTTGAGAGATTTACTTATTTGGGTCCACCCTAGTTCAAAGGTGGTATGGGCGAGGATGCCTACGAATTTTTAATTGATTATCATGAGAAGTTACATAACCTTGGATCTCTTAAGTCTCATAGGGTTTCTTACACTACTTATTAATTGAGACATATATCCAGATATTCGTAGAGGTCACTTGTTAGTTACAAACCTTTTGATATGCCATATGGGACTTGCGATTAGTTTATTGAGGCCTTTTTAGATAGTTTTGTTCCATACTATTTGAGGATCAAATGAGAGATGAGTTTCATCACTTGAAGTAATATTCCATGATTGTTACGGAGTATGAGGCATGTTTCATGCCTTGTCTAGATATTTTTATACCAATATTGCTATTGAATCTAAGAAAATTTAGTAGTTTATGAAGGGGTTGGATGTTTCATTTTAGTTTGCTACTGTAGAAGCATTATTTTAGAGAATAGTGGATTATATAAAGATTACTGATTCTATTCTTCGAGCGTCTCAAAGAGGCACCAAGAGTGTTCACCAATAGGGTAAATTTAAAAGTTACATTCTTTGAGATATAGATTCTAAAGGATTTTGTGGGTATCATGGTAGACTAGCATAGGCATCTATGTAGGATTCAGGTAGTGGGTCTTCTAGTTCAGTAGTTTTAGTTGGTTGTTGTAGGTTAGTCGTACCTTCCTCTGTTGAGTCAAGCCACATAGGTTGGCTATCCTTATGATGAGGTTTCCATTTGGTGAAGGATTGTCCCTATCCTATTTTTAGGCCTACTTTTATATTGGCAGTGAGAGGTAAAGGCTTTATATAGGTGTGTGAGCTAGAGGTAGTGGTGCTTATGATGGTGGTCCCGGGGCTAGTCATTCAGATGGTGGATGTGGGAAGTGTTATGCTATTACTTGCCAGACAAGATAAAGAGGCTTTTGATGTTGTTATCTCAGGTATTGTACCTATTTATTTTAAATCTACATTTGTGTAATTTGATTCGAGGTTAAATTTCTCATATGTGTTTGTTTTGTGTTGTAACTTTGCGGGCCGTAAGACTTGGGTATATCTAATCATCTTAGATATGGTAGATTTGATGTCATCTTGGGTATGGATTTGTTATCCTCTTATTATATTGCCCTAAATTGTTATGCTAAGACCATGACTTTAGCTACATTGGGTGTGCCAAGGATAGCTTGGAAGGGTGCACTTATTTTGGTCCCAAGAGAGTTATATCCTTTCTTTAGGCTCATTGTTTGGTAGAGAGAGTTCTTGTCTTATTTGGCTCATATTCATGATACTAGTATTTATTCCCTTCCTTCTTTGGATTTTATTCATATTGTTTGTGAGTTCATGGATTTTTTCCCTAAAGACTTTCCTAGAATATCTCTAGATCGTGATATTGTGTTCTCTATTGATGTTGATCTAGGAACCAAGTCGATCTCTATTCCTACTTAAAGGATGACCTGACAAATTTGATAAAGTTAAAGATTCAATTGTAGAAGTTGTTTGATAAGGGATTATTCGACCTAGTGTATCACCATGGGGCGTGTCTGCCTCTTTTAAAAAGAAAAAAAGATTGGTCTATGTGTATATGTATTGATTTTTAGTAGTTGAATAAGGTGATGATTAAGAATAAGTATCTTCTTCCTTATATTAATAATTTATTTGACCAATTTCAGGGTTCTTTAGTGTTTTGGTAGATTGATTTCAGGTTTGGCTATCACAATTGAGGATTAGAGCTTCAGATATTTTGAAGACAACTTTTTAGACTTGGTACGGTCATTATAAGTTCTTGGTCATGTCCTTTGAGTTGACTAATGTCCCATCCACATTTATAGAGAGTTGATGAATTAGGTATTTTGAATGTATCTCGACTATTTTCTTATTGTATTGTAAAGATGCAATAATTCATTTAGCTAGACCAATTTTCCCTACCAAGATTCATAGTTCTGTTAGTTTGGCAAGTTACTATCGGTGTTTTGTTGAGGGTTTTTATCTATTATAGCTCTATTTACCAATTTGACTCAGAGAAAGATTTTCTTTCAATATTCCAATGCTTCTGAGGCAAACTTTTAAGAGCTCTAGGATTTGTTAACATGTGCTTCTATCTTGACATTGCCCAAAGAGGGCATGGGTTTTACCGTCTTTTGTGATACTTCAAGTATTTGGTTAGGTGTTGTGTCGATGCGGGAGGGTAAGGTGATTATGTATGCTTCTTGTCAGTTAAAGCCTCAAGAGAGGAATTTATCTACCCATGATGTGGAGTTGTGCGTAGTTATATTTGCTTTAAAGTTATGGAGGCACTATGTGTATATAGTCAGTTGGAGATTTCTATGGATCATCATAGACTTTAGTATTTCTTCACGTAGTGAGATCATAATATGAGGTATTATTATTTGTTTTAATTGCTTAAGGATTATGACCTGACTATTCTCTATCACCCGAGAAAGGCTAATGTAGTTATAGATTCCTTAAGTTAGAAGTCAACTAACATAGGTACTTTGTGCATCTTTTGACCTAGGAGAGACCGTCATCTTTAGACGTTCATTCTTTAGCTAACCAGATAGTTAGGCTTGATATTTTGAGACCTGGTCATATTTTGGCATTTGTGGAGGCTCAGTCTTTCTTGATAGAGCATATTTGAGACCATCAATTTTATAATGTTGGGTTAAGAGTGATTCGGGATAAAATATTGAGTGGTGAGGCTAAGGTAGCCTCGCTTGATCTTGATGGATTTTTAGGCTTGGAGGCCAAGTTAGTATACCGATAGTGGGTTATTGGGAGAGGTTTATTTTAGATAAGGCTTATTGTCCTAGGTAATCCATCCATTTTTTAAGTAACTAATGTGTACCATGATTTTAGACAGCACTACTAATGGGGTGGTATGATAAAGGATGTAATAAACTTTGTAGCTCGTTACCTATGTTGCTAGCAGGTGAAGGTGGAGAATTTGAGGCCTGGTGGTTTACTTTAAAGGTAACCATTCTTGAGTGGAAATAGGAATGAATCACTATAGACTTCGTGACTAAGTTGCTTATTACTTCTCATGGTTTTGATAGTGTTTTGGTCTTTATAGATTGATTGACCAAATTTTCTTATTTTATTCCTATTCAGGTTTCTTTGATGCTGCGAGGTGGTTTGTATCTATATTTGCGAGATAGTTCATCCTCATGGTATACCACTGTCTAACATCTCAAATCAAGGTTCAGTGTTCATATCTCACTTTTGGAAGACTTTTTAAGAAGAGTTGGGTACCCAGGTTAATCTTCGTATAACTTTTCATACACAAACCAAAATGTCAGTCAGAGAGGACTATTTAGGTTTTGGAGGATATGGTCTAATCTTGTATTGTGGACTTTAGAGGTTAATGTGAGTATAATCTAGCTTTGGTGAAGTTTGTATGTAGTAATAGCTACCATTCTAGTATTGGGATAGCTTCTTTTGAGGCTTTGTATGGTAGGCATTATCGTTTTCTAGTTGGTTGGTTAAAGGTTTCTCGGTTAGACCTCAAGGTATGAACTTACTTCATGAGTCATTGGATAGAGTTCGGGTTATTATGGATAGATTTCAAGTGGCTTAGAGTAGGCAAAAGTGTTATATGGATCATATAGTTTGTTCCTTGAGATTTATAATTCGTAGTAAAGTCTTACTTTGTGTGTTGCCCATGAAGGGCATGATAATGTTTGGAGATGGGGAAAACTTAGCCCCAGGTACATTGGAACTTTTGAGATTCTTTGGACTATTGGGATGTGGCGTATGAGTTATCATTACCCCTAGATTTATAAGTTGTTCATCAAGTTTTTCATATTTCCAAGATTCGGTGTTATATTTTGGATGATTTTTGTGTCATTGTTGGGATTCAGTGTAGTTAGGTAAGAGGTTGTCTTTATGGAGGAGCCCATCTCCATTCTATCCAAGGATATTAGACCGTTGCGTTCTAGAGATATTCTAATAGTTAAGATCTAGTGAAGACATCGACCTGTAGATAAGGCTACTTGGGAGATCAAGTCTGATATACATGTAGTTATCCCTATCTTTTCACTAACTCAGGTATTTCCCTTGTCTTAGGTTCGATGAAGAACTAGATTTTTAGTGTTAGATGATTTAATGACTTAATTTTTGATGATTTTTGTGAATTATTCATTTTTGTGTGATTTGACTATTCTATCCCTCCTTGTAGTTTCTTTGTGGTATTTCTGGGGTGTGGGGATAATTGGTATGATTTCCAAAGCTTTTCAATATGATTTGTGCGAGTTTATGATTTTTGGAGGTTAAAAAGGATTATTAGTTGACTTTAGTTAACATTTATTGTTCTATGTGTCGAATGATAAAATGGATTGCACCAGTAGATCCGGAACATTGATTTTAGGTTGGTAACATAGTTGGAATGATGTTATGACTTTGGTATCTCATTTCAACCCTCAGTTCGAAAAGCTATGAAATCAGGTCACAGGGTTAATTGTGTGAACTTGATATTTTTTTCAAAAATTTGATATTGTGATAGAGCCTCGAGCATCGAATTTAGTAGGGTAGCATAGTTTGTTTGTGTTTTTGGGATTTCGAATGAATCCTGAGGGATCCACAGAAAATTGGAATGAACCACTCAGTTGGTGCATCCACTTAAGAGACACTTGGATCGCTTAAGAACAGAACTTTTAAGAGGCTAGCCGATATCTTAAGAGACCTGGGTTGACAATTAAGTGTCGCTTAAGAAGTACCCTCTCCGCTTAAGCAAATGTCGCTTAAGTGATGTTTGGTATGCTTAACTGACATGTGCAGATCTTGACGGGTATCACTTGGCACCTTAAGTGGCCCAGTGTATGCTTAAGCGATGACTGGGTTGTTTATATACCTTTTTTTTCTTATTTTTCCTTCTTCTTTTATTCTTGGATATTTGGCTTTTAGAGTTATTGGGAGATTTCTTCCATTTTCAAACATGGAATTAGTAGTTCTTTAAGTTAAACCCCAATTTCAACCCGTTTTAACTAAATTTTTATTCTATGATTTCCTTTAATCATGGGTAATATATTTTTGAACTAAAATTTCGATTTTATCTTCTTTGCCAAAATCCTATTTTGTGGGGCCATTTTGACCCCAACTCATAAATGGGAAATATGGGTATCATTGGCTTCATTTTGATACATATATTTTATATTTTAATTTTTTAGTTGATTTCTAGTCCGTTCACGAGGGAAAAGGCTCTGCGTTGAAGGCTTTTGGATCTAATTTTATTCATGCGGGGTGGGTTATGGCTTAACTTTCTTCAAACTGGGATGGGTAGTTAATACTGATAGAAAAGTATGTTATTGGTGTGGGAACTAATCATGAAAATGATTTTATTATTATTTTATGACCGTGTGACGACCTATGTCGGTGTTATTTGGTGGTTTTGAGACATTATCTATAATATGTGACCGTGTGGGGTCTTATATGATGTTGTTGTCCTGGTATATATATATATATATATATATATATATATATATATATTTGTACTCTATTGGTGGAAATTTTCGAAGTTAGGGTCTATGTGGTATCAATGTCATATTATTACACATCTTACTCTATTGGTGTGTGGATTATATTAGATCATGGATGGTTTGCATATTGAGTGGATTTTGGATCACGTGGTTGTATATTGGTTAGTTTTGGAAATTTTCATTCTGTTTGGTCGTGAGTATTTCCTCCTCATATCATAAACATTTATGAAACATTGGTACTACTGTGGAAATACTGGTTTTCTGATTGAAAATGTGACATCTTTAAAAATTCTCTATTGATGTATGTGTTGGAGAGAATTTATAAATATTGGATTGGTATTGGTTATTGGATTATATATTGGGTGATGAACCCTTAGGAGCACAGCTCGTTAGGTGTATATAGAGGTTGTCCGACAACCTCGGACATATCACATCATCTCCAGAGTCATCATCATCCTCATTGCATTTCATAGATTGTGTATATTCTGTGTTGTATTTTCATTCTTGATTTGATGTTTATCTATTTTAGTTCTTTCTCATACTTCTATTTGGTATATGTGTATATTTTAGAATTGTTGTGACGACGGTATGGGCTACCAATTTGGGATATTTTCTAATTGTGGGTAATATGCCCATAGTATGTATTTTATATACCTTTTTTTTACTTTGCTTAGTCGGCCTATAATACCTACTGAGTACAAGTGAACTGTACTCATCCTTACTGCGCCCTTTTAGTGCAGATCAAGGTATAAGTGGTCGCACAATAGCTGATTTCGAGCGGCGCTTGGAGTATTTTTGAGGTATCAGTCGGTCTATGCATAATGAGTTGATCTACTGCCTTTTCTTATCTAGTTTATGTCTCGTATTGTATTCAGAGATAGATTATGTTACTTTTGGAATATCATTTGTATATTTTGACTTCGAGAAGTACTTAGTTAGTTCTTACACTATGACATCAAATTTTGGGGTGATTTAAGATATCATTGTTATGTATCTTTCCCACTATTATTTTATATGTATGGCTCGGTTTTGTTCTAGAAGCCTTACTTTGAGTTTTGGTGTTGTTTTCTCATCTCATATCAATTTTGGTGATAGGCTTACTTGTCAAGTCTTGCCACGACAAGTGTCATTATGACCTTTAGCTTTTGGTTTGTGACAATTCAATTCCTGAAGGTATGGAAAAGGTTCAGGCGATTAGAGAAAGGTTGAAAACCACTCAGAAATATAACCACACAACCAACCTCTTGCTACAAAAATTCAAATCAAGTTACACTATGAAATTGATAGAACAAACTATGACAAACCATGAATTCACCGAAGACTATAACTTTCATTGAGTTTTTAAGCAAAGATGATTAAAATCTACGGAGAAGTAGGGCCTAAAATCCAATTTATGTTTTTTCGTTTTATTTGCATTTCTTTGGCTAAAGAAAAATGAATAAAGTGAAGGAGGTCAACTATATAAATATACCTTCATCGACCGAAGGCCCACTTTATATATTTGCTTATGCCCTTCATCGACCTAAGGCCCACTTTCTATGCTTGCTTATGCAATCTCTTGGAAATGTAATCACCTCTTTATTTTAAGGTCATATTGATGAACGAATTAATGCATTCAAACCTAGAATCTAGACCTTCGACTTGAGAGGTAATTTATTCTCTCTCTCTAACTCTTTATATATTGGAAGAAAAAAATCAAAAGTTAACTCAAATTTCAAAATTTTATTAAAATAATTTATGATACCTTTTGCCCATTTTTACTTTACAACCTACTAACTTCAAAGTTAACATATGATTATTATGCAATTCAAAAACCTCGTATACATCTTTCTTATCCTATTAAGAGTTTTTCATCTTATGCAATCAAAAATACATATTAATTTAGGTGGAAATCATCGACAACCTACTAAAATTGGCACTAACTTTCACTTATACACCTCAAGTAGGGCTTGTTCATTTTAAGCATATCTTGTTGTGTTAGTTTGATACTTTTTGATAAAATGGCATACACTCACTGATAGTGTATGATAGGCTTATATTAGCCAAAAAAAATTTATCTTTTCTTCTCCATTTCTTAATGAGGTGGGCTACAATCTACTTTCCTTTAGACTTAGCTCTACTAGATTGTATAATTTAGAAATGACACATTGAGAAGGGGAATTGTAGGGTAGGATTAAGTTTATTTCACTATTGATGATATCATTGGCCTTCTTCGGGGACCTTAGAATAGAAGATTTGCTTGAGCCTTAGATTAGAATGATTGTTATAGTGTTAGGATTAGGTTAGGGATACCTGTATGGTTGTTATGGTTTAACGATTAGGTTAGGGATTCTTAGCATAGGTTGGGGTAGGATTTTCATGGTAGAATGGCACTTATCGATTGCTTTACTTTTATGTTGTTTTTTCTATTTAGTGTTTTCTTATTTTATCATGGAACTATGGTCCCAAGGTCATAAATATGCTTCAGTTGGACTCCTGGTCAGTGTTGCCTTGCTATGAAGGGTGGTTCTACCCAATTGTGTGTATACATATATAGAGAGAGAGATACACACACACACTTTTGATGGCCTACATATGTTCATCGTGCATATTTATGGATTGTTGTACAATTCTAAGGAAAAATATTGATTTTTTGGTTCTTAGAAGAGAAAGGAATAGTGTACTACTATTACTGCTAGTTGAAGGATTTTAGAGATGAAAATGTACCACCTTTGGGAGTACCGTTGGAAATAAGTACTTTTCTTTATAGGTGTATAATTTTTCCTTGTAAATTAGATTACTAGTATTGTTTTCTAGGAACTTGAGGATCTTTTGCGAGATTAGCTTCATTTGTTTCTACTTCTAGATAGTTCAAGCACGAAAGATGTAATAATCATCTTGGTCATCCCCTCAATCTACACATATTTCGCATGTTTTGAGCCATTCTGTAGCCGCTACGGTCATTTATGACTTGCCAAAACTGTCGATTAAGTTATCGGACAGTTTGTTTGGGTTTTTGGCTGATTTTTATATTTTAGAGCTTTTTATTTTAAGAAATTGGTCTCGAACCAAAACTCTTAGTAGATAACCTCGAATGAAAATTCTGACAGTTCATCCGCTCCGAAATGTTGATTTAGGTTGGGACCCTTGGTTCAGGCCAAAGGCTTCCATACTATTAGGTGGATTATTGAAAAATAAAACTATAGGTGTGGGCCCTAAATTTAGTCAAAACGATCAAGATTGAAAGTTTCAATGGTTCCATTGAGTTTAGAATGTCAAATTTGGTATGATAGAATAGTTTATTTACTCATAAGTGATTCCAAATAAAACCCAAATACCAATCAAAATTCATTTTGGACTTAGCAAATCTAGCGTACGGTATAATTTGGTGCAACAGCTTAAGTGGTTGTTGCTTAAGCAATGGTCGTACGCAACCCTAGGACACTTTAGCAATCTTTAGGACCCATCCCAACCACTTAAATGGAGGCCACTTAAGCGTTACTCAACTGCTTAAGCAAAGGCCAGATATTTTCAGTAGATCGCTTATGGGATCACATGACCGCTTAAGCGATGTTCACTTAAGTGACACATGGGGATTGTTAAATCCCCTTATTCACATGAAGTTTTCATTCATTTTCATACCATATTTTTACACTATTTTGGGTGCTTGAAGAGAGTAAAAAGTGGGGAATGATCCATTGAAGCTAAGGTAAGCTAGCCTAACACTCTTTGGTCATTTTTCATTAATTTTTTCGTCAATTTCCATCCCATTTCATGGTAAATTCATAGAAAATAGTTCTTAAAATCCCTAGACGTTAGGGGCTGATTTGGATCCCAATTTATGCACCATTTATTCTTAACTTTTGAGAACACATTCTTTGTCCTTCAAGGTACCTCAGACAGATTCAATTTTGGATTCGGTTTGTGTGCCCTGTTCTGGACCCGAATTCTAAGCCGAACATTTATATAGAATTATGGGTCTCATTTTACTCCTAATGATACATAGATTTCTATTTTAATAGTGTGGCATCATTTTGGGGTCATGGAGAAAAGGCGGATGATTTATGGATGATTCAAGGATTTGTGGTTCCACATTGAGGTAGGCTTTGGTCTACTATTCTTCATGAGATAGTTTATGATATATATTGGATATGAGGTGAGGATGTTAGGGAATTATGGTTGGTTGAACATTATGACTTAGCTTAATTTAGAAGTTTGGGGATAGAAGGGTGAATTGACCATTAAGATGAAATACTTGTTATGCTTATAGGATCCTATTACCCAATGTTGCTAGCATGTTAGACATAGTTGATTCTAAGGACCTTTTATTATAAGGTTTGATACTTTACTCGGTGGATCATGGTTTTCTAAACTATGTTATTATTGTTATGCCAGTTGTATATATTGGGACCGGGGCCATGATGATGATGTTAGCTGGACTCTGGGTGAGTAATATATCCTTGTAAAGGACATGCTTTATTCTATGGACACTTAGATGCTTATGATTATATTGTTTTGATACTGGTGATGGCAGACAGAGTTGGGTACATTCATGCTTACTTAGTGGTAATATTCCAACCAAAATTATGGTTTGACTACTGTTTTCCTAAAAAGGGATTTATTCCCATCTTCACTTTCAAAATTGATTTTTTTCATAATGGAATTGTACCACCATAATGGATGATTTATGCGCTTTATAAATCTGATCGAGATAGATTTTGATCCATGGTTTTACCACTACTATTTATTTTGATCGAGAGAGATTTCAACCTTTTCTACATTCTTATGATGATTTAGTCTTGAAGTTTATCTTGCGCAATGAATTTACAGACATATACTCTTTTAGACATGGTTCAAATCTGTGCATTTATTTTATATATATATATATATCTTCGGTACTGACAAAGTAGATTAATGTTGCTGATAATGATTGAAAATCCTAAATTAGGACATGGCCAGTGTATACTTATGTTCTCAACCGCCCTAGGGGAACCTTCATTTATGAGCCATAGTGCAAGTGAAGAGAGGTCATCATAGGTCCTACCGTTGAGAGTCGTCGAGCTGGAGGATGTGTATATACTAGGTTTTTTATGGCACTTGGATCTATTATGGTATTACGGATTTACTTTGCATCAATCATAAATGTACATTAACTATCACCTGTATATTGTTTGGTTCCTATATTTATCAGTCTTATGGGGATTGCATAGGTATAGGTTATGAGTGTTGCTTGTGTGTGTTGGTTGAAGCTTCCAGTTTATCGGTCCTAATTAGGTAGTATTTGTCCAGACTAGCCGGTTACCTTATTGTTGTTATTCTGGTTAGTTTGTGGTAGACTTTTTATGGATTGATGTTGTGGTTGGAGGTATGATTCTGATTCCTTCCTTTACCGTTATTATATAATGGACAATTATCTCATGGTTAGACGTTGTGACTACCCATATCATTAATAACTTTCAACTTACAGGTCAAGTTAAGTGTAAGACGGCTATCGTTAATATATTTATCCAACTTTCGAGTCGGGGTCGAATCCACGAGGAACAATGTGAATGGAAATCAAGTTAATTCGAAATAATAAATATAAGTTAAATTCAAACTAATGGTATGAAAAGATAAAAATAGGGGAGACAAGTATCTACATCAATGTTTCTTTTTGATTTTTTTTCTAGTATAAATTCTGGGCTATGAATAATTAGAGTTTTAACAATTATGCATGGATCTTGGGAATTATGTATTACTAAGGGAATGACATGTGGGTGTTAGAAATCAATATCAATTTAGTAGATCAAATATGGTTAGGCTCGGTTATAGATTTTGATGCTAGTCTTTCAACAAAATACCAAACTTTCACCCATTGATTCTTTCGAATATCTAACAAGTATTTTTAACATTTGGCAACCAAACCTCAATTTAGGAATCCCTATTTCTAGGATAATACCCATGGTATAGTTAACTTCACAATCACCCTTATTTCTATGATAGTGAAAAACTAGCAAACTACACACATAATTGTCTATCATTGCTTTGATCTCTACATCCCTCTTTCAAGGATGAAGTGAATTCCTAAAGTTCACCCAAAAACCTTCTTTCGAAGATGGCCTTGAGCTTTCTAGAGTTTGGAGCTTTCACTCATCAAACCCATATGGATATTTGGGGATTTCACCAAAAAATCCCAACCAAGTTAGCATAGCAATGATAAAACCCATAAGTATGAACTACCAAATAGAGGCTAATAATAACAACCCATACACACTTGTACCCCTATTCACACATAACCCCAATAGAGAGATCTAGCTACACATAAGATAAATAAGCATATATATATATATCCATAATCTCTATTAAAATGACTTGTTAAGGATTAAGTTAATGTTACTTCAAACGTTGCACTCCCATAAATCTAAAATGAAAGTGAGTTATTCCTCCACATAGAAGGTCTCCAATGTATTCTTCACCTAAAATTTATACAATATTTTCTTCTACAACTATGGAGGATATGAACTCAAAAGCTAAACCTAAAAAATTAAGAAAGATGGAATATCATGAATGACTTAGGGTTTGAGCTTTTTTGTCAAAATTGGGATCAGCCACGTGCATTTTCAGATTTTCCCTTGGGCAGAACTCTTCAGCTAGGCCATAATCGCACCAACTTGGTCATGATTTCGGCCTCCACAACCGTGATAGACTTATACGACCGCAGTTGATTGACCCTGCTTGACTTCCGTGATCGCAGTTAGAAGACCGCGACAATGGTAAATGAGGTCATTCTGCTCCAGGTCTTCGGCTGCACTTTCTTGCTCCCTTTTGTATCATTTTAAGCTCTAATCCACATCTTTCTATCTCCTTAAATCTATGCCTGCAAAGAGTAGATATTAGTGTATTTAATCATAATTATATCTCCTTTATTCATTCAAACAAGGTAATGTGCACAGATGTTGAGTGTGAATGGGTGGTAAAATCACCACTCATCAATCATGCTAGCATTAGTTTCCTACATGGTTAGGATTCTCTGGAGGGTCTAGGTTAGCCTTTGTTAGGTTGTTACCTTAAGTTAGTCCAGTAGAGTTGTATGTATGTATCTCTCTCTCTCTCTCTCTCTCTATCTATCTATCTATCTATCTATCTATCTATCTATCTATCTATATATATATATATATATATATATATATATATATATATATATATATATACCAAAAATTTGATAGTACTTAGTTGGATTTCAACTAATGCTTATCTAAATATTTTGCCATCTTTAATTAGATTTTAACTAATGCTTATCAATTAATTTAAAAGGTTTTTTTCCTTCTAAATTTACTCTTTGACATGTGTTTTTAACTTATTATGTCATATTAATTTGTTTTGACTCCTTTTTTATATTATCCTTGATTTAGATCAATATTACTTCACTTGGCATTATATAATAACTAAAAAATATATTTTTGAGATATTTTACAATACCTTAATTTGATTTCCTCTCTCCCCCCCCCCCCCCACACACATATCTACCTCTTTCTCTTTTGCGTTATATATAACATGATGTTGAGTCACTAATTTTGATAAATAAGTATATGTTACTTGTATTTATTTTATTTTAAAGTTTTTGACAATAATTAATAATCCTAAAATATATAATTATTAACATTACTTTACTACTATATATAAAGGAGAACACCAAATTTTTCTAGGCTTCACATGAATTTAAAATGTCAATTTTATCCTATATTATATTTTAAAGAACTTGGAATATCTCACCCATATTTGTAAATTTAAATAATTATATTGAAATTTAAAATGCTATACAAAAAGTAATGAGCCATAGAAAAGGTGATAGTGACACCATAAAAGATATACTTATCCAATTAGATTAAAAATTAATTAAAACAATTTGATGATTTCTTTTATATAAGAAAAACAATAAGAGATGACACCCAGCTTTTTAAAATATGTTTTATTCCTAATTGAAGTTTTAATAATCTTATAGATTTCACCTATTGAAAGAACATCTACAAAAATATTTTGCTAAATCAGAGTTTCAATAATTTAATTTAAATGTCATCTTTATTTATAAATTAAATATATTGACATATTTATCTTATAATTTGTAGCATTAAATATTTTATATATTACTTAAATATTGTATTCTTAAAAATCAACTGGGTTAGTCAATAAGTTTAATTCAGAAAAAGATAATGAAGGTAATTCAACATAAAACAACAAGCATTTTATATTGTTAAAACCTTTAAGTTAAAATAATTCAGTAAAACAAAAAGGAGAATAGTTTTGGTGCATGTATTTGTTTGAAAATTAAAAAAAAAAGTATAAAATATATTCTCAAAAAATATTATTTTTTAACTTACAAAAATTTTTACTTCTTTCATTTTAACTGGTTTATCTGATTTAGACTTAGCCCGAAGTTTAAACGTGTGATGAAGATTTTTGAATTTTGTGATCTTAAATTGAAGATATATGTGAGAAAAATAAAATATCTTTTAATCTTGTGGTCTTTAAAATATCATATGAAAATAGATATATTAAAATAGTCTGAAAAAAAATGAATGAAAATAGATATATTAAAAGAGTCTGAAAAAAAAAAGAAAGAGATGCTCTTTTTAAATGAACTAAAAAAGAAATAGGACACAAGAAATTGAAACGGATATATGATTGAACAATTTAAAAATATTGAGAGATTATCAAACTGCTTTCAATTAATACTTTAATGTTACGAAAAATAGGAGTGGCAAAAAATAGAGAAAAATATAAATATAAATATTAATATAGTTTGCGATCAGGCTTAGCATGTATATATACGCACATACATACATATGTATATTGACACTATATTGTATAAATGTATATATTATACATATAAAATTAAATGATTGAAAATTTGTATATTAGGATCCTTAGTGTTGATACTCATTCTTTTTTGTAATATACCATATATAAAATGATAATTCAAGGGAATTAATTCAAAATTCCCAACATAGATTGATGCGAGGTGATAAGAGTAATGTACAAATGCTGAATATCCCATCAGAAAGAATATCTAATTCATATAATTTTGATTCAATGGTCCTTCATCAACTAATTTGGCCGACAAAGATACTCCAATGAATGTGAATCATGTTCGGTAATTAATTTCTACTAATAATGATATGAGGAAGGTAAATTACGCAAAAGCACCATCAAATTATCCCAAAGGGTCAACCAATTTGAAAAATAGGGCTATTGCTGATTTGATTACTGTTCATAACTCTGAAGATGGGAATTTTAATTCCAGCCGTTTGATGATGAAGATATGGCTTTATTGGAGGATAATTCAGGTGAGTTGATATTCCAGAGACTAAGTCTAATCAACAACGTGGTAAAGAGGTGATTGGGGATAATGTGAGCAGTCATCAAGCTTGTATGACTGATCATGATAAGGATATTAGGACCAGAGAGAATCAACAAAATAGTCAAAAATTTAATTTTAAATCTTATGTGCCTAATAACAAACTTATAGAGGTTTCAACCAATTTTAAAGTTACAACTATTGTGAACCCAAAGCTCAAAGATACTAAAGTGGTGATTGATAAGTCTGCAAAAAAAGATAAAGATGCCATTCCTGCTAGCAAATTTCAAGCTCAACCTAATGCTTGGACTGCTAAAAATCCTGATCCTGCAGCTCCAATTATGATTCATGCTATGGTAACTAAGTTAAGAGCTCAAGAAGCAATGAAGGTGACTATAATATATATTAAACCTCCTAAAGTTACTTCCAAGAATAGTACGCCAGTTATTGTTTTTAAGTCGGATGATTTCAAAGTAAAATTAGCTATGAGATGCAGATATAATTTAACAGGTAAATTTGCAAAGACTATGACTAAAATAGAAGTCATCAGAAAATAATTTATCTCTCAAACAGATCTTAGAGGTGGAGTTAAATTATCTCATTTAATTCTAGACCTCTCCATATAGATTTGGCTAATGAATATGACTTAACCACTGTGTGTTCTAAAGGAAAAATATATATAGAGGTTCAAAAGATAAGATTACAGTTATGGACACCTACTTTCAAACCATAAGAGGAAACTCTTTTTGTTCCTATCTGGGTACTTTTACCGAAGCTACCTTGGCATTATTATTGCATGGAGGTGATTGATCCTTTAGTTTCACCTATAGGGAAAGTCTTATATCTTGATCTAACAACATATAAAAAGATAAGAGAAAGTGTGGCTAAGGAGAAGGTAAAGGTTAATCTTACTAAAGATAGACCTGATCATGTTTAGCTTAGATATTATGAAGATGAAAAAAGAGAAGGTAGGTGAAACACCCTGAACTTTGGCCCTTGAAAAAATTCTTGATTCTTGAACTCTTTGTGCATCATACAACTTACACTATACCACTCGTACGTTGTAGACAAGGGTCTACGACCCTAGTCTTTTGTTGGTCAGTGTCACATTAGCCAGGTTTTGGTTTTGTTACGAGAAGACATCTTACTAGTCGTATGCTCATAATACGAGAAGTATAGTGTCAAATCGTATGTTGTCCAGTGTCTAACCTTGATGTTCTACCTAGGGTATGGTTTGAGGGTACTAGTCATATGGTTGGGATATGAGTTAGGGTAAAGAGCCGTATGTTGGATAGAATGTGATGTCCAACATTCTAATCAAGGTACGAGTAGAGGGTACCACTCGTATGATGTAGATCCGAGTGGAGAGGCCAAATTGTACCCTCCTAAAAAGGCATATACAAATATGGATATACTCTAGTTCGTGCAGCTACACGTACTCGGGTCATTCCAACTAGGAGAGAGTTGGGCCTATATAGAATGTAGGTATATTGTTATATGATGGTTATGCTACACAATACAGGTTAATGTTTTTAAAGTTCATACTAAGCCTTAATCTATATCCCGGCACTATGTATATATATACATATATATAAATATAATTGCATATAATGATTTTACTTTGTTTTAATGATGGAATTATTTTGTTCCTCTATCCCTGAGTTACATACTAGTACTCCAACCGCTAACCATCTTCGGATGCTGTATTTCCATATAATACAGGTCCAAAAGCTTCTTTTATTTTCCTGTATAGTGACCAGGTGTTCGAGTTAGCTCATGAGTTGACGTTAAAGTGGTTAGATTCAATGTTTCAGACTTTTTTTAGACTTGTTTTTGTCTATGGTTGGGGGCATGTCCCGATTGGATACTCTTTGGATTTAATTAGAGGCTTTGTTAGACTATTATTGGTATGGACGGTGTCGGTAGTGGTATCAGATTTGGTATTAGTATTGGTATTGATGCGGATACCTGATGGTATTAGTTATGTTAATACTTTGATGTTCTTATATTTCTAGACTCGTATCATGTTATGTGTTTGAAATTCATCTAACTTTGTGGTTTTTGTGTTGGATAGGTTAGGTGAAGGGGGTGATCTCTAGACAACATGAGACTTGGGATACCCATCACGGCTAGACCCTAGTTTGAGTCGTGATAAATTTGGTATTAGAGCCAGATTTGGTGTCATTGAGTGTCTATCAAAGTTGTGTCAAATAGAGTCTCTTTTATGGGTGTGTAATGCACCACAGTTATAAGAGAGAGGCTATGAGACTTTTAGGAATGTTTCCCCTTCTTGTTTTCTTAATTTTAAGTTATAGAGTCTAAGGTCTTGGATTCTTTTGATTTCTATTTGCTCGTCTTTTAGATCATCCCTCCAAGAAAATCTGATGTTCATGCAACCTCTTTTATCCTATTTAAGGACAATGTCGATAGAGATCATCCAACTTCTGGGGTCAAGATCCTGTCAAGGGTAGCTGCATCTGACTGTCCTCATGGGGTCCCTCCTGTCCCCACTGATCCTAATCCTGAAAGTGACACTCAAACTCAGTCGCCTCTCGGGAATGTTACCAGTGTTGAGTTTTATCACTCCATTACCCTATTAACTCAGTTGGTGATATATCAGTCACAATAGTTTGGTTCTGCTGGTGCATCTATGGGTTTGTCTGAGGCCACTAAAGTTGGCCAATTCATGATGTTGCATCATTCGATGATTACTAGTACAAAGGTGGAGGAGGATCCTTAAAGTTTCATTGATGAAATAGAAAAGACCTTTTGGGTTATGCATATTTCGGAGGTCGAAGGTGTAGAGTTAGTAGCCTACCAATTGAAAGATATGGCATACTAGTGGTATGAAGAGTGGGAACAATTGAGAGGTGGGGATGTTGGTTCTGCCTTGTGAGATAATTTTTCTAGTACTTTTTTGGACCACTTCTTTCCTCAGGAGTTGAGGGAATTTAAGGCAAAAGAATTCGTTATCATGAAAGAAGAAAGGATGACAGTCAAAAAGTATGCTTTAAAATTCCACCAGTGGTCCTGGTATGCTCTAGAATTGGTATCCAATATGAGGGCCTGGATAAGAAAGTTCGCTTCAAGATTGTCCCGTTAGTTGATTCTTGAGAGTAAGGATGCCTTGTTAATCAATGACATAGACATCTCTAGACTGGTTGTGTGTATACAATAGGTCCAAGGGGAAAAGAAAAAGCAAGATGAGATTAGTGAGAGGCACAGTAAGATGTTCAGGTTTTCTGATTAGGGTAGAGGCCAGCAGCAAAGTTGTATAGATGGGGTGAAAGTGTCATAAGAAGAAGTGGAGGAGTTTTTGTTCTTTCTCTACGGCTAGTACTCCTTACCCAAAGCTGTCGTGTGATCATTTTTCTTAGCATGGTGGAGGTTATAGGGCATAGGGAGACTAGTCTCATACTAGTAGGGCTCAATCCGCTCTATCATATCCTCCTTATAGATTCTGTGGTTAGCTGTACCATGTTCAGTATGAGAATAGGATTAATCAATGTTTTAGTTATGGTTATATTGGGCATATGAAGTGGGATTAACCCTCTAGAGTTGCTTCTAGATCCAACAAGGTCCCTATTGCAGCCTCATCAGCTCTTACACCGAAGGGTGTTGTTTATGCTTCTACTTCTATTTCTAGGTCCAGCACTAGCCAAAATTATTCATATGCACTTGTTACTTATTAGGAGTCTAAGGTGTCCTCGAATATTGTTACTAGTATGTTAAAACTCTTTTCTCGAGATGTGTACTATTTACTTGATTTGAGATCCACTCTCTCTTACGTGACCCTATTTGTAGCTGTCTATATTGGTTTTGATCCCGAGTGTCTATCAGATCTTTTTTCTATTTCTATCCCAGTAAGAGACTCTGCGGTTGTCAAAAGAGTCTATAGGGGGTGTGTTGTATCTGTTGGTAGTAAAAAAACTCTGGTAGACTAGATAGAGTTAGACATAGTGGACTTTGATGTTATATTAGGGATGGATTGGTTGAACTCATTCTATGCATCCTTAGATTGTCGGACCCATAAGGTCATCTTTAAATTCCTTAATAAGCCAGTTATTAAATAGAAGGGTGGTTCCCTAGATCCTAATTTCAAGTTTATATCATATCTTAGAGCTCGAGAGTTAATTTCCAAAGGTTGTCTCTATTATTTGGTCCAGGTTAAAGGTTCTAACTTAAAGGGTCCTTCTTCGCATTTTGTCCCGGTGTTTCTTCTGATAGGGAGATTGATTGTGGTATTGACCTTATTTAGGACACTCGCCCTATCTCTATTCCTCCATAAAGAATGGCTCCGAATGAGTTAAAGAAGCTTAAGGTGCAATTAAGGGATCTTTTAGATAAGGGTTTCATCCATCCTAGTCTGTCCCTGTAGGGTGCACCTATTTTGTTTTTGCATAAGAAGTATAGTTCCCTTCGTATGTGTATTGATTACCAAAAGTTGAATAAGGTGATGGTAAAAAATAAGTACCCTCTTTCAAGGATAGATAATTTGTTTGATCAGCTTTAGGGCACTAAGTTCTTTTCAAAGATCGATCTTCGATCTGGGTATCATCAGTTAAAGATTAGGGAGGTTAATATCCCTAAGATAGGTTTTCGTACCTGGTTTGAGTTCTTGTTAATGTTGTTTGTCTTAACCAATGCCCATTATGGTATTCATGGATTTGATGAATAGGGTTTTCCATCAGTTTCTATATTTTTTCATAATTGTCTTTATTGATGATATCTTAGTGTACTCTCAGAATGCGGAGGATCATGCCAATCACCTTCGTCTTGTGTTGCAAACTTTAAAAGATCAGCAGTTGTATGATATGTTTTCTAAATGTGAATTCTGATTAAATGCCGTAACTTTTCTGGGTCATGTTGTGTCTAGTGAAGGGATCATGATGGATCCTCAGAAAGTTGTTTTGATTAAGAAGTGGTCTAGACCCACGACTCCAATCGATATTCGGAGCTTCTTGTGTTTAGCCAGGCATTATAGAAGTTTTGTGGAGAGCTTTGCTTCTATTGCTGCTCCATCGACCAAATTGACTTAGACAAAGGTAAAGTTCTTATGGTCTAATGCTTGTAAGGGTAGTTTCGAGTAGCTGAAGGATAAGCTAACTTCAGGTCCAATCTTGACTTTGCGTAATGACAGATGGATTTGTGGTATACTGTGATGTGTCGTGTGTGGGTTGATTGTGTTTTAATGCATCATGGCAAGGTGATAGCTTATGCCTCTAGACAGTTGAAGGTTCATGAGAAGAATTATCCGACTCATGATTTAGAGTTTTTGCCTGTAGTGTTCGCATTGAAAAATTAGCGTCATTATCTGTACAGTAGGGGTGGTAATCTCACCCCATATTTGTGAAAGAAACCTATTTAATCCATATTTATTGAGTTGGCTCACTCATATTTCAATTGGGTAAATATGGACTTCAACTCATTTTATAAGCTTATACAAATATGGACAAAATGGGTAAAATGTTGATATCCATTTAAACATAGAGATCACCCACCTATGCTTAAAATTTTATTTTTTTTTCCTTTTCCAATTTTTTTCTTTTCTTTCTTTTTTCCTTTAATTTACTTTTTTTTATTTTTCATTTTTTTCCCTTTCATTTTTTACTCGTCTCTTACATTTTTTTTCTTTTTTTTACTTTCTCATTTTTTATCTTTTTTTTTCTTTTTCTTTGCATTCTTTTTTTTTTGTATCTTTGTTTTCCCCCTTTTCATTCTTGTTTCGTCATTTTGGTTTTTTTAAAAAAAAAATTCTCATCTTTTTTTTTGTTATAGCATTTTATTTTTATATATTTTTGTACTTTATATTTATTTGTACTTACTATATATTTCAAATAAATTTTTGATTTTATTTGAATAGTTTAGTTATAAATATGTACAATTTATCATTTGTATATATATACAAACAAGTATATGGATTAATTACATGGGTTAGCAAACATAAGCTACTAATTATTATCCCATTTAACCTAAATTTTAATTAGTTACAATTCATAGCATCTCTTACCAATTAAATACAACTCATAGTCCCTCTCCTTTATTTTCTCTCTTTTCTATCTTTTATTTCTCTTTCGTTTTCTTTTGCTTTTCTAGTTTTTTTTTTTTTTGCTTTTTCCATTAATTTACTTTTTAAATTTTTTTTTTCTTTTCATTTTTTAGTTTCTTATATTTTCTTTTTTTTTTTCTCAATTTTTTCATCAATTTTCCTTTCTTTCATTTTTATTTCTTTTTTCTTTGCATTCTTTTTTTTGGTATTTTTGTTTTCCCCTTTTTCATTCTAGTTTTGTCATTTTTATCATTTTTTTCCTTTTTATATTTTTTTCTCATCTTTTTTTTGTTTTTTCTCATCTTTTTTGTTGTCAATGTATTTTAAATTTTATATATTTTTTATAATTTATATTTTTTTGTATCATACTATATATTTTAAATAAATTTATTATTTATATTTAAATAGTTCAGTCGTAAATATATACAATTTATCATTTGTGTTTATATACAAACAAGTTTGAAGTATAAAAAATAAATACAAATACAGTTGTATTAACGAATACAAGATGATAAATGTTGGGTGAATACAAATACAATAAGCGATTATGGTATTTTGGTTATCATAAAAATTTAAAAATGAAAAAAAGAAGTAAAATGAAAATAGGAAAGAATCAAAAAAAAGAAAAAAAAAAAAGAAAGTGTAGTAGATGTTAGAGATAGAAGAGAGAGAGAAAAGCATAAAGAAAGAATTGAAGGAAAAAAATAAAAAAAATCAATAGGAAAAAAAGGAAAAAGGAGAAAAGGAAAAAGAAAAAAATGACGGTGAATACAAATACATTGAGTGGTTATTTCAATCATTATCCATAATTTGTACTTGATTTAGCCATGTTCTTTGAAAATATAAAAAATATAAAATAAAAATACAACCAAAAAAGAAAAAAATGAGAAAGAAAGAAGCAAAGACCAAAAAAATTGAAAATAGAAAAAAAAGAAACTAAAAAGGTAAAGGACAAAAAGGAAAAAAGAAACAGAAGCAGTAGGTAGAGAAAGAATAGAGAAAGAAAAGAAACAAAAAAATAAAAAAAGAAAAATAGAGAAATAGAGGCTACAAATAGAAGAACAGAGAAAAAAGAAACTAAAAGGGAAAAAAGCGAAGAAAATAGACAAAGAGAAACTATGAATTGTAATTTTGAAAGTTAGCATAAAAACACTTATTTTGCTGAAACCTAGGTTATTTTTGTAAGTTGTTATTTTTGGGGAGGGAAGTTGGAGGTAAGGGGTGTGAGGGTGCTTTGGGTGGAGGGATTATCTTTTTTGAAAAATATATATATATTTTTTAGGAGGGGGTGGTATGGGGAGGAGGGGTGTAGGGGGTGGGAGGGTGGGATAGTGGATAAAAAAGTCAAGTTGATATGATATATAAGTTTTAAGTTTTTGGCTTTAGGAGTTAAAGTTGGTTAGAACCATTTTTACCCTATCCATATTTGACCGAATCCATATTTATCCATATTTATATGGGCGGATTGCAATCCAAACTATTTTTGCTCGATCCATATTTAACTAGTCAATATCTAATCCAATCCTCCCTTTTGCCACCCCTAGTACAGAGTGCATGCTGATATCTTATCTGATCATAAGAGCATACATCATGTGTTCACTCAAAAAGAGCTTAATCTCAGGCAAAGAAAGTGGCTTGAGTTACTGAAAGACTATGATATGAGTCTTCACTACCATCCAAGTAATGCTAATGTAGCTGTTGAAGCTCTTAGCAGGTTATCCATAGGGAGTTTAGCTCGTGTGGATGAGTATAAGTAGGAATTTGTGAAGGATATTCACCATTTGACTAAACTTGGAGTTTATATTTTGGACTCTGAGGATGGTGGTGTGTTTGTGCAACAAGTGGCGTAATCATCTCTTAATTTGGAAATAAGGAGAAACGAGTATTAGATCCTCTCTTGATGAGAACCAAGGATAATGTGGGTAAGCAAAAGTTGATGGCTGTTGAGATCGACGGTGATGGTATCTTGTGGTACCAAGGGAGATTGTGTATTCTCGACATTGATGGGTTGTGAGGTAGGATTCTTTTTGAGGCCTATGAGTCGCGGTATACGGTTCATCCTAGTTTGACAAAGATGTATCTGACATTAACAAGATGTATTGGTGGAATAATATGAAGCGGGATATAGCTGACTTTGTGGCTAAGTGCATGGTGTGTCAGCAAGTGAAGGTGGAGTACATGAGGCCCGGTGGGATACTTCAAGAAATTAAACTACCAATGTGGAAGTAGGAGATAATTAATATAGATTTCATTACTGGCCTGCAGTCGCGAAATTAGTGTGACTCCATTTGGGTCATCGTGGATAGGATGACTAAGTCTGCTCACTTCTAGTCAGTAAGAACTACTTATTCTGCTGAGGATTATGCAAAGTTGTTCTATCAGGAAATTGTAAAGTTTCATGTTGCACCTATCTCGATTATTTTAGATTGTGGTATCCAGTTTACATCACATTTTTTGAGTTCTTTTATGTGTGGTTTAGGGACTAAAGTGAGTTTTAGTACAGCTTTTAACCTATAATCAAATGGGCAAGCCGAAAGGACCATTCAGACTTTGGATTATATGTTGCGAGCCTGTGTGAATGATTATTATGGTAGTTGGTTCGAACATTTGCCTTTAATTGAATTTTCTTATAAGAATAGTTACCATTCTAAAATTGGTATGGCCCCATTGAAGGTATTATATGGTAAGAGGTGTAGGTCTCCTATTGGGTAGTTTAAGGATGGTGAAGATGAATATTTGGCCTGGATTCGGTTCACTAAGCTATGGAAAAAGTGAAGGTGATTCTAGATAGTCTTAAGATCACCCAAAGTTACCAAAATTCCTATGTGGATGTACTGTGAAGGGGATTTAGAGTTTGAGGTTGGAGATTGGGTATTCTTGAAGGTATCTCAAAGAAAGTGATACGGTTTGGGAAGAAGTGGAAGCTTAGTCCCTGGAATATTAGCCTGTATCTATTTTTGAGAAGGGTTGGTAATGTTGTTTAAGAGTTGGATTTGCCCCCTAGCATGAGCTCCATTCATCCGGTATTCCATGTGTCCATGTTGTGAAAATGTGTGGGTGATCCTTCATTAGTTGTTCCTTTGGAGAACATTGGAATTTCAGATTCTTTGTCCTATGAAGAGGTCTCGGTGAGGATCTTGGATCGGCAAGTTCGTCGGTTGTGAACGGAAGATGTGGTTTCAGTGAAGGTTCTATGGAAGAACCAAAAGTCCGAATAAGCTACTTGGGAAGTCGAGGAGAACATGAAGTCGAAGTATCCATCTTATTCTTGATTTCAAAAAATCGTAATTGAGGTATGTGTTGTTCTTAATATCTTATTTTCTATCTTTATTGAAGATAGATTGTGAATTCTATGGTATGTTGTTTGTGTCCTAAAGGTAAAGGTAGATACATTTAAGGGTTTAATCGTTCTTGTATTGCATCTTCCCATCATTTGAGGATGAATGATCTTAAGTGGGGGAGACTAAACCACCCTAAACTTTGGCCCTTGCAAAATTTCTAGAGTCTTGAACTCTTTGTGCATCATACGACTTACACCATACCACTCATATGTTGTGGATACGGGTCGAGGACCCTAATAGTATGTTGGTCAGTGTCACATTAGCCAAGAGCTATTTTTGGAATGAGAAAACACCATACTAGTCGTATGATCATGATACAAGAAGTATAGTGCCTAACGGTATGTTGTCCAGTGTCTAACCTTTATGTTCTGTCTAGGGTACGATTTAAGAGTACTATTCATATGGTTGGGATACGAGTTAGGCTAAGGAGTCGTATGTTTGATAGAATGTAATGTCAAAAATTTTGATAAAGGTATGAGTGAAAGGTACCAATCATATAATGTGAGTACGAGTGGAGAGGCGAAATTGTACCCTCCTGTAAGTATTTTACAACTTTTAAGTTGAGGGTATTTTAGACATTTTCCATCCCAAGACCTTATACCCCATATCTTATAACACTATTTGGTCCCTCATTCTTCACTTTAGAAGATAAAAAAAAACACACTCTAAAAACTCTCTGAAAACCTCTCAAGGAGATTGGGCTAGGGTTTTATCAATATGCTCATCTAGAGTCTTAAGGGTCAAAATCTCTCAGTGAATCATTATAACTCAAGCATATGACTCTTCCTTCTTTGTTAGTTTACAAATATCATGTGCTTTAAGCATTGTTTATGAAACATTAATGGTGGTTGTGAAAGGCATGGTTGATGATTTGAATGCATAATGTTCAGTATTATTTTCCCATGTTTTAAATTGTGATTATATATTATTTTATGATAGTTTTTCTCATATGGATGCATGGGAATTGTGGTTAAAATTAATGGGTCAAGGTTAACCCTATCTTGAAGGTTTTTGGCTTGAATAATGGTTTGACAATGGTATGCCCTCAACATGTTCGGGAAAATGCCAATGAGAAGAATCTTGTCACATATGAATTGTGTTTAGAACTAAGGCATTGGCCTATGAATGTTGATGATTGATAAATGGTTTTGTGAAGGTCTTGATGACCATAAATTGAGTTGAATCATAACCTTGGTGGTTTAATCATCTAAATGGGTTTGTGTCCCTAAATGTTGAATTGAATAAATATTTTTGTTTAGACAATAGGTTCGAGTCCCAAAGTTGATTTTAAATAGTTATTTCATATCGTGTGCTTGTAAGTGGGGTTGGTATGACGATACCAACAGTATGCCTTTAGTAAGTAATTGGACTAATGGTTTTGTATATGTGTAATGAATTTTTAAAATTGGGCTTTAAAGTGGGATGTGTAGCCGGGCCTTGAAAGTAGAGACCAAAGGACTAACACTGGGAACCACACTAGTCGGTGTGGGTGTCTATATGACTGAAAGGTTCAAGTCCCCCAAATGAATATATGAATAAGAGGTTCGAGTCCCTCATATCGTATACCTTGGTTCTTAAGTCACCTTGATTATGACAAGAGGTTTGAGTCCCCCATAAAGTCATATACGGATATGTATATTCTCTGGTTCGTACAGCTACACATAGTAAGGCCCTTCAAGCCAGGGGAGAACTGGGCCTATATAGTCCATGGGTGCCTTGTTGTATAATGATTATGCTTCATAGCACAGGTAAATGTTTTTAAAGTTCATACTAAACCTTGTTCCCTATCCCAACAATATATATCTGTCTATCGATCTATCTATCTATATGTGTGTATGTGTCATTGGATATGATGTTTTGACTTGGTTTTAATAATGGCATTATTTTATTTCTCTATCCCTGAGTTATATGTTAGCTATCCAACCACTAACTATCTCCGTATAGTGTATCCCCATGCAATGCAGGTCCTGAAGCTTCTTCTTCTTTTTCTGCATAGTGACCAGGTGTTCGGGTTAGATTATGAGTTGACGTTGAATTTTTGAGCTTCCATACTTCAGAAGGATTAATTTCAGGGTCCTTATATTCTATGTTTCAGAATTTGTTTAGACTTGGTTTTGTCTATGGTCAGGGACATGTCCCATCCGGATACTCTTTGGATTTGATTAGAGGCTCTATCAGACTACTATTGGTATGGGCAGTATCAGTAGTGGTATCAGATTTACGATTGGTCTTGGCATTAACGCTAATACCTGATAGTATTGGTTATTTTTGTACTTTGATGTTCTTATATTGAAACACCCTAGTTTTATGACCATAAAAAATTTCTTGGAATTCTAGTCTCTAGACCAAATACAACTCATAGGTACAAGACGTATGTTAGCGTATGGATGATATGGTCCGATCGTATACTGACTAGTGTTGGTTGGTGGGGTGGATTTTGGTTACTGGAATGGATATGACTTAGGGGTAAGAGTTGTATTGGCGTTTACATATCATTTGGTTCCTTAACTTAATATTAGACTTGGTTACTTAGGTTGGATCTAAGTACGAGTAGCTCACCATGAGATGTAAGCTAGGGTATGAGTCATACCCAGGACTCGTATGGTGGGCAGATTCTAAATCTTTCTTAGGAGTTAATCATCCAGGGGTATGGACGAATTGTATGTTGTCAAAATGACTTGGTTGGATGAGTCATATACTGGAAAATGTTTGATCCAAGGGATAAGACCAGAATACGAGTGGAGGATACCAATCGTATTGAAGGGTACGACTCGTGTGGATCAGTCGTATCCCTATGACAAAATTTTGGTGCAACTTAAGTGGGGGTATTCTAGACATTTACCCTCTTATTCTAATAGGGTCCCACGACTTCTAACCTACTTGGGAAGTCATTTACCCTATTATTCCTATCATTAACACTTAGAAACTCTTCTAAAATACTCCAAAATTATCTCAAGAGCTTTTGGACAAGGGAAGCTAGGGTTTCAAGTAAAAGATTAATTTGGGGCTTGTCTTAGTGATTTCCATCCATCATCATCTAGGTTTAAGGCATGTTGTCTTCCCTCGTTGTTAATTCTAACTAAAGGTATGGTTTTATAAATGCTTTCATAATTTCATTGATTGTATGATTTTGGTTTTCAAATATTATTTGGGGGTTTTGATCTTAAATGGTTGGTTATGGTTTCTCATGGTTTTAATTATGCTTTTATATGCATTAATAGTAGTTTTAGATAATTAGATTGTATGGGAATGGTCTAATGGTAATTAGAATTATTTTTTGTCATGTTATGCCCCCAATGTGTTTGACAAAATGCTTATAAAGATATGTTCTTTGCAATGGCTATTTTAATGGAACTCTTGCATGTTTTAAAACTTGGTAAATAAATTGTGCATGGTTCAAATAGCTTGGAATGGTAAAAGGCTAATTAGTTATTTTTGTGGGGAACATAAAAGTCCTCTAAGTGGCTTAATATGGTAAATGAAAGGGCACTTCAAAGTCCCTTTAAACCTATATATGATTGGCTGTAGATGATACTTGCAAGTAAGGGTTGGTGTGATGATGCCAATATCAATGGACTTGATTAATAAATGGATAATGGTTTGGTTATTTAGAAATTAGTTTTAATTGGGCAATAATAGCAGGAGGTTTAGCTAAGCTGTGGAATGTGAAGATCCTGAGGGGACTAAAATTGGAAACTCATATTTTCCAATTTGAGGTTGGTCTTGGTGTCCGTGTGCATTATGTCACACTATATTTTGTGAATGGACTAGTCTTCCCAAGGAATACTTCATCTGTCGTGCAGCTACACGTACTGGGGCCCTTTCAGTAGGGGAAGCTGAAACGATATAGCCCATGGGCGGTTTAGGACAACAAAGCTACATAGCCTAGGTAAAGGATTTAAAGGCATGCTAAACCTGATCCCTTTTACCGACATGGTTATATATATATATATATATATATATATATATATGTGTGTGTGTGTGTGTGTGTATGGTTGTATGCATTTAGATGGTTTTATAAATGGAATTATTTTAACCTTACCCTAAGATCATGCTAGCGATCACTCACTAACCCTATATACTTGTGGTTGTAAGCCTACGCTATATAGTAACTGGTCTTTCTACTCCTCCTACATAGTGATTGACTCAAAAAAACATTTGGACTAAAGTGGTGAACTTTCATCCTTTCAGAAGGCTCTATTTCATGTTATGGATAAGTCTAGATATTTTGGTTTTATTTTGGATATTGATTTGGCTGTGGTTGGGGGCATGTCCCAATCAAATTTTTTTACTCTTTTGGTTAGAGGCTTTTTAGTACTTCTATGTGTTGGAATGGGTGGATCGGTATTGATGTCAGCCTTGGCATTGGAATAAGCTGGAAGGCTAACATCATTGGACGATATTGTTCGTTATTCCATCCTATTTCACTTTAGGCTTAATTATATTATATTTTGGAACATCTTTGATTATAGACTAGTTTAATGCCCTTGTTTTGGTATGGTGGGCATGGTTGGATTATTGATATGGGATAGCTGTACTAGGTTGGGTCAATCAAGGTTGTAATCTTTTTCCAGAGTCTTTATGTGAGTTGTTACACTATTTTGTTACATGTTTGAAATTCAGCCAACTTAGGGTAGGTGGCTAGAGGTTAGGTTGGGTAACAGTGGTGGTCTCCAGTCCGGGATGGACTTGGGATTCCTATTACGACAAGGCCCTAGGGCGGGTCATGTCATATATATGTAGACTCGTATTATGTTATCTGTTTAGAATTTATCCAACTTTTAGGTTGTTGTGTTGGTTAGGATAGGTAAAGGGGTGATCTCTGATCCACCCAGAGGGAATGCTAAAGGGGTACATCCTACTTCTAGGGTTCATCTTCAATCTCATGATCCTATCCCTGATAGTTCTGGAGTTCCACAAGTTGATACTAGTCCTCCTCAATACGAGGTAACTAATGCAGAATTCCATCAGTCTATACATGATATTGCTAAATTGGTTGCTGCTCTGGCTGAGTGAGATGTGTCTGATGCTATGTCTGTTGAGGCCAAAAGGGTTGGCAAATTTATTAAGATGGGTCCTTTCACTTTTTTTGGGGTGAAGATTGAAGAGAATCCACAGGGTAGAGAAGATATTTTGAGTGATACAGGCTACCAATATGGAGGGGGTAAACTTTACAGATTATCAGCTCAAAGAGGTCGTATATTAGTGGTATAAAGAGTGGGATGGAGATAAAAAAGATATAGAGAAGTCATCTTTATGTGATGCCTTCTCTGGTATTTTTCTAGATCATTTCATTCCCCAAGATTTGAGGGAAGCAAAGGTGGAGGAGTTTGTGAACCTCAAGCAGGGGAGAATGTTTGTCAAGGAATATGCTTTGAAGTTTCACCTATTGTAAAGGTATGCTCCTAATTTAGTGGATTACATAGGGCTAGAATAAGGAAATTCATGTCTGGGTTGAATCAAGATCTGATTTTGGAGAGCAAGACTGCCATGCTAATTAAAGATATGGACATCTCTTGGTTGACAGTTCGTATATAGCAGATAGAGAATAAGAAGAGAAAGCAGGCGGAGTTTGGGGATAGGTAAGGTAAGAGGAGTAGGTTTTTTTACTGGGGAGGTGCTCAATTTTAGGGTGGTTGAGATGGTGGCAAATGGTGGAAGAAGAAGTGGGTGAGTTCTGGTTCCTACTCTTTTGGTAGTACCCCTTTTCAGTTGGGCAACAGGTGCCATCTTGGTGGTAATAATTTTTGGACGCAGGGTGCCCAATCTCAGGAAAGCGGAGGTCAGCTGGTTTCTTTATATCCTTGTTGTTGTTTTTGTGGTCATCCTTATCGAGGTTATTGCGATAAAGAAAAGTACAAATGCTTCAAGTGTGGCCAGGCAGGCCATCAACTAAGGGATTGTCTGGACAAAAAGGTTGCTATGGGGGCGAATAAGATTCTTGTGTCTTCATCTTCTGCTCCTACACCTAGTGGTGTTGCATCTACTTCTATTACTGCTCTTGGTTCTAGTATTGGTCGGAATAGGTTGTATGCTTTGGCATTCCAATAGGAATCTAAGGCCTTATGTTGTTACTGGTACGTTATGGATTTTCTCTTAAGATGTAAAATTTTTGTTTGATTCAAGGTCCACACTCTTCTATATAACTCCTTATATGGCTGTATTTTTTTTTGATCCGAAACACAGTTTCAACCCTAGTAGGTGACTCGATTATTGCTAAGAGAGTCTATAGGGGGTGTGTGGCATGTATTGGTGGAAAGCAGACCTTGGCGGATTTGTTTGAATTAGATATGGTGGATTTCGATTTCATTATGAGGATGGACTAGTTGCATTCTTGTTATACGTCCCTGAATTTTCAGACTCGTAAGGTTATATTTAAGTTCCCTGGTGAACTGTTTATAGAGTGTAAAGGTGTTTCTTTAGCTCCTAGGGAGAGGTTCATTTCTTATCTTAGAGCTTGGAGGTTAATCTCTAAAGGTTGTCTTTATCACTTGGTTTGGGTTAAATATTCTAACTCAAAAGGTCCTTTTTCAGTCAGCTCCAGTGGTTAATGAGTTTCCAGAGGTCATTTCAGATGATCTTCCTAGTGTTCTTCCGAATAGGGAAATAGAGTTTGGTATTGATCTACTTTCGGATATCCATCCAATTTTCATTCCTTTATATAGAATGGCTCCAGCTGAGTTAAGAAAACTCTAGGAGCAACTTAAGGATATTCTGGATAAGGGGTTTAATCATCCTAGTGTATCTCATTGAGGTGCACCGGTGTTGTTTGTACGCAAGAAGGGTGGTTCCCTTCGGATGAGCATTAACTATAGGCAGCTAAATAAGGTGAATGTTAAGAACATGTATCCTCTTACAAAGATAGATGATCTGTTTGACCAGTTACAAGGTGCCAAGTTTTTTTTTTAAGATTAATCTTCGGTCAGGGTACCATCAGCTAAAGATTAGGGACGTGGATATCCCTAAGATGATATTTCATACTCGGTATAAGCACTTTGAGTTATTGGTGATGTCATTTGGTTGACTAATGCTCCAGCAACATTTATAGATTTGATGAATAGAGTTTTCATCAGTATTTGGACCTCTTTGTTATTGTGTTCATTGATGACATTCTGGGTTATTCAAAGAGTGAGGTGGATCATGCTAATTACCTCTGTGTGGTGTTACAGACCTTAAAGAAACAGTATTTGTACGCCAAGTTCTCCAAGTGTGAGTTTTGGTTGAACGTTATAACTTTCTGGGGTAAAAGGCATCATTTCCACCCTAAACTATACCCGAAAAGTCTAAGCCACACCTAAACTATACTAGTGACCTATTACACACCTTAACTATATAAAATTGATATTATTACCTCCCCGCAACCCCCATTCTAAGGCGCGTGTGTTACACTTATTTTAGGCGCGTCCAGCCTATTAAATAACAAAAGTAAACGGCTAAAAACATTAAGGGAAAAGTCATCGTTTCCACCCCAAACTATAGTCGAAAAGTCAAATCCACACCTAAACTATATAAGTGACCTATTACACATCTTAACTATAAAAAAGTGATACTTTTTACTGACGTTGCAGCGCATCTAAAACACTACAACACATGCAAGTGGTGGTAGCCTGACAGGGTGTAAATAGTTTTACTTTTTTATAGTTTAGGTATGTAATAGGTCACTAGTATAGTTTAGGTGTGGCTTCGACTTTTTGGGTATAGTTTGGGGTGGAAACGATGCCTTTTCCTGGTCACATTATTTATAGTAAAGGGATCATGATGGATTCGCAGTAGGTTTCTGTGGTAAAGAGGTGGCATATATCTACGACTCCATCCGACATTGGGAGCTTCTTGGGTTTAACTGGGTATTATAGGCAATTTGTGAAAAGATTTTCATTGATAGCTGCTCTTTTGACTAACTTAACTCAGAAGAAGGTTAAGTTTTCTTCGTCAGATACTTGTGAAGGGAGTTTCGAGAAGTTAAAGGATAAGTTAACTTTAGCTCCAATTTTGACTTTGTCGGAAAGTAACTTTAGCTCTAATTTTGACTTTGTCGGAAAGCAATGATGGGTTTGTGGCTTATTACGATACATCTCGGGTATGTCTTGGTTGTGTGCTGATGCAACAGGGGAAAGTGATTGCTAATGCTTCCAAGAAGTTGAAGGTACATACAAGGAATTTTTCTACTCATAATTTGGATCTATTGGCGGTTGTGTTTTCTTTGAAAATATGGCGGCATTATTTGTATGGTGTCCACGTGGATATCTTTTTTGATCATAAGAGTCTACAGTATGTGTTCACTCAGAAAAAGCTTAATCTCAGGCAGAGCTTAATCACGTAGTAAGGCTAATGTGGTTGCCAATGCTCTTAGCAGGTTATCCATAAGGAGTTTGGCTCATATGGAGGAAGGAAAGAGAGAATTAGTGAAGGATGTTCACCACTTAGCTAACATTGAAGTTCACCTCTTGGACTTCAAGAATGGTGGTGTGATGGTGCAAGAAGTTGTTCGATTGTCTCTTAGGTTAGAGATTAAGGACAAGCAAGTGTTGGATCCTATCTTAATAAAAATCAAGAGTGGCGTGTGTGGGCAAAAGTTAGTAGTGTTTGAGATTATTGGTGATGGTACTTTAAGGTACCAAGGGAGGTTGTGTGTTCCTAATGTCGATGTATTGCAACAAAGGATTTTGGTTGAGGCACATAGATGGCGCTATGTTGTTCAGCTCGGCTTGACTAATATGTATCATTATCTCAAGGAGATCTATTGGTGGAATGGGATAAAGAGGGATGTTGCTGATTTTATTGCCTAGTACATAATATGTCAATATGTTAAGGTTGAGCATATGAGGCTAGAAGGGTTGTATCAAGAAATTGATTTGCCCGAATAAAAGTGGGAAGTGATCAATATGGACTTTGTTACCGGTCTTCCTTTGTCTCAGAGTTAATATGATTCTATTTGGGTCCTTGTGGATAGGATGACTAAATCTGCGCACTTTTTGCCACTGCGGGCTACCTTCTCGATGGAGGATTATGCTAAGTGGTATCTTCAGGAGATTGTGAAGCTGCATAGAGTGCTTGTTTTAATTAATTCTGATCATGGAACGCAGTTTATGTCTCATTTTTTGGCGGTCTTTTTAGAGAGGGTTAGAGACCAAAGTGAGTCTGAGTACTTCTTTTCATCCACAAACGGATAGGCAAGCGGAGAGAACTATTTAGATATTGGAGGATATGCTTCGTTCCTATATGATTGGTTATAGTGGCAATTGGTTGAGCATCTACCTTTGGTGGAGTTTTCTTACAACAATAGATATCATTCTAGTATTAGTATGGTCCCTTTTGATGCATTGTATAGTAGGAGGTGCAGATCTCCTATTGGTTGGTTTAAGCTTGGTGAAGCGGACATGTTTGGTCCCAATTTGGTCTACCAAGCTATGGAGAAGGTGAAGGTGATTTGAGATAGGCTTAAGGCTGCCCAAAGTCGTAAAAAGTCCTATGCGTATGTTAGGCATAAAGACTTTGAATTTGAGGTTGGGGTTAACGCTTTCCTCAAGGTATCTCCCATGAAGGGAGTAGTACGATTTGGGAAGAAGAAGAAGCTCAGTCCTTGGTATGTGGGTCCTTATGAAATTTTACGAAGAGCGGATAATGTTGCTTATTAGCTAGATTTACCTTCTAGCTTGAGCTTGGTTCATTAGGGCTTTCATTTTTCTATGTTGAGAAAGTGCATTGGTGATCCTTCTTTGGTTGTTCCTTTAGAAGGACTGGGTCTCACGGATTCTTTGTCTTATGAAGAAGTTTTGGTTGAGATCTTGGATAGGTAAGTTCGTTGTTTGTGGACCAAGTATATGGCTTCGATTAAGGTTCTTTGGCGAAACCATAAGGTGGAAGAAGCTATATGAGAAGCGAAAGAGGACATGAAATCCAAATATCCGCATTTATTTTCTGCTCCTGGGATTCATGCGGAGGGTATGTGTCTCCAACACATCTTTATTTTTAGAGTGTGTTAAAGAAAAGATTAATATCTTTGCCTCTTTATTTTTGAACTTCATTAAAGATTGGGAATATGTTTTAAAACATAAAGCAAATGAGCCTTTCATAAGGTTTCCCCTACATTATCCTTAATTTGGGGACGAATGTTCCATGTGGAAGAAACTAAAACACCCTAATTTCTGGACCTTAGAAAATTTCCTAGAATTTTGGTCTCTGGACCCAACACGACTCATGGGTATGATTTGTATGTTGGGGTATGATTGGTATGGTCCAATTGAATACTGACCAGTGTTGGTTGGGGGAAAGGATTTTGGTTACTGGAATGGATACGACTTAGGGGTCTGAATCGTATTGGCGGTTAAAGATCTTTTGGTTCCTTAACATAATGTTATACTTGGTTACTTAGGTTGTATATGAGTACAAGTGGCTCACCATGATCCATAATCCAGGGTACAAGTCGTACCCAAAACTCGTATGGTGGGCAATATCTAAATCTTTCTTAGGTTTAAATCTGCCAGGGGTACGTATGAAGGGTATGAATTTTATGCTATCAATACAACTTGGTTGGATAAGTTGTATGCTGGATAGTATTTGATCCAAGGGTTGAGTCCAAGATACGAGTAGAGTATACTAATCATATTGGAGGGTACGACTTGTGTGGGTCAGTCATATCCTTGTGACGGGATATAGGTGCAACTTAAGTGGGGGTATTCTGTATATTTACCCACTTATCCTAATAGGGTCCCACGACTTCTAACCTAATTATGAGGTTATTTAACCTATTATTCCTATCATTAACACTTATAAACTCTTCTAAGACATTCCATAATTCTCTCAAGAGCTTTTGAGCAAGGGAAGCAAGGGTTTCAACTAAAGGATCAATTAGGGGCCTGTTTTGGTGATTTACTTCCATCATCATCTTGGTTTAAGGGATGTTTTCTTCCCTCATTGTTAATTCTTACTAAAGGCATGGTTTTATGAATGCTTTCATAATTTCATTGATTGTATGATTTTGGTTTTCAAATATGATTTGGGGGTTTTGTTAGTAAATGGTTTGTTATGGTTTACCTTGGTTTTAATAATGCTTTTATGCATCAATGGTAGTTTTGGATAATTGGATTGCATGGGAATGGTTTAATGGTAATTGAAATTGGTTTTGGTCATATTATGCCCCCAATATGTTTGACAAAATTCCTATAAAGATATGTTCATTGCATTGGCTATTTTAATAGAACTCTTGTATGTTTTAAAACTTGGTAAAGGAATTGTGCATAGTTTAAATGGATTGGAATAGTAAAAGGATAATAGGTTATGCTTGTGGAGAACATGGAAGTCCTCCAAGTGGTTTAATAAGGTAAATAGAAGGGCACTTCAAAGTCCCCTTAAATCTATATATCATTGGCTATGGATGCTACTCTCGTGTAAGGGTTGGTATGACGATACCAATATCAATGGACTTGGTTAATAAATGGATAATGGTGTGGTTAATTGGAAATTGGTTTTAATTGGGCAATAATGGCGGGAGGTGTAGCTAAGATGTGGAAGGTGGAGGTCCCGAGAAGACCAAAACTGGAAACTCATATTTGCCGATATGAGGCTGGTCTTGGTGACCGTTTGCATGATGTCATACTATATTTGGGGGATGTACTAGCCATCCCAAGGTATACTTTCCTAGTCTTGCAGCTACACACACTAGGGCTTTTCAGAAGGGCAAGTTGAAAACATCTAGCTCATGGGTGGTTTAGGACGGCACAGCTACACAACCCAGGTAAAGGTTTTAAAGGCATGCTAAACCCAGTCCCTTTTTCCTTCATGCTTATTATATATGTATGGTCGTGTGCATATGGATGGATTTACTTGGTTTTATAAATGGCATTATTTTATCCTTACACTGATATCATGCTAGCGGTCACTCGCTAACCCTATCTACTGGCGGTTGTATACCCACTCTATGTAAGAACTGACCGTTCTTCTCCTCCTATATAGTGATAACTTGGGATCAATATTTGGACTTAAGTGGTGAGCTTTCATCCTTTCAGACGGCTCTATTTCATGTTATGGATATTTCTAGGCTTTTTGGTTTTATTTTGGATGTTGGTTTGGCTATGGTTGGAGGCATGTCCCAACCGAATTTTACTACTTATTTGGTTTGAGGCTTTGTGGTATTTTTATGGGTTTGAACAGGCGGGATTGGTATTGGTGTTAACTTTGGCATTGGAATAAGCTGGAAGGCTGACATCATTGGACGAGATTATTGGTTGTTCTGGCCTATTTCATTTTGGGATTAATTATATTATGTTTTGGAACATTCTTCGTTATGGTCTAGTTTATGTCCCTTATTTTTGTATGGTTGGTATGGTTGGATTATTAATATGGGATGGTTAGACTCGATTCGGTCGATCACGATTGTGATCTTATCACAGAGTCTATGTGTGAGTTGTTACACTATTTTGTTACATGCTTGGAATTTAGCCATCTTAAGGCAAGTGACTGGAGGTGTGGTTGGGTAAAAAGGATGGTCTCCGGTCCGGGATGGACTTGGGATGGCTAATACGATAAGGCCCCAGGGTGGGCCGTGTCATAAATATCTATACTCATATTATGTAATATGTTCAGAATTTATCCTACTTTTAGGTAGTTGTGTTGGCTAGGTTAGGTATAGGGGGTGATCTCTGGTCCAACTAGGATTTGGGATACCCATCACGGCCAGGCCCTGGTTCGTGACGTAACAGTAGGTGAATAAACATTCATTATGAAGATGTGCCTGATTACTGCAGCTACTATAAACATCAAGGTCATCATGTCATGACTTGTACATTGAGGATAAGGGATTATGAAATAAAAATAAGAAAGAAGAGTAATCAGGTTGACGAAAAGTTAAAGTACAGCAAGTTGTAGTAGGTAGTAGTAATATGCACAGAACTAAACCTAAGAAATTAGTTCTATCAAAATAAAGAGAGGAAAATCAGATCCAAAGGAATACCAATGCACCAGCTCAAGATCAATGGCAAGTTCCAAGAAGAAGGGTTAGAAAAAATACTCAACCACAACAGTAACAATCAAATCAGCAAGAGGACATGAAGTCCAAATATCCGCATTTGTTTTTTGCTCCTGGGATTTGTATGGAAGGTATGTGTCTCCAACACATCTTTATTTTCAGAGTATGTTAAAGGAAAGACTTTTTTCTTTGCCTCTTTGTTTTCATACTTCATTAAAGATTGGGAATATGTTTTATAACATAATGCAAAAGACTCTTGCATATGGTTTCTCCTACCTTGTCCGTCATTCGGGGATGAATGTTTCATGCGGGGGAGACTGAAACACTTTAGTTTTTGGACCTTAGAAAATTGCCTAGAATTTTGATCTCTAAAACCAACACGACTCAAGGGTATGAGTTGTATATTGGGGTATGGATTGTATGGTCCCATTGAATATTGACCAGTGTTGGTTAGGAGGATGGATTTTGGTTACTGGAATGGATACGACTTAGGGTTATGAATCGTATTGGCTGTTACAGATCTCTTTGTTCCTTAAATTAATGTTAGACTTGGTTACTTAGGTTATATCTAAGTATGAGTGGCTCACTATGAGCCATAAGCCAGGGTACAAGTCGTACCCAGGACTCGTATGGTGGGCAGTGTCTAAATCTTTCTTGAGTTTAAATGTGCCAGGGGTACGTATGAAGGGTATGAATCATATGCTATCAATATGACTTAGTTGGATGATTTGTATGTCGGATAGTATTTGATCCAAAGGTTGAGGCTAGGAACGAGTAGAGGATACAAATCATATCGGAGGGTACGACTCGTGTGGGTCAGTCGTATCCTTATGACAAGATATTGGTGCAACTTAAGTGGGGGTATTCTGAATATTTACCAACTTACCCTAATAAGGTCCCATGACTTCTAACCTAATTATGAGGTTATTTAACCTATTATTCCTATCATTAACACTTATAAACTCTTCTAAAATACTCCATAATTCTGTCAAGAGATTTTGGGCAAGGGAAGCTAGGGTTTCAACTAAAAGATCAATTAGGGTCTTGTCTTGGTGATTTCTTTTTGTCAATATCTTGGATTAAGGCATGTTTTCTTCCCTCATTGTAAATTCTAACTAAATGCATGGTTTTATGAATGCTTTCACAATTTCATTGATTGCATGATTTTGGTTTTCAAATATGATTTGGGGGTTTTGATATTAAATGGTTGGTTATGGTTTCCCATGGATTTAATTATGATTTTATATGCATTAATGGTGGTTTTGGATAATTGGATTGCATGGTAATTGTTTAATGGTAATTTAAATTGGTTTTGATCATATTATGCCCCCAATGTGTTTGACAAAATTCCTATAAAGATATGTTTATTGCATTGGTTATTTTAATGGAAATATTGCATGTTTTAAAACTTGGTAAAGGAATTGTGCATGCTTTAAAGGTCTTGGAATGGTATAAGGATAATTGGTTATACTTATGGATAACATGGAAGTCCTCCAAGTCGTTTAATATGGTAAATGAAAGGGCACTTCAAAGTCCCCTTAAATCTATATATTGTTGGCTATGGATGATACTTGCAAGTAAGGGTTAGTATAACGATACCAATATCAATGGACTGGATTAATAAATGGATAATGATTTGGTTAATTGGAGATTTGTTTTAATTAAAAAATAATGGCGAGAGCCGTAGCTAAGTTGTGGAAGGTGGATGTCCCGAGAGGACCAAAACTAGAAACTCATATTTTCCAATATAAGGCTAGTCATGGTAACCGTGTGCATGATGTCACACTATATTTGGGGGATATATTAGCCATCCCAAGGAATACTTCCCTGGTCGTGCGGCTACACACATTGGGGCCATTAAGAAGGGCGAGTTGGAAATATCTAGCTAGTGGGAGGTTTAGGACGGCAAAGCTACATAGCCCAGGTAATTATTTTAAATACATCCTAAACCCAGTCCCTTTTCCCTTCATGCTAATTATATATGTATGGTTGTGTGCATATAGATGGTTTTACTTAGTTTTATAAATGGCATTATTTTATCCTTAGCCTGAGATTATGCTAGCGATTACTTGCTAACCTCTTCTACTGGCGGTTGTTTACCCATGCTATATAGGAACCGACCGTTCTACTCCTCCTACATAGTGATTAACTCGGGATAAATATTTGGACTGAAGTGGTGAGCTTTCATCCTTTAGGAAGGCTCTATTTTATGTTATGGATATTTCTAGACATTTTGGTTTTATTTTGGATATTGATTTCGCTATGGTTGGAGTCATGTCCCAACCGAATTTCATTACTCTTTTGGTTAGAGGCTTTGTGGTACTTCTATGGGTTGGAATGGGCGGGATAGGTATTGGTTTTAACCTTGGCATTGGAATAAGTTGGAAGGCTGACATCATTGGACGAGATTGTTGGTTATTCCATCCTATTTTATTTTGGGATTAATTATATTATGTTTTGAAACCTTTACGGTTATAGCCTAGTTTATGTCCCTTATTTTGGTATGGTTGGTATGTTTGGATTATTGATATGGGATGGTTAGACTCGATTCAGTCAATCACGATTTTGATCTTATACCAGAGTCTTTGTGTAAGTTTTTACACTATTTTGTTACATGCTTGGAATACACCCAATTTAGGGCAAGCGGCTGGAGGTTGGGTTGGGTAATGGGGGTGGTCTTTGATCCGGGATGGACTTAGGATGCCTATTACGACAAGGCCCCAGGGCGGGATTTGTCATATATATCTATTCTCATATCATGTTATGTGTTAAAAATTCTTCCTACTTTTAGGTTGTTATGTTGGCTAGGTTAGGTAAAGAGGGTGATCTCCGGTCCAACTGGACTTGGGATTCCCGTCAAGGCCAGGCCCTGGTTCAGGTCGTTACAGTAGGTGGAAAAACATTCAATATTAAGATGTGCCTAATTACTGTAGCTATTGTAAATATCAAGGACATCATGTCATGACTTGCACATTGAGGATAAGGGATGATGAAATAAAAAGAAGAAAGGAGAGTGATAAGGTTGACAAAAAGTTGAAGTATAGAAAGTTGTAGTAGGTAGTAGTAATGTGCACAGAACTGAACCTAAGAAATTAGTTCCTACAAAATAAAGTGAGGAAAACCAGATCCAAAGGATTACTAAAGCACCATATCAAGATCAATGCAATTTCCTTGAAGAAGGGGTAAAAAAATACTCAACCACAACAGTATTAATCGAATCAGCAAGAGGACATGAAGTCCAAATATCCGCATTTATTTTCTGGACCTTAAAAAATTTCTTGGAATTCTGGTCTCTAAACCCAACATGACTCATGGGTACGATTCGTATTTTTGGGTCCGGATGGTATGGTTCGATTGAATATTGACCAGTGTTGGTTGGGGGGTGAATTTTGGTTACTGGAATGGATATGACTTTGGGGTACTTATCGTATTGGCGGTTACAGATCTCTTGGTTCCTTAACTTATTATTAGACTTGGTTACTTAGGTTGTATATGAGTATGAGTGTCTCACCATGAGTCGTAAACCAAGGTTCAATTCATACCACTCGTATAGTGGACAGTGTCTAAATCTTTCTTGGGCTTAAATCTGCCAGGGGTACTTACGAAGGGTATGAATCTTATGCTATCAATATGACTTGATTGGATGAGTTGTATGCTGGACAATATTTGATCCAAGGGTTGAGGCCAGGATATGAGTAGAGGATACCAATCGTATCGGAGAATACAACTCGTGCGGGTCAGTCGTATCCTTGTGATGGGATATTGGTGCAACTTAAGTGGGGGTATTTTGGACATTTACTCACCTATCCTAATAGGGTCCCACGACTTCTAACCTAATTATAAGGTTATTTAACCTATTATTCTTGTCATTAACACTTATAAACACATCTAAAATACACCATAATTCTCTCAAGAGCTTTTAGACAAGGGAAGCTAGGGTTTCAACTAAAAGATCAATTAGGGGCTTGTCTTGGTGATTTAATTCCATCATCATCTTGGTTTAAGGCATGTTTTCTTCCCTCATTGTAAATTCTAACTAAAGACATGGTTTTATGAATGCTTTCATAATTTTATTGATTGTATGATTTTGGTTTTCAAATATGATTTGGGGGTTTTGATATTAAATGGTTGGTTATGGTTTCCCATGATTTTAATTATGCTTTTATATGAATTAATGGTGATTTTGGATAATTGGATTGCATGGGAATTTTTTAATAGTAATTGAAATTGGTTTTGGTCATATTATGCCCCCAATGTATTTGACAAAATGCTTATAAAGATATGTTCATTGCATTGGTTATTTTAAAAGAAATTTTGCATGTTTTAAAACTTGGTAAAGGAATTGTGCATGGTTTAAAGGGCTTGGAATGGTATAAGGATAATTGATTATGCTTGTGGAGAACATGGAAGTCCTCCAAGTGATTTAATATGGTAAATGGAAAGGCACTTCAATGTCCCCTTAAATCTATATATTGTTGGCTATGGATGATACTTACAAGTAAGGGTTGGTATGATAATACCAATATCAATGGACTTGGTTAATAAATGGATAATGGTTTGGTTAATTGTAAATTTGTTTTAATTGGGCAATAATGGCAGAAAGTGTAGCTAAGTTATGAAAGGTGGATGTCTTGGGAGGACCAAAACTGGAAACTCATATTTTTCGTTATGAGGCTAGTCTTAGTGACCCTGTGCATGATGTCACACTATATTTTGGAGATGTACTTGCCATCCCAAGGAATACTTCCCTGGTCGTGCGGCTACACACACTGGGGCCTTTAGAAAGGGCGAGTTGAAAATATCTAGCTTGTGGGTGGTTTAGAATGGCAAAGCTACACAACCCAGGTAAAGGTTGTAAAGGCATGCTAAACCCAGTCCCTTTTCCCTTCATGCATATATATGTATGGTTGTGTGTATATGAATGATTTTACTTTGTTTTATAAATGGTATTATTTTATCCTTAGCCTGAGATCATGCTAGCGGTCACTCTCTAACCCCGTTTACTGGCGGTTGTATACCCACGCTATGTAGGAACCGACCGTTCTACTCCTCCTATATAGTGACTGACTCAGGATCAATATTTGGACTGAATTGGTAAGCTTCTATCCTTTTGGAAGGCTCTATTTCATGTTATGGATATTTCTAGAAATTTTGGTTTTATTTTGGATATTGGTTTGGCTATGGTTGGGGGCATGTCCCAACCGAATTTCATTACTCTTTTAGTTAGAGGCTTTGTGGTACTTCTATAGGTTGGAATGGGCGGGATCGGTATTGGTGTCAACCTTGGCAATGGAATAAAATGGAAGGCTGACATCATTGGACGAGATTTTTGGTTGTTCCATCCTATTTCATTTTGAGATTAATTATATTATGTTTTGTAACCTTCATGGTTATGGCCTAGTTGATGACCCTTGTTTTGGTATGGGTAGATCATTGATATGAGATAGTTAGACTCGATTCGGTCAATCAAGGTTGTGATCTTATCCCAGAGTCGTTGTGTGAGTTGTTACACTATTTTTTTACATGCTAGGAATTTAGCCAACTCAGGGTAAGCAGGTGGAGGTTGGGTTGGGTAATGGAGGTGGTCTCCGATCCGGGATAGACTTAGAACGCTTATTACGAGAAGGCCCCAGGGCGGGTCGTGCCATATATATCTATACTCGTGTCATGTAATGTGTTCCGAATTTATCCTACTTTTAGTTTGTTGTGTTGGCTAGGTTTGGTAGAGGGGGTGATCTCTGGTCCAACTGGGACTTGGGATACCCGTCCTGGCCAAGCCCTGATTTGGGTCGTGACCGTAGGTGAAAAAATATTTAATATAAAGATGTGCCTAATTGCTGCTACTACTGTAAAAAACAAGGACAACGTGTCATGACTTACAAATTAAGGATACGGGATGATGAAATAAAAAGAAAAAAGGAGAGTGATTAGGTTGACAAAAAGTTGAAGTGCAGCAAGTTGTAGTAGGTAGTAGTAATGTGCACAAAACTGAACCTAAGAAATTAGTTCCTGCAAAATTAAGTAAGGAAAATCAGATCCAAAGGAATACTAGTGCACCAGCTCAAGATCAATGGCAAGTTTCAAGAAGAAGGGGTAGAAAAATACTCAACCACAATAGTAACAATCAAATTTGCAAAAACAAGGTAATCAGATTCAAGTGTTCAGACCAAAATCACAACCAAAGAATTATGTAGCAAATCAATAGTTACAAACTATTCCACAGGAATATGTGACTTCTATATATAATAGCAAAAATCCCACATAATGTAATGTTAATTCTAGAGTCCAGAATCAACAATCCCAGCCCCAAAATAATATTAATACAGATGTAATGTATGGTTCTTATATCAATGTATCTATCTCCTCATATTTTTGTCGTAGAGTTGCATTGATAAGAAAGAACCCTAAGAAAAGGAAGCAACATTTAGATAAGAAGGGAAATATAAAAAGGCAAACAAAAAGTGATAACCAGCAAAACTGAACACTAAGACAGCAGACAACAACAGGCTGCATCGACATATAGGAACAAATTTGCTGAAGCACATACATGAATTAGCCTAAAATATATGATTAAACCTATATAATTAGCAAGTACCAAAAAAGTTTTAAATCTAACAAATGAAAACATGTCTTTTTGATCAAGCAAATGTTAACTTGGACTTGGAAAATACAGACATCAGGTTATTAGAAAATAAGAATGCGTTGACATCGCCTCAGTAGCCCAATCTTAATTTTTCTCCTTCATGGATCCTCTACATTCCACCAAAAAATAAATGATACAGGATGCTTGCAGCAACACTACACTTTGTAATTTTTATATTAGGTAATAAGAGGACCAGTGAGTACGTGGACGGAGGGGAAAAGTTGATTTGCCATTACTTACAAAATTATTACAAATTAATGACACTAATTATAGAGAAATCATAAAGGATTAACCAAAATATTTTGACATTAAAGATCCAAAAAATGATATAAAAAATGGGAATGGAGACCATTGAGAGGTGCCACATCAGCAGCATCTAATGTCTCCTTTATTATTATACTAGAGAACTTTTTCGCACTACACACGACCATTGAGCTTTCTTAAATTCATAATATAATTTTTCAGTTATCTAAATTCTATAATAATCACAAAAGTGTATTTTCATTAATTTTTATTTCAAAAAATTGATAATTTACGAAGAAAAAATATAATGTTAATTTATATGTGTATTTTGGATTTGAGGATATTGACTGCTCAATGATATTTTCATTCATATTTTTAATTGGAAAAAAGACAAATATCAAAAATTCATGATTACTTATATGATTTTACAATGCCAACAATCTTGATTTCAATTCATCTCAAACCTGTTAATCAGTCTCGTTGCTTTGCTTTTTATTATTTTATATATTTTTATGAATCCTAAAAAAATTTCAATCATAATTATTTTCATAATTCTTAAACCATAGGTTTTTATCAAGTAAAAGTTAAACTGTAATAGAAGTTTATATACCAAAAGTAACAAATGTTTATTAAACAAAATCACCATACATGTCATTCCTTACTCTTTTTACATTTTGGAGATGCTAATGGTCTTTTCTGTTTTACACTTTATTTTACTTTCACTACTACTTGATCACATCAAAATTTGCTATTATTTAAGAATCATAAGAGCTTAAATTTGATCCAAAGAATTCTAGAGAAAATTCTAAATTTTCAAATAAAGTGGATATACAATAGAAGAGCATTAGAAAAATTAATAATTTCGGTGTTATGATACATTATTGTATATTATCATCTGAACAACTCAGTATAGCACATAGGTTAGTCATTATTGTCTTTTTATCTCCCTTATTACATAATGATAAAATTAAATAAAAGAAAGAGAGAAGATCACCACAATGTATCTTTATTGTCTTCACAAATTCTTAACTTTGTAGGTTGTTGCATGAGTATGACTCTTCATTTCTTTTATTTATTCTCTATAATAATTTAGTTATTATAAATCAAATACTCAATATATATATATATATATATATATAAGTTTACTATCATCCATAATATAAGTATATAAGTATACTAAAAGAAAATGTGACCGAACACATAAAAGATGCAAAGGAAGATTTTGAAAACAAAATTTTTCTTATCTTTATTTTGTCTTTTTCTTTTACACTTTGGTTAATTCATAAGTTATATGGTGATGGAGAAGAGAAAGGATAATCTTGAATGAAAATTTTGATGAAACAAACTATGAATTTATATAGACAAAACGAAGGAATACCATAAGATGTCATAAACTTATAAATTATATTTTGGGGGTTATGAAGATTAAAAAGTTGGATTTATTGAAATTTTTAAGAGTATATTGAAGAGATGAGTTATAAATAATTACTTTTATTAAAGACATTAAATATAAATAGAAAATATTCAAATATTAGTGGAAAATGGCCAAAAAAAATACAAAAAAGATAAATAATATTGGAAGTCTCTAAGAAATGCCACATAGGAAAGAAAGAGAGAAGATCACCACAACATATCTTTATTGCTTTCACAAATTTTTAATTTTGTAGGTTGTTGCATGAGTATGACTATTCATTTCTTTTATTTATTCCCTACAATTATTTAGTTATTATAAATCAAATAATCAATAAATTAATGATAAATTTAAGCTAATACTCATTAGTTCTTCTTGTTGTTGTTTCTTCCTATGTATCTGCTTCTTCTTGTTTCATCTTACTTATTCTTGTTTGTTCTTCTACTTCTATTACCTTCTTCGAACCCGAAATCAAAATATGCCCTATAACTAAAAAAACAATGTATGCCATATAAAAAAAAAAAACCAAAATAGGCTTTGTGCACTTATTAAGTTCACAATGCCTTTAAATTTGTAACGGATAATGGCTAACGGTGTTAGAAAAGTGAAAATTGACATAATAAGTGCACAATTCATTTTTTTAATAAGTGCACAATGTATCTATTAATATTGACATAATAAGTGCACAACGGATTGTGCACTTAATAAGTGCACAATGTATTTATTAATATTGTGCTTCTCGTGCCACTTTTTAAATATTGTGCACCTTTTAGCCCCCAATCTATTAATAAATAGATTGTGCACTAAATAAGTGCCCAGTCTATTTTTTTATGAATTGTGCACTTAATTAGTGTATAATTCATTTATTTGTATTGTCCCTTTTTTGCACAATTGTGTATTTTTTTAATAAATAGAGTAATAATTTATATAGATACAATTAAATTCTTAATACAAAAAGTTATTGATTTCAATAAAACGTGTAAACTAAACCTTAGCCCTGTCATTGATTGAAATGCTATGATTTAATTACGAATTATATGAGAGCAATTGAATTAAAAAAAATCAAAATTTAATTTAAAAATCATACAGATTTAAAGTTAAAGTTTAGCTAGATATATAATTTGAATATCTTTAATTATATATTTTTTTCTCTTAAACATGAAAATTGCAGAAATAGTGAATTTATCAAAGTTTGTCCAATTTCTTATGATATAATCTTACTCGTTTCGTCCATTTTTATTTTTTTACTTTTTCGTTAACACAGAAATTAAGAAATAATAAATGATAGGTATAATTCACCATATTACCTATTGAATATAATTAATTTAATACTTTTAAAATATATTAAATAATAATATTTAATGTTAAGAATAAAATAATATAAATAAATAAAGAAAATTATTATTTATAAACAGTATATCAAAATACCTGCGATCCCAACAATCTAACCTACAAGTTTTGAAAATTTAATGAACAAACTCAAATGATACACAAAGAGACCCACTGGCATATGGTTGACATCCATGATTATCACGTGCTTGTTCACACTTAATTTTCTGAGTAAATGCTAGGAGAAAAGACCTTGATAACGAAAAATAATGAATCTGAGTATTAACTATCTCAATAAATAAAAGACACTACTTGTAATTTTTTTTGATAAAAACACAATTTGGTTAACTGGTAAATCTTACTAGAGTACTAATAAAATACTAAGAGGAAAGACCTCTTAATGTTCAAATTTTCACTGCTAACCCTAAATTGGTATTATTTTATTTTTGGAGACAATTTGACATTAGATTGAAAGTGGCATGTGAAACACAATATTAAGAAATACATTGTGCACTTATTAAGTGCACAATCCATAAAAAAATGAATTGTGCACTTAATAAGTGCACAATGTTAATTTTCACTTTTCTAACGTCTTCGACCGTCATTCATTACAAATTTAAAGACATTGTGCACTTAATAAGTGCACAAAGCCTATTTTGGTGCTTTTTTTTTATATGGCATATATTGGTTCTTTTTTTAGTTGCAGGGCATATTTTGGTTCTGGGTTCTCCTTCTTCAGCTTCTTCCTTCTTTTGCTTCTTGTGCACCTCCTTCTTTTTGTATCCTCAGATATTAATAAAATTTCAACGCGCGCGCGCGCGCGCACACACACACATATATATATATGTAAGCTTACTATCATCCATAATATAAGTATACTAAAAGAAAAATGTGACCAAATACATAAAAGATGCAAAGAAAGATTTTGACAATGAAATTTTTCTTATCTTTATTTTGTCTTTTTTGATGAATTCACAAGTTATATGGTGTTGGAGAAGTGAAAGGATAATCTTGATTGAGAATTTTGATGAAACAAACTATGAATTTATATAGGCAAAATGGAGGAATATCATATGGTGTCATAAACTTATAAGTTAAATTTTGGGGTTATGAAGACTAAAAAATTAGATTTATTGATATTATTAAGAGTATAATTGAAGAGGTGTGATTTATAAAAAAAAATACTTTTATTAAAGACATTAAATATAAAAATAAAAAAAGTATTCACATATTAGGAGAAAAATACCAAAAAAATCACAAAAAAGATAAATAGTATTAGAGGCCTCTAAGACATATATATATATATATATATATATATATATATATATATATATATACTAGTTAAATGAGTTGCGCTTCGCGCGATAGTGAAATATTTTACTAATTAGGTATGTAATTTAATAGTTAAGTGTAAAAAGTGTTTAACAATCCTTTAGTTTTCAAATCTAAATAAATTTAATTTATTGCTTTAATCCATGTCATTGTTTACAATTAATTTTGTCTTTTTTTTTTTAAATTTTCACTCTTTTAAGAGTTATGATTTCATAAAAATACTTTATTTTATCTATCTTTATGTAGGTGATATACTTGATTTTACTTATATATCTAAGTATATTCTAATGCATTAGATGCCAAGAATAATTATTAAAAAAATACTTGGAAAAATAATATAAAATAAATTGTCAATAATCTTAGTTATTTACTTATTGTTTCAATGACTTAAATTTTCACATTTTAGTAGTAATTCTCTTCCATCATATGTAACAAAAGTGATCTTCATCTGTTAATAAAGGAATATAGTCTCTCATTTAAATTTTTTCTCTTTTTATATTTGTTGAATTACAAGAAATATAATTAAATTTACATGGAGAAATTAAACTCAAACCTTTTTAATTCTAACCATCAATGATATTTGCATGTTGAGTTGTAACTACCAATATTTACAATGAGAAGATAGTACATGATTAATAAGTTATTAATAGTGATAGTTAAAAAATTAATATTCACACTAATTATATATAAAATAGGGGAAAGCCAAAAGAAGGGAAAACATAAGTTAAATATTGTGTTGAAATAGAGAGCAAATAAGAAAAATTTTGAAAACAAAATTTGTCTTCTATTTTATAGATTTATGGTTTTATATGCCATTTGTCATCAATTTTTTAAACAAAAATATTGCAAATAATATTTTTAGTTTTTTTAGACACTTTTTAAGATTTGCACAAGTATTCTTTTTTGTTATCATTTGTTTTTAATTCATTTCACTAATAAAATAATTTCCTTAAGATTTTAAATCTCCGTTCTTTATTATACAACCAACAATGACTTTTTGAATTTCAGTGTCAAATTTAGAAATTAGAAATGCCTTTTGGTGTGCAAAAAGAAGAGTAACATGACCACATAATATTTGTTTTAGAATGATGCAAAAAACTACCATAGAAAAAATTCATTACAAGAAATCATAACTTTAGTTTAATGAAATGCGTGTATACAACTACATATAGTTGTCATATAAAAGATAAGAAAAATAAAATAAAATAAACCCCTTTATTCAGTTTTTCTTTTCCAATCTTCTAATTTATCTTACCTATCGTCATATTAAATTTCTAAAATATAATTTTAATGAAAAATAGAGAATAGGGAGATGTAAATAAAAGATTTGACGAGGGATGAAGGAAAAATCTAATAGATAAAAGTATAATTGTAATTATAATAAGAATAAAAAGACTTTACATGATCTTCTTTTGAATTTGCTCAATTTCTCTACTTTTCTATATGCTATCTTCCCCAAGTCTCTTCTTCATTCCTTCAAGCATAAATCAAGAATATATTATATGAAATTGTTAGTTACTCTAATAAGTTTAAATGAATTTTTCAATCTAAAACACCTAAAATTAGATTTTGTAAATTTATATGATCAAAAAGAATTCTTTTTCAAAAAATTACAACAACAAATATAACTTGATTGCTAATTTAGTATTTTTTTAGGTTCATATAATATAGTATAATTTTAAAGGTTAATCAAATTGATTCTCAAGAAATAAAGAGTACCACATAAATTAAATTGGAAGGAGTACAATCCAAAAAATTAAAACAAATATTTCTACGCATAGATTTTTTATGATTTTACCGACCATAAATCTTAATCGTGAAAGCAATCATATAATGTGATTATTAATATTTTCTTCCTCACCCTTATGTATGTATGGTAATAGAGAAGAGAAAGAATAATCTTGAGTGGAAATTTTCATAAAACAAAACATAAATTTATATAGCTAAAGTGAAGGAATACCTTAAGATGTCATTAACTTAGAAATCAAATTCTAGAAGTTATGAAGATTAAAAAATGAGAGTTACAAATATTATTAAGAGTATAAATTGAAGAGATCATGTCATTAATGAATAGTTATTTTTATAAAGACATTAAATATAGAAAGGAGGAAAATATTCTAATGTATGGAGATTTATCATTTTATAGTAATAAATAATCAAAGAAAAGGAGAAAAATCATAAATAAGGTACTTAGTCAAAAAAGGTGTCACATCACTTTTATAAGATACATTTTATTTTTTCTTTATTATTCCATTAAATAAATTGGAGTCAAATGAAAAAAAAAAGGAGATAAAAGAAAACTCATAAGAAGAAGGTAGAAGTTGATGAGACATGTTATTTATGTAGAGAATATAAGAGTATGTTACAAAACAAGCAAGTACAAATAAGGCATATCTTCAGGGAAAGAAATTAGCTTGCAGATTACTTAGCTAATCTAGCATTTGACAAGCAGAAGTTCATATTCACATCTTTCAATCAACTACACTAATGAAAAATGGGTCTATGGAAATACATACAAAAGCGTTGCAATAGCCAAGTAAATCGTAGCTATAGACGTATTGCGACGTTCCACAACCGTTTCGTCAGGTCGTGTGGTGATACCCCTGCTGCTACGGTTCTTGTAACGGTTTTAATAACCGTTGCTATAGCTAGACTATAACAACGGTTATAACGATCTCTACTGCAGCACTTATTTGATATCAATTGCAACAAAATAAACTGTTACCAAAGAATTTTATGCAATGGTTATTTTATGTATTGCAATAGTTAAATAAATGTATTACTCATTAATTTGAGACTTTGTTACAACAATTTTGTTATTAATGCTACGGGTTTTTTTGTCACATATAAATTGTGACACAATAGTTTGCAAGTTGTAGTCATAGAGTGTTATGCAACAGCTATTTGATCTACTGTAATAGTTAAAATAAGTGTATTATAATTGTATACTATTGCAACAGTTTCGTAATTAATGCTACGGTTTTTTCGACACATACAAACTCTATAGCGACGATTTAAATGAGTTAATTCACAATATTTACAAACGTTGTTGCATCAACTTTCTATAGCAACAGTTCAAGTTGCTATTGCAACAGCTTAATTTGCTACAAAAATATATAGCCTTGCAATGATATATCAGTACTAATAAATACTAATAAACTCAAATACATGATAAAAGCTATATTAAGAATCACAAAACATTTATCAATATTCATCTTTAAAATTGTATCCAAAATAATAAGTCAACCACAGTGATTAATATCCAAAATAGTAGAAAATTGACTAAGTTTCATTGTGTTGTTGTCGATATAAAAAATATCCTAAAACAAGTTACAAAAATCATCTAATATCTTCTTAACAATCTTCAATGTGCTCGTCATTCGCTGCTTCATTTTCTCCACCTACCAAAAAAATTATGTCAATTATCTTTGATAATATGATTCTAGTTATATTCTTATATTCAATAAACATGTTCTTCACAAAGTCAAAGAACTACCAGTGGTCCTTCTGATCACTGGTTTTCCTGTTTTATCTTCTCATGAAATAAGAAGAAAAGGCTAAGTCACCACAACAACAACAACATACCCAGTGAGTTTCCACATGAACACTAAGGTTGTCGATACGTTAAGTTGGGTTCCCAATGCAAAAGAATACACAATAAACCTGGGATATAAATTGCTAGATGCTCAAAATAGAATTTTAGACTCCTGGCCGTAGAAACTAATTTGAAGGTAAAAACTCCCACAAGAAGTGATGCACTTTAGCTAGTTGGCTCTAAAAATGCATGTCTAACAAAGGAAAACCTTTTCAGGAGATATTTCTCAGTTAGTTAACAGATACAGCTTATGTTAGGAAAGCTCAAAATCAGCCAAACGCCTATTCTTGCACTGTATGGTAGCTACAGATATGTGGCATATCTTTTCTGCTCTTTTCAGCCTCAAATGGGTGATGCCACAGAACATCAAAGATGCTGATGAGAGATGGAACCTTTGTAAAGCTGATAGACCCATCAAGAACACCTAGAGGTTGATTCCATCTTGCATATTTTAGCTCTTTTGGACTAAAATAAACAAAAAAATGTTTTGATGGTGTCTCAACTTCAACCCACTTGATAAAGGTTAGACGTTTGCTTAGTCTTTTTATTCGGTAATGCAGTCCTATGTGAATAGTTCTACCCTTTTTAAAGATTTTGTGAGCTCCCTCACATTAGACTAGCCCTTAACATGGTTGTTCCCTTTTTTTTCTATTTGGCTAGCTCCCCGACTATTTCGTACTATCTTGTCTAGGAGCTGGCACATCTACTTTTGTAATAATTGCATTTTCTTGATGCCATCCAATCAATTAATAACTTACTTTATCAAAGTAAAAAGGATAGATTGTCCATAAGTTTGTTTATGTCTGACTACCTCCGAAACCATACCAAGTGGGATCTGAGAAGGGTAAAATGTACGCAGTCCATATCACTACCTCCGAAAAAGTATTATTTTCGATAGACCCCCGGCTCAAGATTATATAGACTTTAAAGTAGAGAGGTTGTGTCGTTATTGAATTCATATAAACTATAGGATCATTTTTATTGATTACCATAGTGCTTGGAGGAAACAAGAAAGACTAGAAGCAGACTACAAAGAGCTAAACACTCTGTAGCTCAAATTATATTCCTGGAATGGGAACACTTTCCCAATGACATAAATATGACCTATATTAAATATGCCATGGTCATCCGAATAAGAAAATGCAAGAATTATAACCACACCAGTGAAAAAGCAAATGACAAAAACAAAATTTCAGTTGGAACAAAGCAGCAGTAGGAGAAAAAAGAAGAAGAAGAAGAAGAATTAGTACTAACCTTTAATTTCTCCTGATGTAAAAGAACGAGCACAAAATGCTAGCAGTTCAGGGTCAAGTTGTATATTAAGGTTAAGGCGTTGAAGTCTTGCGATGATGTTAATTGTAATTTGTTGTTGCATTATACCCTTTTGTTCCTCGAATTTTTCAAGCATTCTTTGTTTCATCCTCTTTTCTATTTCCTCTATTTTTGTTGCAGCAGATCATCTATAGAGGATGCAGGATCTCTAACTTTCTCTTTCAATGATGTCTTGGTAACTCCACGTCCATACAATCTTACACAAGGGTGCGAACCTATGCGGGTAACTGTCTTATGAAATAGATTTGCGGACCTATGCGGGTAACTGTCTTATGAAATAGATTTATTATATGTATGATGAATTTATTTTTCTTTGTGCGTGGATATTTCTTAAATTTTGTTTCAATATCTTTTAATGATTTATTCTTTTCGTACGATGTATTCATTAATTTGTATGGTTTATTATTTTATCCTGTAGTAATTGTAGAGTTACAGATTTCTGTATAATAATTTATTCTAATTGTACTGTAATGTATATCTAATTGTAGATTTTCAATGTTATTTATTATCTTGTGTTGTTCTTCTCGTAGCGAAGTTTTTAAATTATATAAACAATTACATGTACTTTTTTCTAAATTTTTTAAGGTTTCTTCTATCCATATTAATTTTTCTTTTAGATTTTTCATTATTTTTCTAATTCGGTTTCTATAATTAATTTCTTTATTTAGATTATCTTGATTTTCTCTAGTTTTTCTAATATATTCTAACATCTCTTAATCTGAATAATATCCTTCTGAGTAATTATCTAGGTATAACTGTTATATCCAATTTATGGTTTCAATTTCATAGTCTATTACTTTTTCTAATATTATTATCTTAATATCTATAATTTCTATATCTCTAAGTATATATAAGATTAAGACTTTAAGATGATCTATTTTTTAAAATTGATTAAATATTTTATTATAATATTTTGTAGTTGTTTGTTTTAGCCTCAGTAGTTCTTGCATATTTTTACTAAGAAATTCTATATATTTTATCTCTTTAGTTTCCATGTATTTGTCTAAATTTAGTTTCATCTGTTTTTCTATTAACTGTATGTTGCTCATATCTTTTTCTAAAAATTCTATGTAATTTATCATGATAAGTATTTGTAAGAGTAGTTAGGCAGGTATGGTATCTAATTTACTCTAGTCATATAATATTTACCAAATGTTTTTTCTAATATGATTTTCTTATATCTACTACTTTTATATCTGTAAGTGCATACAAAATAAGTATTTTAAATTTATCTACCATCACATTAGATAAATAATTATTCATTTTCATAAAATTGCTATTTTTAAAATATTCCCTCCAATCATATTCATAACAAAATATAGTCATCTTAGATTACTATATACTAGATTATTCTTAAATAACATGTTTTTCGATCACTATTAGCATGGTAATTTGGATATTTTTTCCCTTAAACAGCGCCTCTACTCTGGTTACTCCCCGCCACGGCTTCTTGCCTTATTGGTTTCACCTTTAGGATGGCATAGTTCTTAGGGATTTTTCTCCGTTTTCACTTTGCTAATAAACTTCTTAACATATTATTCGAAGAATAATATGTTA